>NC_086285.1:150894976-151571226 GCF_963924245.1 Chroicocephalus ridibundus | reverse complement strand
ATATAGGCTTCTATTAAAATCTACAGGAAAACAACTAAAAGTTGCAGGCATGTTTTATTTCTTCTTCAGTCCAGAGACTGATATATAAAAATAAGCAATAAACAAAATTAATGTTTTATTTTAATCAGTGTACTCCTCTTTCTTTCCATAAAAACTTGCTAAGACAGTCATATGCTATAAAAGTGTGACTCAGATTTGTTTTCTAAAAGCAAATAAGCAATTGTATAAGAAAGCAATGAAGCAGGACTAGAAAATGCTGCCTGTGCTCAAGATTAGCAAGATCTCCACATTTGGAAGATGCAGACACAGTTCAGAACACTTTTGTAGTAGCAGGGCAATTGCCTCCTGCACTGTGCTGCTTCTAACTTCTTCCACTCGTATTTGTTCATAAAACGAGCAAAAGAAGTGACCACAGAGCATGCAATGTACACGTTAGCTGTACAGTCTTGGATTTTTCTTCTTCCATCCTGTTCACATACCCGCTGCGGGAGACTATGAAAGAAAATGTCAGCGCTAGGCTACAATTACTGGCCCTGAGAGAAGTGTGCCACCTAATTGTCTTTTCCCCTTCAGGATATCCTGCCTACTTGCGTCTCATAATGGCGAAGAATTGTCTTTTATGTAGATAAGATCCTGGAGAGAAGGAAATAAGTACATTTTAAATTTAGGATGTGAATAAAAGCTTTTGCACAAAAGCAGGGAGGAGACTGTTTTAAATAAATGTGAGTGTTGGACTATGCATATTATGCCTCAAAACCCAGGATCCTCAAGGTGATGAGATTATTAAGAAATGGAGCAATAAAGTAGAAGTGACAATGCAATGATAAGAACTTGTCGTTAATACCTGGATACTAAGAAATGAAACATTTCCTTTCCCTTCATTATCTTCAATAATTGACTCACATCTGCTTATTCTCATTGCCTTAATTCTCATTGCTGATGTTCTTAATAATGACTTAGAAACATGAGTACATATTTTATATTAAATTAAAGTAAAAAGTCAGAATGTGTCTCTAATACTGGAAATAAATTAAATTTACAAAGACTAATGCCTAAATTAAATACTTAAATAAGCATACGCTGGCAGGCCTGTATAGGGCAAGAGTTTTCTGTTGATTACTGTGACTGAGTACTTATATTAAAATTCCTCCCATATATCTTTAATAACTTTACTGAGAAATTAAAAGCAAATTGGCATAAAGTGGTTCTAAAACCACTGTACAAAGATAGACAACTCCTTCAATTTAAGGCTCTCAGTTACCTAATATTGAGAGTTCCCTAATTTAGACATATTGATTAAGAATCTAAAAATAAATGGAATGAATACCAGCTTCAGTCAGCCTTAAAATGAATTTGATCACTGAATTTCTTGTTAGCACTATTTTTTTACCAGTTATAAATTGAAAAACAAATTTTCCTATTAAGAATACTTTAAAAAAAGCTATTTTAAATTAATCTATCTGTTTTTTGTTTTTCAGTTTTCTATTGACTAGGAATGTATTTAGACTTAGGAATTAGAGTTGGGTGATCACAATACGGGTTGAAATCATATAAATGATCATATAAATGCTTCAAGTTTTAGACAACAAATTTATATGGGAGAATGAACTTGGGAAAAAAGGATATATTCAAGTTCTGTACCTTGTTTAGAAGAGCTTTTAATGATTTTCTATCTGTCTAATTCTGAAATAAGATACTGTAGTTTTATTATATAACTTATTTCTAATCATTAGTATTTTTCTTGGTGTCTGCAGTTGTGAATAATATTTATAGTTTCAGCCATCTAACTAGAAATTAACCTGAATAAGAGAGAGATAATTAAAAAAATTCTCATCCTTAAATATGGCTTTTAATATAAAAAAAATAGATAGAAGTCTATGGTTTTGATTTTTAAATTTAATGACAACTCATGCTCATAATTTATTTTCTATTTTTTTTGTGGTGGCTATTCCTCCAAAGATTATTGTATTGAAAAAACCCCAACAAGAAAACCAAACCAGACTTAATAATTAAAATAAGAGGTCTTGTTCTAGACTAATCTCATTAAATCAAAATTTTTATTTACTTTTCAAAATAAGGCTACCTAAGAGTTAGACTAATGTTTCCTGGACCCTATTCAAAGTGGTAAATTTTACACTGAGTGCATCTGTAATCCAAATTTATTTTGTTCTTCCAGAATGTAACTCACTGGAAACAAATAAGAAATCTTCTTGATAAAGGAGGCAAAGAAACTGAGCCTACCACACTTTTCCTCAACCATGTTAATATGACTTCTCTGTAGCTCTTTAAAAATAAATAAATATCAGAAACAAATACAACAATATTAAAAGAAACCCTTTTACAGAATTAATATTAGCAAGCATAATCTTTATGAAATAATACTTTTGTTAAAAGTCATCTGATGCACTCATTACTGTTTACGGGGATGTTTGAAGACTCTTCAGCAGCATTGGTAAATCCATTCTATTATCATTGCTTATGTGTTTTCCCCATCTCCATCAGTAATTCTGAGAGTAATTCTTTGTATATGTAAATAATAATGTAGTTTCTTATTTATTATAGAATCATAGAATCAGGGAATAATTTGGGTTGGAAGGGACCTTTAAAGTTGATTCAGTCTACTCCCCCTGCCAAGGGCAGGGACATCTTTCCGTAGATCAGGTTGCTCAAAGCCCTGTCCAACCTGACCCTGAACACTTCTGGGGGTGGAGCACCCACAGCTTCTCTGGGCAACCTCTTCCAGTGTCTCACCACCATCATCATAAAGATAATTTCTTCCTTACATCCAATCTGAATCTACCGTCTTCTAGTTTAAAACTGTTGCCCACGGTATATACAAAGAAAAAATAAAATGGAAGAAAAGTTTCTTGAAAAATTGATTGTTTTATGTGTCAACAACAGAACATCTGATGTACAGTGAAAAGCAGATCCAGAGTTAACAAGTATTAGAAATATTTTCTTTACTCCAGAGGAGCTATATAACTGTGAATCTTGTCCAAGATTCAATTTTAAAACCCAAGGAAGTCAAAAGAAGTATCCCAGAGAGGAGTCTGCCTCTGGGATATACTAATCCATTTTGTTCCATGAATGGGATGTCAAATAAGAAACAATAGAATTTGCTGATAAAGGCATACAGCTTCAGGTGCAGAAATCATATTGTTTAAGTGAGTTCATCTATTAAATAGGGTACATCATGCAACACAGTACAAGATAAGAGGATATGCCAGCAACTAGCTTCTGCAACAGAAGTTCCAAAGAATGTAGCTGTAAATAGATTAATTTCAAACAACTGCAATGTGGATACGTATTCACACCGTACAATGTGAATACATGCCCAAGGACTGAAGTAATTAGCAAAATATCCTTTTGTAGGTAGAGAGGTCAAACATAGTTACACAGATAATAAGTTAGGGGGAGTCCAGACCCTGCCTCCCTTAAGACAAAAATGTTCCTTAGCAATAAGGAAACACCTCTATTGTGAGATACTTGACAGTGTGTCTTTTTAGTTGGGATTGTGTTCATTATGGCTAATGAGAGGATGTAAGAATTTAGATTAAATAATTTCCTTTTTCTTGTTTTAACTTTTTTTTTTTTTGAATGTATACTTCTTATCACATAGGAGGAGCAATGGAGAGAAGGAACCAGAAACCATTCTATAAAAATGTTTAAAAAATAGCAAGGGAGAATAAATATTTGTGTGTTAAATAAGTTGGGCAAAGCACTTAATCTCTCTGTATCTCTGTTTATCCATCTGTAAAACAGAATAATAACATTAACCTCGAAGAAATCCTATGGAAATTAATCGGAGTAACACTTAAACAATTAAGTACAAAAAGGTACTGTGTAAACCTGAAGTGAAATACAAGTCCTGTGTTTTATGTTACACCAAGAAAACACATGAACCCTGGCAGTAAGCAATGAACTGTTTTTTTACAGTCTCACATATTCCCTTTGAAGTCCTACCATTTTCTTGTAGCTTATGTACCCTTGAGTTGTTACCTGTGATGTATCACAATGTGATACAGGGTTTGCAGGCTAAAAAACCTGAACATTTCAATAACAAAAAGTATATAGAGATGAACAGTAGGTACACTTTTCTATTATTTGGTAAAATCTAATGGAATTTATTAAGGCAGAAAAATTATTTTGGTCATTAAAATCTTATAGCTAGTTTGAGTAAATAAAAAGAAAAGGTATTAATGATGCTTTTCAAAAAATTATTTTCTTACCTACTACGTTCAGTTTGCTCCCTGATGGATGTTCAGAGAAGTGAACACATATTTCTTTCACCCTTTCTGTTCACTTCAAGGTAGATTTGAAGCTAGAAGTTCAATCGAAAGCTGAAAGAATTGAGGGACAAAAGCTGAAAACTGGCATCTTAAAAATGGTGATATTTTCTTTGGGATGCAGAAGTAAAAGAGTTAATTTAAAATGAGCAGCTAGGAACAGTTTTTATTTCTTTATAAAGTTTCTCAGTTCAAATAAAATGTCAACTAATAGTTCTGAAAGTTTCATAATCATCTGATCTCTCAGCAGTGGAGGTTAATTTCTTGCTGAGAGAAAAATGGTTGAAGGAGATTCAACCTTCTGGTTGAGAAAACAGTTCAAAGTGTAATTATATGTATCCTATGTAATATATTTTAATGTATTCAATCAGCTCTCCATTTTTAATGTTTGTAAATTGCCAGTTACTGAGATCAAAGACTTCTGGATTTTTTAATACCATTTTATAAACTTAAGGCTGTCAATAGTGCAGTCAAATGTGGAATGATGTTATGCTACCTGCAACATATGTGATTGTAATGTGCATATATAGGTAGTTAATATAAAGTGGAGTATAAACATCTCTGTTGCTGTCCTTTTGTTGAGTGCATACTCCTTTCTGCTTAAAGAAGATAATATCCTATGCCATGAATAATGAAATGGAAATAATTTCAGAATTTGAAACTTGGTACCTTTATAAAATAAAATTTCTTAAAAAAATATGCTTATACTTACCTACCTTAGATGTTACTATTTGTATTATCACAGCTGAAGTCTGAGTATATCAGTATTCATATTAAAATCATGAAGACTGCAGACTCAGTCAGGGTCATACTGATTAAAATTTAGACGTAAATAAATTAGGAATACACAGAGGGGAAAAATTTTTAATGATAAAAGCCCTGGACAATGAAATAATTTGCCTAAATGCATGCTGTAGTGCTGTAGTTTCATCACTTGAAGTATTTAAATCAAGACTTTATGGTCTTAATAGCTCTAAATTCTGAGGCCATAGACCTGGAGCATAAGAATCATCATGATACTAGGTCAGAAAACAAGGGTCTGCCTAACAGTGTCCTTTTAGCAGCAATAAACATGAAAATCCAGGAAAAATATAATCTTAGGACAATGCTTACTGATTGTTTGCAGAAGTACTTTTTCAGTCTCCATTAATCTGTGACTGAAGGAGCTGTTGATCTATACATAGTACCTTTGGTTTTGGTAGCTCCTCATGAGTTCTTCCATTAATTTACGTAACTGCTTTTTTAGCGCATTTAGGTTTAGCATTTATGACATCCGGTAGCAAGCACTTCCACTCCTTAAGCATATATTGTGTAAAGAAATATGTCCCCAGTTTTAAAGATGCTATAGTCTTTTTTCACTTGATGCTCTCCAATTCTTATACTTGAAAGGACTGTAAAAAATCATTCCCTGTTCAATTTCTCCATAGATCTCATGGCCTTATAGATTTCTACCATATTTACCCTGTAATAATCTCCTTTTCAGAATGAAGAATTCAAATCTATTCATGATGCAAAAGATACCATTACATAATTGCTGTTATCCTGCTCATCCTTCTCTGTATGTTTTCTAATTTCACTCTTGGATTTTCCAGAGGGCAGAGGAAAATATCTATCCATCACACCTGGGATTTTCACATTTGTATTATAATTGCTTGTTGTTCTCTGTTCTTTTCTTGATTACTGCTAATATTTTATTCCCGTTCTGTCACTACTGAGCACTAGATGTTTCACAGGAGTTCTCAGTGATAACCTTAAGATCTCAGTCCAGGGTGGTTAATAGCTAGTTCAAAGCCCATAATTGTGAATATAAAGTAGGTTTATTTTTCCCTTATGTGCAGAACTTTACACTAAATTTCATCTAATATTTTATCACTAGTCATTCGTTACTGTCATCATTAATGTCTTTCTGTAACTTTTCAGTTGGTTCTTGCTTTTACTTTTTAGAAAACTTAATGCCATCAAGATATTTTGTAACTGTTACTTGCATCTTTTTAAAATAATTTAAGAATATATTGAAAATCATGGTTCCTGACACACATGCCTGCACAGTTCTGTGCATGAAAAAACTATTTATGCCTACTGTTGTTTTCCTAAATTTTCTAAACCATGTCATTTTTTTTTCTTTTAAACAGCATTTGCTGAAATACCTTGTTGACTGTTTTTTTGAAATTGTGAAATGAGATTCTCTTTATAGTTAACATATGCATGATTTTCTTAAGATAAAAAATCTAACTTGTGTCCTACGTGATTAAAATGTCATGTAGGCAAAGAAGGTATTAAGTACCTCAGCCTTCTCCTCATCCTTTGTCACCATGTTACTGCTCTTCTCTAATAATCGATGGAGATTCTCCTTAGTCCTCCGTTTAGTACAAATGTATTTATAGGAACTCTTTTTATTGTTCTTAACATCCAAAGCCAGTTTAAGCTCTACTTGGGCTTTGGCCCTTTTAATTTTCTCCCTACATAGTCTTAAAACATCTTTGTAGTTTTCCTGAGTGGCCTGTCCCTTCTTCCAAAGGCCGTAAATTCTCCTTTTTTCGCTGAGTTGTAACTGTATCTCTCTGTTCAGCCAGGCTGGTCTTTTTCCCCCCGGCTTGTTTTTTGGCACATGGGTGTGGCCTGCTCCTGTGCCTTTAAGACTTCCCTCTTGAAAAATGACCAGCCTTCCTGGACACCTTTTCTCTTCAGAACTGCCCCCCAAGGGACTCTGTCAAGCAAGCTCCTGAAAAGACCAAAGTCCGGCCTCCGGCAGTCCATGGCGGCAATTCTGTTGACCCCCCTCCTTGCTTCTCTAAGAATCGAAAACTCAATCATTTTGTGATCATGAGTAGCAATAATTTATCCATTGTCATAGACATTTACACTCTCAAGCTTTGCCTATTGGTTTTGTAAAACAACCTCAGAAAACACAGCATGTGCAAGGTAGATGTGAAACACAATTCCCTCTTTATTCTGGTTTTAGTTAGGACTATAACATTAATCACTAATGGATCTGGCAGGCATTATAATAGATTTAAGACGTATTGTATTAGATACCAGAAAAATACCTAATTAAAAACCATTACTAGTGACCAAAGACCTACCTTAGTTGTGAAGAAAGACTACATGTAGGACTGAAATAATATAGAAAAATGTCTGCATATCTGATGTGTTTCAATAAGATATTTTGAAACTATGGTGTACTTTTACATCAAACAAAACAGTACCTGACTTATTAGGAGGTTTTTACATGCAACTGTTCTTCAGATTAAATCAATGCTAAGTTTCTCATTGTCACTCCAATCAGTGCTCTGGGTCTGTTCACTCGCTCTCAGCCTATTAAATAAAGTATGGTTATTGCTTATAGCTATCTATCTCTATTTTTGACAAACTGTTCTACTTGGGCTGTATTATCATTTCAACATCCTTTCCCTGGTTTAGAAATACCATTGGCAATATTTGAGAGGAAAAGGTATATTTTTCACTCAAAGCTTTCAGACTGACATTCTTCCAAAAAATAAAATAAGGAAAAAAGAGTAAGTCTTAAGCAAATGTCATAGGAATAGAGGCCTTTTTCTATTTAAATGTAGTGTTAGGATTTAAATGGAACTAAGATATGCCATAAAGAATTCAAAAGTTTGCCAGCATGCTACAGTTATTAGAAAAAAAAGTAATCTTAATCATATATGTAGCAGTGTTACTTTTTTTCTGTTTGGTGGATATGCTTATATCTTGGTTTGTATCTTTTGTTTTTCTTCTGTACATCTATTTTTCTCTTGTACTTTTCGCTAGCTTTCACAAGTGCTTTGTTTTCCCTCTTTTGCCCATATTATTATTCTCTCTGTTTTTCCAAGCGTTCTTATTTTATACGAACTAAATGTAACTAAATGAAAGAACATGCACGTTGGGGTTGAACAGTCCAATCTGTGATGTTTGATTATTTTTGATGCTGAGCATTATCATTTCTCATTCAGCATAAATACAGTCAGTTTTCTGACTTGAAGTATAGTAAACGTTCTCCATATTAAACAGAATACCAAAATAGATAGTATTTGTGAAGTTTTTTTTTCATTAACTGTTACTGTTTCACACATTATATGCTATAAGATTGGACAAAAAGATATGCAACAACTTGTACTGAAGTGGCAGCTGAATGTGAGCTGTATGTGACAAGTACATACATCAACAGAATAAGACACAACTAAGCAAGCATTAGTAAACCATTTGTGAAGTTCTTTCCTGGCTAGAAGCATCCCTGCTTCATGCCAGTTGCACTAGAAACTTCTAGAACCAGGAGCTTGTCATAGTTTAGTGCTTCTTGTCTTACTGATACATCAACTTCTTTTGTATTGAATGCTTACTGTTCATTATAATTGGTGAATCTCATTAATTGAAGGAAAACCCAGTGTAAATTGTTAGTATTTGCATGGGTCGTTGATTTGATATGTTTTAAATTAAATTTTGGAGAAGTCTTATTCTTCTACTTTCAAAAGTAATTACATATAAACACACAAGAGTAAATAGGGCATAAGTGTCATTAAAGGCAAATTGTCTGTCAGTATACAATTGAATACTTTGATAGTCATGTTAGGTGCAAAAGGAACATATCCTCTTCTTGTCCTTTTCACATCGTATGTCCTTATTTCCTTCTTAAAAAAAAAACCAAAACACAAACAAAAACAAAACCCAAAAACCAAAACAGTCTACTTCAGAGGAAAATAATGTTTTCTGTTGCTGGACATGTGACGTGTTATAAGATGTCAGCTTGTGCATGGGTAAAAACACATTGGTTTATTTAACACATATTTATTTATTTTTTATTTAATTGGATATAATTTCAGGTCTTCAATTTATAGTCAAGTTTTTAAAAGACTGCTTTGTAAAACAAGAAGAATAAATTGTGTCTGTAAGGTCAAAACATTATGGATGAGGTTCAACTCAGCTTTCTTCAGCCATGTAAAAATTAAATATCTAGTTTACATTAGTTGTCTAGGTTCCCGCTCTGTGTAATGGAGAAAGATAGGCCCCTCCAGAGCATGATTCATTCTGCTTCAGGAAAAATTTCAAGAAACAGCCACAAAAAGCTATTTAACTTTTAGGTAGCTTAGGCAAAATGGGATACATTCAACGTTTTAAGTATACAATTGATCTTAAGAACTTTAAAGGTAGTTGAAATGGTAAGGCACAGTTTTTGTCTGCAAGGGTAAATAAACCAATATATAATATAATATAATGTAATGTAATGTAATGTAATGTAATATAATATAATATAATTAATATAATATATACATTGTATTTAAAATAAAATACACTGTTTTGACTTTCTTTACTCTAGTATTGTGCTGTTGCAGATCCAGAAAGTGTTTCACATGTATGCATAATGAGTCAGGCGAGGAGAGAGGGATGTGAGCTGCAGAAAGGGAGACTGAGGTTTGAAGCCTGGAGGAGAATCATAATTTATGTAATGTAGTCAACTTCACTGATTTTAGGAGCAAGCAAGGAATGTGTTAATTAGGAGAGTTCATCCCTGTTCCAGCTCTAGGAAAAGGCCTGAGTCTCACTTTTCTCCCTTTTTATATGGAATTATGCCTATTTCTGGGGAAATACGCATGTAGCCTTTTCTGTCCAGTTTCATTTGAATTCCTCATTCTGAGCATCTAGTGTTTCTAACTGCCCCATCTCCTGTCCGCAAACATATTTTTATTGTCTTTTCATGCATTCAGATAAACAGTTTATTTTCTCAAACATGAGAAGATGCAGCATTTCCCATCTCCTTCTTCCCTTCCTCTCTGGGAATGCAGGCATACAGTAACAAGAAAGAGGACGGGCCAGCATGTTTTCACTGAACACTTTACAGGAGAAAAACAAAGGAAGAACAGCAGAGTATGGTTTACAGCTCAGACCTAGATTTTTGCACTCCTGCTTTTTGTGTCTCTGAGATAGGTATTTTCTTTGCCTTCATGAGGCGGAGGAAAACAGCTACTGAGAGCTTTAAGAACCAGCCCTCTTTTTGCCCTTCCTAACCTGTCCCTTGTTTGGAGAGAGAATCCTTTATTCTTTCTTATTGTCCCTAATCTTCTGGATGTCCTGCTAGGAAATGGAGGACTCCAGAACAATAGCTGAGATTACCCATGGAACACCAATAGATCGTAATGAAAGGCATATAGTTCAGTAAAGACTTTTTCCACAGACTGAGAGATTAAGAACTAGACAGTGGTGCATGTCAGATACATTGTGAAGTAGTATAAATTCACATTAATTTGCCCTATGCAAGTACAGTTAGCTGGCACACCTGTGTGTGGTTTGGAAAATCTCCATGACTTTTATGTTGACTATTGTTATTAAATGTAACTTTATTCGAGTATACTTAATTTGCTAATAACAGTAAATTTATGATATACATATGATGATACAGAAATACAACTCCATTATATCTCAGGGCTTCTGTAGGTTTGCGTTGTATTGTCATACCTTTATACATTGGGAAAATTGTTTAAGGGCAATCTATAGCTTCAATAGCTATAGAAAAATATTTAATTATGTATTTATGTGTATTATGGGTCTATATATGTGTTCCTTTTACCTTTTGACATCTTTAGCATCTTTTAATTTTCAGTTATTTCATGTTTTCTTTCTTTTTATAACTGATTATTTTTTGTAATATAATTTTTATTTTTTATATCTATTCATTTCAGTTGCTCAGTTCCTCTTGTTAATAGTTATCTGTTGAGCATAAGCAGTTCTCTACCCTTAGTCCTGTCGGTAAAAATACCCCTTCTAGTGTTTTACACATAAACCCGTCACTAGTCTTATTTTGCCTTCTAGTCTGCAGCTCACCCAAGAGGCTTATACAGTTAGAATTAGTTTTTTACTGCTTCCAAGCTCAGGAACAATAGACAGCTGTTTTATTCTGATATTTCCTTTGAAATGGATTGAGATTTACCCAACAGGATAATACTAGTAGGGATTTTATGTTATGGCATATGCTAAAAAGTGTCAACCATTACAGAGAAATCTAACTGGTATCACTAAAGATTACTGCTACAGACACGGAGTAGGCCGAATGTATTAACAGTAACTGGCAGACAACCAAATGTTTGGAAATGTACGAGGAGAAACATTCAAAAAAATGACACCTCTGGTACTAATTTCATTTAAAAACTAAATAATGGTAGTAACACAGCTAACTCAGAGATACTCAGCTGTTGTTCTGTCAAATTGAAGTATTCCACTGAACAGTACAAGATCAGATCTTCCAATTTGTTTATGTGAGCTGGGCAAAATTT
The DNA here is from genome assembly GCF_963924245.1 of Chroicocephalus ridibundus. NCBI lineage: Eukaryota > Metazoa > Chordata > Aves > Charadriiformes > Laridae > Chroicocephalus > Chroicocephalus ridibundus. The sequence continues at coordinate 151,559,675 of NC_086285.1, read as the reverse complement.
GTTTCCTTAATGAAAGCAATATTCCTATATGCATGAATTCTGTAAGGCCATCTCTTTAGGATGTCATCTTTCAGTCTTTCCTTCAAAAACCTTCTCAGTGATTACTGAACAATTTCTTTTCAAAGTGCCCAACATACATTTAAGTTATCTTGCAGTTTTGCTAGACATTTTTCCCAGGCAGAAGGGGGTGAATATGAGTTTATTTAATGTCTACATTAGTATAATTTAATTTAAAAATATTGAGTCAGTCCATACTTACAGTCTATTTCTAGTTCATCCTAATTACAAAAGAAAACTTCATACATTTTTTCTTATCTGTTGCTTGTTATGAAGCTAAATACTTAAATCAAAGGGATTACTCACAGAGAAAGTCTATGTGCCAGCAGGAGGAGACATATATGTTGTAAGTGTGGGTAGCCTCTGACTTTTTTAACAATATAGTGAAAGTCATTTTTCTCCTTTCACCGTAAGTTAAGACAGCAGTAAGTCATAGTAAACCTTTCTGCCTTCAGCATCTGTGAGTTTATTAACCTTACTTTCTATGTTAAACTATTTTATGTAAAACTCTTGGCTTACAGTACATGAATGTTAAGCTACTTCATATGAATAAATAACAGATCTTAAATTTAAAATCCTCCTAGATGCGGATACTCTCTGTTTATTCATGCATTTTATCTTTTTCAAGCCTACTCCGTGGCTAGTTCTAAGTGTCTTGAAGGTGACATCCAAAGGAAATGGTAGAAGAACTGAAAAATGTAAATGATGTCCTGTTTCTCACAAAAGAAATGAAATCTCTTTCCTCCCCTCCTCTTCCTTAAAAAAAAGTTTTTCTGAAACTCCTGCAATGAAATCTAGAGTGATTGTCATCATACTAATGTGGTCAGATCTCAATGCAGTTTTTTGATCTTGTGAAGAATTCCTGTCTTTCTTATGGGAACGGGCACAAGAGTTTCTCCTATCCAATGATCATTTGATTGATGACCATTATTGGATCAGCCGTAAAGCCTTGCTGAGTCTTTCACATTGTGAGAGTATCTCACACAATAGTTACCTGCTTTCTGCTTCCTATATTTAAGCCTGAATCCTGCTTATTTAAAGCATGCTTTTCTTCACTGTCATTTATCATTTAGCTGACTGGCCATGATCCACCACTTAGCACAGTGACTGGGATCTCCAGACATGAGAGTTAAGATGCATGAGAAGTCTTCATTTCTTGCTTCTTAGTGCATACTTGCTGTCTTTAATCACCATAAAGACCATTTCTCTAGTGAGAGATTTCTCTTTCCCTGTGTTTTAAAGAAGATTGTAACTCCTGAACGATGTTGCTATCTTTTTCTTTTCTTTTTTTTTTCTCAAAAAAAATTACATATGGTATTATAATTCCTTTATAAGACCTGCTATGAAAAGCATCACAGCTAAATCATAAGTAAAGAGAGGATCTCATCAGTGGAGCTGATGAAGAATTGGATTTTTTTTTTTCACTGTGAAATAAAATCTCCATGCTGTTGTGAGCAGAACTCTCTTTTGGAAAGATTATTTAGTCTGATGACAGAAATTCTGTTTGAATGTATGAGAGGCTAGTTTTTGCAGAGTAACTTCAAATTCTGAGAAAGTCCTCTAGCTCTGTAATAAGACCAATGTGTATACTACAACTGTTAGACAACCGAACACCTTAATTTTTCATTCACATTCAGAAGAAACTTATTTTAAACACAGTGGAAAAAAATTATCTAAAACACCATGCTCAAGCACAATTTAAAATTATCATTCATAACAAGCAAATTGCTTTATCTGGGTGTTGGTCTGTGGGGCTTTTTTTTTTTTCAGTTCTTCAAAACTAATTTGGCACAAAAGAAATGGTGTTGTTACTGTAGAAAATTGCAACCATGATACAGGCCATGTATATCTTTCCCAGAGTGAAACAGGGGTTTTTTATTTCTGTTTTGAAACAGTTCCTGATTGGAGACATATATGTATATTAAGAATTGCAGAGGTAATATCTTAATAAATTACCTACATAATGGGACAGAGCTGCAAACTCAGCAAGTTTGCAGATGACACAAAACTGAATGAGTGTCTGATACAACATATGGGTGTGCTGCCATTCAGAGGGGCCTCAAAGTCTGAGAGAAATGGGGAGACAGGAAGCTCATGAAGTTCAACAAAGGGAAGTAAGGAGTCTGCACCTAAGGAATAACCCTGTGCACCAGTACAGACTGGCCAGCTAGCTGAAAAGCAGGTTTGCAGAAAAGGTCCTGAGGGTCCTGATGATTGCCAAGCTGAACAGGAGCTAGCAATGTGCCTTTGTGTTAAAGAATGCCACCAGCCTTGTGGGAGGCATTCAGCAAAGCGTTGCCAGCAGCTCAAGGGATGTGATCCTCCTCTCTTCAGCACTAGTGAGATGCATTTGGGGTGCTGTATCCAGTGGTGGTCTCCCCATTACAAGAGAGACGTGGGCATACTGGAGTAAGTTCAGCGAAGGATGACGCAGATGATTAGGGGCCTGGAGCATCGGACATGTGAGGAGAGGCTGAAAGAGCTGGGACTGTTCAGCCTTCAGAAGAGAAAGCATAGGGCGGGTCTCGTCAACATGTATAAATATCTAGGTGGTAAAGAAGGTAGAGCCAGACTTCTTAGTGGTGCCCAGTGACAGAACAAGGGGCAACGGGCAGAAACTGAAACAGGAAATTCCCTTTAAACAAAAGAGAAAAACTGAAAACAAAAACTTTTTAAACAAAAGAGAAAAAGAGAAAACAAAAGAGAAAAAGAGATTGGACACTGGATCAGGTTGGTCAGAGAGGTTTTGGGGTCTCCCTCCCTGGAGTTATTCAAACCTGACTGGACATGGGCCTGCGCAATCTGCTTTAAATGGCCCTTCTTTGTGCAAGAGGACTGGACTAGATGATCTCAGGAGGCTGAGAATATTCTCTGATTTTGTGATAGGAATTATACTGAGAATATTGTTCATTTAATACCATAAATTCCATTTAAAAAGACAGAAACAAATTCTATACGTTTGTTTTTCATTTTTAAAATTAAACTGAAAGTTCTTTGATGAAATTTTTAAACACTATTATTTAATGCCAATTCCATCTGCTTTTAGGTGCTTTCCAAACTCATTAAAAGTATGCAGATCTTATACTGATGAAGGCCATAGAAACATCTAGATATTTAGAAGGAAGGAAAGTTACCTTGTTTAGCTTTTGCCTGATTAAAAGGGAACTTGCTTTTGCTGACGTATTTTGAATTAATGGATTCCCTCAGTTTCCTAAATTAATGACAGTATTAATACTGAACCTCACTTGAAATTTTGACAGAATAAAACCCACATAAATGGAAAAGTATAAAAGCACAGAAATGTATTTTGTTTGTTTTTGAGGAAATACATAAATTGGTGTCATATCTATGAAAATTCCAAGAGAAAATCTTCTTTGGATACTCTAGCATTGTTCATCTTGTAAAATAAGACACACCTAAATATCTGAGCAATGGGTTAAGCCACAAAATACAGAGATAAATATACTGTCTTTTTAAATAGCATTGCTACAAAGCAGTGAAGGCCAAGATGAACATAAATTCAGGAATAATTTGCAGCCCAACTTTAGACGTCAAATTTGGACAGGTGACTTCCAGTCTTCCGTGATACTTGACATGGAATAGCAAGTGATTGAGAGTCAGTCACTCTATAGAGAATACTTATTCATCCTTTTAAAAAAAAAATACATCACCCCCCAAATTCTTCAGTTAAAATGATTTGATCTTTATTTGGACTTGGTAATTATTTTTTAATGAGTTTCCCAAGGGCATATTATACTGGATACTCACATTTATATTTTATTAGTTTTTGTTAGTTTTGAAGCAGATATTTTTGGTATTGTCTTGGTTTGGTTTTGATTTTGTTCTTTTTTTAAAGAAAATTCTTTTCAAATACTAGAAAATAAACAGAATAAATGCGTGTCAAATGGGGTAGACAACAATGACATACTAGTCACCTTAAATCTCTTCATAATATATTTGATTTCAAGCCAGTGATAACTTTTGGTTACCTTCTCAGATTTTCACTGTATTTTTTTTAGAAATGCACAATCAACAGTGAAAAAACAGTTACCAGAAATGATATGTGGACCTTTTCTCTTTCCAAAATGACCAATTTTAAGTTACATATTTGTTCACTTCCTTCAGTGTTATACCCTTAGACAGAGAAGTGCTTAAGACAAAGCTGGAGGCAACAACAATCTTGAAATACTTATGAAATGTAGAAACGACCTTTGAATTTGGCTCACTATATGGTATAATTGCCATGTAAATATTTTATAATGGCCCATTACAACACAAATATAACTTATCAGTTCTACTCTTACAGTCTTCCCAAGATACAGCTCTTGGTTATGTGTGCTTGTTATGTCTCAGCACTTGCCTGAATTTTCCATACATAGTTTGCAACTTAATTCAAAATGGGAAATAGCTGTGGAAGTCACAAGGAACTTTACTTGGCTCAGTGGCAAAATAAGATTTGATAAAAGTACAAATGTGATAGAAACAATTAGCTGGATTAAGTTTGTTAGTTATCTTTAGCAACAACAGAATACTCGGATGCAGATGAATACTATTTTAAAAATAAGAGAAGCTAGTAAAAACATAAATGTTTAATTTTCTGGTGATTGGAATAAAAATGATGGAGGTAGTTTGGCATCTGACTTTTGGTTCCTCCTCAAAATGGACAAAAGTCTTTGGAAGTGTCTTAGTTTTAAAATTACTTTTGTTTGTACATTTTATAAATATAAAATCCAGGCTTTCCATTCAAAAGAGGTTTTCTTTTAAAAAATTAACTTCTGTTCTTGAAAAGAGAGTATGATAAGATCTTGAGTTGGCAAGGTGGAACTGCCTTTTTTTTTAAATCACTAAAAAAAAAAAGAAAAAAGACAAAGTCAACAATTTGAAGACTTCACATTTTTAGTATACTGTTTTTAAAGCTTTAAGGGTGTATAAACTGGAAGAATTGAAGGTGCCTAGCTTCATCCTTTATAACAAAATATACCACATAAAGATGTTATAGAACATATGGCAAACAAATATAATCTAGTAGCAACACACTGGAATACTTATCCCAAAATGTCTAACCTGGACAATGACCCGGTACTGTTTCTGTTTCTCGTTATAAGTGTTCCAATATTTTCAAATATCCAATAGTTTCAAATATCTAACTACTTCCACCTTTTTACCTTTGTACTCCTTGAGTCATTTTCCCCTCCATTGCTGGTAATGGTGATAAAATTAGGATGTAAATGTTTTGTAGGTACTAGGGCCAGAATTAATCCAAACAATTCTTTTTTTTCTTTTCACTGTTTACTTGTATTGAAAGTGCAAACACCTGTGATGTGAGTGTGCTGCACGGATCTTTGAACTTAAGTGCAAAAATAACATCTTGAATTGAGTTGTTCTACTAGCATGCCTTTAAAAAATAATAGTTTTTGTGATTTGGTATATGTATTCTGAAAAGTGTTTGTTGCTTTGAATCAGTTGCTCATTTATTTCACAAAGGTAAAGATGCACTGAATGTTAATGTTCTTAAGAAAAATGAAACATTCCAAAGTAACACTTAGAGGCTTATCAACAAAATTAATTAATAAACCACAATATATAGCAATATGCCTAGAATTACAGAGGAGGATATTGCACTGTGTTGGGTGGAAGAAAGCAGAGAATTTGAAAGCATATTCAACATCAGAAAAATTGTTTTGTTCCCTCATTACTAAAATCTTTCAACAAGTATATCATGGTTTGTGTACCTTCATTGCCTCTTTTATATATATAGAATTACATTTTTATTCATTTACTGCTGTAATGGTATGAAAAAACACTTTAAACACCAGGACAGCTGATTAAGTGATCAGAGAAATCAATCAATAAATATTTTTTTTATTTAAATATTTAAAAAATATATATTAATGTATATTTTGTTCTCTTCTTTCTTTTTTTTTTTTTTCCCCTTTCTCATTCTGTCCCCACATTTTTTGGCCATTGGTACCTCTTGCTTTTTCTCCTTCCTGCCTGGTCAGTGGTTTTTGGCCAGTTTGTATTTTTCCAGACATCACTCCATGATGTTGTTGAAGTATATGATGGCCCAACTCTGCAGTCATCTTTGTTATCCTCTCTCTCAGGATCTCATTCAGGTATCTCTTAATAGAACTGTCATTAAACTGTTATTTATTTTTTATGAACCTAGAAAGATAGTGTAGGCAGGAAAAAAAAAAGAAAAACTTGTCATAGTTTCTTACATGCAATTCAGGCAAATGTATGAAACTAGGAGGTTGAACTAAAAGCCTATTCACTCAAAACTCTTCACGTTAATGAATAAAAGGAAGTAAAATCAAATCTATTGTTTTAGATTTTTTGCTTCTGATATTTATCTATTATAGGGAGTGTTTGGGGCTTTTTACTCTGTGCCTTTATGATTTTTATCATGAAATGGGTATTATATATTTGAAAGGGAAAGCAGCCTATATTTTTTAGCAAACTAAAATTGTATAGATTATGTGCACGTTGACTCAGTTAAAAAAGGTATTGCATTTGGGGTTTCTTTTGGTAAAGGAAGAGGACAACAAATATTCCTAATAACTGAGATGAGCTTTAGTCCCTCTTTTCCAGAACAACATAATACTGACAATGTAAAATATAGAAATCACATATATCGTGCAAAGTTTACTGAAGCAGAACAGGGTTTTGAGAGGGTTATTTCTAGCTGCAAAGATGTTGACAGGTATTTTGAATGCTTCTTCAGTAAAAAGTGGTTATGATAGCTTTGTATTTGCTTTGTTTGAGTAGGTGAATCCCTCCCATTGAGCTCAGGTAACCAGATCACGGTTAGATTTACTTCAGTTGGACCAATAACAGCTAAAGGATTTCATTTTGTTTATCAAGGTGAGACAACCTGGAAAAATGTGTACATTTATTCTTTTCATGATAAATTGTAAATCGAACAGACTGAGAATGTAGAGGGAAGTAATAGCCTGTTAACAATATAGCAAGTTTTGCTGATTCTGCACATTTTGAAAAATGTTTGAGACCATTTTTTTATCTATATTTAAAGCTTAAATCAAATATTTAAGAAGCATGAGAGGTTCCAAATTTAAGAAGACAGTTATACAAAGCAGCTGTTTCTGTTTGCTAATCTGGTTAACTAATGTTAGATACATCTGGCTGCTCAAACTGGTTTGTCTCTCAATTTAAATATGAATAAGTCTAAGTGTTATTACCTGTGGCTGAATCAGTGATCGTGCTGTTATTAAGATCCTTCTTCTTGGTTTACATTGTTTGGCTTTTTATGGGTCAAATACAGAAATGATTATACATCAATATTGCAAATGCAATTCATTCTTTCATTAAACATAAATCCTGATCTGACAGTCAGAATACACATTTAGAAATCCACAGGAATAAATGTAAATATCTGACACAGAAATGTTATTTGAAACCATGTATTAGCTGAATATTTTATTGTAGTATTTCTTGCCTGTGAAAACCTTTAGGAACGTTTCGGTGTGGATTTTATGCATTGCTTTTAATCTTGGCAAGGATGTCAGTGCTACGCTCTTATAAATGGTAACTCAGACATCAAAAGTAAGCAATCCATATTGTGAAGATTCATTTGGGGATTATGAAAATGTTCTTAAGTGGCAAATAACAGAATGTTACTTCCAGTCATTTGGATATTTGTAGTTCAAAATCTGCATTCCTCCACAAAATCTAAAATTAAGAATCCACAATTGTTTATATGTTTGCAGCTGTTCCAAGAACAAGTGCAACACAGTGTAGCTCTGTGCCTGAACCGAGATTTGGAAAAAGGATTGGAAATGAATTTGCAGTTGGGTCATTGGTTCTTTTTGAGTGCAATCCAGGCTATATCCTCCATGGGTCAACAGCAATTAGATGTGATACTGTACCAAATGCATTGGCACAGTGGAATGATTCACTTCCTACATGTGTTGGTGAGTTCTTAAGGCTTTTTGATAGAACAAATTACTGCCTAAAGTGTAGACCATTCTCTCTAACAGAATGTGTTCCTTCTTTGTCATCTCTACAGTATTTTATTCTTGCTTACTTGTATTCATTTTCTTCTTCATTCAAGGTTAAGATTTTATTCCCCTTTCTATTCTAACCTTGCTGTGACATTTCACGAATTTCATGAACATACTCTGCTACTATAAATTATATGTTAGCTTCTTTTATGTTAACATCAGTGACAGTCCCTGGCTGTCCCTTAATCAAGACTCAGAAATATCATTTTATGCCCTGAATGCTTGCAAGACTAAGATGATCTCACCTTGAAGATATCTAATAAGATATTGTAAGCTATTAGAAAGAACATTACCATATTAAAGATTTAGAAATAGTTACACTAATATTTCATTGCTTGTCAGAAAAAAAACCAGTAATTTTTCATATCAGAAAATATGCTTTGTATCGTTCTAGTCATACGAGATTACATTCTCAAAATTAAATTCTTAAATTAATGTGCACCCATTGACATTTCTAAAGCTGATTTGCGCCAACTGTAAATCTGGTGATTGTGCTGAAAAGCCCTACAGTAAAGAGATAAAATTCTAATGGTACATTTTTCCATAGGTTTATGTCAAGGGCAAATATAGTACATTTACATACTATGTTTTATTAGAGTTTAGCTTGGTTTTTTATATGGAAAAAAATCATTTGTTTATAAAGGAATTAAAAATAGTTATCATTTGCACAGATGATTTTGCAATGCTATCAAACTTTTCCACCTGTAACATCTGTTTCAGTACTGACTGCATTATACATTAATTTTGTGCAAATTGAATACATTGAAAACTATTCATTTTGAGGATGAAGACATCTGAAGAACTCCATTCCCAACTAAAACAGTAAATATATGTATGAGTTAAAGTTACTTAACTTTTCTCAACAGGGAACAGATCTCTTATAAAAACAATCCTAACCCATGCCAAAACCACATTATGATATTGACTCTAGCATTAAGAAGTACATAAGCAGAGTTTTAGATGAGTGGTGGAAAAGAAAATAGAGAACATTTTTTCATTAGGTTGATTTTGAATCTTCTGTGCTAATCAGCTGATGGTGCATTGTAGAGTCTGAATGGTTTTCAGTAAAATAAAAGACTTTCCCCAAAATACTAAAATCCTGATAGAGATCGAGACTAAGTACCACTGGGGTAATATTAATAAAGTATGATTAACCTGCTATTATATACAACTAATGTTTATTTAGACTGTTTCAGGCATAGGAATAGAACCACAATTTATATATCAATCAGACGCTGAAGTATATAGCTATACTTCATTTATTCTCAGTGATTATGATTTAATCAGTAGAACTGTACTATTTACTCCCTTGAAATGTATTCCCTTTGTTTTTCAGATATAACAACTCAACAAAGTGTTAAAATAATTATTTCGGCCATCAAGCACAGTATATTATTGATATTTTAATACATGATTTAGTATGAGAAAGAAAAAGCTATCTGTCTTGAAGCAAGTTGAACTGAGAAAGGGTTACAGGCCACCTTGTGTGTGAAAATCACTGTGCCAATAAAGGTGATAAAATATATATGAGGTGAAAATTGCATTGAACTAAATCAGTTTAATAATTGAAGTGGTAGACATGACCATATTAAATTGCCTTAACTGTAGTGAATGCTTGAATATTTCCTTACAGATAGCAGACATCAATCATTCTGTCTGTTCATCCTTTTATAAGTAATTATTTAAACACTTTAAGTGACACTGACCTTCAGTTTATCCATGTAGCTCCCAACAGATTCTATCAATTATATGCCACATAAAATGTAGCTACAGTATTCATTATTAAGATAAGTTGCATTCTCCTACATATTTTCTAACTCGTCATATTTGTATCTAATGAAATCAGTTCAGCACTTAGTGGTGTTGCACAGAAATGATACATTAACTTCTAATGGTTTTGATAAACCATCTCATCAATCTTTTCCTTCAACTTCTTAAATACCAACAGAATATCACTATCTAGATTAAGCTCTTTGTCCCTGTTAGAGCATCTAATGATTTAGACAAGATACATTCAAGTTGAACATTCACAAGAGAAACTTGATGGTACCGAATGCCTCTGTCCAATTTCATGCATAACACTTTTATTAAATCCATGGGCATGGAGATGATGAGTGCAGTCTTGCAGGCATTTAGCAATTTCTTTACTAATGTGATAGATCCATAGTCTGTAATGGGATAACTCACACAAGAAAAGAAAACAGTCAAGGAGTTGAAACTGGTGCTATTAATTATTTAGACAACAACAAAGTAGCAATATTTTGCTTTTTCAGTTTTTATCTTTTATACTAACAATATACATAACTGTTCAAACTTTATTCTTGACCTCTAAAAATAACGCTTTATTTTTTTAACCAATGGAATGGATTTAACTTTGTTAAAGGTCAAATAAATAAGGGGAATAGGAACATGATTCTGTCAGGTAGAAAACTGACATAATTCTAATTTTTCCCTATTCTTTTTTGGTCATTTAAAATAAGGTTTTTGAGATACAAGATTTTATTTTCCTGAAGCAAATATAAATTTTTAAATGTAGCATAAATTTACGAAAGTTTTCAGCCATGGTATGCTGAACATTGTGTAAGCTTTTATAAAAAAATTTCTCACTTCTGAAGCTTCATACTTCTTTTCTTGCCTTGTGCATTTCCTTTCAGTGCCCTGTGGTGGAGTTTTAACAAAGCGCAAAGGGACCATTTTGTCTCCTGGTTACCCTGAGCCTTATGACAACAATCTGAATTGTGTGTGGAAGATCACAGTACCAGAGGGAGCTGGGATTCAAGTAAGTATACTTGCTATTTTCTTGTTATCATCATGTTTAAAACTGTTTTTCCTGATGCAAGAGCATGGAAAATAATTTATTAATACATTTTTCTATCTCACTAATGATTCTTACAATGGTATTTATTACACACTTTTTATTTGTGCAGTTTTTAAAAGTTATAAGATTTACAAAAATCTTAAAAGACACACTTGCAACTTTTCACTTAGAAGAAAATCACCAGTAACATAAAATGTGTTATTTCAATAGGTCAGTGACTCCCTGTAAGCCAGAGGAAATAGGGAGGCTTTCCTGTGATACTTTTTTCGTCTCTCAAAAATGGATAAATCTCCTCTAAGAGAGTGAAGTTAAGTGGGTTGCTTGCATGGACCAGTTATATACGTTTTCCTAGAAACTGTTATTTACTCTACGCTTATGGAAGTTCATTGTGATATAAAGACACTTCAGTAAGTTTCAAGATGAGATGGGAATGGATTCTTTAAAATATTGTCAGAATTCTCATTCACTAACATTTACATTAAGAACTTAATGGAACACACAGAAAAAAAGTATCCTTTAAGCTAAAAGTCATGTATATCCCACTTTTTATAATTCACTAAAGAAGCTGACAGAAATCTGGTTATTGGAAAGGCAGTTGTGTTTAATAGATTAGGACTTTTTAGCATCATCTGACCAAAACCCTAGCAAAACTTGTGTCAAGAAACCAGGAAAGCAAGTTTTCTATGTCTGCCCATGGTTCGAAATATAGCCACTGTAGAAAATGAATAAATAAAGAGATCAGTTTTTGTACGTAAAGACTTAACAATGAAAATCAGGAAAACCATTGTGGACAGTTTATTAAAGATGTTTTTTTAATAAATTACATCACATAGGTTTTAGGGTATTTTACTGTGTCAAGGAAAATTTTAAAATAGTATGAGTTTATACTTTGCTACTTTATAAGCATTCAGAAAATTCTATTTTTTGTTTTAAATATTTAAAAATACTTAAGAAAAACATAAAAACTTTACGGAAGAACACAGAAATCATCACAGATACAACCTAAGTCCGTACATGATAACATTTATGAGTTCAATTTTCAAAGACACCAATGTCCACTAACAATAGTATTTAATAACCTAAATCAGTTTTGAGATTAATTTTGAGGAACACTACTTGATTTAAACAGTTGACTAAGTTAGGATGTTTTGTTCTGTGTATTTCTTATACAATCAGTAATGTAAGTTAAACACTAGGAGGATAGTTCAGAGGATTTAAATTAGGCATTAACTGATGTCCTGACTTAAGCAGCTACTGTTGCTTTTTGGAAGTATTTATCTCTTACCGCAGACTGCATTAGGTGACAAAATTACTAACTTTGATTTCAAGTTAGGTGTCTAATCTGCATGATATTCTTTTGCTCCAGAGTCATAAGAAGAAAAAATATATTTACTGTTTGCTTTTTTTCTAGTTCTCCTGAGGTTTTTTGCTGAGCTTGTGAATACCATTCTTCCTTTCTATTATCAGTTACTGAATAAGTTAATAATTTATACTTATATAAATGTAATGACAACAGGGCAGTTTCATGGGCATATCTGTGTGATTGTAATTAGATCTGTAGAACATTTAATTGTGTCACTGCAGCAGGACAGTCATGAAGTGTGATATTCATGCCTGATACTTTGAATCCTGTCTGATTTTCAGGGCTAGGTCTGAGGAAGATCAATTCCGATATAGTAAACTGAGTACAGCTGTTACAAGATCAGAAAGACAGAATATACATCAGAAATCATCATATCATTTTTACTGAGTTATTTTTCAGAACTGAGCTTAGCTTTATATCTGCTAGTGATATAAAAAATGGCATCAGAATTGTATTGGGTTTGGTTTTTTTCACTTCATAAAGAAAAAAACCTAAATATACATACATAAAAATGTAATTATTACTGTGAAAATCAGCTACTTGAGGCAACATTTGAAAACTTGCATGTTTTTGACCAACCTGAGAATGCATGCAAATGCAGATATGCAAGATGTTTATGGGTAAGGATGTTTATGGGTAAGGATGAAGGGGAAGGCAAATAAGGGAGGTGTTGTGCTGGGAGTATGCTACAGACCACCTGGCCAGGATGAGGAGACAGATGAAGTATTCTATAAGTGGCTGGCTGAAGTCTCACAATCACCAGCCCTTGTTCTGGTTGGGGGCTTCAACCTGCTGGGCATCTGCTGGAAATACAACACAGCAGAGAGCAGGCAGGCTAGGAGGTTCCTTGAGTGCATGGAGGATAACTTCCTGACACAACTGGTAGGTGAGCCTACCAGCGGAGGTGCCTTGCTAGACCTACTACTCACAAATAGAGAAGGACTAGTGGGAGATGTAGTGGTCGGAGGTCGTCTTGGGTTTAGAGATCATGAAATGGTCAAGTTTTCAATACATAGTGATGTAAGGAGGGGGGTTAGCAAAACCTGCACCTTGGACTTCCGGAGGGTGGACTTTCGCTTGTTCAGAACACTGGTTGAGAAAGTCCCTTGGGAGACAGTCCTGAAGGGCAAAGGGGTCCAGGAAGGCTGGACGCTCTTCAAGAAGGAAATCTTAAAGGACCAGGAGCAGGCTGTCCCCAAGTGTCGCAAGTCTAAAGGGTGGGGAAAATGGCCAGTCTGTATGAATAAGGAACTTCTGATGGGACTTAGGAATAAAAGGAGGGTTTACCACCTTTGGAAGAAGGGACAGGCAACTCAGGAGGAGTACAGAGATCTCGTTAGGTTATACAGAGAGAAAATTAGGAAGGCAAAAGCCCAGCTGGAGCTCAACTTGGCCACTAACATTAAGGACAACAAAAAAACTTTTTATAAATCAACAAAAAGAGCGAGGGAGAATCTCCATCCCTTACTGGATGCAGGGGGGGAAGTTGCAATCAAGGATAAGGAGAAGGCTGAGATACTTAATGCCTATCCCCAGGGTATTCAGCCTCCTGAGCTGGAAGATAAGGATGGAGAGCAGAACAACCCACCCATAATCCAGGAGGAAGTAGTCAATGATCTGCTTCTGCACCTGGACGCACATAAGTCTATGGGACCAGATAGGATTCACCCAAGAGTACTCAGGGAGCTAGCGGGAGAGCTCACTAAGCCTCTCTCTATCATTTATTAACAATCTGATGACTGGAGGGTGGCTAGTGTGACACCCATCTACAAGAAGGGTCGGAAGGAGGATCCGGAAAAACTACAAGCCTGTCAGCCTGACCTCGGTACCAGGAAAGATCATGGAGAGGATCATCTTGAGTGAGCTATCATGGCAAGCGCAGGGCAGCCAAGGGATCAGGGCCAGCCAGCATGGGTTTAGGAAGGGGAGGTCCTGCTTAACCAACCTGTTCTCCTTCTATGACCTTGTGACCCGTGTTCTAGACGCGGGGAAGGCTGTGGACCTTGTCTATCTGGACTTTGGTAAGGCCTTTGACACTGTCCCCCACAGCATTCTCCTGGAGAAGCTGGCGAATCATGGCCTAGACAAGTGTACTCTTCGCTGGGTTAAAAACTGGCTGGATGGCTGTGCCCAGAGAGTTGTGATTAATGGGCTGAAATCCTCTTGGTGGCCGGTCACCAGTGGTGTCCCTCAGGGCTCAGTTTTGGGGCCAGTTTTGTTTAATATCTTTATCGATGATCTAGATGAGGGGATTGAGTGCACCCTCAGTAAGTTTGCAGACAACACCAAACTAGGTGGGAGTGTTGATCTGCTTGAGGGTAGGAAGGCTCTACAGAGGGCCCTGGACAGGCTGGATTGATGGGCCAAGGCCAACTGTATGAGGTTTAATAAGGCTAAGTGCCAGGTCCTGCATTTTGGTCACGACAACCCCAAGCAATGCTACAGGCTTGGGGAAGAGTGGCTGGAAAGCTGCCCAGCAGAAAAGGACCTGTGGGTGCTGGTGGACGGCCAGCTTAACATGAGCCAGCAGTGTGCCCAGGTGGCCAAGAAGGCCAACAGCATTCTGGCTTGTATCAGGAATAGCGTGGCCAGCAGGAGCAGGGAAGTGATCGTGCCTCTGTGCACTGGTGAGGCCTCACCTCGAGTACTGTGTTCAGTTCTGGGCCCCTCTGTACAAGAGGGACATTGAAGTGCTGGAGCGTGTCCAGAGGAGAGCTACCAGGCTGGTGAGGGGTCTGGAGACCAGGTCATATGAGGAGAGGCTGAGGGAGCTGGGCATGTTTAGCTTGGAGAAGAGGAGGCTGAGGGGAGACCTCATTGCCCTCTACAACTACCTGAAAGGAGGCTGTAGAGAGGTGGGTGTTGGCCTCTTCTCCCAGGTGAATAATGACAGGACCAGAGGAAATGGTCTGAAGTTGCGGCAGGGGAGGTTTAGATTAGATATTAGGAAGAATGACTTTACTGTAAGAGCGGTCAGGCACTGGAACAGCCTGCCCAGGGAGGTAGTTGAGTCACCATCCCTAGAGGTATTTAAGAAATGTCTAGATGTGGCACTTCAGGGCATGCTCTACTGGCAGAGATAGTAGGTTGTTTGTTTGTGGGGTTTTGGTTTTTTTTGTTGTGTGTATGGTTGGACTCGATGATCTCAAAGGTCCTTTCCAACCAGGAAGATTCTATGATTCTATGATTCTAAGATAATGTGATAGCTAATGCTTTTGTGTTTATGTAAATGCATAAAATATCTGGACATTTTTCCTGACGAACATTTATTCCCTCAAAGTAACAAAGACACTTTCCCAGCTTTAAAGGAAATTAAAAGAATATACCACCACTGTATATTCCCCTGTGAAATGTGTAGATGGAATTTTAAACTATGTAGATATAACAACTATCAACGTGTGTGATTTCGTTGTTAGATTTGTTGAAACACTGTGATCAGATGTAAATGCTGTGCTATCTCATATCAAATTGAAAATCAGACATTTAAATGTAGATTTAGGTAAATATGAAGAGTATGCACTAATAACCTGCCTTCAGGCACCTAGCTTAAATACCTTATATCACGAAATTAATCTACCATGGTTCCTTATAAACTTAGGGCAGAAAGGCATCTTGAGTAGGTAATTCAGAACATCTAATATAGACTCTGGCTCCGAATCACTGCCTGAAGGTATGTCTGTCTATTTATTGACTACTTGAGGAGGTTAGGGCAACTAGCATCAGTTGCACTAAAATAGATGTTTTAAATTAGGTGGTTTATGATGAATATAAAAACTGTAGTCAGCAGCAATCTGGCCCTGAAAACATACGAAAAACATTAAATAATTTGCAATTTGGTTTGAAGGTTTCCTAGGTGCTTGCACTTCCAATTCTGTATGTCTTCAGAGATATTCATGACTAAGACAACACCAGTAAGTTTCACCTAAATCCCTTGTGAACCAAAAAAATAAACAGACAAGTCTTAAAGTTTTCTGAGAGACCATGTCCCATGGGCTTCCTCCAATTACGCAAAACACACTAACAGTCAGGGCCTCTCTATTGCTTCATTTATTTTTTTTTTTAAATATCGTCCTTTGGCTGATTAATTCCTACAAAAAGTGCAGTGTTTAAGGACACCATCCAAGAAATAGGTAACCAACCTGAACATTCCTTTTACCTAGAAGAAGGTACAAGTCATATACTTCACAAAAAAACCCAAACTTCATTACCTACTTGCACTGGAACTGGCACTTATGTCTTCTGTTGAAGTTATTGCCTTTTGGAGAAAATAAAAGGAAGAATAAGCAAGGGAGAAGAACAGTAAATTGTCTAACTTAGTGGTTAAGGTACCCTTATTTTGAGAGTGGTTGGGGTTTCATCTGTGCTTCTTTAAAAGCTTTTCATTAAACACTTATTTCACTAAAACAAAAAAATGCAATACCCTTTCCCCTCCAAAACAGGAACAGGAACCTGCCATTTCTTTACTTTGTGGGGAGTGTTTTCACTATATGAGAGCAGATATATCCTCCCTCTTGCAGTCTATCTGATTACTGCTTTGCACCTCCTTGTGAGTGGAAGGATGTTGTCACTTCTGGAAGGAATGAAGTGAATATTCTACCTTTTTGCTTGTAGCATGTTAGTGAGTGCTTCTCCTCAGGAGATGAGAGAATGATGAAGGTAACCAAGCACAGGAGGTTGCTCTTACCTGGAGGCAGAATTGAACATGGCAAGATAGATGAAGCGGCATGCATCACTGTGGGACTGCTTTTAGCCTTGGATAAACTAGAAAGAATCACAGACAAACTGCAGTAATTGACGATACCATGTTTTGGCTTCCCCTCAATGTCCTCCAAACAACGGAATCACATTCTATACCCAGATGTTTTTCACAGTTGTGTGACGCTTGTCAGGGGTAATATGTGGTTGTCACTTAGAGTCACAGAATTTAGAAGTCCAAATTGGCAATAAATAAAACAAAATGTTGCAAGGCAATTTTAGTCCCTTAATGACGATTTTCCAGTCTTTTTGACAATGAGAGCATGATACAACTTTTCATGATTGACAGCAGCAGAGGCTACAATTTCTAGTTGTCTATGTTCTTGAATACAGAGGGAAAGAAGTTTACATTCTTTGCCTCACATTTTTCTTCATAGGTGCAAGTGGTGAGTTTTGCCACAGAACACAACTGGGATTCATTAGACTTTTATGATGGTGCTGACAACAATGCTCCAAGGCTTGGAAGTTATTCAGGTGACTAGGAAGTGTTTCACAGATTCAACTCTTTATTGTAAACACACAGCTTTTCTAGATCTTTTGCGTGTTTGTGCGCATGTGAGTGTGCATGTTTGTTTCTCCTATAATTAAAAACAGGTAGTATTTTTTCTGTTTTAATCCATCACTTCTTAGCAGACTTTCATAAAGATGAATATTTGAAAATGTTAGAAATTAAATAAGTCCCAAATGAGATATCTACTAATCTCATTTTTTGCCCACTTTTATAGCAGGGTCCAGAAATACAGACCTCTGAAAGAGATGTGTCTTGAAATTGTTCATGACTTAAAGGATGCATTCTTTATCCTTATTTTAGATAAACAAGACAGTTATGTTTCTCTTACTTTTTCTTGTTTGGTTTTGTTTTCCTTTATTCTACTTCGTTCATGTGTATGGAATGAGATCACAGACAATGAGATTGTTGTCTTGTGCTGAAACACAAATAAATAATCAATCACATTTCTTAGAATAGCGCTACAACATATGTTCAGAGCTGCTTGATATATTTGACTGTTACATTTAAAATTATTCCAGTTACAGGATTTGCTCTTGCTTTTATGAAAACCCTAGTGACTATTTCTCCTTTTGTGGATAAAAGTGTATAATATACATTTATATTAGACCCTGCTTCCCTGAGTGCCTACAGTTCATGTCTCTGATATTGTGGTGCACTGAAAATGTAATAAAACTTTTATAGGGACAGATATTTGATAACATCCACGATGACAAAATATAGTGGAATTGGTTATGTGACCTCTCTCTCTCTCTCCCCCCCCATCCTCTCTCCCTCCTTTCCTCCTTTCTCTTTCTCTCTTTTTATACATACACACACATTTATGTATGTATTTAGTTCAGTTTCTGTGCATTTCAATAATATTTTGATTTCTCTTTTCAGGAACAACCATACCTCCACTTCTCAACAGCACATCAAATAATCTGTACCTAAATTTTCAGTCTGATATCAGTGTTTCAGCTGCTGGATTTCATCTTGAGTATACAGGTAATGCAGAAATGTTTTTTTAAAAAATTAAAAAAAAAATTAAAAAATTAATTAAAAGCACTTGCTGGTTCCAGACATCAGGTGTATCTAAACTATATGAAAGAGGAATATTCAGTGCTATTGCACATAATGAGCTACATACTGTTACTTCAAACTCATTGGTAAAATATTCATTTAATTCCAAGGGAGCAGGATCAAGCCTGAAACCTGTACTGTAAGGACTAGGAAGTTTAGTTTGGTTTGCTTTCACCTTTAATTTGGTTTTGCTCACTGAAAAGCTTTTCTGAACATAGGGCAGCAAGGAGTAAATGCAAATATGCTGATTTGACAATCTTAATAACAAGATATAACATATTTATATAATTATTGTAGGCAAAGCCAGCGTATTGATTTGGGTGATTTCAATTTAACTTCTTTGACAATTAACAATGAATTACTGATACTCATATTGAAGAAAAATAATAACAAACAAACCCTTAGGAAGAACTAAGGCTAGGCCAGCACAGCAGATTGGGTCAGTGGCCTGTGGTCCCTTTAGGGTCCCACATCTCAGGCCCTGCTCAGCCAGCTGCTTTGGCTGCAGCCTCTGCTCGGTCGTGTTCTTCTCTCTGCCCTCCTTCAGTGAGGTCTCCTCTTGCTCTGGCCTTGTTTTTCCTGTTCTTGGTGCTTACCGCCTTTGCTTAAATATGTTTTCACAGAGGCACACCTGAGCGGTTCAGAGGCACCACAAACTCCTCTGGTGGGTGCAGCTGTGTCCTGCAGTGGGTCAGTTGCAGCCAGCTGGAACCGGCTGGAACCGGCCATGTCCGGCACAGCCCTTGGTCTCTTCCCACAGAGGCCACCCCTGCAGCCCCACATGCCACCACCCCCCACCAAAATCTGCAAACTATGCCCAATACAACAATATATAGTATGTATTTTATATGTATGAGTAGGACATGAAAATTAATCACTCTTGGCAAAAATGAGAGAATGAATAAACTGAAAATAGCAGCTGTGCTTCTTAACTAACTGACAAACGCTCACAGGCTGCTGAGAGCACAGCAGAGTTATTTCAAACGTTTTTATTATTGCTGAGTACCTCACCATCGGAAAAAGCTATAATTATAAACATACTTTCTGTCTGAATGAGATTGCCGTAGCTGACTGACAGGATTTCTGGCAATCACTAATATTTTGTTGCAGATTTTTATTTTTATTTTTTTCTTCCCAGCTGTGCAGTTCCCTTGGCTCATATTGGTTCTGGTGTCTGATCTGCATAATTGTGTCACAGTTACTTCTTGTCAGTTTTACAATATGCAAATCCCATGCTCTGGTTGTCTGATTAGCCAGTCAGAGAACATGGCCTTGCAAAATTGCTGCCTGATCGCTTGTCTATAACTAAACATTAATTACAGGTTAGAATTATCCTGCCATTTCCTTGAAATGCAGATACTCTTTCATCTGCTTACAACTTCAGAGGGGAGAAAACTGCAGGAAGTTATGAAAGCAAAGTAAAATGAGACTGAATCCAGTGAGAGTGAAAATGCATCCGTGTATTCCTACTTGGCCAAATAACTGGAATGTGTGGTATACTGCCGGCATACAACCTTCACCCCTAAATAAAGAAAGAATTCACAGTATATAATTTAAAGTATTGGCCCATGTCAAGAATGATAGCTATATATGTGTGTGTGGATTTATACAAGGATTTATGTGTGAATCTGTACATACATGTGTTTTCTGTGTGAGTGTATAAACCCAAAGTATATGCTGAAAATTTATGATTCATGAAAGAATATTGATGTCCCTCATTAGGTAGCCAATTAACCAGTAGCTCATTGAAATACATTATTTTGCAAGATTAATGATGAATTAACTTTTCATGTGCAGGTGATAGAGATATGTGATTAAAACATCACATAGATTTTGGGATGGAGTGAGGAAATTGCAAAACAATGTCTAAACCTGTAATCTTTACTGGAAACAAATGTAAACTTTAAGGACAAAACATTTGTGTCAAGTAAAGAATTATGGTGGAGAGTAAACTATGATGACTTCTGAATTAAGATTTTCTGTGATATATTTTATAAAGATATGCTCTAAAATAGACATAAATTATTGTGCATGTGTGGGAATTACTGAAATAGCAGCTCTGGTATTCAAAGTACAGAATAGGATTAAGTGACCGTAACTCCATAACATCTATGGAATACACAATCTCTATATTGTTAATAACAAAAATATAATAGAAAATATTGTCAAGATGCTTTTGAAGTTTAAAATAAAGGTACATTGTAACTAAATTCCTATACTTCAAATTGCAAAGTAATGAAATGATTTTGTAGAATAAATGTGGAAAATGTAAAGCATTAGGCATTCCTGTTTATTTACTACTCTCTGACTCACATCACAGAACTAAAGCATGGTGTCAGAGCATGCAATCTGGATTTCTATTATGCAAAAAAAATAGGAGTGTGTACTTCGACATCTCAGCCTTCAACCACTAATGGACAATCAGCCTATACGAGCAGACTAACTAAAGCTAATAATAATAAAACCCTTTAGTTTAGCACTTGGGTCTTGAGTTGTAGGTACCAGCTGTTTGAGTCCATAGATCCATGGCTATTATTCTCTACTACTCACTATGATGTAGTCTCTCTTACCTGTGGATTGGAGGAAAGTTTTATGATTTTCTTTTTTTCATCTGTAGCTTAGTTTTTTTTCAATTTTCAAATGGAAAATTCTGCATTGTGCTGAATCATTAATTTGATACAGCAGATTAAGCTAAGGGTCAGTACTTTCTCATCATTGCTGGAAGGAAGACAACAGAAATTGTATTTTGTGTATCTTCTGGACTTTTGTCTCCTGCAGCTTTCTGACACAGAAACAGGAATTTTTGTCAGGATTCCAGAACTCAGAATACTGCTGTATTTCTACTGAAATTTGTCCAGAAATGCAATGATCAGAACAGAGACCACTCTCCTCAGTTGTGCTGGTCATCTTTGACACTTAGACAACACTTCCTGCTCTCTTTGTTGTAATTACATTTTTAGAGAGTTAGTAAATAGAAAGTAATGCTCACATTTTAATGCCAGTGTTTCATAAATTTATTGCATTTCATTGGAGCCTATACTAACAGAGGTCACCGTGAGTAGTGAGCTAAATTAAAGTCTTAGTTTTCGAGGTATCAGTGCACAGCTCTCATTGAAAATCACATCAGAGTTAAATATTTGTATTAAGTAATTTTCAAGTGAGTTGTTCGATATGTAGTGCATCTTCTAAGTCTGTTTCATGTATTCTAGGAGACTCAAGTCTGAGGGGAAGTGCACCTCTCTTGCCAAAATGATTACTTTTTCATCTCAACAACACTTTTCTGTAAGAAGGTTTCATTCTGTTTCATTTCCAATATCTCTTTTCATCCTTTATTAATAGATTTTTCACACAGTCCAGTCTGGCTCATCTTTTGAACTACTAAAAAATCCAAATGTACTTTTTTATATAAAAATAAAACAACAAAAAAATAACTTTATTTGTTGAAGAAATATTTTAAGACCAAGTAAATGATACTTTGATATAAGGAATCAAGTACTCATATTCCAAAAGTGAACCATGGTCTTATCAATAATCTTTTTTTCTAGCATATTTTTACTTCTTTGTTGAATCCTTAAATGAAGTTTATGTATTCTAATGGATACCTTAAATAAGAAAATATATTCCATCAACTGAAGTATGTCAACAAAGAGCACCACAGAACGGTTTGTTAAACACATAAGTAATGTTTATATGTATTATGTCACTATAGATACTAATTTAGTCTTAATTTTCTCTAACTAAAGTTTTCCTAATTAGGCCATTGATTATGCTGTATAAATAGTAGTAACATTCTTTGAGATTAGTTGAGTTTTTCGGATTGCCTCATACATAATTTCTATAATACTCAGTATCTATTTAGAATTAGTAAAAAATATGACACACTAATTTTCATTCTAATATATAATCCTTAGAAATCTATGTGTTTAGACTGTATAATGTATAATTCTAACATCATAAATATGAAAAAAAATGCATAAAATTATAGTAATAACTTTAAAAAATAAAAAGCATTCTTACTTTAAGACTTGTGTAGCCCCAGAGTGCATTATCTATTATTTCATTGCAGCTTTTTATATTTAGAGCCATAGGAGCTACTGGAGAAGGGCAAGACAGCATCAAATAGCTTATTTTTCTTTATATATCTTCTTATCTAAAAATTAGATGATACTGGAAGTATGTTTTCAATGAACGCCTATGTTAAAATTGCTTTTCTCTCTAATGCCATTGCTCATGGAAGTTAATTTATACATGCACTGGATCACCATCTGTATCTGAAATATAAGAAGTAGATCTAGGCCCATCAGTCATTTTCAAAATGGATTATTTGACATTCTTTTTGCTTGTAGTTTGAGAAGATAAAATAAGAATTTGAAAGATAAAAATCATCTGTTATGTAGAAGTAGGTTGCAAAATACATCATTTTGAACATGGCAGATATGGGATCATTATGGGATCAGAAAGAGTGTGATCAACATACACAAAAGCATTATTGCCATAGAGAAAGGACCATTACATCCTCTTCTGTGAACCTGCAGAGTAGACTCTTGAAATAAAAACTAACTTTTTCAAAGTAGCAGCATTCCTTTCCACACAAAATGATGCAAGTCAGTATTGAATATTTTGGAGAATACCTTGTTGCTAAATTGTGTACATTCCTTAATACCAAAATATAAAACTAAAAAGAAACCCCAAAACCTCATATAGTCAACAGGGACCAAACGTAATTAATACTTCTTAGTTTGTGGATCCGTATCAGTTATTTCTGATTCCCACTAACAGATATCTGCAGTAAAAAAATATGTTGTTACCTCTTATCGCTATTCTCAGCAGAGAAAATAAGGACTGAAAAATCATTAAGGATTTTTTTCCATTTTAGGATGGAATTCTGTTTTACAGCAGGAAGTTTATATTATCATGGTCCTGAGTTTTACTTGTATGAACAGACTGTACATGCCAATGATTTTAGTTCAAACAGATTTTTCTTTTAATATAATTTTATACAAAATTTCATGCGCCGAATACATTTTTAAGAATAGAAATTACAAACTAGATTATTGGTTTAATATCTACTTTCTAAATGTCAGACATTCAATTTTTTTTTTTTTTCATTTTTACAATACAATGTTATTGTAAACTACTATTGATGCACAAAACGTGTGTTATAGAGAAAAAATAATGTGTATGCTTTATAAATTCCTTAAAATTTGTGTTAGCTTTCAGCTTTCATATAGTATAAAAATGCATCATTGTAAGAGTCCTAAAAAAGTAATTTTGACTTACTGAGATTCTTACAGGAAGTAATTGGTTATATTAGAAAGTTTTTAAACATAAAGAGGTTGATAGTATATTGAAGTAGTGCCATTGTTGAATCCCACATTTCCCTAGGTACTGATGTTTGGTTGTTTAGCAGTCCTGCCTTCACAACTAGTTAGGGTGTAATTCTTACAGTAGGCAAAGAGAGTAACTGAGAGGCTTATACTTAATGTTATGCATATTTATATATTCCTGGATCTTCCTGGGTAGATGCAATGAAGAAGAATTTATTTATTTCTCTTTTTGATGACCATAAAAAAAGCATACAGTCTCTTGGCAAACTCAATACTATTCCAATAGAAGAGATACTTAGATACATCGTTAAAAATAGCAGATTAGGTGAAATTTGATGTAAATATTTAATCCGTGTGTGTGGGCGCATGAATGGTAGAGTCAGACCTGTGAAGGATTGAATGCAGGTGTGCAGTTGTGCTTTGCACTGGTTTTCCTGTGTTTTGCACTTGGTGTGGTATTGGCCAGCATCCCCTGGATCAGATTCTGGGAAAGGAAAGTGGAGGTGCTCCAATTTGAATTAGGTAGGCTGTAATTAGGAGTGAGACGAGGTGGGAATGAATGCGACTGAGGCAAGACATAGTGGAAATATAGAGGAGACTTTGAGTTGAGACTACAGATTGTTGGGAAGTGTTGCCTTTTCCTTTACTCAGGAAAGAAGGTTTTTCTCCTTATATAACAGTTGTTCCAAAATAGTGTGCCACTTGCTTGTCCACAGATGAACTGCTGATACCCAATGGCTTCCTAAAACATTCCTAAATCAATACAGTGTGCCCATGTACAGTGTACACAGAAGTTATATGTGAATCTAAAAACAGATCTGATGTTGCTTAGAATGTCTAAACTTCTCAATTTTTCACAGCTATAGGTTTGGACTCTTGTCCTGAACCACAAACCCCAAGCAATGGGAACAAAATTGGAGACAGATACATGGTTGGAGATGTGGTGTCTTTCCAGTGTGATCAGGGTTATTCTCTTCAGGTGAGCCAAGTTTCCAATTTCAAATGGTGCCTTTTAGTTCTTTAACATGGTTACGTTTGAGTCTGTCAATACAAAATGGACACTGAGCTCTTCAGGAGTTGTGGACATGTGATATGCTTGCAGGACTGGTAGGCTTTTCTGCCAAATGTTAAATTAGCAACTATCCAAATATTCCATCAGAAGTATATGGCTCTGTGCTTCCTCTGCATAAGTGATTATAAGTTGTTATCTATTATTGATGTCATCTTTGGTATTCATAGTTGAGCTATGCAGTGTTGGCAAATTAAGCTAAATCACTTGATGAGCAATTATCAATAGTTGTCTATGTACAGAAGGATAACGAAAGTAAGTGAAGAGGGGAAATAAGAACAAAGAAAGGGAAAGAAAATAATTGTTTTTTCTCAGTAAATCAGATAGTGTCAATTTCTTTCTTTCAGAAATTTCTTGGGGTTTTTTATCCACAGTGGTTTTCAAATATAGGTGTATTTTTTGCCAGGCAAATTTGCTATGGTCTTCCATTTGCAAAAGGTTTAACTAGGGGCAACGCGGTGGTGGTAATCTGTGACTAATTTGCCTCTTTGAGTTACTTAGCATATATAATCGGTAGGAATCTGACTGCCTCCAGGAAATTTCTTGAAAATATTTTCAAAAATTTGTACAGTCACAGTGTAGAACCAAATCTAAAACAATATTGTTTCCACATGAGGTGCTCCCAGAAAGGACTGAGGCTCCAACTGATAGGTTGCTATTTTCAACAAAGTTTCTTCGTGACTCTGCAGACTCTACAGTCTCCACTTTATCTAGCTCTTTGAGACTGTAAAAAGAGAGAAAACAATCACATTACCTATGCATAGTAAGAAGAACAGTCTTAAAAGGAGAAAATGGTTTGTATAGAACAGTACATGATTAACCACTAATGGAGTTATTGATACCTTTGGAGTAAAACAGCAAAAGGATAACTTACCTGCCTTCCTTTCTTAACATCGGTCTGGCCTGTAACGCATGTTGATGAGTGTCAGACTAACTAACCGAAGTTTTAAAAACGCTAATAATTTCAAACATTTATTTTGCATAATTCTGTAAAGACCTAAATACTGGGGTCATATGTACTGCATCAAAAATAGAAACTGAATTACTTTTTTGAACTAAAAATATTTTTTTAGAAGCTGCGATTTATGTATTGTGATAGAAACTAAATAAACTTGTCTGCTTCCAGATATCACTGTTCTTTGAATGTGGGACTTGTTTCCCCTTCAAGACAGTTTCTAGTAATGTCTGCAGACCTCTAGCATTTCAAGAATAACTAAAATGTTCTGTGATTTCAGCTGTGACAATGACTATTGAAGTTTACTTCTTATATTCCCTGATTTTAGCTGGTAATTCTTTGGAACAACCTGTCAATTATTTTTTTCTTCTTTGTTTTAATTTCGTACTTAAATACAAATGTGTGAGCAGACAAGACACAGTAAATGACTGAAATAAAGAAAATATAAAGAACATAGAGTACACACATGTAAAACCTCTTCCCTCCATACTGTTTTTTCCAGCTTATACAGTATGACTTTGCCACTTCTTTTTTTTTTTTTCTTCTAGCAATGAGCAGATATGCGTACTTGCACTATGGAGAAAGTGTCTTTATTTTTCTTGTAGGAGAGGAAAAGAATGGGATGCAGACTGATGAATAAAATATTCAGAGTTACCCCGGATGCTTTAGAGATACTTGGGTTCCCACAAGCGCTACAGGCTCTGAACTGACAAGGAGATTAAAAAAAGAAAAAAAACCCCAAAAAACCCCAAAACTAAACAAAACAAAACAACAAAAAACCTAACTTTTCATATGAAGGTTGAACAAACAAGATAAAAGCTACTGACTAGGTCATTTTAAAGTGTATACTATATGGTTTTGTAGGGTATCCCAAGTCCATTTTTCTCTTAAGATTTTTCATTTTCGTTTGCTGTCTCTCGAAGACAATTGCTATTACATGAGGATGATGAACAACGCAGAGGTTCACTCTAGTGGGTCTTGGAACTTGTCTGTAACAGATTGCCTTGAAATCATGACACCTCATCTGCTGAAAAGGGACACATGTTGTAAAGAAATTCCTTAAATAACTCAGTTTTTGGCCACTTAAGCCAACTGTTTCAGGGGTGAGGGTAAGGACTGCATTTATAATAGGTATTATGAATTTAAGATGTAAAGTCAGTACTGTATAATGTATGTAGTTCACAACTTTTTATCATGTTCCACAAATGATGCAAATCAATACTATGTAAACATTTCTCCAATTAGACCTTTCATTTCTAGACCTGTGTCTATACTAAAGCTGGTTTTATAGAATTCAGCTGGACACTGTTTTACTGTATAGACACAATTCTTTAGTGAGCTAACAGTCACATAGTTAAGACTAGTCTTCTCTGTTATATTGATACAATTCACAGTGTACAATATAAATGTTTTACCTTATTGTTTTCATATATTTTGATGATGTTTAGAATTATAAATTATTTTTGATGAAATACTAATGATGTGCCATATATTGTATATTTTTTATTATATGAATAAGCAAATATTGTGTCATTTTAGGGACATTCACATATCACCTGTATGCCTGGACCAGTACGAAGATGGAATTATCCAATTCCAATATGTTTAGGTATGATCAGCATACAAAAACTTTCTTAATATGCCAGAATAAGAAAGTCAGAGAACTCAAAAATAAGAGATACATACAGGAGAAAGAATAGGGAGAACCGGAAGGACTTAATTAAAAGTGAAAATGGTCAAATTAAGCTGAAGATTTTCAAAGTATACTTCACATTTATTTTCACAAAGCTTTTCTGAAATGTCCAATCAGAAGAAGAAAGAATGAAATATGTTCTAGTCAGAATCTATCATAAATTGACTATCAGTGATGAGACCTCCAGAGACCCTTGCAAATATAGTTCATTTATTTATGAATCATTTCCACAGCAGTGGTGAATATTATAGAAAATACTAAAACAGAAATAGTGTTACATTTTCATCTCTAATAAGTTCAATGCAAGGTGTGTCTGCCCAATTTAAGAAGATACATTATTTTTCAAATTAAACTATATACATGACCATATTAATATTATTGGAAGAAGCACTGGAATCCTGCCAGAAGCGCAAATTAAAGATCTGAAATGCATTTAAAAATATTCTCCTTATATGATGAATAAATGTGAGGGATGTAAAACTCTATTTGCACTCCCTTTTACTATACAGAAATGCCTTTTTGCTTGGGTTCCCTAAAAGTAGGAGTCATCTGTATTTGTAATCTTGAATGTATGTAAAGTAGGATACTGCAGATCTCATTAAAGATTTTGTACTTTGCTTTTCTTCAAGATGGATTATATATCCTCTTGAGCTGCCTCTCATAATCCTGTTCTTAATCCTGTGAGGTGTTAAAAACCTCCTATGAGGTACTGAGCTCTGTCAGCTTAGAATTTATAAATATTCAACAAGATTCAGATATTTGTAAGAATATTTTCAGGAGTTATTCTTCGGTTTCTATCATTGTGCATTAACATATGTCTAGGAAGTCTGATACGACAATTGCACTGCTCTGTGGTAAATTCTGAAGAGAAAGATACTGTGCTGAAATTTTCAGGGGGTTTGCTTTCCTCTTTATCCCCTTCTTTTTTGCAAGTAATGATTTTTAATTGTGTTTCAAAGGATGTAGCAATTGTTAATTGGAAAAAACTGATAAACAAATTTGTATTTACCATAATTAACATTTCAAATCTAATACCAAAGTGTTAAGTTACTCTATTTACTGGTGTCATGCCTGAAAAAAAATAAAATTAAGTTCAAATATGGATTTAGTTTGATTTCTAGAAATATGTATGTGTGTACATTTTCTAAGCCTGTTCTTAGAACAGCAGGATACAAATGTTTTTAAAAGACCTCTTGAAATGCTTTGAATATAGAAGGATACAGAATCTTTTGAAAATATATTATTACCTTATATTATTCAGCTACCTCTTTACAAACTGACGTGGAGTTGTGTCAATGTTGCTATGAGCTAACTTGTGCCTCTTGCCTGTTCACAAGGGTGGTTCACACAGAGTTCAGAGTAAACATCTGTTCTCTTTTCAGGTGCATGTCTCCCCCGAATTAAAACCTAGTCAATTCAGAGTAGTTACATATGCTTAAAGCTCCTACTTTTAAATTACTTTGTTACAGATATCTAGTGGTAGAAGAATGTTTGTGTATTTTTTGAAATATAAACCTAGTTATTGTTATATTAATGTTGGAAGGATCTTCAGTGTTCTGGATTAATTTTTAGTTTATTCTCCTCCTCTGAAAAATGTCTTTGCTTTTTTTTACAGCACAATGTGGTGGTGGCATGTCAGACTTCAGTGGAGTGATCCTCAGTCCTGGGTTTCCTGGCAACTATCCTAGCAGTTTGGATTGCACATGGACAATAAAGCTGCCTATTGGTTTTGGTATGTATTCTTTCATAGATTAAATTTGTTGGGGTTTTTATAGATTGAAAACACTGAACATAGATTTTAAAATATTGTGAATATCCTGGCAAAAAAAAAAAAAAAAGGAATTATAATTCATTTAAAGAAGTTATCAAAGCCTTAAAAGAAAGATATAGAATAGAAAAGCTACAAGGTTCTTGGTTTTTCATTTAACATATAATTTTCTGATAAAATTGTTTAATTAGAATGTCCTAACTTAATGGGCTTGATTTCACTTTGTGAGGTCATAAATCTAACACAAATAAATAGCTATCATGATTATTTTAAAACAAGTCAGTATCAGTTCGGAAGAAGTTAAAGCTACATTTGATTTCGTTATTGTATTATTAAGCTTCTTTGCATATCCTACGTGAATATTGCAGCAGAGTAGAAATGTTCTTGGAAGGGAATTCTAGAAGCCTCCCACTCAAAGTTGTTAAGCTTCCCACTCAAAGTG
Organism: Chroicocephalus ridibundus; assembly: GCF_963924245.1. NCBI lineage: Eukaryota > Metazoa > Chordata > Aves > Charadriiformes > Laridae > Chroicocephalus > Chroicocephalus ridibundus. The sequence goes on along the minus strand of NC_086285.1, from coordinate 151,529,837 downwards.
AAGTTGGCAGTAACACTAGATCAAGGCCCCTGTGACTGGCAGATCCTTCTCAGCAGGGTTGCTACTTACCTAATTAATTTCCAGCCTGTTCCAACAAAGATGTTGTGCAGTGGATGCAGAACTTTGCACTTCTTGTGCAAACCTTTAAGGGTTTGTTTACTCAACACTCCATTTTTTCAGTGTTTCTCTGGACAGAAGTTGTGCCATTTGGTATATCATCCACATCCCCTGGTTTAGTATCCTCCACAAATCTGTTGAGGATGCATTCTTATTATTCAGGTCTCTCATGAAGACATTGAATAGTGTACGTTCTCATATCAGCCCAGAGAATATTGTACTTGTTACTGGTTATCAACTGTACGTTGAATGACTGATTATTGCTCTATGAGCCTTGAAGTTCCATTCATTTTTAACCTACTTCCTCTCCATTCATCAAATTCATGTATGTTCAGCTTCCAGATGAGAATGCTATAGAAGACTGAGTCCAAAGTCATAACAGAGTGAGAGAATATTATATCCATTGTTATCCCTTTGCCAGTTTAATCATAAAAGGAAATAATGGTTGATTTTCTGTTAGTAAATCCTTGTTGGCTGCTTCTGAGTCCCTTTTTGTCTTTTACGCATTTGGAAATTGCATTCAATTAGACAAGTTCCATAATCTCTCTGTGGACTGCAGTGAACCTGCAGTTGCCATTACCCAGGTTCTCTTTTTTGTCTTAAAGGTTACTATATCTTCAGATTTTTTATGGTCACGAGAACTTCTATCATCATGATTTTGCATAGGTAATATCAGTGTTTGAATTACATTAACTAACCCCTTGAGCAACTTTGGGTGAATCCTATGTATCTATCATTGCAAAATATATATTCAAATCTAGCCTTACAGTTGTCCCATCTAATCTTTTATACTTGTGGCACTTTTGTAGGAGCACATGCACTTTGATTTTTTTGCTTTATATGCTAGTTTAATGGCATGCTGTGTTTTCAGACATGCCTCACTGTTTTCTATTTTATACTTGCCATCTTCTGTCATCTTATTTACTAGATGATACAAAATTTCTGGGTCTTCCACAGTAACTGAATGTGACATCCCAAATATTTTTCCCTTCTGCATCTGTTCAGATTCTTTCTCTCCTCTTTTTAAAATAACTTCTGTTGTCTTTTTGATTATAAGTCCCGTGAGCCTGGTTCACTTATCATTTAAATGAAACTCAATTGTTGTGCATGGTTTATTTAAACTGAATAATATTAAACATTCAGTAACACTGACTCAACAGAATCTATCTGTGGGAAATACATTATGTCAGGATAGGGATTTCCATATAGAACCTAACTTTTATGTTTGCATTTTGTTCAAAAGTCACAATATTCAAGTCAATAATTGATTGGTTTTTTGTATTAGCATTTTATAGAATTAGCATCGATACTTTCATTCTGACATTACCTGAATGTTAGACAGCTTGATGTGACAGCTTCATCATGAGTCATAATGCTGTCTGGAATCTTCAGATCCCATCAGATCCTTGCTAGTTTTCCAGTTCGTGTATAGGAAAACTAAATGCTCCTATTTCTAGAAGAAAATTACGACCGCACAGATTGAAATGTGCTTGACATTTTTGACCATTCCTAAACAGGGTATGACTAAAACTGAATTGAAAATTAAAGTAAAAATTCCTTGTAAAAATGAAAAAAAAATGACATTTGAAAAAGTGATGACTAAAAATGGTTTTAGTGATGCTGTGGTTCTAATCTAATAGAGGCACATACATCTAACTCTTCTGAGTAGTAAATACAAAAACTTGAAAACATTATCATGGGAACCTTCTATAGGCTTTCACTTGTTTAAGTGTTTCTAAAAATATTTTTTCCCAGTTAGAAGTTACGGATCATAAGCTTTTCCACTTTATGTTAGCTAGTGGTGTAATCTAAACCAATGACACTATGTTGATTTCAATTTACAAGGTTACTTTATATGATTTGTTGCTATTTTTTCTGAGATTTATGATTAGAGTTTATATATAAATATATGAGATTCTCATTCAAGAGCCATGGAAAAAAACTGTCTAACAAGCAGAAGTCTGAGGCAAACAGAAGCAGGTGCTACAGGTTGAGCAAAGGATTAATACTTTGTGAGATTGGTATGGTTCAGGAACTTGTACTGAAAGACAGTAGAGTACAGATAGCAAAATGATAGAAAAAAATGTGTTAGAGCTGGTTTGGTATCAAACAAAGTGGATGAAAGAGAAAAAAAATTGACAGCAGTCAATTGACAGCAGTCAATTGAGTTGGCAGTTATTAATGACAGCTTAAACTTTGGACAAGTGTTTCGTTCACAGGATCAAATAAAAGGCCAAGCGTACAAATATCATGGATAGAGAAAGAGCAGAGTTTGGGTTTAACTGGATTCTCTGTGTAGGAAAGTCTGACAAAGTCAAAGAATGACACCTATAAGCAGAAGCTTTCTTATCACATGTAGACTCTCTTTAGATACAGAGAGACAGAAATGATCAAGGCATCAGTAATTTAATTATGTGCCAACCTTTTCTTCTGTAGCATATAAAATGTTACATGTTTCAGAAAACCATTCATAAACTTTACAGGTATCTGAGGAGAAAGCTCTAAAAGGAAGTGACAAACAGTATTTATCTATTACAGTTTAGGAGTCACAAAATTATTCATGACGTTTCAGTAATTAATCTGACATTGTATCTTTTCCTTTCAGTTTTATATAAAATCATGTTGATTGTCTTTGCCAGAAACACCTGTAGGACTCAATCATCTTCTTAATGAAAGTTCTCTATTATCATTCCATAGTTGCACTAGCTCCAGACAAAATATAAATTCTACTTTGTTGTAACTTATATAGAAATATGGATAAAGAGGAAAATGTTTAGAGAGTCCTATAACTACTCAGCTGCTGATCATTTTCTTCAGTTTCCTTCCAGTGTCTGGAAGTTAAAGACCCTCATACTCACTTCAGGCCAGGGGCACCAGCACCACTTCTCTGACTCCAGTAGCTGGCACCCAGTCCACTCACACTGGTCCCCCCATTAGTTGGCATTCTGGACACAAGGTCTGTAGAATGACAGAATCATAGAATATTTTGGAAGGGACCTTTAAAGGTCATCTAGTCCAACCCTCCCTGCCATGGGCAAGGACATCTTCAACTAGGTTGCTCAGAGTCCCTGTAAGATCGTCTGTAGATGCAGAGAGCTATGGCCTTTCACTCACTCCAGTAGCTGACACCACAGGCTGCAGGGCGCTCACACCCCTGCTCTGACACCAGCAGCTGGCACCAAATTCCACTCAGATATGGGTCTCACCAGCAGCTGGCACTTAGTCCTTGCAGCACATATACACACAGGATAGAGAGTGAGATTACACAGAAAGATAGTTAAGAAAATATTTAATAAGAAGATATGATATGATAGGACAGACTGGTGATCAGGTGCAGGATTCAGCCAGACAAATGTACTGACTCACCCCATTCTACAGGCAACCAGCCCCTTTTATGCCTCTTTCTGCCTACCCCAATTTTTGTGTCCCTCTGCTCCCCTTTGCCCTGTGCATCCCCTCAGGGTTTTCTATAGGTCTGTCCATTCCTGCAGCCCTCCCAGTATGGGCTCTCCTGGTTTATAGTCTTATCAGTTGCAAAATCCAGGTTGATCTTCCTGGAAGTTGTGACTGTAGTTTCTTGACAGCCCATCAGTTAGTGTGACTGGCAAGGTTTGTTTCTTGTCATTGGTTCAATGTTTGCTTTGTCAGGTCTGTGTCTTTATAATATATTGGTTTATGGTTTCCCCCTTTTCTGCTGGCTTCCCAATTGATCAGATCAGATCACCTCACTGGAATAAACATTCTCACACTCACTTGACCTCATCGATTAATGTGATTGACCAGGTTTGGTTCTCATTACTGCCTCCCTCATGTTCGTGTCCCTGTGTGTACTTATTTATGGCTTCCTCCTTTTCTAATCTTCCTTTGCTTCATTGAAAAATGTCCTTGACCGAATACCCTTAAGGGACCAGACACTGTCCTTCCACATACCTTTACAATGCATGTGTAATCCGTATTACATGCATAATATTTACTGTGCCTTATTATTTTTTATATAGAGATATATTTTAATATATATAGGATGAGAGAGATCAGTTTATGTACAACTAAAATGCTGGGGTAGAATTTTGTCACTGTTTTATTCCAGGTGTGTCACACAAAACATTTTTTCTTTTAATAGAACTGGCATCTCTTTTATGCAGTTGAAAACAGGAAAATTTAACTAAACTGAATGTATTCAATGTTCAGAACCGAAATTTTCCCTAAATGCACAAACAACAAACTTTGCCAAAAAGTGGCATATAAATAATGCACAGTTCAATGCCTTAGATCATATTAATCTTTGAGCATTAGCTTTTCTTACCTTGCCAGCCTCTCAGAATTAGTAATGCATGAGGAGGAAGAATGCTTCAAACTGAATTCCATGGACTGCATCTGGGAGGGTAACACATGCATTTCTACTGGTTACATTATTTTCTGGTATCATCAGTGTAAAATGTACATGCTTTGTTTTCCCTCCTGGTATTAATACTGCTGGCTTTTATTTACTGATGATGTCTTTCAGGTGTCCATTTGCAATTTGTGAATTTCTCAACGGAGACCATACATGATTACTTAGAAGTTAGGAGTGGATCTACAGAAACTAGCACTGTTATTGGAAGATTAAGTGGCCCTCAGCTACCAGCTTCTCTGTTCAGCACGACTCATGAAACCAGCTTATACTTTCACAGTGATTACTCACAGAACAAACAAGGATTTCATATTGTATATCAAGGTGAGATTTCTACATTCTTATGTGAGAATAATGTGGCTGATAAAGGTTATTTCTTACTTTGGCTTCCTAAAAGATAAACATGAAAGAAAAGATGTTGTAGCTTCAAACCAAAAATGCAAAAAATTAAGATGAAAAAGGAAAAATAATTGCATATTCTCTTTAAAAAGTAGTTCAAATGTAGGCAAACATATTTTCCCATATCTGAATTTGGTTGGCATATTAATTTACATTGCATGGCTTTACAAAGTAAGCATGTCTATTGTTCGATCTTTATAAGCATATGGGAATCTCAGTTTTGTGTCTAGTTTTGTGAAGGGGAAGATCTAAATATTGTTTTAGAGTACTGGATCTACGTAGGCTAGTACAGAATAATGCCAACTCAGAAATCTCCAAATCCATTTTATTTCCTAATTGGCAATATCACTGGAAGGTTCTTGTTCTGTTGTACTCAAATAGGTCATGCTGAGCTGGTGAAGACTGCAAGATCATAATTTTATTTATATAATTGCAGATCATTTAAAAGGGATTATATCATCACTGTTCACAAAAAAGGTCAAATGTATATTTTAAACTATACCTGTTTTCATGATATAAATAATGTCAAAGGGTGATTTAAAGAGTTTTTACTTTAGAGCAGTCTCCGATTACTCTTTCAGTAGTAATAATTGCAAATTGACATTAACTCTATGTAGGATCCTGGAAGGGAGCCACTGTAAAAAGTGTTAGCTTTGAAAGAAAAAGTCAGTTTATGACTTAAATTGACTGGTAAGATTTCATTCACTTCTTCTTTGGAATAAGATACAATTTGTAACAGAAAGGGAACTTTAAAATCTACTACTAAGAGGGTAGTAAAAGACTTAAGAGCGTATACTATAACTGCTATTAGTAGTAACAGTAATGATTTTGCAGATGCTGTTATTTGTCAAAGAATTTTTAAAAAAGGAAAAAAGTTCCTGTCTGTTTTTAACCTCACAAGAGAGAACTGTTTCTTTCAAACATACACAATCTGTGATCTTCTGATTTTGTATATTTTGCATAGCATATTTGTTCTCAGTTCTGTGATAAGTCAACGTTTCAAATCTTCTTGGAGAAGATCACCAAGATGTGTGAGAGAGGCTTATTTTCAAATCTTACTTGTTTGCTATGAAATATTTGATATTCAAAGTTCATTACACAGCCTTTCAATTCTTCTGAGAAAAACAAGTCAAGTTATAGACAGGTTTATTTCTCCTCTTCCTTAAACATAAGAATGTAAAAACAGAAACCCCCTATTGGATCAGAAAAAAAGCTCCACTAGCACAGTATGGTATTTCCAAATGGCAAAAAGAAATGCTACTTAGCAGCACAGAAGCCTAGGTAGTTTCTTTTGTACTCTCCCAGCATCCACAGTTGTTGTCAGACTCTTAATTCTATTACTGTGGGATTTGATGGCATTTTTGCATTCAGCCTTTCCACTGTCTTCATAGTTTTTGTGAAATTCAATTATATCACCCCCAATCTCTTTCCCAAGAAACCTTTTTTAGCCATGTGCTCAGTAATTTTATTAATTATTTTAGGCTGTATCATATTACTAGGTATAGAACTCAGACTCACTGTTCTGTAAGTTCAAGGATCCTCTCTAAACATAGATGGGATTTACATTGGGAAATCACCACTCCTCTAGATCAGATCTTCAAATGATATGATATGTATCTTGGTTCAGCAGATCTTCTGGGTGAAAGCCATCTGCTCCTGGTCCTTTGCCTTACCTGTTTGGCTAGAACTTCTGTATTTACTTCACATTGATCTAGTGCCTTAGACCTGTGTAATACAAGCACTGTATCTTGTTTGGTAATCTCTACACCATCTTCAGCAGGAAAGATGGATACAAAGAAGTTACAGAGTTTTTCACTCTGTGGCGTCCTAAACCATAAAAGTCCCTTTTTTTCTTATTTGTCATGAGTTGTCCCATCAGTTCCCTACCTGACTTCTTGCTTCTGCTGTTGTCAAATAATTTTTTTACGATCAGCTGAGATATTTTCTGCAAGGTATTCCTCCAATTATTTTTGCTCTCTTTATTTTCTATTTAAATTTTCTCTGATATGTTTTATGAAGTTTTGGAAAAGTAGACTTTCATTATTTAAATGGCAACCTTTTCCCTGTTGTAGCTACTTCAACTTTCCTACTCAGTCACATGGGCATTTTTCTGAACCACTTCAGTGGGTTTTTAATTCTGAATTGTAGAACATGTTTTACCTGGTTTTTTAAAGTAGCATCAATTAGCAGATTCCAATCTGCATTACTTCATTTTTGTATAATTTCCTTTCCAGAAAATTGAATATCCCTGTGCTGGGTTTATTTGACTTGCTCCTTCCCAGTACAATCAAACCACATTATGACTGCTATTATGGAGCAGCTCTCCCATGAATACTTCTCTAACTAAAGCTTGAGTACCAAGCTGGTTCAAATCTGAAAGAACATATTTTCTTGGGGGCTCTCAAACTGCTTGTTCTAGGGAACAATTATTTCCCGCATTCAAAATTTTATTTCTTCAAGTCATCTTGGTGAGGTGGATATTTGGGTATGCTCCATTACTACTACCTGTCGTATTTTTGCAGGTTCTCTAATTTTACTTAACATTTCCTGTTCACTATCATTTCCCTGTTTAGATGTTTGTAGAAGCAGCTCAATACTACACTTACATTTCTGGAGTCTTAATTTCCACCTATGAGTATTCTATAGTGCTCCTTGGTTTTTTTTTTTTTGGTAATATTTTTCTTTTATGGTAATTAATATAATTTCTAAACAACAGGGCTGCTCTCCCACCTGGAAGTCTCTGCCTTCTCAGTCTTGGAAAGGTGGTTGCCTGGCAACACTGCATCCTGCTGCTCTATGCCATGCCTTTCCCTTCAGGGCTCTTGGTTGGTTCAGGCATTCTAGATCCAACCTCCTGTGTTTTAGGCTCCTATACTGGTGTGAAAGGGCTTCTTAGTTTGGCCCTTGTTCTCTTCCTTAACACTGTATGTATCACTCAACATGCAGTGTAGGCTACCTCATTTGCTTTTCCTATTTACTGTAATTCTGCTCTTTGCCATTCTTCTACACGTTTTTTAAAGGTGCATTGGCTGTTAGCCTCCTCCCTGTCATGGCATCACATCAGTCTCCTGTACCTGTTAGTTTTTCCCCATGCTTCTAGTTTAGATACTCTTCTACAGCCTTTTTAATTTTCATTGTCAGCAGTTTGGATCCATTTTGATTAGGGTGTACTTAAGGGTGCACTTGGAAGCAATTTGTGGTCTTAAAGAGCCAGTCACCTTTTTGAAGATCTAAGAGGAGAAAACACGAAGTCTAGATTCCTTTCCACTCTCTTGTTCTCTAGTTCCGTACTCCTGTACTTACTAAAATTAAAATATAAAATTAAGAGGCTTTTCTCATTTTTGCTTTCATGGACTCTGTTCCAAAGACCTGTAGGGTAGGGTGTCAGGTATTTGTTGATTTCTTTGTTTGTTTATACACACACACACACATTACACATTATCAAGGTGTAAAGAACGTTAAGATCATTTAAACTTTGGTTATAGTATTATGTTTTCCTTATGAGATTTGGAATTGGAAATTAATTTTTATGCATATTTCCAGAATTGCTGTGGGAATGTTTCACTGTGCTTCTCCTGGTGTAGGACCAATGACCAGCTTTTATTTTTGAAGTAAAGAGAATTTGTTTTTTACCTCCCCCCCCCCCCCACGTTATTATTATTTATTTATTTCAGCATATCAGCTACAAAGCTGTCCTGACCCTCGACCATTTCGTAATGGTTTTGTTATTGGGAATGACTTTACTGTGGGACAAACTATTTCATTTGAGTGTTTTCCTGGCTACACATTAATTGGAAATTCAGCTCTAACTTGTCTTCATGGCATCAGTCGTAACTGGAATCATCCTCTCCCCAGATGTGAAGGTATGTTCTGGGTGATCTATGAACCTTTCATTATTTGTAAGTCTTCCTAAGAACTGTTAACTGAAATAATTTCCGCTTTTCAATTTATAGAGACCTGTATTTTTGTATTGTGGTCTTTGCAGAGGAAGTATTCAATTTTGCACGTGAAAATTTTTGCAGAGAAGCTGAAATGTTTCATGGAAATAGGAAATCTCTGAAAACTTATCTGAGATAATACATTTATTTTTGGAAGGTTAGGATTAAGGTCTGGAGGGTGGCGACATGTGCTGCTTTTTAATCTAGGCGGTGGTACAAAGTAAAAGCTGTGCACTGAATCAAGAAAAAAGGATTGAAAAATTGAATTTCCCAACTCTGGCCACTTACGTTCTGTCTTATCAGTTAGAAAGAAATGTAAAGGTGGCATAAAGTGCCGTCATCCTCCAATCAATGCTGTCTGAAGTCCTTTCTACATATATTTTTTGTGGATGGAAATTTTTTTAGACTATGTTTTTTAACCTTTTACATTTTTTTGCACTGATATGCTTCCAGCAGGTAAGCAGATTCAAGGAACTGTGGCTGGCACATAGCTGAAATTTTAAAGAGACAGAATGAATGTGTATGATGATTCTGTAGAGGTGTTTGTCTTATCCTTAGCTATGCTGAAAGGAACCTGTACCTAAGCAGCAGGCAAAGAAGGTCAGTCATCAAGTGTCATCTGACTCTTGAGACAGACAAGAATGGATGTTTTGGTAACACAGAAATATCTGTGCATCACAAAACCTATTTGTGTGACTGAGGACTGATATTTTCTTCCATATGAAATAATAACTTTCTTCTGGGACCTCCAGGTTTGTCACAATTATGGCAACATTCAGATGGCAATATTAGGTTCCTGGAAAAACACAGACACAGTGAAGATACTTCATATCCAAAACCATCATCCCAAAATCCTACACTTCTGGGACCACAAGATCCAAAGGCATTTAGCAAATAAATTATTGACTGTAAAGCTCTCTATATCCCTAAACATAGGTTTCCACAAAGATGAGTTCTGTACAATATGTTGAGTGCCCACTTTCATATGTCATAAAGACCCTCCACAATTTCAGGAGGGGTACTCAGGACCTCAGTTAAAGGTCTAACTTCCCTCTATATTGAATGGTAAAAGTTCAGCATTAAGAGTAGAACCCTCAATACCAAGCAAGTTGAAGAGGAATGCCTGGAGGAAAAAAAAAAAATGCTGCCTTCTTTTCTGGATTTTTTGTGTTCTGAATTCTGAATCACCTATGTAAATTTGGGTATTTAAGTTAAAAACTTCATTACTCAAAATTCTTTCTGGAGTCAGTGAGCCACAGGCATTTCTGGGGGATGTGGTAGCTAAATTAAGACATATCTGATACTGAATTTAGAATGAGAAGCCTTATCATATAAAGGAGAGATGACATCTACACTGTCTGTCTTTTGAAAGGGGAAGAAGTTAATTCATCACAATTAAGTTTTAACCCCTGTTTTCTGTATCCTGAGGGAATAGTAATGGTTCATGTCTTAACTGCTAAACAGCTTAGCTTTTCCCTATTACTTAGTTCTAGCTGTATTTTCTGTGCCTCAGAATCCAGACAAATAATTTACTGAATGGAGTGATTATGTTTCTTCCAATTACCTTACTGGAACCCAGAATTTAATTAGTAAATTCTAAGATGCCCCAAGTATGTTGGTGTTCTGAGTATCACTTTTGATGAAGTTCCTGAACGGTGGCTGGGAGTTCTTTGTTTCTACTTAATATGATATGAAAAGATGCAGATAAAAAAATCAGCCTATTTGACAATGGTGATCTAACATGTGTGCTGTGCTGCATGGTTACAGACTGCCAACACTACTCAGCTCCCAGAGAAATTTCTTAAATTACATGGGGCTTTGTGCAAATACTTACTGTGGTATTTTTAGGAAAGAGTGTCTGACATTTTTATATGCTACTATCGTTTTTGAGTTCTGGGTTTGTTTTTTTTTTTCTTTATTGCTGAAGGAAAAAGATAATTAGGTATGTTCTGGTTGTACTCAGTCTAATTTTAGATAAAGGTCTTGTGTTCAAAAGCATTAAAATGAAGTGGGCTTTTTTGTATATGCCTAGTTCCAGAAATACACAGTATGTTTTAAATTTGTATTTTCTTTAATATCTTTATTGTAAGGCAGCATATATGAAGACTTGTTTAATGCCTCAGACTTCTTGAAGCAGACAATCTGAATCAAATATCACTGTATGCGGCTCCTGTTTAAACAGTTTTGTTCTCTTCTTCGTGCATCCTCATGCAGCTAAAATCCCTCTAAACCGTGCTCAGCACAATCTAACACTCTTTGATCCTTCTTAACCCACCTCCCTCACTTTCATCCTTTTGGAATCCATTCCCTCTTTTTTTCCAAGAAATCTCATTGCCTGACAGTCAACACCCCACGTCTTCACTGCCCTAAGAACCTGTTGTAAAATCAATTCTATCTGCACTGCTCAAAACCCCTTGAGACTTTGAAGCTAAAAGCTGAAGAAAAGCAGTATACCATCCAGTCTGAATGGATGAGGTGTGACTATGAAAGTCTCCTCACCCTACAGTTCAGCACCAAAGTATATATATAAACCATAACACATGCTTTACTAAATACAAACAGTGCATAGTTCATATATGTCAAACCTATATTTCCAACAACCTGTTCTCTGGTTAGTGGTTCTTAAGCTTGTTTTATGGCATCTATGTTGCCATTCCATGACTGTTTGGGGTGGAGTGGAGAGGAATGTATGCAAAATAAAGCAAATTATACCATTTTAGGCTCTTCTCACTTTTCCAGAACTAGACTTCTGTAACATAATTTCTCTTCTGTAATAACAGAGTAGTGTCATATTCAACATGCATCTGAAACGTCTGTGGAGAAAATCACATAATTTGGACTAATAGTTTTCCTGAAATGCATAGTTATGGAAGTCCAAAAGCTGCATGGTCAGTCTTGCACTGTAAGACATCTAAAATTACTGTACTTCAATTACAGAAAGGACTCTTACTTTGTCTAGCAGAATTTGTCTCAGGAAATGCAAAATTGCTGTTCAGACTGTTGCACACAGTATTTTAATTTTCAGATTCCCCTCTAATTTTCCCCCACCCATCCTCCACCAACTTAGCATATCTCTTCTCTTACCTGATAATTTTGCCTGGCTATCTTTTCGGAACAATAAATAAAAGTAATTAATGTGTTTCACTGATAATTTGTAACTAGTGTTTACACAAAGCCATAACAAAGTAGTTTTCAATTGTGCAGGGAATAATTTAGCCCAATGTCTAAATATTACTTTAGTTCCAGTTCTGATAGTATTTATGACATAAGAATTACCTTTTTTTCCTTTTAGATTTGATGAATAATGTCAAAATAAACTTCTGACCCTTTGCAAAAAGTTCAGTAAATTTGTTTTCTATACACAGCAATGGTTTGACATAATCTAGTTGTAGTGTACCAAATGTGTTTAACCACTTCAACGTGGTCTAAGAAGAATGCAAGAAGCATCTAATATTTTAAAAACAAATTTCTTTTTTATAGCCCTCTGTGGAGGAAATATAACTGCGATGAATGGCACCATATACTCTCCAGGGTACCCGGATGAGTACCCAAACTTTCAAGACTGCTTCTGGCTAGTAAGAGTACCACCTGGGAATGGAATCTACATCAATTTCACAGTTCTCCAAACAGAGCCAATATATGATTTCATAACTGTCTGGTAAGAAAACACTTTTAATATTTATTTTATTGGCATATGACACTATGCAACAAAATATGAATTAAAAAGAATATATTTGCAATCTTTCCCTTGACACTGGTGTTCTGTCTAGGGGAACTGAATGATTTGTACTAATCCATGTTTTCCAATATACCATTCTCTCTAGATAGCACTGGACATGAAGTTTCATAGTCTTGGTCTTAAGAATTAATAACCAATAATAGCGTGCCTCAGTTTCTTGATGAAGAAAACATTCAGAAGTATGCTATGATGGCTTATCAACAACAAAGAGAAGTAATAAAGAATAGAGTGATATTAAGCAGTTGCAGCTGTGTATTACAATGTTTTAGCATGTTAATACAAGAAACTACAGCAACACTTTCTTCATTCTTCCAAATTGACTTATTTTAAATTGTTAAGAGTACCTAACAACATTTCAACAGTGGCTAAGACCTTTTGGAAGCTTGCCTAAAAAAATAATCCACTGATTATTGAATCTGCAGATTGAAAAGCTGCAGGTTGACAGAATAGTTTTGTAGCCTGAGTAGTGCAAAATAATGAGAGGCAATTTGGAATATTAATTATTCATTTTATGTATCTGTGGCACAGAAATCTAATTTAGATTCATGTAAATTCATATAACTCAGGATTTCATTCCTACTTTCCTAAATATTAGACAATTCTCTACACACTTTCGTGATCATTTCTGTAGGTCCTGGGTTTTTTTCATGTTGTGTTCTACAAACTGTCTTGTCCTGCATCCCAGATACTTGGTTGCTTTGCCTTAAAGTCTAAACAAAATTTGATCAGAATCTGTACCCAGACTGTTGCCCTGATTGAACTCAGATAATTTGGAATCCCTTTAACTCTTCACCACTTGTTTTGTGTATCTAATTCAGGCTGACCTTCAGAATCTTTCCTGAATTAAATTATACTTTTATGTCCATAGAGACATCTTTTCTCTATTTCACCCCACACATACTAGTACACTGTTGTCCACTTCTAGTGCTTCTTCTGTTTGGCTCTTTCTTTCTACCAAGTGATTTCATGTGCTTTCAATTGTACTCCTGTCTGTGTTACAAACTTAGTTCTTATGGTAAAGTAATTGTATATATCATGACAAAGGTAAAACCTTAGATTTATGTCATGTGTTCTTTGCTGATTTTTCATTGATGTTTTGTATCCTATTTAGTTTAACCACACTTTTAGGAGAATGTTCTGAAATTAAAACATCGGTTATGTTATTCATGTATATATCATGCGTGCTGTTACTTATATATGATATATATACCTGTATAAGCCATATTATATACACAATGACTACATAATTAAATAGGTTATGCCACTTCTGGGATATTATTTATTTACAGAATAGATCATAAATTTTGGTAGCCATTTCCAATGGAAAAAATAAATATTATTCACAATTCAAATGATTCTTCCAATCATATAATTTCCCTAACAAAACAGAAGGGGAAGGAGCAATGTGCAAGAATTTTGACAAATTTATCACTGCAAAATTTTTAAAACAAAGATTATCCATCTTTTCGTTTTGAAATTATTTGCACTTAAAATAACTTGTGCCAACAATTAGAAAATTTAAACCTTTAATTTTCAGAAATTCTGATCTGGAAGGAAGCAAGTACAAAAATTGTTTTAGTCCACTGAGCAATTCCACTATTACTTAGTACTAACTTTGATTTAATTTTTCTGTTGAAATGAATATTTCATTCTTCCATAAGGTAGCAGTGATCTTACCAGCAATACATGTATTTTCTAAATCATAATAAATAGTAAAAAATAATATAAATCAGTGTATGCAAACAAGGATTTAAGAAATTCGTCAGGTGCATGTCATACTTAGTTTGGTTAAAACTACCAACATTTATATGGATGTTTACCTGAGCAAAAGAGACACAATCATTTATATAGAATGCATGGCACATCTCTCTCAGAAAGAAATTGATTCATAAATTTCTGAATGAGTCATAAAAACAAACTTTAAATTAATTATTATGTGTCCATGTGTACTATAAATTGTAAATGATAGCACAATAACATTTAATGGTGGAGGGTGGGATGCTAGGTTAAAAAATTCTGACATTAGAGTGTTTCTAAAATTAGCATGCTTAAAATAATCATCATAAACAAAATCTGCATTTATAAAAGCCCACATGCAGATTTTAAGTGGAATCTTTTATTCAGTAGAGTATAAGCATTTTGTTTTTAAGTGAAGCCAATATTCAGTCATTGTCTTTTAAAAAATAAATAGCATCCATCTCTTAATTTTCCTGGAAATGACCAAATTCAAAAAGGACTGGGGGAGATGGGCAGTGTTAGGTTTATGTATTTTCTGATAGCCATATTGGAAAGCACCAACAAGTAAATTAAGCAGAATTTGTGGCAGGAAGATGAAGTACAATCACAAATTCAATCATTTTGATCTTGCTGCAATATTTGTTTTAAAAATAAGAATATTACTTCCAAAAGGTGGTTGAATGGAGCATCTTGCTTTCTAATAAAGTATGATGGTCCTCTAAGCTGCTACCTGCTACACTCCAATCCACATATGGAATTTCAAGACTTTCAGCCCTCAGTGTCTGTTTTATCTGATTTTAGATGACTCATGTCTTTTAGAGAAATTTTACTACATTATATTAAAATTTGAAGAAATTAAATGATTTGTTTGGGCAAAAAAGTCTTTTTGTATCTGTTTTTCTTAGGGATGGACCAGATCAAACTTCTCCTCAAATTGGACAATTTAGTGGCAACACTGCATTAGAATCAGTCTACAGCACTTCCAATCAGATTCTGATCAAGTTCCACAGCGACTTTACTACCAGTGGCTACTTTGTACTTAGTTACCATGGTAAGCGTGACAAATTGCACTTTTTCACTGTCTATACCAATTACTGCAGGAAAAATCTCATGAAAAAATAGTTTAATTACTTTTTCTAAGAAGATTTGCTATTATTAATATGACTGACCACCACTAAGGTAATGCAAACATATGAAAGACTAATATGAATGATGAAAACAAGCTTTTTTCTTGACCAGATACTAAATTTATTAGTAGTGAAGCAAAAAAAGAATGAACTGTGAAGAGATATGAGCCAAGAAGGTAGCATCAAGACCCTGCAGTTCAAGGTGCTCATCTTCTGACTGCTTACAATGCTTCTAAAATTCCTTTGTAATCTTAAAGTTTGGGGGGGTTCATTAAATTTATTGGAGGTATTTGAATATTTTGAAGAAAATACATTGTTCTAGAGATTTCAATGATAGTGAACTATACTGTGTATAGTTCACTGTGTGTAGTTAACATTAAACTGCCCTTGAATTAAATACTGACTGAATGAAAATGCATAAGTATTAATGCACCAAGTTCTATGTCTGTTTGTAGTCATTCAAACCTTCTGTGGCCAAGTGTTCTCTTGCATTTCTATCATTACAAGGAAACAGATTCAGAAGCAAAGGCGATTTTAGGTGCTCTGTGAATGCCCATTGGATTGACTGTTCCTGGAAACATGGACAGACTACAGTTTGTTTTCTGGATCCTGAACAGATTTTGGGATTAGAAAGCTTTCTTTTTGACTTACGAAAGACTAACGTGAATACAAACAGACAAAACTGAGGGTATTAAAGGAACTGTAATTAAAACAAAACAAAGCAAAAAAACCCCAACAAACTTAAATCCCACAATGGAAAAATCAGCAACAAACAGCGCTTGAATTGATTACACAGTATAGACTCCAGTACAATTAGGCAGAGGGGGGTCAGAATTTTCATTCCAAATCTGGGCATCTAAACTGCATGTAGCAGTTTGTGAGGGACAAACTGACCCTCTGTGTTCATCAGTATATGGATTGATATGAATATATCAGTATATGACCAAAGACATGTGAAAATGCTCATACCTAGTAATAAAGTGTCTCTAAAGAACTTGATGTCTTTGTACTTGTTTCTTTTGTTATCGTGGAAATTGTCATTCCACAAGTGTCTCTCAGTATCCTTGAGTCTGTGATCCTTCATATCAGCTACACAAAATTTATAGCAAGAAAGGCAAGGCAGTAAGAGGAGTCAAATTTATTTAAAATAGATCATTTGTGGATTAAAGTGAATGATACCCCTAAATGAGAGACATTTGAGATAAATTACATTGTTTATTGAACCTATTTTTAATTATGTTGGTGATTTTTTGTTATTTTTAATGTTATGTTTTTATTATTTTTCTTAGCACAGATGTTTCATGCTTGCTTGACGTGTTTTATTTTAAATTACTTTATTGTAAGGCAGTATGTTAGCTATTTGACTCACTGACTTTGTTGGCTCTTCATTATGTAGTCAACAAAAAAGAGTGGAATAAGAAGACTAGGGTGACTAGGGAACAGGGTGACTCAGTAGCAACTTAAGATCTTACCTGGATAAAATATAAATTTTATGATTGACAGAAGTTTGACTAATTTGATTACTAAAGGATCCAAGTACAGGAAGTAACAAAGATGTGTATAAATGAAGCTGAATCATCATCTGCCGTAAGTAGATGATGTTTCCTTGCTAATGAGAGATGCTATAAAACAATGTCATATGAAAATGTAGTATCACTGAAAACCAGGCATACTTGACACATTGATCAGCCTGAGTGTGAAGACTACACTGTCAGTATAAATACGTCAATGTGATTTCTTTGGCTGGATTTCTGCCCTAATTGCATTTAGAGTGAAAGGAATTTTGCCTGTGTCCAAACACAGGCCCATCCTCATAAGTCCTCTGTAAATAAATAAAGCTATATAGCTTCTGCATACTGTTCCTACTTGTCCTTTTTATCATTTGTTTCAACTAATTGTTTTGCCTGGCTGTTGCATACATGTGTTAAAACTCAGAAAATTAATTCATGTGAGACTTCAAGTGAGAAGTTTGAAAGCAGAATTATTCTCTGACCCTATCTGCAAGTGAAATGTGTTCCACAACTTCATTTACTAGGTATTTTCACATTCAAAACACCTCTGTCGATCAGTTATGCTGCCTCTGGGTAGAATCTTTTGGATTCTAAAACTTGTCTTTATTACAAAGTTTCAGAAGTGGAAGAGTTTAGCAGTAAAAATGTATTTAAAAAAAAAGCAAACAAAATAAAAAACCAACAATTGCATAATACAAAAATATTTGCTTTTCAGATGAGATCACTTAAGTGAGAAAATTAGCAACCACTTCTAAGCTTCTTAAGTTATTTATGAAGAGGGTTTTGCCACTGAAATTGAATAACTAGTTAAGAACACAGATGCAACTTCTAATTTTTCATTAATTATGAAATTCATATGTTTTATTTCTTTTGATTCTCTTGAAAGTTTCAAAGTAAATGAATAGATACTTTTTTCTATCCTATTAACGTGTGTATTAACTCATGTTTGCATGGCTATGCTAACTGTCTAAGTATGGGAATGTCAACTGTGCTTTTTTCCTGTTTATAGCCTACCAGCTCCGGGTCTGCCAGCCTCCAACAAATATACCAAATGCTGAAATTCTAACTGAGGATGATGAATTCGAAATAGGTAATATAAAAGAAAATAAAAGCAACATTTGTTTTAAAAAAAGGATTACTATGCACAGAAACGTCTTGCTTTTCAGGATGCAAATCATGCCTGTAATGTTAGATTCCCTATACTTCCTGAATCCCATCAAATTTTCAGAGATCACATATAAGTAAGACAGTAACTTCTTGCTAATTAATTTCATTTTAAAATACATTTCTCATTGTCTTATACTGAAAAAAAAAAACCACACAAAAAAACAAACCACAAAAGAACTTGTAGACAATGGTATATTATGTACCAGAATTAAGGTTCTGTGACCTGAAGGGTAAAATCAAATTTATAAAAATTAGGTGGATCGGGAAGGATGACATTCTGACCTTCTAGGATGTGTTAATGATATTACTTGGCCACCCGTCATTCAAAGAAATATGACCTATATGATCAGACATCAAATGTCTGATCAGCTAGTTTTGCTCACATTATTGGAAAGAAAAATAAATTTATTTTTAATACATACCAGTATTTGAGTAATTATATTGGTAACAAAGGGAAAAGACTTTTTTTTCCTGTAAACTGGACCAAAGAGAACTGTTGGGATGTACAAATTTTGATTTTTATTGGTACATAAATCTATATGAATTTTAATTTCTGAATTAAAAAATGACAGTTTCTTATTCTCACCATGCCAATTTTAGATATCATCAACTAAGTCCAGTTCCTATTTAATTTTTTTCCCCTTAGGATTGTATGGGTTACTGACTTGATCTTATCTCTTTATTTACTTCCATAATGGTTATCCAATAAATTATATTGCTTAAAGTTTTGTGGACACATGGTTCACACAGCATCAGTCAAACCCAGACAAATTAGCAAACTATACAACTAATAATGTGGTGGAAAACAGTGACAGATAGCACAGTGTGCAACACAATGCTCATTTACCACATTTCTTAGACTAATCAAAGTTGTTTATGCCAGAGGTCATTTAGCCCATTATATATGGCAGCAAGAAACTTCATTAATCAATATTTTTTCAGAGCTAAAAGTCCCAGTTAATTGCTGTTTAATGTTTCTTTTTTTTTTTTTTTTTTTTTGTGTTTTGTCGTCTTCTATTTTTCCAAACAGGAGACATAATAAGATACCAGTGTCAACCAGGCTTTACATTGGTTGGTAATGAGATTCTGACATGCCGACTAGGTGAAAGGCTTCAGATGGATGGAGCACCACCTACTTGTCAAGGTTTTTTCTCCTTTTTCTTTTCCTCCTTCCAGACCAGCTGAATGGTGATTCCTTAAATGCTCTCCACTACCTCTTTACATAAGATGGCACACTGCAAATATTTCAGACTTTTTGATGCTACTCCCAATATTTTTTTCTCTATGTGTGTGTGTATGCATGTGTGTGTTCATGTTTTCCTCTTATTCAAAACTACGAATAGAGTTATAACACTATCTCATTTTTAAGGTCAAAACAAGATTACAATGCTGCCAACAACAAACATCACATTTTAAACCAGTCTTTATTAATCTGACATTTGATGTGTAATGCTAGAATGGAAAGTTTCCATCATTTTTGAAGAAAATGCAAGAGTTTTCTTTCATTAGGGAGCTAATCGAGATAAACCTTGCACATAATTTATTTTAAAAAATGTAGTCACTTTAAAGTTTCAGTGATGGGCTTATGTTCCATCACTGGAGCAGGTTGGACAGAGAAGTTGTGGATGCCCCTTCCCTGGAAGGGGTCAAGGCTAGGTTGGATGGGGCATTGGGTAACCTGGTTTAAGGGAGGTGTCCCTGCCCATGGGTGATCTTTAAGGTCCCTTCCAACCCAAACCATTCTATGATTCTATGAATCTTACTAACTCTACCATGTATTTCCAGAAAGGCAAACATATATGATAAGACATTTTGAGTCTTATCTCAAAAAAAAAAAACAATAGTTGTTGTGATATTCCTTCATGATCCATCTAGTCCTGAGGTTAATATTCTAACATCTACTGCAAGATTAAAATATGTTCCCAAATCAGTCATAATAAATGCAGTTGATTTACATTTGTATTAAATTAAAAATACTGCCATCTGGATTTTCTACCAATCAGATGTTGTTGTTTGGGGTTTTTTTCCCCAGGAATTTTAATTAATTAGCATATCTATAAAACACTCATGATGAAAGATTTATTTGGAAATAGTAAATTAACTGTGAAGAAATCTACTACTTTTACAAGTTAAGCTTTAATATTTGAATGTTTCTTAGTAATTTCTGAAGTTTCAAACTGGTGCACAATTTAGTTGTTACAAATTTCAACATCGGTATACTAATTTTTAGAACTTAATTATGACTAAAATGTTCAACTGGGTTTTCAGATGTCTCATAAATATACCTTTTTCTGCATTCCTGAAAAACTGGAAGTGCTGAATAAACTATTTCCCCCTGTTTTTATGCACAAAACTATGCAAAAGTCAAAATCATTCATAGAAATAAAATAGGTCTAATTCTTAAAAATGCAAAGTGGTCTTGAATTGGGAGTTTTATAAGGACTTTAACAATGATAATTTCTGAAAATGTGTGCATTTATTTAGGTACGATTGTGTCTAGGAGTAGCTTCCAATAGCAATTTAAATTAAAATCCTAACTTAGCAGGCTCATAGCATTTAATGGGTGGAAAACCATAGTAACCTCCTCCAGGCACTGCTTTAAGTGTTAAAATGATGGAATAATAGGTAGGACAAACAGAGACATATGAGTTGGTCCTGAGGCATTCTCTCAGCACATGTTGCTGAAGGCATATTTATATTCATTGCAAGATCCCAGGCAAAAACTTAGGAATGATGACTTCAGTTACCATAATCTTTCCTCTGTCACATATAATGCGAAATATTGGATCAAATACTAAATATTAAATCAGTGTTTCTATCGTTTCAGTCTAAAGCTGAATGAAATTAACACAAACTTCACAGTTAGTAGACTCAGAAAATTAAAAAAAAAAAAAAAGATTCAAAGGAATTAGTTAAAACATTTAAAATGAGCATTCAAAGTGGCCACCTGGAATAAGCCACAACATAATTTTCTTTTGTATTTATTTATATAATGTGTAAGTTTGAAGATCGCAATATGTAAGCTAAATTTCAATATCAAAATATAGATCAATAGAGACCTTTGTGGAATACAGTGGTGGCAAAATTATATGCCTAAAATGTCTGTCTGTCTTTATTTTATTATACTACGCTGGTTTATGCATAAGCTACCATACTTTAATTGTGCAGGCTATAAACATTACATAGGACAAATAAACTCAGCTCTTCTGTTGGTTCATATTAGTATTAGTTTACTAATTCTTTTCACCAGGCAGAACATGTGCTTATTGTTAGACTTCATAGAGTTAAATTCTGTTGCCTTAACCTAGTGCATACGTTAGACACTTTAGCCAGTGTTAAGTGATTTTTACTTGAATTTTGATTCAATTTTTAATTGTAAATAATATATATAAATTATATATATAATATTATAATATATACTATATTTTATATAGTATATATTTTATATGTATATATTATATATTATATAATATATATGTATAATTATATAGATAATTATTATAAATAATACCAACATTCAACATTCATTTATTTATTCAATCTGAAGAGTGCTGCTGAACAGAATTTAAATAGCAATATTTTAGTTTTGAATCTAATGTATTGCAGTAAAGATAACAATAACAAGTTATCCCTAGGAAAAAATATTGAAGCAAAACCTATTTAAGATTTTATTTCATTCTTTTAATTGTTACAGGTTAGTTTACACCACATTTAGTACTATTTAAAACTATGCCGCCTTTTTTTCTATTTTTCTCTGATGTCTATCAGTTAGATAAGCATTTCTGAAAATTCTTGAAGAACCTTCAGATCCTTTAGATCAGAAAATAATTGGTAACTTCCACAAGCTTATGCCAACGTCTATCATCTTCTTTTGTTAAAATAGAGTATTTCCCATAGGCAGCAAGTAACTTTGTCCTTAATTTTCCTTGAAATTAGCTTCTACTTTCAGGATAAAATGAAAGCTTCAGAATACGAAGATTCAAACTGAATTTTGCATCACAATTAGTGGACCCTGAGAAAATTCTTGAATGATGACTCTCAGCTATGTCTTAGCCACATTAGCTCAGATTCATAAAAGAACATAGCAACCCAATTCCCAAGAGAATCCATTGTACAGAAATAAGTCTTCAAGCTCTCTGTAAAATTCCTGAGGGATGTTTACCTGGAGGTCCTGAAATTGAGGACAGTTTGCAAAGCAGAACCATATGGAGACAGCAAAACTAGCTGTGAATAACCTAGTGCAGTCAGATGACTATGATGCTTTTCCTGCCTTCCTGACACACCTCTCTGTGTGTGTTTATATATATGTATGTACGTATAAAGCTTGAGAGGATTAGTTCTTTCATTTGCTTAAGATAAAGTCTGTATCACAATTGTAGTTTGACAGCCAGATTCTGGCCATATGAGTATTCTCATGTGGAGTGGAGGTGTTACATTCAATCTCTTCTTGACAAATTGAAACAAATACAGGACATGAGACACAACTTAAATTTAGCAATTAGATGCTAATTTTGAAAGTGAGAGATTAATATTTTAAAATATATTGACAGATTCCTTTCTCGTTTTCGAGGTCTGGTTGGGTGGGGCTTTGGGAAACCTAATCTAGTGAAAGGACTCCCTACCCGTGGCAGGGAGTTGGACTAGATAAACTTTAATGGACCTTCCAAGCCAAACCATTCTATGGTTCTATGAATCTATGAGTTTTGTTTATGAAGCTGATTATTCTTTTTCTCTCTCTTCTCTGTGTTTCTGTGTTCTCTACCTCTCTTCATAGTCCAGTGACTTTTTCCCCCTAAAATCTGATTTTGTATTTAATAAACCAGGATTGTTTTCAGTGTTCTTGAGACATCTAAGGTCCTATTATTTTTTTGTAACTTGTAATGGCTCAGTACTAAGTCACTTCATGTAAGGGTTAGTTGCAAATTGAAAACAAACAGATTTTAAGACTCCTGTTAAGTAGTGTTCTGTTCTGAATAAACTGCAGGCACAAATTCATATACCATGAAGCAAAACAAGTTCTTGAAAAAAGTTCCAATAACATGGTAATTCCAAATATTTTTGTTTAATGAGATTGTTATTCTCTGTAGACCTGGTAAATCCAGATAAATTCAAAATCAAGCCTCTTCATCATACTTTTAAAGACCATTTTGCTCAATTTCAGCAGCTGCTTTAAATAGTGGTGATAACTTATATACAAAGTAGCATTTATCATGCTAGCATCCTCTGTCCCTCCTGAAACTATGTCAATTAAGAATAGCCAGACCTCCTATGTATTTTCTAGCACAGCTGTAAGCAGAAGATTGATAACTTCAGAAATTGATGTGAAATATAAGAAAAAATAATTCTTTAGAGTAAGGTGAAGGTATGGTAGGCAATACCTTCTGAACAAGTCAGTAGGGATGGAGCAGAAGTCTTTTTTAATCCCTGCAGGAAACATTCTCATGTTGTGAGAGCCTCTCACAGAAATGTTTTAGAGAAAAGGGTAAAGCATGTCCCTTTTCTTATTTCCTAAAGTTAAATTTGGGTAAAAGGATATCAGCAATTAAGAAATTCAGATTTTTATAATTTCTTCTTCAGCTGGGTTACATCTACTCATCAGGGAAATAGTCTGTCTCTGTGTTACAAAAAAGGAAAGTAGCCAGTTGTCTGAACTTGAGAGTTCACTAGAAATGTGAACATATAACCAAAAATCACTCATACACAGATTTAATAGAAAGGAAGTGGTTTATAGCTGTAGATTCAATATGCACATAATATATATGAAGCAGTTACACATCTGTTATGCTTAACAAAGAACTGGAAGATAATGAGGAATATGGAGTTTAAATAAATAAATATCTATTTTTCTATCTCATGGTGATATTTGTATTTTTACTTTTAAGTGCAGCAGAAATTGCCTATTTTTTTTTCTCCTAATTTCATAGAATCGTAGAATCGTAGAATCATAGGGTTGGAAGGGACCTCTGGAGATCATCTAGTCCAACCCCCCTGCCAGCGCAGGGTCACCTAGAACATGTTGCACAGGAATGCATCCAGGCAGGTTTTGAATGTCTCCAGAGATGGAGACTCCACCACCTCTCTGGGAAGCCTGTTCCAGTGATCTGCCACCCTCAAAGGAAAGAAGTTCCTCCTCATGTTTAGGTGGAACTTCCTATGCTCAAGTTTGTGCCCATTACCTCTTGTCCTGTCGTCGGGCACCACTGAAAAGAGCCTGGCCCCATCCTCCTGACACCCATCCTTTAAGTATTTATAAGTGTTGATGAGATCCCCCCTCAGCCGTCTTTTTTCCAGACTGAAGAGACCCAAATCCCTCAGCCTTTCTTCATAAGAGAGATGTTCCAGTCCCCTAATCATCTTGGTAGCTCTCTGCTGCACCCTCTCCAGCAGTTCCCTGTCCCTCTTGAACCGGGGAGCCCAGAACTGGACACAGTACTCCAGATGTGGCCTCACCAAGGCAGAGTAGAGGGGGAGGATGACCTCCCTCCACCTGCTGGCCACACTCTTCTTGATGCACCCCAGGATGCCATTGGCCTTCTTGGCCACAAGGGCACATTGCTGGCTCATGGTCATCCTGTTGTCCTCCAGGACTCCCAGGTCTCTTTTGGATGGGCTGCTCTCCAGCAGGTCAGCCCCCAACCTGTACTGGTGCATGGGGTTATTCCTCCCCAGGTGCAGCACCCTACACTTGCCCTTATTGAATTTCATAAGGTTCCTCCTTGCCCAACTCTCCAGCCTGTCCAGGTCTCTCTGTATGGTGGCACAGCCTTCTGGTGTGTCAGCCACCCCCCCCGGCTTTGTGTCATCAGCAAACTTGCTGAGGGTGCACTCTATCCCCTCACCCAGGTCATTGATGAATATATTGAAGAGGACTGGGCCCAGTACTGACCCCTGGGGATCACCACTCATCACTGACCTCCAACTAGACTCTGTGCCCCTAATCACTACCTTCTGAGCTCCGTCTTTCAACCAGTTATCTATCCACCTTACTGTCCATTCATCAAGCCCACTTTTCCTAAGCTTCCCTATGAGGATGCTGTGGGAGACCATGTCAAATGCCTTGCTTAAGTCAAGGCACATCTACTGCCCTCCCCTCATCTATCCATCCAGTCATGCCATCATAGAAGGCTATCAGATTAGTCAGACATGGTTTCCCCTTGGTGAATCCATGTTGAGTACTTCTGATAGCTTTCTTTTCCTCCACATGCCTTGAGATGACGCCCAGAACGAGCTGTTCCTTCATCTTTCCAGGGGTGGAGGTGAGGCTGACCGGCCTGTAGTTTCCTGGCTCCTCCTTCTTGCCTTTTTTGAAGACTGGAGTGACGTTGGCTTTCCTCCAGTCCTCAGGCCACCTCGCCTATTCTCCAGGACCTTTCAAAGATGATGGAGAGTGACCCAGCAATGACTTCGCCAGCTCCCTCAGCACTCTCGGGTGTATCCCATCGGGGCCCATGGACTTGTGAATATCTAATTGATCGAATTGATCCCACACTCGATCCTCCTCAACCCAAGGGAAGTCTTCTTTCTCCATTACTTCCCCAATGCCTGGGACTCCCAAGGGCTGGGCCAAGCAGTAAAGACTGAAGCAAAGAAGGCATTCAGTAACTCCGCCTTCTCTGCATCCTCCGTCACCATGGCTCCTGTCTCATTCAACAGTGGGCCCGCAACTTCTCTGGTCTTCCTTTTGCTTCCAATATACTTGTAGAAGCCCTTCCTGTTGAGCTTGACATCCCTAGCCAGGTTTAAGATCTTTAGTTTAGTTTAGTTTTAGCCAGGTTTTATCTTTATTTCCTCATGAAGTGTTTGTCATATGGTGAACTGTTGTACCTGTTTTTAAATGGAGGAGAAATTAGATGAATTGCTCAACGTCAGCCTGAAATTCTCTAGTTCATTCAGAATTATAACACCAACATCTTGACTGCTAGTCATAGGCTTTGATTTTAAAAAGTCTTTGCTGCTTTTTTTTGGTAAGAAACAGGAAAGAAATGGGTCTGTATAAGGTGTGGTGAAGTGAAATATAATTTCAAGT
Organism: Chroicocephalus ridibundus; assembly: GCF_963924245.1. Classification (NCBI taxonomy): domain Eukaryota; kingdom Metazoa; phylum Chordata; class Aves; order Charadriiformes; family Laridae; genus Chroicocephalus; species Chroicocephalus ridibundus. The sequence continues at coordinate 151,503,686 of NC_086285.1, read as the reverse complement.
GTTTTTCATTGCATGTAAAGGCAATAACCAATTTTCTGAGGTTTCTCTGAATCTAAAAACTAGGTAGCTGTATTAGCACAGGTCTTCTTCTAGTCTAATTAGTCCTTCTGAGTCCTACTGAGCACAAAATGTCAGCCTGAAGCATATCTTTTATTTTCTGGACCAAAGGCATCAAGTCTGAATAGTACTTACATTGTGTGTAGCTTAACTGAGAACCTCAAAATTTAGGTGCTGTTTTATACAGATTGTTGGAGGGATCAATTACTCTTTGTTTAGAATCTGACAACCCAAAATCAGTGTCTTCAAGTTTCGCTTTCAGTGCAAGACTTTACCTGGAATTATTGCTGACAGTAATAGTAATCTGAGGGGAAAAACAAAAGTCTATGGTTCACTTTTTGAACAATGCAACAATTTAGTACTTTAGCACGGACTACAAAATTATCTTATATTCTGGAGAATGAAAGAAGAAAAATGTCATGAATTGGTAATTTCTGAGGGTTGTGGGGATTATTTTCAAGATAAACATTACTTAAGATTTTTTTCTGTATTTATAGAAATAAAATAAGTAATGCAGATCTTTCAAACTCAGGAAAATCTTGCCAATCACATGAAGCAGAAATAGTGGGCTTTAGATTTTTTTAGCAATCTTTCTGTTTCACAGTGCTCTGTCCAGCCAATGAAATGCGTCTGGATTCAACAGGAGTCATACTGAGCCCTGGATATCCTGACAGCTACCCAAATCTTCAGATGTGTGCATGGACCATAACTGTGGAAAAGGGTTATAATATTAGCATGTTCTTTGAATTCTTCCAGACAGAAAAGGAATTTGATATCCTTGAGGTGTTTGATGGTAACTATAGGATGCACAACTTTGAATTATACTTTTTCTATATATATGTATTTTCACATTGCATCTGTGTGATCACTGTTGTTTACGCATACCATAATTTGTCAGTATAAAATATCGTAATTTGTCAGCATGAAATACCTTAAATAAGCAATTATTTGATTTCTTGTGCTAAAAAGAACTGTTGGATTATGGTGTTTCCAAATTGTACTGCATTATTATGTTTAGAAATAATTTTGTTTCTGTACTAGAGAGATACTATCTAGTGTATAACATGTAATGTCAACTTCCATTTCTAATTCAGATTAATTTACCATTTGCTTGAGGATGTTTTCTATGTATATTAATTGTATGCATATAATTTATTGTATGTTATTTTAAACTTTGTAACTCCTTTTTTTGTTGCCTTTTTTGTCTTTTTTTGTTTGTTTGTTTCTTCCTTGTATCAAGGACCAAACAGTCATAGCCCATTGCTCATTTCTCTCAGTGGGGACTATTCATCTTCTCTAAATATAACCAGCAATGGCCATGAAGTATTTCTCCGGTGGTCAGCAGATCATGGCACCAATAAAAAAGGTTTCAGGATAAGATATATAGGTACGCAAATCAGACTTTCTCTAATGTGCATAAAATTTCAATATGGAACATATTTATTTATGTGAAAAGGGTAATGTTAGCTATATTTTGTCCAGACTGAAAGGAAATCCATTCTGTTTTATATATGAACCTGATGATACAGATCTTGTGAGGAAAAAAAAACCCACACACCTTAAGTAGGATTATGAAAAACATGTGCTCTGTAGAGATTTAAGTAAATGTTTCACAGGACTTTAAAATGGCATAAGCCATTGTATTCTAAATAATTCACCAAAAAAACCCCCTGAACACCAGATTCAGTGTATTAGCCATGGATTTATGGTGGCATTCATAAATATCATTAAAATCTATTTTAGATTTGCTAGTTCCCTTCAGTTCATTGTAACACAGAACTTGAAAGGAATAACTTATTTAGGACCAGAAGGAAAAGATTATTTGAAAAGAATTATGTGCAGTATGCCCTTGATGCTTCCTTCCAAAAAAAATGAACTAAAATTCTGTAACTTACCTGTTTAAAAAAGAAGATGGTGGAAAAAAAAAAAACAAAACAGCTGTAGAAGTGAGCTATTACTATATTTCCTTTGAGGCTACTAAAACCTGAAGCCCTTATAAAACCCCCCTATTCTTTCACCTTAGTGAAATTGCTTGATGCATGCATGATCAGGATACAAAATACAACAACTTTTAGTGATGTTTTCTCACCTTGTTATCAGATGTCCACTGAATTCAACAAGAATTTGTCAAAAAATGTCATCTGGATTCTAAATGGATCTTTTATTTATTCAATATTTTATGTTTAAAGCTCTCTACTGTAGCACTCCAGAGTCCCCTCCACATGGTTTCATTGTCAGTCAGACAGGTGGACAGCTCAACAGTATGGTTCGCTGGGCTTGCGATCGAGGTTTTCGGCTCGTTGGGAAAAGTACTGCTGTATGCAGGAAGTCTCCATATGGTTATTACTCATGGGATGTTCCAGTCCCAGCTTGTCAAGGTAAATTCTTTCATTATAAAATAATACGCCCTAAAAAACTTTCTTTTTCTTTTTCTAATGTAAGCCATCAGTTCTCTGACTTAAAATGAATAGCAGGTAATTATTTAATGGTCATACCTCTGTACCAAAATATTTCCACCTTGTAAAACTTACAAAAGCAAATGTATTTTTAAGAAACAGTATTTCAACAGAATATGCTAACACTAGCGGATACTAAAAACAATGTACATCACTGTAAGGGAAAATACTCCACAAATTTAAAATATTAAATTATTCAAAAATAAATTAAAAACTGAATATTTAGTAAAGTTCATTTATCATTGTCCAAGAACTATATAAAAAAATGAAAGACCTGAAACTTGCTACATTTCCAAGAACAGGAAACTGGACCAAAAAAGCATTGCCTATGATGTCATTCTAACCTTTTGTGGTTTAAATTGTAATTTGAAATAGAATTCATTGAGTTAACTCTATATTTAGTTTCTTCTGCCTTATAAAAGCAAAATATGTTATGCTAACAAGGAAAAGAAAATGGTTATTTAATACCCATCACAATTGTATCCTACTTCTTCCTTTCCTGAAAAGAATGCTGTTTTTCTGATAACTTATTTATATCAGTCTTCAGTGAAATATTAGAATGGTTTTTTTTCATGAAAATTTACAGATGTCTTTATGCAAAATATATATATTTTGTTCATGTTAACTAGTAGAGATAAATGCTATAGGAATGTTCCATGTTAATTTCTCATGAGTTTTTTTTGACAAAAAGTCTTTGAACAATATGTTTCTGAAGAAAAACTATCTAACCTTTGTCAAAGATGAAACAATCTCGGTTTCAAACCTTTTTGATAAATTACTATTAATATAAAAGGTATGCCTGTATTTTTAAAAACTGAAAGTCCTCATAAGAACCCAACCAACCAGGCAGTGCATTTGCTACATATCATTCTTTAGCTTTTTCTTCTCATCAGTTATCTAAGCACTGCCTTCATGACAGTTATTTGTAGAACGTGATCAGATTGTTAATTAGAAGTATCAAACAATGTGGAATGCAAAAAAAAAAAAAAAAAAGCCAAACAACTTACCAAATTCAAATAGCAGATGATTATTCCCAACATACTGAGTAGAGTTCAGTAATCGAAATAGTTGGAATACTCAGATAATACTGTAGGAACAAGTGGAGTTAAGTGCTTAGTAATCTCATGATGTCTGATCAAGTGCAAAGACTGTTGATAACAACTGTTAGCGTATTGAAAATTATTTAATATATGTATTACTTGAATAACAGTTAATTCTAATTTTGCATTTAATGAGGGCTAGCTTTGATACACGATGTGAGCTTTATTAAATTCTTCCAAGTAGTCCTTGTGCATGAAAAGTGGTTTGTAGCCATGATATAGCTGCAATTCACAACGGCAAACTCTTCGGATTCAACCTCAGGAATAAGCTGTTTCCATAGATGAGTCATACAGCTAAGCTTCCTGTTGTTTTGCTGAGGTGAAAATGATATAGATATGGATGATGATATAGAAGATTTATGATATGATCTCTTGTATGAAAAGGTTGAAAACACCATTAGTAAACATCCCTCATGTTCTTTCACAGAGGATATGTACATCACACGAGGGCTTTGCCATTCTCCCTACTACTGAGCAGTGCAGCTTCACCAAAAAATAGTTCTAACTCTTTTAAGTAGGGGCAAGTGGCTTTTAGAACGTCATGATATAGAGGATGGATGTTGTTTTAACAACTATTTTAACCGCCAGTCAGAATTTACCAAATATTTTGCCAGGTGATATCAGATGACAGTGTCATAGTCTTACTTTCTACTTCACATTCTTTGTCATTTCTAGCATAACTAGCAAAGCCATTTTAATCAGTTCTTTCACACATCTGAATGTACGATTGCCACAGATGACCGTTTAACACAGGAAAAAAAGTGTTAGGCTTTTTTTTTTTTTTACATAGCAATGCAAGGGAAAAAAAAATATTTGCAATTTCTTTAAAAACTATCTCATTTTAATCTATTTGTTTTCTGTCTCCTAAATGAAGATTACTCATCAAATCACGGTAGTAGTTACTGGCATCATCCTATAGGAAATTAGAAATCTAAGGCCTCAAAAATTATGAATTCTTTAATGATACCTTTACAATCAGCACAGCTAGTGGTTTGTGGTAGTTTGGTGGGCTTTTTTAACAATACTAATTTCTTGGCAAACATTTTTTACTGTCAGCAGAGTATTTCATGACTGTAATTAAACTAATGCTTTCTCTTTACATTTTTCCTTTTGTATCTGTACAATTATTATCACTTTTGAATCCTCTTCTGTAACTAATGAAAGCCAGTAGCCTTTTCCGCTACAGCTTTTTTTTTCCAAATTCATGAGTAATGTTAGAGCAATTTTTAATATTCTTATTCTTATAACTACATGAATAGAAATCTTGATCTCTGAACCTCTAAATAGATAATACCAGCCATTCTTCAAATCACTTGCACTGCAGGACTGGCAGAACATGAAAAATACAGACACACACTTTAAGTCTGGTTAATTTTTTTTTTACATAATTTATAGAACTAAACATATCTCAGTAAAGAGACTCAATGCAGTAGTAAGGAATCAAGAGGAAATGCCTCAAGCCAGACTTCAACAATTACCTGAAACCTGTTTCAAGGTCAATACAAAAGCACCCTTCCTCTGTCATGAAAAGAAGTAAAAGGAAACTGCTTCAGAATCTAGTATTGTATTAGTATAATGGTAACAGTAATACAAATTAATTACAAACTTTTAGTGTTCTAACTTTTAGATTTTAACTATTCTGTTTATCTAGACATGCACTAAATGAATCATAACATGAAAGTGTTGTTATCCATGTATCCATCTCAGTTTTAATGATATTAAGCCTCTGATCACAAACCAATAAAATATTCCCATGGTTAACTAAATAATGTGGTCTGATTACGATAAACTTTTGAAAAAATGAATAGGTTTACAATGATCTATCTGAATACAAGAATTAACATGAATTCATATAAATGGTTGAATATTTGCAACTGACCATGGATCTCAGAAGATTCAAAGTGTTTTAAAACATTTATTTTTCTCCCAGTTATTTTTTACATTTTAATTTTTTATCCCAGCATCATATGATTCTTGGTTTTAATTATGAAATTTTTCTCTTGCAAATAAACATTGTCTCACGCAGGCCTCATCAGAATTCAACATTAATATTTTATAATATCATATATGGATAACAGGCAAATGCTTTTACAGGCATTTTAGGTAGACATGTTAAGTAAATAAAGTTTAAAACATAACACTATATCCAGAAGAATTCTCTAGCTCAGTAATCAAAATTGTCTGTAACAGCAGACATAAGTGTTGAATAAGTGGTGATGGTTATGCAAGTGATAGTAAAGCATTAAAAAAAAATTGAAAAGATAGAGAATACCAATAATACCTGGTTATGTATGATAGCTGATGAGTTACGGTTTTCTCAAAAATTAAGCTAAAGTACATTTGTAGTGATCTGGAACAAATATTTGATATGTAAGCCATAATACCTTCTACCTTTACTTTTTTTTTGGTATGTCTATAGGTTTAAGATAAACATATTCATTTACATTAGAATAATTAAAATAGCTATGTGTAGGATAAGTAAGTCTTGCATTTATTCAAAATAGACTTCTGTTTATTTCCAAATGTTTGGCTGTATTAGGATAGGTGTAAAAAACTCTATAACTTATTAAATGCTAAAAAATAGTTGTCATCATTTAAAATGATTTGTAAGGCAATCTACAGGAAATTTATTTTTCATAAATTTCTTAATTCTTCACAAGTTGAATGACCAAGTAGTTAAGTTCAGAGAAGTGTGTCACTGAATAGTTTAAGTCATCTTGCCTATGTTTGAAATGTTCCTGGTAAATCTTATCAGCTCTAGACTAATGTCTAGATACTGCATCAATACTCAATATTTTTCTTATGTCCCTGAGACGTGACAGGTAACTGCATTTGCTAAATGTTGTTCTTAAGTGAGGCAGAGCAAATCTAAGGATCAGAGGTCCTTTATAGGGTGAATTGTCTCATTTCTATTTGGGAAATTGTCATCACAGAAACATTTAATAGTGCCTTAACATTTACTGAGGGGTATTTAAGAACTTCAACCTGATCTAATCATAATTTCTGAAATTTAGGATAAGTCTTTAGAATGTGCTGGTAGTCTTTAAGAACTAATGAAGTTAAGGTCTTCCAAGGTCTTCCAGTATGTGTATCTCTTTGGAATCTGAACTGTGTTCTGAAGTTAGTGAACACAGAATATATTTTAGTGTTTCAGTTGCAATTAAAATTATGATGTTGATTTGCAATACTCTCCAAGTTGACATATAACGACCAAACAGTTCTGTGATAGACCTGTTTTTTGGGCACTGTGGATGCTCCATATTTTTCATTTTTTTCCTGTCAAGCTGTCAGATGTGGCAATAACTTGTCTTGATCTTTTCACATTTTTCCTTTAACCAAAAGCTAAATTTCTCTTCAAGTTTCCCCATATGCAAAACAGGCTCATAACTGCTGTAAACAAAAAATGTCATTGAGTGATTCCTCAGGAGCTCTGTTATCAAGCGTTTGGTGTGCTGAGATGAAACTTGTTTCTTAAAAGTTTAAGGTTAAGGGAAGAATATAGTTTTCTTGTGCCACAAGATTGATTCTGTTAACATCTATAATATGACTCAGAATTTATCAAGCCACAAATGGAGATTTTTGAATACTGAAGCAGTAATTAATCTCAATGGTAGATATAAGACATCTCAGGTTGTATCTACAAAATATCTGTTATATATTTTGCTGATTACTACAAAAGGCAGAATTTGCAGTATGTGAATAAGTAATGCTGTAGCATTTGTTGGTGCTCGGGATTCTAAGAAACAGCTGCTAACGTGTCACAATTCTTTTGGGGGTGGATACCGGTTTTTATACCCTGCTGAATGCTGTCCCTGATGTAACCAAAGGTAGACTTGGTTCTGGCAACTTTATTACTGTTTGAAGCTTCTGGTTTAGTTAACTTGTCACTTTTTGTCAGTCTGGGATCATATCCTTGTACCCTCTGAAAGACGGAATTCAGTGACTCTCTTGGGGCCTTCACTGTCCCCTAGTCACTGTTTTCTTATCTTCTTCTAAACATGTGTTTGTCTCTAGTTGCCAGTAGATACTGTGATAGCCATAAGATATATGATTTTATGATTGCCCAGACAAGGTGATAATAGTTTTCTGTGATTTTTTTCAGTACATTGTGTCCCTTTTTTAAAATATTTACATGCCATATGCAGTTTCTTTTTATGGTAATTTAAGCATATTTTAACATTGGTCCTATCACTTCTGTTCTGCAAGTAGTGATAGCGTTAGTGCTTTACCTGTGTCTCAGCTGTGATTATTAGCTTTGGTACACTGCTACACTGTTGTTATATTGCTTATTAAAGCAGATCTGTCTTACATCAGATCCACTCGCAAGGATCAAGGATTTATACACAGTCTGAGATGCTTAATTTTTCATATGTCTTTGTAGGCAGAATAGATGATCTTTCAGGGTTCAAGATTCCACTTCAAAGTAAAGTGCTTAAGAGTTAAGTGCCTAGGTCTTTTTTTTTTTTTTTTTATCTGACTTACATTAGATGTATGGTGTTAAAATGTGAAAAAGAAAAAAAGATTTGGTTTTGATTTTACTCCCAAGATAGAGCATTATTTAGAGTCAAATGTTTTCTTGCTGCTGAATAATTAAGAAAAAAATAAAAATTATCCTAATGTCTAAGACTGGTGCTTTATTCATTCAACCATGATGATCATATTTTTTCCAGCTATTCTGTATTGCCTCTTCTTTGATTATCTTCTGCATTTTGAATGGATAGCTGCAGAGTTATGAACCGTTGTTATTATTTTTAACCTCCTCCATCAAAAGACAAAAACATCTTGAGATTTAATTCCCTAAAATTTTAAGGGAATTCATTTGTAGGCTTAGCACACATTAATGAGTTAAAAAGTCATTTTTATGAATTTAATACTGTTGATGTTGCAGTGAATAAACCCTTTGAGATGAGCAGAAGCTTATAGTATTATAGTTATATAAAATAACTACATCTTTCTATTTACTCAGCAATATCTTGTGGAATTCCTAAAGCTCCATTAAATGGTGGGATATTAACTACAGATTACTTAGTTGGCACCCGTGTCACTTATTTTTGCAATGATGGATATAGACTATCAGCCAAGGAACTAACTACTGCAGTCTGCCAGCCGGATGGTACCTGGAGCAATCACAATAAAACACCTCGCTGTGTAGGTAAGTAACATGTAAAAACTGTCCAGTGAGTAAGAACCTGGCTAAACATTTTTTTTATTTATCAAAGGTGCAAATCTTCACATTACTTAAACTTTCAGCTTGAGGTTACTTTAATCTATGAATTACTGCTGGTATTAAATTATTGTGAAATACATATTTGAAATGTATGTATTTCAGATATATATTGAAACATTCTGTGACAGCAGAAGAAATATGCTAGAGATTATAGAATACATTCAAACCGATAATTAATTTGCAGATAAATCGAAGTTAATGGTTGCAGAAGTTTGTGCAAAAGCCATCTCTTAAGTGAGAGCTGCAAATTTCATGTATTGTTAATAAACCCTGTTTACTATCCAGAATTGCAAAGTCTTTGGTACTCTAGGATACTGTTTGAAATTGCTGCTTATTATTTATATTCATACAGTCATTATAATCCTACTCCATCTAAACTTGGGAGAACATCACTGAGAAGAAAATGTGTGTTCAGTTCCAAAAAGAAGTGGATAGATACCATCAGAATTAGAAATGGGATATGAAAACCTGGGTGATCGTAAGACTGATACACAAATGCCAGAGTGTCTGATGCACATTAAGATTCGGATTATCTCCCCCAATGAATATTGGAAAGGAAATAAAATATTCCCTAGAATAATTTTCAAGAATTTTCCCTTTTTCCTTTTTTTTCCCTTTTTCTTGTTGCTGTAAATTACATTCCCTCATGCCTTTTCCTCTATGTAAAGAACCAATCCAAATGGAGAGAAAGAAAGTAATATCCAGGAAAGATCTTCCTCTGTGCATTTTGATCATGAAAAAAATCGTTATGCTTGTTAACCTTTTTCTATCAGATTAGAGGTTTATAATATTTTTGTTTGTTTTTTGGAGGAAGAAGACATAAAACTAAGACATGAGATAAAAATATGTGGCTGCTGAAAAACCTTCTTGGATATGGATGTTTTTTTATTTGTCAACAATTCGCAGCCTCTCCTTAAAGACTACAATGAGTCTTTTAAGTTCTCACAGAATTTACCTGGGTAGAAAAATAATTCCTATATTGAAACATAGCCAACGTTTTACTAAGGATTCTGATGTCTGATGAAAAGTGTCACAGGAGTTCCATGACTATCAATCTACAGTGAATTCAACCATGGTATAGATTCTATCCACATCAGTTGCATAGCTCTGCATACACACTTACTGCTCTGTCTGGACCATTGATCATTATTATTTAACTTAGGGAACTCGTACCTGCTATCCACAGGCAATTTCAAATACAGCCTTACTCTTCAAACATTGTGTCACTGAGTTGGAAATACATTTCTGAATTAATAATCGTATAGATTTTCCTAATTTGCCTGTACTAACCCACAAATAACTATGTGTTTTTGTTCTGGAAGTTGTTACATGTCCAAGCATCAATTCTTTTACATTGGAACATGGAAGATGGAGAATAGTAAATGGGTCACATTATGAGTACAAAACAAAAGTAGTTTTCAGCTGTGATCCGGGGTATTACGGTTTGGGACCAGCATCTATCGAGTGTCTGGCTAATGGCACTTGGAGTTGGAGAAATGAGCGGCCTTACTGCCAAAGTGAGTACATGTCATATCTGCATCTGCTGTACAGACTTCAGATAAAACTATTTTATTTCACTGAATTAGAAATTAATTAATTACATATTGGAATCAGTTAATTAGAAAGGTGTTTTGTGGCTGGAATTCCTGGGTCTGCTAAAGGCTATTATTTACAAATATAGTCCATTAGGTTTAGTCACCAGGAAATATCTGTAAGCGAACTTCTGGATTTTAAAGGTTCCCAAATCTATAAACGTGTAAATAAGTAATAGAGAACATTTTCCTATATATTTTTCTAGGTCAGGAATGCTGTATAGTCTTGGAAAATTCAAAAACTGTATCCTGTCTGCACACTTGATAAATAAAATAATCTCTCCTTTCTAATGGTTACCAAATATATAGTGTGCAAGTCCACGTCATTCCTACCATTAGCTGATATCCTGATAACCTGCAGTAGCTACTTTTCAAAAAAAAAAAAAAAATAAATTCAGATACTTTAAACAAGCTAAAAGTGTGTCTACAGTTATGCTCCCCTTCCCCACCCCCGTGAAAAGCAGGTTTATTTCTGTATTTAAATTTAGACATACGTTTTTCAAAATTGCGGGCTTTTGTGCATACTTTGAAGCCCCAAAATCCTTCCTCTCTGTGGAACACCACATGAAGTACTCTGTAATAGAATGGGATATAACTGTGGTTGCGGTGCATGTATCTAAACTGTGTATCACACCTGTTACACGCGTATCTAAAAAGCATGAAAAAAAAAAAGTGTAGGTAAGCCAGATAACAGTGCTTTATAATATATTTAGAATTTATTGAGAAGATATGTGAAACTAAGGAAAAAGGGTCTGAAAAATGCCATTCTGTAAACAGATTAATTATATTGGAAACCAACCTTAATTTTGAGTTCTTTTTAACCTACTGGAAATTTCATTTATAACTTAGAGGATTTTTAAAAGTTAATTGAAATATTTCACCTCTGCTAATATTGTGTATGTGTCTGTATTTATACCTGTCTGTGTATATAGATATTTTACATTGTGTATACATATTTGTAACCATTTTTTCTTTAAAAGACAAACATTTTCCACTATGTTTTGGGAAGTTTTGTTGACATTACCACATTTTTTTTAGCATAATGTGCACTAGCTGCTTTCACCCTTTGATAATCCACCATCTTGTTTAGTAATAGTAAAGTTCTTTTTACTAATTCTTAAAAGAAAATTGTTAAAAAAAATTACGATTTTGAATGGGAAGATTATTTGAATTGTAAATAAATAACAAGGAATTCCATGCACATTGTTTGCTCATTATAAAAATGTATTGTGTGAATGCTAGGGCAAGTATTTCATTATGAACTAAAAGATAAAAATTACATATTTCTAAAGAAACGTAATTTTTTTAATGGTAACAATTGTGATATTCCAATATTTAGAAAAAGTCATTGTTAAAACCAAGGTAATTAAATAGCAATTAATAATGTTCTGAACAGTGGGTTTTTTTAACTTTACAAAGACAGTTTTAATTGGTCTCTCCTCCAACCCCTCTTTCTTAAGTATCATTACTGGGGAAGTAGTAGTCTTTGTATGCAGAGTTTTTATCTATTTTTTCTACAGAGCAAAACATTTCAAGATGTGAAATTTATTTATCTGCTTGACTGGTTGATAAGTATTACTGGTTGATAAGTATTATTGTATCTGTGTTTGTGATACTCAGCTGTACATTTCCGTTTTGTTTCGGTTTTGCCATAAAGTTATTTCTTGTGGAGAACTTCCTACACCTCCAAATGGGAATAAGATTGGAACTCAAATTACATACGGATCTACAGCTATATTTACTTGTGACTCAGGATACATGCTAGTTGGCTCTGCCGTGAGGGAATGTCTGTCTTCTGGACTCTGGAGTGGAATCGAGACCAGATGTTTAGGTATGGATACTGCTGTCATAGTTTACTTATTTTCTTCTCTCTAGTAGAGAAAAGTAAGAAAAGCGAATTAGCCCGTCTCTTTCTGTTAGCACAGACATGAAAAGAGTTTTGTCTTTTAAACACGTGTGTGGCTGAGTTGTTTTTCCTATCAAATTATAGCTACGGTTACCTTTCCACAGATTGAATCCCTTTTTCAGTATATTCCCCACATGCAAAACCTGTGTCACTGGATTGCTGCATATGTCTCTAAAGTAGACCTATACATAAACAGCAAGACTGATTGATTCCAGATGTGTCAGCTTTAATGCTTATTCTCAGGAAAATATCTGCCTTGTAAACCTGAACTCAGTGCTTATGTTATAGAATTAATCTGCACACTTGCAAAAGATAAAGACAACAAATGAAAAATTTTGTGGAAACTTTCACAGGAGCATTGCAGTCTTATTTCTGAAAGAAAATCACTATCCACACACTATTTATAGAATTTTATACCCTCTACTTGTACATGTTTAGGCATCTTCACTTCACTTACTTTAAATACTCAGATGCCAGTCACTGAATTGTTTATGAATAAAATGAACATGTCACCTCAATGAAACAATTTCAGGGCTTCTATTTAATTCATTATTATCATGTGTACATTGATCTGGGTTATTGTGTTAACTGTGGAGACATTGATTTTAACACTATATGCAATTAACCTTTTAGTTTCGGTTAAACCTATGATAGTGTTCTGATTTTACAATGTATTATGAAAATTGTATTGTACCTTGTTATTTGTTGGGGCATGATAATATAAAAGAATATCCATAAACTGAGACTTTCAGAAGAATCTGAACTGATTTATACATTAAATATAGGGGTCTGTTGCAATATCTCTTTGTGCAGATTGCCGTTTACCTTTATAGACTACTGTCCATCCCAAATAATTTTCTTTCTGTAATCCAGTATTATTTGGTGCAAATCTTCACTTAAACTCATGAATAAGCAAAAATATTGCTTATCAATGTGAAAGTCAGAAGTTGGAATGTTTCCTGACATACTGCCAAGGGGAAGAGGCAGGCTTTGTTTATGTTTCAATTTTACAATGAAAACCATTTAGCAGAGCAGGGGGAAAAAGAAAGGATCTTCATGTTTGATTTTCTTTTTCTTCTAAGTTGTCAGAAATGGTAAGACAGACTGTTTTAAATCTAAAAGTTTTGGGGCACCATAATATGTGTGTAATCAAAATGTTCGGACTCTTTTTTTTTATTTTTTACTGGTTCGTCTGCAAAGATTCAGCTGTTGAACTTTTGAGGTTTGGAGAAATGTAAAAATTTTCATCAGAAAATTCGCTATTCGCTATTTGCGAATAGCACCTTGGAAAAATACTTGCATTTAAGAATTTTGCCAAAATAACTTTATGTGAAGTGAAGATCAACCCAGAATGAATTTAATTTTTCCTGCATTTATCTGTAGAAATAAAAATGTAACATAAGCTTAATAATAGTAATAGGTTGCATAATCTTTCCTTGAAACTTAAAAGAACACCCTGAAGTAATCGATTTTCAGATGAAACAGTACTTTTTTTACTTCTCAGAAGAGATTCATTATTTTTAAGTTTGTACACTACTGTGTACGGTAACAATGAACAGTCAAGAAAGTGTGTTAAAAAACCATACGACTAGAGGGGAAAACAGCAATCTAAAAGATACCTTTTGTAGCAGACTAATAGGCCTATAGTAAATCTTCAAACTTGTATCTTCAAGGCTTTAATGATGGCAAATTTTTGAAGAAAGCATGAATTAAAGTTGTACTTAAAGAAATAGAATTTAGTATACATCATACATAGCATAAAAAAAAGCATGTATAGCTTGTTAAAACAAGAGAAGGAAGGAAGGAAAGGAAGGAAGGGAGGCAGGCAGGCAGGAAGGAAGGGAGGCAGGAAGGAAGGAAGGAAGGGCAAATTTGTAAAAAGGAGAGAGTAACGGCTACTGTAATTGCTCTTGTAGCAGCACTGCTTGCTGTGCAACATCACTGTGCAAGAATGAGCTTTCTGGAAAGACCCAGACTAACTCAATTCAATTCTTGTTACTTTAACAAGTAATTTGAGACTTAAGACAGAGGGATGGGTTCAGCTAATGACAAATCAGAAGTCAGAAATTTGTTTAAGAAGGCTGAAAAAGAAAATGTTGACAGAAGGTGGAGGAAATGAAAGAAATGGTAGAATTGTTGGAGAAAGGAGATAAAATACAGCAGGAAGATCTACAGAGCAGGTATTGTAATGATCCAAGCAACGCATTTTTGTGCAACTTATGAATACATTCTGGTGTTTGTTTTCAATCACTGAAAAGTAATAAGAAAAAAAATTAAATTTCACTTTCTATTTCTAAAACTTTTCTCCTCACAGGCATAAACATTTTTTTTTATCATTTATCTTCGAGCTTTTCCACTTTTATTTGCTGAAAAATGTAGTTGTACTTGGACTCAAGTGGCTACCAGTGTATGTATATTTTAAGCATTGAAGATGCCCTTAAGAGTACACTTAGATGACATTAATGAAATCTTACAGGATAAGATAATATAATTTTCGAAGTATTTTGTTTAAAAATACAAGTTATTTTTTCAAAAGTCCTACTCAAGTTGTCTTGTTTAATCATGGTGTCAGACAACTTAGTTTGCATTCCAGTTGTGTCTAATTTGAAAAATTTATGAAAGGTTGAATAAATAAAAACATAGTGTTAGCAGCAGTACCTAAAACTAGTTAGTGTTGAACCTAATTACATATAAAAGAGAACTAGAATGTAGGTAAGCTTTAAATCACCAAAAATATTGACTAAAATCCAAATTGTATTACAACACAAATAAAATTTCATGACAGTAGTGCATGATTATAATGAAAACCATAATAGTGTCAGAATACGTTCATAGTTTTCACAGACCTTTTTTGTCTTTCTTTTTCTGTTCCTGCTTCTCTTCTTACAAGGAGAAGGATAGTGCTTTATGGGTATTGAATCTTAGGCAGGAAATGGCAAAGAGGATTAGAACATTTAACACAACTTCTTTTTTTTTTTTAGAACACTTAAATAACAATGTCATACTGTGTGAATAATCATATTAATGTAATGATCTTGGTTTGATCCTTCACTGAATGTAGTGGGAAATGGAGTTCTGGATCACTATTCTTCTTACTCACTCCTGGTGAGAAGACACGATGTTCAAATTGAAAAAATAAACAAAACAAAACAACACAGGGCTCCTAAAGTCATTCTGTTGTGGACATCTTTAAAAAAAAAAAATGTTTGACAAGATTACAGCCTGCCCCTCACTTTTTATTGTTCTTGATCTTTTTCTATACTGAAAACATTAAATCAGTTTCTGGGGGAAAGTCTATGTAATAAATCCTGGAGAAAAATTCAGAAACATAGAATAGATTTCTACCGAATATCCTCTTTATAAAAGAGGCTGATAAATCTGTGTATTTTGTTATACATTTTCCTCAGGGAAAAATATTTAAATATTTGATGAAGAAATTAATCGTTCTGTTTCTGTTTATATGACAACTTAGCATGCTTACATCTTTTGCAAACTTTTCTTCTTTGTTGATTGGTGACTTTACTCCAGCTTTTCACATTTCTTTAAAGTTGTGAATCCATCCTCTTCAACTCAGCTGGACTGCACTTCACTCTCATTTCTTAATTCCTTCTTCTTTCTCAATTCCTCCTTCTTTCTCAATTCCTCCTGACATCTAAACATACTGATAAAACAGATCTGTTGATGTTCTCTCCCCTATTTACCAAAATTCATTGCTGTCATTTCCTACATATGTCCTAGTAAGAATCATCAATTACTGCAATGATAGGTGTGTTCAGTTCCCCGAGTTAGTATTAAATCTGAAATCAAGATAAACAATGAAATACGATTAAATTTTTAAAGGCCTATAAGATCTTGTATTTTGTTGTTAATCTTGATGTTATTAAATGAAGTTACATTTAGTTCACTTGGAGAACTATACACACCTTTATAAAATGCTGAGTACCCATACTAATTAAAACAGAGAAATGAAGAACAGAGTTTACCCAATCAATTAGATATGTGGAGGTGTGTTTCCAACACATGACTAATACTAAAGGAATTTTCAATAAAGACAGACAAGTAGCAGAAAAAAGCTAATTGACTTAGAGTGAGCATTAAATGTCAGCGTCTGTCCATACTCACCACACAATAACATCAGCAATACCTTGCATCTGTTCTCCTAAGAGAAATAGTGACCCTCACATACTGTATCTTTGTCTGCATTAACAAATAATCCAGCAGAAAGGAGCACATCATGAGACAAATACTTGGTTCTGAATTCTCTATATCTGCATTACATATGGTTCAGTGAATTTTTCTTGGACAGTATCTGGTCTAATCCTCTAGGCTAAAAGTTGCCATTGATCCTAGAATTATAGAATGATAGAATTATTTAGGTTGGAAAGGACTTTTAAGATCATCAAGTCTGACTGTAAACCTAACGCCGCCCCGTCTACCATTAAACCATGTCCCTAAGTGCCACAGCCACTGAAAGGTTTCTGGGGCTATGTATCTTCTGAAGTATAGCCTTTCTGCCACTATTTTCGTCCTTAAAACTTTTGGAAAAACATACAAGCAACTAAATTCTTCCTCTTCAGTGTGTTTAAGCATCTTTTTTTAGATTCATGGTATTTCAACTAAAATGGAATCTATATCTCTAGTGATACTGAATTAATACAATATATCTAGAGTTAGCCATATGCTTCTCTTTATCCTTTAATACTACTGCACAATAATAACAACTAGACTTTCAAATGAGGGATATGATGTTTCATCTTTAAAAAATTATTCAGTCATTTCAAGGAATTCAGTGGAGAAATTCTCTCTCTGGGCCATGGATTAAAACAGATTTAAAAGAACATTACTGTTCATCCTGAACAGTTTTAGTACAGCTTGAACAGCTGGCAAGGTGAGGATCATCTGAAACTGGCAGGAGGAAGACTCCAAGCCCTGTTTTGTCCAGGGTTGTGCCAGTGCATTTCAATACTGTGATTTTCTGGGGAAGATATTGTTTGTGAACAGGAGGATGTACAAAAAATATATCCTGCAAGCCCTGTAGAGAAGAAATAAATTCCATCAAATAATTCTACCCTCCTCAGCTGAGGTCATCTTGACAGGTTAATTAACTTTGTTGAATAATAACCTAAATCTCTATTTTCAATAAAACATTGATATGTAGATTACTTTCACTACTATGCTCATATTTGACATTACTGACAGCTAAAGTAAGCATACACACGTTTTTACCATTTAATGTAAAGATTCTGTATTCATTTATTCCTACTCTTGCATCTCAGAAAGTAACCTGCAGAAAAAACCCCTCATTTGCAGCTGAGATTTCTAAGGTTTTGACACTAAGTTATTATGCTCATTCTTCATTGCTAGAGCTGGATTTTATGTCAAGTTAGGTAATTTATTTGGTGCTCACACATTATTAATATTCTTCATTCCTACTTTTTGACTAATTTTGTTTCTTAATAGTATTTTATGTAGTTATTCTTCACAAGCTCTGCTAGACTGGAAATCGAGAATTTTATAGTGCTTATTTCCACCCTCAAATCTGCTACTCAGTAAAACCATCACTTTTAGTCTCTTTCTTTGCAGCATTCACTCATTGCCTTTACAAAAGTGACATCTTTTGATTCAGTATTATAAATTATGGGATACATTGACTCATAGGGGCCTCAACTGGAATCATAGAGGTGCCATGTAGGTCTTTTATACCCATATCATATAAAAGATGGAAATACTCTCAGTCTTACAATACAACACTAAAATAAAGACATTGACAATCAACAAGTCTATCCTGAAAACAATCTAGAATAGCCTAGTCTAAAATAGTCTGGAATCCTAACCTAGTGTGAGGTCAGCTATTTACCACTAGGGTGTTAGAGTATTTTTTTCCCCCCAGTAATATTAATTATGATATCTAATTGTTGCAAATCACTGAATGGAGATTTTGCTTAACATTCCTAATTTTATTTCAGCTTTTCTTCTATCCATAGCCCAGTTCATAATGCAGTGCAGTAATTGTTCTATTTTATATGTGTTTGTATTTGGCAATGCAGCATCCAAGGATGTATTTTTTTTCTCTTTTTCATTCTGATAAACACATATCAGAAGGACAATATTGATGTCACTACTTGAACCACGTCCTCTGTCCCATATTTTCCACAAATCTTATATGATTGTTTTTCATTTTTCGTTTTCAATAGACTTCCAAGGTGACTACAACAGTTTTGTATTTGCTTTTCATTTGTCTTAGAATCAGAATATTACTTTCAGGATAAAAAAGTTATATTCAATTAGATAATAACAGTGTGATTACGTCTTTTATCCATGATAAGTAAATATTGACTCACTTATTGGCTGTTTAAACAGGAATGTAAACTTATAATTGAATCAGTATTTCCTAAATGCTTTGTTATCTATTTGCAAAATAAATTTCCTGGCAAAGAAGAAAAATAAAATCCAAGAGACAGGATTATTGCTTGGTATTTGAACCTTTGTTTCCCCAGCAGTACTCTTAGTTTTTTCTCATCGGTCCTTTGCTTTCTATATCCTTGTCTTTTTGCATCTGTTTTCAGTTTTCTGACATAGTTTTTTTCTGGCAGATTTTGTTTGTATTTATAGAGAGCTCTCTAAATATGATACTCAGTTTGCAGAATTTCCATTCAGTCCCCAGTGAAAATGCTCCACCTGCAGAGTTTAGCTCCTGAGCAGTTTTGTATCTGGATTGCATTTAGGAGGAATAATTTAGCTGTCTCATTACTAACAACAGCCACACCTTCTGGTTATATTGAATGAAGGCTAGTTATTACAACAATCAGTTTTACCATTTTATTCAGTTTCATTACACCAAATTTCGTAACTAAACTGTTCCTATTCCATAATGATACAAATGAGGTAAGTATGACATATTTCTCAAATGAGAACAAATTTAAAATTACGTCCCTTTATGGCCTTGCACTATTTTTTTGCAGTAGTGAAGTCATATGTTACTCCTTGTTTATACCAGTATGACAAAACTGACATCAATTACGTGGTAGATGATATATATATAGTACAAGCAAGTGAGTGGAAAAAGGTTTAAGGGATATAGCTGTGAGATTAAATGAAGGAACAGAATTGCACAATAAGTATGTCTCATTCAGAAAGGAAGGCATTTTCTCAGAAGACTATACGTGTGCAGTATTTGTTTTTTTTCAGACTACCAAAGAATCAGTAGTAATCTGAAAGCTTTGAAAACTTTCCACAGTCAAAAAACTGCTCTAAACCCCCAAATTAGCTATTTATATATATATATGTACCTATTTATATAGATGCAAACACATAATACATGAAGAAAAACATAAAAGGCTACTGAATGGCACTTAAAAAATTAAATTCAGAATGTTAATAAGGGGAAATTATAACTATCTTTATTTGTCACAAATCCCTTAAAATAAGATTTTAAAATGGAAGTTCTGAAAAACAACAGCAGGATTGATCATAAAAACTACCAGGATGTGCATTAATGAATAAGAGCATGCCCTTAACATATAGTGAACATTTTGGAATTCTTTTCTTCACAGGTATCTTAAGAGAAAAACGACAAAAGGGAAGAATTCTACTAATAGTCATGAGAAAAGTAAATAAACCACTTGCTTTTAGAAGAAAAACAATAAAATCAGAATAGAATGGAAGAGAAATTAAGTAATAGTTACTCTTCCAGATATGGGTGTGGATGGTGGTGGGGTTTGTTTTGTTGTTTTGGGGCTTGTTTTTTCTTCTTCCTCTTCTTTTTTTCATGGTATTCGAGAAGTAGTAATAGCAACTACTATAAGTGAAAGTTTTTTATTTCCTCTGAGGGAGATCAGCTTTGTGGATATGTGAAATAGAGTGGGAAAATAAAGCAAACAAAGAAAAAAAACTTCTGGAAAATATTACTTGGTCTCTGACTTCATTGCATCTTAGGGAATTTATTCAGCTGTGTGAATTAGTGGAAATTTCAGTAATATTCTCAAAGGTTCTTTTAACAGCAACTATGTATACCATTACATACATTTTCAATCGCAAACATACTGAACTGCTTACCACATGCACTTACATGACAGATGGTATTTTGAAAATTAAACAAGTAGAGCTGAACCCATAGTTTTGGGTTTGATTATGTTTTTTGGGGGGGCGGAGGGAGGCGTGGTGTTTGTTTTGAATTTATTTTATGTCTCTCAGAGAGTATTTCCCCTGGAAAGCAGAGTGAAAACTGGAGACAAATCCTGCAAATCCCAAATGGTTTTTATTTGCTCTTAAAATTGAGATGAAAAATGTGTCAGAAGTCTGGTATATCCTATTTTTAAATCCTTAACACTGCCACAATAAGTTGATTTAGGAGTCTGTTATGATAGAGCTACAATTTTATAATATTCTTCATACATTTAGATTTCTTTATTTTTCAGTTTAGAAACCTTACAGAGGGATAGGAGTAGGCTGTACTGTTTAAAAAATATACACTTCACTAATAGTGAGTAGTTCACTTCCGGAATGAGAGGAAGTAGGCAGAGAACGTTTTTAATTTTGAATTTTCTCAAGCTAGACAGACAGTAGTGAAAGACTTACAGGTGGTTTACGATGAATTTTTCACCTGTTGCAGTTGCTCTTTTTTTTTTTTTTTTTTGTAATGTCCCCACACAGTTGTAGAAACTGCAGTGTGATCTTAGTCACCTGACGTGTTGAATTATTTCAGTTTTATTCCCTCTGCGCTGGAAACAGAGCTTGACCTTTCTGGTGATTAACGCGGCTTCCACTCTACTGCCATAAAGCAACACTAAAATCTTAAATAAGACCCAGGCCAAATATTGCAATTAAATGCAACTAGAAAATTATTTCCTCAGACATAGTCTGAAACACTGCAAACTGTCTGGTTCACTTCTGATAGAAACTGATCTTTTCCAGCTCAGTTTTTACTCCTCATCCGATTAGTCCTGTTTATCATCACAAACATGAACGGATAGGGAACTTGGGCCCTTTATGGCACGTTCAAGAAAGTCTACTATGTACTGAACAGATTACAACTTTGCTGGAGAATCAAGAAGTGCTCTGGCAAAAATTTTGTAAACATGTATTATGCCATCTTATCCCAGAAAACATAAAACAATTTTCAAGTATGCCTGGTCTTTATGTAACACTGAGGGAAATGGGGAGGGGACCGTCAGAGGGGAATATACCCTTGAACTGCACCAGATTTGGATTCCTGTTCCTTATACAGAAGTCAATCAATTTAACCTGTGTGAAGGGTCACATACTACCTATATTGTAAATTCTGATGGTTTTATCATGATTCATGTGATGAAATATTACACAAGATTTAAGTTGCCAGATGCCAGTTATAAGAAAATCTCAGATTTGGATTTTTTTTTTAATAGGAAGTTTCTAGCCCTGAAAGAATGAGGCAAAACACTGAAAATTACTTCAGAATATTATAAATGCTTAAAAGTTCAAAGCAAAAAATAATCCAAACTGTATTGCTTCTGAATGTCTTTTCTAATTAGCAGCCTCATGTTTTGAGGCTTTGTTTATGTTTGGGTTTTTTTGGGGAGAAGTAGAGGAGAAAAGGAGAGCAGAGGAATTTGGGTGGCTGATAGGATTATTTTTTCACTGAAGTACTAGCTGAAACACTGCTTGTTTTTTCTTACTTGCCTTACTTGTGTTTGCAGTGAGTTCTCTGCCTTATGTCACAGTATCCATGAGACCAACCATTCCTAGAGGATTTTCCATTACAAAATTATTTGTGGAATCACAGCTCCCATTTTCCAGAATTCATTAAGTAAAATAGTACAAATGACACATGGTTCATTCTTTTTCCCTGCCTTTCTCTATCTTAAATGTCTGTTTGTGACTGTCATAGTGTTAGTAAAGTATTTCTCATATTTTGAGAATACAGGGTAGATTAGGCCAAGACACGCAAAGGTTTTTGGTTACAGGACATTTAGTTGCAATGACATGTTAATCTCTTTGGGATTCCTCTGGGATCAATAGGAGAGAAAGAGTGGAATACAATCCTGAGGGTCAGATTCCAGCAATAAATTGTCCAGGTTAATTTGTTTCAACTGTAGTAAGGCTACATTTATAACATCCACATGCTTTGATATTTATAATGGATTGATACTTACAATATTTATATTTAATTTATTTATTCTAATATAGGATTTTACAGGTTTTAATCAAAAGGAGTTACTCAATCTTTTAGAAGAAAATTGATAACATACATGACATTTAATCTCTTTGCTACACTTTTTGTAATTTTTATATGTGTACATTTTTATATGTGTACCTATACAAATGCAATACTGCAGTTTCCCCCTAGTTAAGAAAAATAAACCTTTGAATGAAGTCAATAAAAAAAAAATGAAAGATGTTCATAATTTCTTTGTTTTAATTAAGGAGTTATATTTAAAATTTCTCTGGCATATTTACTGATCATTTTTTCTTTGTTTTGTTTTGTTTTGGTTTTTTTTTATTTACTTTAAAAAATCTAGCTGGTCACTGTGGTATTCCAGATCTTATAGTCAATGGTCAAGTAATTGGAGAAAATTATGGATATAGAGACACAGTTGTATACCAGTGCAGTCCTGGTTTTCGGTTGATTGGTTCTTCTGTACGAATATGTCAACAGGATCACAACTGGTCTGGTCAGCTTCCATCCTGTGTGCGTAAGTAAGCATGGGAACACATACTGATTTGTGTTACAGGAATGTCTATGTTGGACAAGATGAGGAGTGACTTTGCAGCTTCGTATTCATTTTTCAAAAAGAAAGATTTAAAGGACATCCTCAAAAGTATGTGGCCACCTAAAATCTGTGATTCATCTGTCAGGTGAAGTTCAATGTTGTCACTTGAAATTTCCACTGGATTATTGCATCTTTTGGCTACTAAATACCTATCATTTATATAAGCATATGAAACTTCAAAAAGTAATGGGACCTAAGCACACAGGTACTCAAATTTGAAAATGGATTTATGTCCCTTAGTGGCTTTTGGAAATATTCAATGTACATTCACTTTGACTGCGGTAATTAACTAAGTAGACACTTGAATTACACTGTCAGCACTGATGATTAAAATGTTTGCTTATAAAACTTATACTGAACAGAAAATTGGTTCTGTCTTACCTCAAACCAGGACATCTCCTCACAGAGATACAGATATTTTGTTTTCTGGTTTGGGTTTTGGCTTTTTTGGCATGACTTTTACATTTTGTTAATGAGAGTCCTTGTGTATGATAAAGTGTGTCAACAGACCACATGAAATACAATTATGTAATAGCAGAAAATACTGTATTCCATTTAGGAAAATTTGAGAGTTCTGAAAGGATTCTCAAGCAAATTACAACTATGTTTCAATAACTCAGGTTCAGTAATATCCGTGTACTGAAGATGTATTAGTCTGCCTCCAATTTTTTTTTTATCTTTATAGCTGCATTTTTATAGAAGAAACTCTCAATGATGAAACATAATACACACTGTTAATTCGTTACACTTACTGCTCACTGTTTATTTTGTTTTACATAGAACTAGATATTCATAACAGTACTATAATAATTCTATTTCTTAATTTTGTTTCCACTTTATGACCTAGTAATAGGTCATTACTTCTTATATTACATTTCAGACCAACACACTTCTTTATAAGTAATTGTTAAGGCAATAAAATTAGATGGTGTTAATCAAGAATTTCTAAATTAAAATTTTAATATCAATGTTAGAACTGGAAAAACAAATGCTTTGGCTATGCTAACAGCAGAGAAAATGGATGTATTTTCTTCTTCTAATCAAATGGAAGTTGCTTGTTTGAATACAAACTTGGAAAAAAGCTTAGACTTGCAAAAGGCTGGTCTAAACAGCAGCTAGCTCTAACTTTTTGGTAGATATTTAGGAGCAGCTCCACTTCAGATCAAAGTTTCTGATGAAGCATAGAAAAATACTCTCACATTTCATTATTTATTTAACTTCAGATATTTTAATTGAATTTTTCAGATTATGTGTTTAAATTTAGTGATTCTGACCTCTTCACTTTTGATTTCACCATTCCTCTTGCTTATACAGTGGGCAGATGTATTACTGCTGTCATGTATTGCTACTGTATGTGCATGGGTATCAATCAAAATTTTATGCTAATTCCATACTTCTCTTTTCACAAGCATAATTTTTATTGTTATTATATATACATTAAAAAAACATCTCTGTGGGCTGAATACGTATCTTTGCCTGACAGTTTTACAAATTTTAACAGTTTAATGTAGGATTCCAATTACTCTTTTGGGGAAAAAATGCAATTCCTTATATAAAAATTTCTGATACCAGTAACATAAAGATAATATATTTAATTAAAGTAACTTAGTGA
This sequence comes from Chroicocephalus ridibundus, assembly GCF_963924245.1. Taxonomy (NCBI): domain Eukaryota; kingdom Metazoa; phylum Chordata; class Aves; order Charadriiformes; family Laridae; genus Chroicocephalus; species Chroicocephalus ridibundus. The sequence goes on along the minus strand of NC_086285.1, from coordinate 151,478,988 downwards.
TATTAATAAAACATGCAGAATTCAATTTAGCTTTCATTCATAGAATATACTGTGACTTGTCTGTATGCTATACTAGTTTTTAAGGACCATTTTCACTTTTTTAAAGTTGCTAGAAGTTTTATTACATTTAAATTATTAGAATGGGTTTCTTTTAGAGTTATCATGAGAAACTTCAGAAAAGTTTTCTTCATTTGCCTTGATTACTGCATGGCAAATTCTGTTAATTTTATTTAAATATTTAAATGAGTGCTTGAACATTTACTAAAATATGTCTTAGTTCTTATTCAGTTCAGAAAAGTGTGAATTTTTAATTGAAAGTACTCAGTATGTTATAATATCAAAACTTTAAAGTATTTTACAGTACATTTATATGTACTTTAAAGTACATATAATGATTATAATTATTATCTATTCTATCATAAATCATGAAAAGTGGTAACTGCATGCTCTGGGGTTTTTTTGTTTCTCTGTTTTGTGCTATGCTAGCCGTTAGCTGTGGTCACCCTGGTAGTCCTATTTATGGAAGAACAAGTGGAAACGGTTTCAACTTCAATGATGTTGTGACATTCTCATGTAATACTGGGTATGTTATGCAAGGACCAACCAAAGCACAGTGTCAGGCTAATAGGCAGTGGAGCCACCCACCTCCAATATGCAAAGGTAAGAATGCCAGCATTTACAGATTTCAAACTTAGTTGGAAAATTAAGGTTAAAATTATGTGAAGATAGAGGGAAACTGTGTCTCTTACTAATAGACATCAAATTATTAAAGAAGATGTTTTATCTTTCAGTTAGATCTGTTCTTTTCAGGAAGTTGCCAGGATAACTGTTGCAGAGAAACTTTCTTATGTGTCTGTAGCTTGTATTGATTATTTCGTATGATTTCTAGAAGTTCCTTAAGAAAAATTATGCAGAGATAGTTAAGAGCTTAAATCCTGAAATAGTGTTCTCTGCATTTTTAGCCAATATAGTTCTAATAGGTGCACAAGAAAACCTACTTCTTTTTTTCCTTTTACATTTCCATTGATCTGACTGCTCATCTTAACTTTTTTATTTTTTATTGTCATTTGTTAGCATAATCCATTTGAGTTGGGTCTCAACACTTCTAGATACAATCAAAAATCTTTCACTGAAAATAAAATAATATTACGAAATTAGTTCTGTTTGAGTTTTCATAAGCATTTTTAGAAAGGCTTTATCACCATTGTCCTTTTTAAGTCTGTTGACATGTGCTTTTTAAATGTTTTAATTGTCCTCATTTAGAGAAATGTACTTTTTCCTGTAGCCTTCTTGCACATATGCAGAAATTGTACTGATTCTTTTTCAACATCTTCCCAGCAGCTTCTTTGAATTTTTATCAGTACACGGATGAAGTCATGTTACGCATTTACAGTGATTTTATTTACTATATCTTCCTTCCAATAGGTGTTCTCTCCTTTGATCACTTTGCCTCAAGCGATACTGGCAAATAGTTTACAGAACTCAAATTTCCAAGGACCTTTTTGCTGATAAGAAGTTATTTTTTAAATAGGTGATGTGTTTACTTGACCAGAAAAGTCTATTGCATGAAAACTGTTAAAAAAACCTCCATGGCCCCCAAAATAAGTATTATAATCCCCTCAACAGACAGCTGTAAATTGCAAAAAAAGAAAAAAAATAATCCAAAACTTGGTCTTCTGTGATTTCAAACATATGAATCCTAAAGTAGTTGAGGACTCACAAAAGCCATCAGTATTCTTAACTGTCAAGGTATACCCATATTTTCCTAATTCAATATCATTACATATAAAATCAGGGTATATAAAATCAGGGTATGTTTGTATGACTCTCAAGTCTATGCTCTTTTTCTTTTTAGTGGTCAATTGTTCTGATCCTGGAATTCCTGCAAATTCCATAAGAGAAAGTAAAATCGAACATGGAAATTTCACGTATGGCACAGTGGTATTTTATGACTGTAATCCTGGATATTTTTTATTTGGCTCTTCAGTTTTAATTTGTCAACCAAATGGCCACTGGGACAAACCTTTACCTGAATGCATTAGTAAGTAGATAATGTGTATGCTTCTATAAAGAATGTGAACTACATTAGGTATTATTTTACACAACATTTCTATCAGTCTCACAACAGCAATTAGAATAATCATATTTATATAGATTTGCATGTGTGCAGTAATGATGTAAGATCTCCGTAGCAGATGAAGTAGCACAGTTATTTTGTTATTGTATATAGTAAGTAACAAAGAAACCTTGGGAAATACAATAACTGAAATAAATATCTCTGAATGCTTCAGCACAGTGATCCTTGATAGCAGGGAGAGAAGGTAAAAACATATCCATTGAATTTGCCAATATGTGGCCTTCATTGGTCACAGAGCTATAAGCACACTGAAACTTAAAAATATAGCACCCAATTATTGCCTTATGTCACTATAGTACTTTCCGGACTTCTTTTGGGGCAATAGTAAGATTAGATTATCTATGAAGACAGTAAGCAAATAGTACTGTCACCGTAGAGCACCAAAAGTGTCCTCTGGATCTTGTCCTCAGCTTACCACAGTTCCAGATGTACCTGAATATCATAGTCATATGCAATCTATCCACTAAAGCAAGTGGATCAAAAAACAAGTGGTTGATTTTTTCTGGCTTGTTGTGAACAACTTTCTGACTGTGACGTAGACATAGCCACAGATGTTTCATAAATTTGTAATTAGCTGGGACAGCTGGTTTACCCAGCTCCCTGTAAATCTATATAAAAAGTTTTGGTTTAGGATCAAAATTTCTTTCTGAGAAAGGCTGAGAGCTTTATTTTCTAGAGATTAAAGGCATACACGCTAAGAGTTCCTTATTTAGGAATCATGGACCGACATTTGCAATACTGTAGATACTAGTTCTGTTTTATCTTCATTAGTGTTCCATAATTGAGGTTTCTCCAGTTCTGCTATCTTCTCACTAAAAAAAATAAATTGAAAAAATCTGAAATGTTATTTCTTCTTACTGTTTAGTTCCAGAACCTTTAGTTCTAGAAGTTCCCTGTCTTTGGTGGGATAAATAGCTTAATTGCAAGTCACAGTTAAACTTATAACAAAAAGTCTAATGTTTTCACACTAAATATTAAGGTAACAATTTCAGAAAGATAAATGTTACTTAATAGTAACATATCTTCAAACCGAAAGAAATTCTAGAAGTAAAGGTGCAATGATTTCTTCTTTTTACTTTTGTATTTTCATCTCTTAATCTTCTTTCAGAATTGACAGAAGTAAGTTAATAATACAGATTTTACTCTTCATCTGACCTTTGGGAATAAGAGTGCTACATGTACTTTTGAAAGGGCATCCTCAGCTTTAATTGTTGCATTTAGATAGAGGGGTCAATGAATTCTAACCTAGGCACTCTCCATGATATTTTGTAATCATAAAGCTTACCAAAACTTATTCTGATGCAGCTATCGAATATTTTTTATAAGAGTCTTTGAGCTTCTGGAATATTTTGCAAATTGTTTCCCTTTTCAACATATAAAGGGCGGTCATTTAGTAGTCTGCACATTTTTCCACTCTAAGTGCAATGGAAAAGAAGTGGAAAGATGGCTGGATGGTTTTTTTGTTTGTTTGTGTTTTTTTTTTTTTTTTTAACCCAGGTGGGATCATTTTTTTGACATAGCTGGATTTAAATCTCTCTCTAACTAGTCTCAAAGAACATACCTTTTTCTGAAATATTGCTAGAGTAATGGAGAAGAGACACAGTAACAAATGAAAAGTTGTTCACCTGTAAAGTGACTCAATTCCTTTGAAATGTGTTGTAGCTAGAGTGCTTCTAGCTACTATAATACCTGTAACAAGCAGAATTCATCATTGTCCTGAACTATACTGCCCTTTCAACTCCCCATATGAGTTAAAGACTTTCAGGGGCTTATGCTATTTAGGCATGTGTTGCTAGAAAAATACTTGAAATTTAAAATGTACTCAAAATGAAGGACACGGTTGGAGAATATACCTCAAAGAATTCCAGAGACCATATCAGGTTTTTTTGTATTGCAAAAGATTCTTAATTTAATTCTGAAAGGCATACTCTGATTTGCTATTTTTAAGCTACTGAGATATGATAACACACAATCCACACCTTCCAAGCTTGAAATCCAAATAATGTAGACTAGTTTTTTTGCTGGTGTCTGTGCCATCCTCTCAATAATTCTATGGCAGCACCTAGTCCTGACATTTCTTCCTGTACAATAAGACATATACAGCCATTCCCAGTTGTCAGGTAGAATAAGAATTGTTGACAACTACACAGATTAAAGAAACCTTGAGTGTACATTTTAATTCAGTACTCAATAATTAGGGTATTACATTTGTAAATTTAATTGAACATTTGTAAATTTATTGTCTTTAAACTAATAATGCTGTAATTTTACTGATATGTCATTCACATTTGATCAGAAGACAATGTGAATTTATACTTCTTTCTGTTTTTCCAGAATATATCTCTTCCATAATCATATTAACTATGTATTTTGTTTATTTGGATATTTCAGGGAAAACAAAATAGCTATTGAAATGTCAGACTGAATTATTTGCATATTGTTCTCTCAGATTTTTTTTGTGTTTTATGAAGTTTTGGTGTGACAGAAATAGATCGATAATTGTCCATAATAATGAAAAGATATAATTTGACCTGACATTTTTCGTTCTCTGAAGATTAATAATATTATATTTTCTTTTCTTTTTTTTCTTCCTTTATTATTTGTTCTTTAAATCTGATTCAAAGCTTAATGTAAAATTACATTTACAGAGCTATAAAAAGGTACTGTGCAGGTGTGATGAAACCGAGCTAGATAACAGTGAGGCAGAAATGAAGAAATTAATGGAAATAATAAAATGGAGAGTGAATTAGCATTTTGAAAAAAAAAAAAGAAGAAATATGATCAATTTTTCATATGAAATTCCCACCTGAGAACATGAATATAAAATTAAATTTTGTAGAATGTATAATCAAGTTAAGGGTAGCATTACAGGGTGATATAATTGTCTAAATCAGTTTTTAGGAATCCAGGACTTTTAAACATAAGTGTAAACATAAAAGAGATGTATGTATAAGAAAGCCCAAAACTGAATGCTGTAAGGTACCAGTATGAAATTAATTTTTCTGCTATGACGACACCTGAAAAAGGCAAAAGAATCAATCAAAAAAAATACAGATAATAAAAAGACTCTGAAAAATTGTGAATGTTTTTCACAAGAAGAAATATTTGCATTTCACTGAAGTCGGCATGACCAACATGCTTTTTTATTAACAATGTTCTAAGTTTGCCTTTCTTTACAATCATACATAATTAATAGTAGATTTCATTTATAAGCAATTGATTGAACATATAACATGCTACAAGCAAGTATCCAGTTTGTAAAGTTGACCATTCTGACCACTTTGCTCAAAGTCCTGCAAGCCTACAAAATGATCACAGGGGTCAATGGTACTAGGTAGGAATCAAAGTCAATCAATCACATACACATTCCTAAATTCTTTGTGGGGTTAACAGGAAGGTTCTGCACCTTGCAAGCTGGACCCCGAAGAGAATATGAGTCACTGAACACAGATCAGTGTACTTATCAATGTAAAGCTCAAAGACCGAGAATGATCATTAGAGGAAGATGAACCATAGCACATGACTTTGGTCATATGTTGTATTGTACAACCATTGTACTCTCACATACATTTGAAGTGCTAGGGAATTGAATACATCCTCAACCCTGATCAGGCTTCTGATATGGCTTTTTTTGATAAAAAAAATCCTGCTGAAAATATCATGGTATTGAAGATGATGAAGTGTTGATAAAAACTACATTCATGTGATTTAGGGGGTGCTCTTGTACCCTGGTATTTGCAGCTATAATTTGTGGTTTTCATGGTGCGGAAATACAAATATCTTTGGCCAAGATATGTCACATGCCATGGGCAGGTGGAAGATAAAAACAAATCAAACATCCAAGGCTAGATTAGTCTGTGAACAGAGTGGATTTGGTTTATGAATTTTAACTGTGCATTTCTTGAACTTGACATGTTTAGCTTACTTTTAAATTAACTCCTTGCTCTGAATTTTTAAAGTTTCCTCTATATTAATTTGTCTTGTGGGGGAGTTTCTTTTGGTATGTCCTCTTAATCTTGAAAGACAGACTAGCTATTTCTTTTCAATACAGAACTTCATTTCCATTACATACATTGTCCATGTAGATAATATTCTCCATAATGATGCATAAGACCTTTTGTCATTTTACTTTAGTCTTATGGAGTACCTGACTTCCTAGCCAAGGTAGCCTCAGTGTTACTTTATGCAACTTTCCAGCAGATAGGAGGCTGCTGAAATTATTTCAGCGGTGTTATCCTGATTTTAGATGAGGTTTCTATCATTTAGCCATTTTTTATTCACCAAAAAATGACTGCCTTTGACCAGTTATAGCAAGACACAGTTATAATAATGTTTTGTATGAGAGACAACTAAAGGACAAAAGGTATCATGCTGAATTGTCCCATGCCTATGTATTTCATGACATCTGAGGCAGTTAGCAAAATTAGGTGTGTATAAGCTAATTGTTGGATACTCTTATTTGCACTCTCTGTAAGTAGAAATCACAAAAATGTCAAGATTAAGAGTACTAAAAATTAATCGCAGAATAGAAATAACTAACAATTATTGATCAAAATTTACTCAATAAACAACTGGTAGGGAGTTTATCCATGACCATTTCTAAGATTGGGATCCTATAGAAATTCCCTCCAACCTCTATGCAATTAACATCAATGGATGATGCCTAGGAATATGTTAAAAATATGTAAACAAATATTTTATTTATGCAATACAATATTTTAAGTAACTAAATCCATGAATATAAAATTAGTATATTGGCATTTGAATATGAAATTAGTATATTAGCATTAATGTTCATAGCAAAATTTAGCAAAAATGATCTTGTTTATTAACCTAATAGGCTACATGATCAATGATTTGGGACCAATGGATGAAAGATGAAGGTCTGCATATTCTCTGCCTCAGCGATGACTTTGGCAGATACTGTCTTCCTGTATTTTTTCTCTGAAGAGTACATGCATGAGTGTGTGTTTGTGTGTGTGCATAAGTTGATGCCATAAGGACCAAATTAGCGAGCAAGTGTCTTTAGATAACAATATCTATACCCAAAATACCTTTTTGAAATCTCCAAACATTTGTTTCACAGCTTTTGTTCTGTAATATATTTTGTATTTCTAATCACATAATGTGTCTCCCTCCCCTAAACCCTAAAAAGGTCAGCCTCTTCACAAGGTTTCTGTATGGAGTTATGAAAATGATAGCTACAAACTGTTTGATCAGTGATAATAACCTTTTTTTATCTCCAATAATTATGCATTGTAGTGGTTGACTGTGGCCATCCTGGCGTTCCTCCTAATGCGGTCCTGTCTGGAGATAAATATACATTTGGTTCTACTGTTCATTATACCTGCACAGGTAGACGATCGCTATTAGGGCAGTCGTCTCGTACATGTCAGCTAAACGGACACTGGAGCGGATCTCTTCCTCATTGCTCAGGTAATATTTTTTAATAAATGAGTGTGTCCTGAAGTTGTTTTGAATATATTTTGATTTTCACAGAAGGCCATTTTAAAATCTGGGAAATCACGTATAAGACTGAACTACTGTCTCAAAGGAAGTAAAAATAAGTAAAAACTCTATTATCAAGAATGTAATTTGGGAGAAGTAGGCTTTCTCAGTGATATTTAACACAAATAGGAAATTTCACATTCCATAGAACGTTAAAGGAACTGATTTGTTTTGAACATATTTTCTATGTGACTTCTGGAAAGAGTGTTAATTTCCACAGGGAAACTTTGCATCATTCTCTCTTCAAGGTGATTTGTTATTTATTTTTTTTTTAACTTGCAAAATATCTACAGACTTGATGACACCTCAGGTATATCGTAATTTCATGAAATATCCATCTTTATAATAAGGCCCAGTGGGCTCCATATGGTATCAGGACAGGATGCTCGGTTTTGAGGGAACACCGTCTAATCCTTGCAATAGATCAGCCTTCACCAAAGTCAAGATATGTTTTCTGAACCCTAGGAACATTCTGTTTTACAAGTTCAGTTTGATTCTCTTTAACAGCGATGATCAAATGAAAACCAGAAATCCAAGTCACACACAAATTTGGGGACTTGGCTAAATCCCGTTTCTTATATTAAAGTGTGTAAATACAGATTGTGATAGAGATTAATCATGTTATCAATTTTAATTCTCAAGAAATACTGGGGGGACACACAACATTCTTTCTCGTCATCCTCCTGTTTCCATTATATAAGTTAAAGAAATCAGTGGGGTTTTGCACCTTATTCAGACCTATGTAATTCAGAGTACTTGTCTATCTTCAAAGGCCGAAAATAGGAAGAAAACTAGTTATACATTTTTTCTTGGGTTACAGCAATGGAAAAACAAGGGTGAAAAATAACCAGTATGCAAATCTGACAGTACTGCTATACTGGTAAATCTTGCACTAAATTCCAAAGGGTTGGAAGAATTTTTCAAGGATCTGAACCTTCTATTACCAAATTTTAGGAAGTGGTTGCAGAAAAGACAATATAAATGTTATTATATTGCTCTGTGAGTCCCTCTTCTTTCCCTAATCTGCCATTACAACCTAAAATGTGACAGAAACTAGAAAAATGTGAACACCTAATTTAATCCCTTAACTTTCTATCAGTGAAATGAGATAGAAATTTGCCACAATGGGAACAAAAATCAAGTTGTTATAACCTGTGATGTTTAGAGCTATGCACCTGAAATCAAAGCTTAATGTAAAATGATATTACTTAATAAGTAATTATATACATATGTGAATCACAAATTCAGACTAGGTTCATCAAAAATGTTTTTACAATTAGCATGCATAGATATTTGTTTTGGGGAAAAAATCCTCTTCAGATAAAATGTAAGACTACATATTGTAGTTTTCCATAAGCAAATAAATAAATAAATAAATGAATTTGTTAATTAAAAAAAAATAACTAAAGAAATAGACAAAATATCAAGAATTATAAATAGGAAGGCTAAAAATATCTTGAGATAAGCATTCATAAGTGATGTGCATTAAAATACTTTTTTATGACAGTTCTTGTACCCACAGACAGCAAACTTTAATCATACCTAATATTTTTTCTCAATATATGAAGAAACATTACTTTAACATAGATTCAAATGTGAATCATAGTGAACCAAATTGTGACAGAATACAAACCCTTATTTTCTTTAGCTTTACAGTACCAAACTATAATTCTAGTTCAGGACAACTTGAGACTTTTTTTTTTTACAGAAATTGTAATTTCTGTTCCATACTTATAAAAAATAAGTACAAAGAAATTATTTGAGAATCATGTAATTTTGTAATTAAAGGGATTCACACCCACTAAGATATATATGTTTATTTATAAGAAATATAAGTATATATTTATTTATAAATACATAGAAACAAAAATTTTAAATGCAATATCATAATAACATTTTATACTTATTCTAATTTTTGTGCTCTAAATTCTAGGTGATACAGCTGGTTCTTGTGGTGATCCAGGTATACCAGGTCATGGGTCTAGAGAAGAAAACAATTTTAAAATTAAAAGCACAGTACATTTCAGCTGTGATATTGGATATATCCTCCATGGCTCAGAAGAAAGAACATGCATGGCAAATGGAAGTTGGACAGGAAGACAACCTGAGTGCAAAGGTAAATCACAGAAGACCCACTCTTTCTTTAAACTGTCTTGTTAAAAATGTTAATCAGAAAAACAATTTTACGTTGCCAGTTTTGTGTTGTGAATGGTATAGAATTGATTTTGGACTGAACGTTACAATGGCTTAGCTTTGGGTTAATCAGTTCCTGGCACCCATGAAACTGCATGTTTTCAAAGTTTTGAGAAAAAAAAGTATACTGAACTTTCTATTTCTTCTCAGTCATGTGTCAGCATCTACTATATGTGTTATCCAGTACAAAAAACTAAACAGAAAAAGAAATACATAAGGCCCCTAGAACTCAATTTTTGCTGAAAGATTTTTCCCTCACCATCGCCTGATCTTAAATTACAACCATTATACATCTAAATTTCAGAGAAAAGAGATGAGTTTTATGAAAAAGTCAATGTCAGGATTTCATTAGATACATCTATGTTGTAAATGATCGGCTTAAAAATTTTATTTACTGTTGACGTTATTTTCCAATAGAAAATGAAATGCTGAAAAGTTTATTTAGAAAAAATCATTCTGGAAATTTCAAGCTACATGTATTAGCATAAGAGAAAGCTTTAACAGGGTATTTATAGGGAATCATTTATTACCTTAATTATCTTGATTCAAAAATAGGAAAATATTCCAAACAGACTCTTCTTCAGAGAAAAGCAGAAAGTGATTTGAGAACCTGTACTCTTCTTATCCACTTTATCACAGTTTACTGTCTTATCTGTATGAAATAGTCATCTCATTTTAAAAACTTATTTCACAAGCTGGTTTTGTAATATCCTTTCTGCCATCCTGACACCACGTAAATATATATACGTGTTTGTATGTTGCTATCTGAAGAGATATGCTTAGCTCAACTGAACTTTCTGCTGTTCTTCTTTGATCTTGTCCATTGCGTAAGTGAATTACCCCTTTTACATTTTAAGATACTTTTGATTTTATTTTTCCCCCTAAAAAGCTCTTGAAATGATGAATCCAGTTCACAGATTTATATATATAGATATATATGTAGGTGTGTGTAATGCACACACAGGTATATTGTTCAAGTTCAGGTCCTGTAGATTAGATGTATATATGCAATCACACATGAAGACACATTCAAATTCCAAAGCTGAGTGCTGAAGAACTGGGAAACATCAGACTTACACCTTTGTATGAAATAATAGTTTGACTCTAACCTGTGCTTTGAATTAGATAGGAAATGTGTTTTGGTGATGCTATAAATGCATACTGTAGAATCAAATTAAATCCACAGTGATAAATGTAGATCAGACTATTTCTTATAATTGTGAATTTGTCTTTGCAGATAAACTAGCTTTCCTTTAATACATATTTTAAAGTTAAATTTGTAGGCTGTGTTTCCCTACATACGAAAGGGTAAAACCAACTAATTCATGCAAACAGCTATCTACTGTACAACATCCTTATCAGTAGGTGGTGGAAGTTACATTTTTCAGGACAACAGCAGAAATTTCTACCACACAACACAGCTGGCAGCCGGATTGTCCTTAGACATTACTATTTCAAAAATTATCTTTACTACATTTAAAAAATATTTAACATTTTGCTTTATAGCTGTGCAGTGTGGTAACCCAGGAACAACGGCTAATGGAAAAGTATTTCGTATTGATGGAACTACATTCTCTAATTCAGTAATTTATTCATGCATGGAAGGATACATACTTTCTGGATCATCTGTAAGACAATGCACTGCCAATGGAACATGGTCTGGATCCTTGCCAAACTGCACAAGTAAGACACATCTCTAATTAATAGTATTTGTTTTTCTCTCCTCTGAAAGAAAATAAAGTAAAATATAGAAGTTGGATGCAAGTAAATTAAGTTTTCAGCTTTTTCTTGCACTACTTCATACATAATTTTGTACATGAAATACTTTTAAAAAATGTAGTACTATGAGATGAAGCATACGTTTTTTTAAAGATGGGTGCAGTATAGTAAAATATATAAACTGCTGTTACAGTTTAAAGGAGTCATATGGTTACATGATCTACCTACTTTAATTCTTTCCTGGTATATATTTTTAATCTTGTTGTATTTTATGATATGTCATATTTAGACATCACTCATCTAATTGCTTTTCTTCATCATGAGAATTTATCAGTATAATATTCTGGGGTTCCAGAGAGCAGAAAATAAAAACCTTGAAATTCTTTTTTGGAGTGACTCTGAGGTCAAAACTGTTGTCCCGCTCTCAGATAACATCTTCCGTTTGGCCTCTTCATTAACCTTATACTTGCTTTGGTTACTCAGCTAACAGAAGGTATTTCAGCTTCTCTCACATTCATAATAAGCGTTTTGCAACAGTTTATTTTCAAGCCCATCTGTTCCTGTTTTATTACATGTCCTAGTTAGTTTTTTAGTAACTATTATGAAAATTTTACATTTATGTGAGACATGAGACTGCCTATCATTTTGAGGAAACATATCCTCATCAGAGGTCTAGCAAACTGTTGCTCAAATTTTGAACTAATACTCTAGTTTTTGTAGAATAGACTACTTTACACACTTATAGAAACCCAAATAGAGGCCCAAAAGATGATAAACGAAACAACTTCTTGTATTGTTACCATCTTTAATGATAATCAAGCGAATAGCTGTTTTTGCAGTCGGCAAACCTGTGAGAGAGCCCAATGTTTTTGATTATTTATTATTTTCCATGTTACAATGAGAGACAGAATAATTGTATCAAGGATAAAGTAGTTTTGTGGTGGTAATTGCATCTATATTTTTTTTCTTGCATTTTAGAATGACATTTAGCTGAAGTACATGCTAGAACAGTATTCTCAAAAAACACTAGTTAGGTAGAAACTTGGTATTTTTGCTTAAAACCAATAAAAATGTCTTAACAGAGAAAGTAGCCTAATAAAACAAAGAGAGGCATTGTGAAGATTATATGTAATAAAAGATATATTCTTGATTTAATTAATATATAAGTAATCCTAATATTCCTAATACACAGTTCTCTCTTTGTTTTGATTACACATCTAAAAAACATATCCTCTTATATGTTTATTCCAGTCATAATGTTATTTAGGGGGTTTTAGTTTGATGCATATCCCCTGGCATGGTCAGAGTGTAAAAAGAACAGTTGAATGAAAATCTTACCAAAAGAGAATCTCTGAGAATCTCAGCCTGACTCATTTCTGCCTTTTTGATCATTGCTGACTATTAGTAATTCCTAAAGGGGTGCAGAAGCACTACTAGATGCTACAACTTGTATGTAATCCGATACAGGCACTAGCAGCAGCTCTAAAATACTGAGAAATGGAGAGGCATTTTAAAGCATCACAGAATGCCTGAAGTCGGCAGACACCTCTGGAGATTGTCTAGTCCGACTCCTCTGCTTGTGAAAGGATCAGCTAGAGCAGGTTGCTCAGAGCTGTGTCCAGTCTGTGTCAGTTTCTACAGACCTTTAATTCTAAATATAAAATAAAAAATACATTAAACTTCATCATACTTAACATGTTATCTTCTCTCCTATGACAATGTATCAATTTTAAATCGCTAATGAGAGTTAATGGACAATAATAGCTAAACAGATAGTTAACAAATCATGAGTTAATAATCCACTCTCTTTCTCCTGCCAGTTTTATTTCCAGGTCTACAAAATATGCCTGAAGAAGATTACCTATTGTAAGGGAATAATTTTCTCATAATGATTTCAAACTGTATCCAAAGCAGTAGTATTGGAAGTGCCAACAGAATTTTGTTGACTGAGCAGATGGTTTTTTTTCCCTGACTGTCCCTACCATGCTGCTGTGCTTTAACCCCAGTAGGCAGCTAAGCACCACACAGCTGCTCACTCACTAACCCCCCTCGGTGGGATAGGGGAGAGAACTGAAGGGGTAAAAATGCAAAAACTTGTGACTGAGTTAAAGACAGTCTAATAGGTGAAGCTAAAGCTGTGCACACAAGGAGAGCATATGGGTCAAGATTAAAGGAAAGGCAGGGACAGGTGACATTATAGTGGGGGTCTACTACAGGACACAAGACCAGAAGGACCAAGTGAATGAGGCCCTCTACAGGCAGATAGGAGGAGCGTCACGTTCACAAGCCCTGGTCCTCATGGGGAACTTCAGCCACCCTGATATCTGTTGCAGGGACAACACACCTGAGCATAATCAATCCATAATCAATCATGCATTGATGATAACTTCCTTCTCCAACTGATAGAGTAGCCAACAAGGAGAGGTGCTGTGCTGGACCTTGTTCTCACCAACAAGGAGGGGCTGTCAAGAATGTCAAGTTCCAGGGTAGCTTTGCCTACAGTGACCATGAGATGGTAGAGTTCAAGATCCTTAGGCAGCAAGGAGGGCACACAGCAAGCTCACTACCCTGGATTTCAGGAGAGAAGCTTTTGTCCTCTTCAGGGATCAGCTTGGTAGAGTATCATGGGAAAGAGTCCTGGAGGGAAGAGGGGCCCAAGAAAGCTGGTTAATATTCAAGGATCACGTCCTCCAAGCTCAGGAGTGATGCATCCCAAAGAAAAGGAAGTTGGGCAAAAATACCAGGAGGCCTGCATGGAAGCACAAGGAGCACTTGAGCAAACTCAAACACAAATAGGAAGCCTACAGACGATGGAAGCAAGGACAGGTAGCCTGGGAGGAATAAAGAGAATTTGTCCTAGCAGCGAGGGATGACATCAGGATAGCTAAAGCCCAGATAGAATTAAATCTGGCAAGAGAAGAGAAAGGCAACAAGAAAGGCTTCTATAGGTATGTCAGTAATAAAGGAAGAGTAGGGAAAATGTGGGCCGTCTCTGGAAGGAAGCATGAGACCTGGAATATGGGGAAGGCTGAGGTGCTCAACGACTTTTTTGCCTCGGGCTCTAGCCACATCACCCAAGTCACAGAAGGCAAAGGCAGGGACCGGGAGAATGAAGAAGTGCCCACTCTAGAAGAACAGGTCTGAGATCATCTAAAGAACCTGAAGGTGCACAAGGCCATGAGACCCGATGAGGTGCATCCAAGGGTCCTGAGGGAACTGGCGGATGGGGTTGCTGATCCACTATCCATCATATTTGAGAAGTTGTGGCAATCCAGTGAAGTTCTCACTGACTGGAAAAGGGAAAACATAACCCTTAGTTTTAAAAAAGAGAAAAAAGAAAGACTGGTGGAAATATGGACCTGTCAGTCGCGTCTGTGCCTGGCAAGGTCATGGAGAAGATCCTTCTGGAAACTATATTAAGGCACATGGAAAAAAAGGAGGTGATTGGTGACAGCCAACATGGCTTCACAAAGGGGAAATAGTGTCTCACAAATTTGGTGGCATTCTACCACAGGGTTACAGCATTGGTGGATAAAGGAAGGGTAACTGACATCATCTACCTGGACTTGTGCAAAGCATTTGACACTGTCCCGCATGACATTCTTGTCTCTAAATTGGAGAGACATGGATTTGATGGGTGGACCAATCGATGAATAAGGAATTGGCTGGATGGTTGCACTCAAAGTATTTTGCTCAACAGTTTGTCGTCCAAGTGGAAACTAGTGACGAGTGGTATTCCTCAGGGGTTTGTAACGGGACAGGTGCTGTTTACCATCTTTGTCAGTGACATGGATGATGGGATTGAGTGCTTCCTCAGTAACTTTATCAACAACACGAAGCTATGTGGTGTGGACAACACACTGGAGGGAAGGGATGCCATCCAGAGGGACCTGGACAGGCTTGAGAGGTGGGCCTGTGCGAACCTCAGGAAATTCAACAAGGTCAATTGCAAGGTCCTGCATGTGGGCTGGGGCAATCCCAAGCACAAATACTGGCTGGGTGGAGAATGGATTGAGATTGGTCCTGAGGAGAAGAGCTTGGGGGTGTTTTCTGATGAGAAGGTCAACATGAATTGACCTTCTATTGAAAGAGCTGGCGGAGGTGCTCGCCGGGCCACTTGGTATCATTTATGAGCAGTCCTGGACAACCGGGGAGGTCCCAGCTGACTGGAGGTTAGCAAATGTGACACCCATCCACAAGAAGGGCCGGAAGGAGGATCCGGGGAACTACAGGCCAGTCAGTCTGACCTCGGTGCCTGGGAAGGTCATGGAACAGATCCTCCTCAGTGCCATTACACGGCACATGCAGGAGAACAGGGTGATCAGGCCCAGTCAGCATGGGTTTGTGAAGGGCAGGTCATGCCTATCAAACCTAATATCCTTCTATGATAAGGTGACCCACTTAGTGGATGAGGGAAAAGCTGTGGATGTTATCTACTTGGATTTTTGCAAAGCTTTTGACACTGTTTCCCACAGCATTCTCCTGGAGAAACTGGCTGCTCATGGCCTGGACAGGTGTACTCTTCGCTGGGTAAAAAACTGGCTGGATGGCCGTGCCCAGAGAGTGGTGGTAAATGGAGTTAAATCCAGTTGGTGTCCGGTCACAAGTGGTGTCCCCCAGGGCTTGGTGCTGGGTCCGGTTCTCTTTAATATCTTTATCAATGATCTGGATGAAGGGATCGAATGCACCCTCAGTAAATTCGCAGATGACACTAAACTGGGCGGGCGTGTTGATCTGCTTGAGGGTAGGTTAGCTCTGCAGAGGGATCTGGACAGGCTGGACTGATGGGCTGTGACCAATGGTATGAGGTTCAACAAGGCCAAGTGCCGGGTCCTGCACTTGGGTCACAACAACCCCATGCAGTGCTACAGGATTGGGGCAGAATGGCTTGAAAGCAGCTCGACAGAAAAGGACTTGGGAGTGTTGGTTGACAGCCGGCTGAATATGAGCCAGCAGTGTGCCCAGGTGGCCAAGAAGGCCAACAGCATCCTAGCTTGTATCAGGAATAGTGTGGTGAGCCGGACTAGGGAAGTGATCATCCCCCTGTACTCGGCACTGGTGAGGCCCCACCTCGAGTACTGCGTTCAGTTTTGGGCCCCTCGCTACAAGAGGGACATTGAGGTGTTGGAGCGTGTCCAGAGAAGGGCTACAAAGCTGGTGAGGGGTCTGGAGGACAAACCTTATGAAGAACGACTGAGGGAGCTGGGGTTGTTTAGCCTGGAGAAGAGGAGGCTGAGGGGAGACCTTATCACCCTCTACAACTACCTGAAAGGAGGTTGTAGAGAGATGGGGGCTGACCTCTTCTCCCTGGTGACAAGTGATAGGACGAGGGGAAACGGGTTCAAGTTACGTCAGGGGAGGTTTAGATTAGATATTAGGAGACATTTTTTCACTGAAAGGGTTATTAAACATTGGAATAGGCTGCCCAGGGAGGTGGTGGATTCACCATCTCTGGAGGTGTTTAAAAAAAGGGTAGATGGGGCACTGAGGGACATGGTTTAGAAGTGGCTCTTGTCAGGGTAGGCTAAAGGTTGGACTCAATGATCTTAAAGGTCCCTTCCAACCTCAACAATTCTATGATTCTATGATTCTATGAGCTGCCAAGGCATGCTTGCATCCCAGAAAGCCAACCATATCCTATCATAAGAAGCGTGGCCAGCAGGTTGAGGCAGGTGATTCTGCCCCTCTGCTCTCATGACACCCCACCTGGAGTACTGTGTCCAGTTCTGTGGACCCCAACGTAAGAAGGACATGGACCCGTTGGAATGGGTCCAGAGGAGGACCACAAAGATGAGAGGGCTGGAGAACCTCTCCTCTGATGACAGGCTGAGAGAGCTGGGGTTGTTCAGCCTGGAGAAGGGAAAGGTCGGGGGAGACCTCATAGCTGCCTTCTAGTACCTAAAGGAGGCCTACAGGAAAGATGGGGAGGGCCTCTTTATCAGGGAGTGGAGTGATAAGGGACAAGGGATAATGGTTTTAAGCTGCAAGAGAGTAGATTTAGATTACATATTAGGAAGAAATTCTTTACTGTGAGGGTGGTGAGACACTGGAACAGGTTGGCCAGAGAAGTTGTGGATGCCCCTTCCCTGGAAATGTTCAAGACCAGGTTGAATGAGGCTCTGAGTAACATGGTCTAGTGGAGGGGGTCCCTGTCTATGGCAGGGGGTTGGAACTAGGCGATCTTTAAGGTCCCTTCCAGCCCAAACCATTCTTTCTTTCTATGATTCTATGATTCTCCCATTTCAATTATTCAATCTATTCTAGGGTTTTCTTACAAGGAAACAACTCTATCATTTCTACAGTCAAACAGAAACAACATTCTCATCAGAAAACTTCCTGCACTGCAAGACAAAAAGCAAGGATATGCAGCTGATGTAATTGCTGATACTGAGAGGGAGATGCCTGCAGCTCCTCTGTTTCAATGAGCTGGCTGAAGTTGTGCCCTGGCCAAGGGGTCTGTGCAGAACAGCAAAAGTCTGAAAGCCACTCAGCACAGTGCAGAGGCTCCTCAGGTTAACTGTATTGTGGATCACTGACTCCTCGATGCATTCTGGTCAGGATCACTACAACAATTTAAGATGGTTTTCTGCCTACTATAGTGACTTAAGTGGAGGTGGTCCAAGTTTGGGTCATTGGATGGACTGCTTGAGCAGGGGAGTTGGACAACATGACATCCAGAGGTCCCTTCCAACCTCAGTTATTATGTGATTCTCTGACGGTCCAAATCTGTGAACTTCAGAAAATGCCACTGCACCTGCTAAGTAACTACTGTGTGTTTCTTTTAGTTAAAGCTTTATTCCTATGTTTATGACAAAACACAGTATCTCAGTAAAATCTAGGTCACCTGCTTACATCTGCTTTTGCTTTCTTTGAAAGTCAAATGCTGCAGTATAAGACAAGAGAGCAAAAGGATCTTTTTCTTACCACTCACATCCACCTTTATGAAGAGTTCTAATGTTACAACACAGTAATACAAAGAATGATTCTTTTTTCCCCTTAAGTCTTTTCTTTCATACAACTCTTTTTCCTATAGTAAGAAAAAGACTAGGAAGTACAAAAGAGCAAAAACACACGAAAGAAAATCAGGTCTGATTTTTTTTTTTTTCCTTTGAAATATGGCTTGAAAAGTTAATGATAGGAAAATAGGAATTTTAAGAAGGTAGAACAATCTAGAGATCTGCTAAAGTCATGGTGGCTCTTGCTGTATAATGCATCAATGTTAAAGTGTCAGTAGCGGGGAAGAGTACAATCATTACAGTAACAGTAACAGTGGAAGAAGCAAAAAGTTTGTATTAATGGCCAAAAGAAATAAATGGAGATTGTAAGGAAGGTCAATGAAAAAGCTGGATTTAAATATACAATTAAAATAATTTTCAGCAATATAAAGTAAATGGATAGTTTGTGGAGCTGTTTGATCGTATACGGTGTATGGTATTTGCATGTTCTTAAGTTTGTAAGGCAATGATTTGAAATATTCTTCATACAGGAAAATCTAAGGAGATGAAACAAGAATTAGGGAAAAAAGGATAAATGCATGAGAATTATGTTGTAATCCAGCAAAACCAATAGTATACCTGGAAAAATATCAAGGATGATTTTAGTTGAATTTGCAACCTTAAGGATAGTAAATGGAATATGTCAAATAAAGAAAGGTAGAACATATAGAGTATTTGAATCTACTCATGCAACTAAGAGAAACAGTTCTGTCTTTCACAGCTCCATCTTTGACTTTTTAAGTTTAAAAAAAAAAAAAAATTACCATGTTACTAGATAAAATAAAATAGGCTGATCTCCAATTTTTTTTATTACTGCACTAGCTACCTCTGGACTAACCCAGATAACCCTGTGGTATGTTTTACAGTTTCTTCTTTATCCATAGGCAGTGATTGTGTGGGACATTTATTTATTTGTGATTTTTTTAAGATTTCAAACGTGGAGCTTAATTACTCAGACTGTGATAAACTGTAGAGCAGGCATACTATATACTTTGCATTCTCAGTTCCCCAGTTATTTAGATCAAGGGACCTGGCCAGAATACGCTACAAACATGCAGTCACAGGTTTTCTTATTTTGGAAACCAGGATATAGACAGACTGCCATTCACATCAGCCATGCTTTGGCATTGAGTAAGAAGTGAATGCAGGGATGAAAACAAGGAAAGCCAAGGCCGCCTTGGAATTAAACCTGGCTAGGGATGTCAAACTCAACAGGAAGGGCTTCTACAAGTATATTGGAAGCAAAAGGAAGACCAGAGAAGTTGCGGGCCCACTGTTGAATGAGACAGGAGCCATGGTGACGGAGGATGCAGAGAAGACAGAGCTACTGAATGCCTTCTTTGCTTCAGTCTTTACTGCTCAGCCCAACCCTCAGGAGTCCCAGGCATTGGGGGAAGTAACAGGGAAAGAAGACTTCCCTTGGGTTGAGGAGGATCGAGTGAGGGATCAATTCGATCAATTAGATATTCACAAATCCATGGGCCCTGATGGGATGCACCCGAGAGTGCTGAGGGAGCTGGCGGAAGTCATTGCTGGGCCGCTCTCCTTCATCTTTGAAAGGTCCTGGAGAACAGGCGAGGTGCCTGAGGACTGGAGGAAAGCCAGCGTCACTCCAATCTTCAAAAAAGGCAAGAAGGAGGAGCCAGGAAAGTACAGGCCGGTCAGCCTCACCTCCATCCCTGGAAAGGTGAAGGAACAGCTCGTTCTGGGCATCATCTCAAGGCATGTGGAGGAAAAGAAAGCTATCAGAAGTACTCAACATGGATTCACCAAGGGGAAATCACGTCTGACTAGTCTGATAGCCTTCTATGATGGCAGGACTGGATGGATAGATGAGGGGAGGGTGGTAGATGTGGTCTACCTTGACTTAAGCAAGGCGTTTGACATGGTCTCCCACAGCATCCTCATAGGGAAGCTTAGGAAAAGTGGGCTTGATGAATGGACAGTAAGGTGGATAGATAACTGGTTGAGAGACAGAGCTCAGAGGGTAGTGATTAGGGGCACAGAGTCTAGTTGGAGGTCAGTGACGAGTGGTGTTCCCCAGGGGTCAGTACTGGGTCCAGTCCTCTTCAATATATTCATCAATGACCTGGGTGAGGGGATAGAGTGCACCCTCAGCAAGTTTGCTGATGACACAAAGCTGGGGGGGGTGGCTGACACACCGGAAGGCTGTGCCGCCATACAGCGAGACATGGACAGGCTAGAGATCTGGGCAAAGAGGAACCTTATGAAATTCAACAAGGGCAAGTGTAGGGTGCTGCACCTGGGGAGGAATAACCCCATGTGCCAGTACAGGTTGGGGGCTCACCTGCTGGAGAGCAGCTCAGCTGAGAGAGACCTGAGAGTCCTGGTGGACAACAGGATGACCATGAGCCAGCAATGTGCCCTTGTGGCCAAAAAGGCCAAGGGCATCCTGGGGTGCATCAAGAAGAGTGTGGCCAGCAGGTGGAGGGAGGTCATCCTCCCCCTCTACTCTGCCTTGGTGAGGCCGCACCCAGAGTACTGTGTCCAGTTCTGGGCTCCCCGGCTCAAGAAGGACAGGGAACTGCTGGAGAGGGTGCAGCAGAGAGCTACCAAGATGATTAGGGGACTCGAACACCTCTCTTATGAAGAAAGGCTGAGGGATTTGGGTCTCTTCAGTCTGGAAAAAAGACGGCTGAGGGGGGATCTCATCAACACTTCTAAATACTTAAAGGGAGGGTGTCAGGAGGATGAGGCCAGGCTCTTTTCAGTGGTGCCCGACGACAGGACAAGAGGTAATGGGCACAAACTTGAGCATAGGAAGTTCCACCTAAACATGAGGAGGAACTTCTTTCCTTTGAGGGTGGCAGAGCACTGGAACAGGCTTCCCAGAGAGGTGGTGGAGTCTCCATCTCTGGAGACATTCAAAACCCGCCTGGACGCATTCCTGTGCAACCTGCTCTGGCAGAGGGGTTGGACTAGATGATCTCCAGAGGTCCCTTCCAACCCTATGATTCTATGATTCTATGATTCTAAGTGGACAAGATGTGCTTTCTGCCAGGAAACTGCCTCCCTCAGTTATTCAAAAGCAATAACATTGCTGTAGGGGGATTGTCAAGTTTACTGTAAGATAAACTGTAAAACATGTTGGTGGTGTATTTTGTATGAACTAGATTTTTTTTTCCTGAAAACAGTATCTTTTTATCATTGCCACTGTAGTTATCAAGATTTCTTACTCTGAAAACTGTTCCATAAATTGATAACTCATGTTGACCAGGTTTGAGAAAAACTTACCTATTTTAACTTTATTCCCAGATTATAATGATATAATTCTCTATTAACTCCTTACGAAATTTAATCTCATTAGGAGATTAAATTATTTCTTAACACTAGAAGTGACAAGAGTTTTTACAATTCACACTCATTGAAGTCCTATGAGCCTAATTTTGTCATAAGCCATGGCCCATGTTTGGGCATTGCCTGACCATTCTCATCTGTTTATGTACATAGTAACCATGTGAGCATTTACAAAGTGGGAGCTTTTTGCAGACATATATCTTAAAATTTCCAAACTGTTTCCTTTTAGGTTGTACCCATGGAAAAGTAAGCTAAACAATAGATATGTGCTTGTTTAATAATGAAACTCTGAACTGATAGGAAAATTTGAGGGTATCAAAGGGTGGTAGTGACATATGGATTATTTCCTGCTTTTTTTTTTTTTTCATTTTATAATCTTGTAATTTTAGTGATCAAAACTGTACAGTCCATTACTTCTACTGTTGAACAGATGTATTGATGTTCTTGAAATGTATCTGTTATACAGCTCCACATACTGTGTTTGGCAGCTAATTCAGATGACATATATGTTTATCTTCTCTTGATGGAGATAAGATATATGATAATTTTTCTTTCTCTTTTTTTCCTCAATAAATTCCTAGTTTTGCACTACGTTTTTCCCCTGACATATAAATAAATCACGTTCAGGTTTTAAAATCTGTTCCTCAACTATTTACTTGCAGTTATCAGTTGTGGAGATCCAGGAGTCCCAGCCAACGGCATGAGATATGGTGATGATTATGTTGTTGGACAAAATGTTACTTATATGTGCCAACCTGGTTATACAATGGAATCAAATAGCTCCTTAATTCGCACTTGTACTAGCAATGGCACGTGGAGTGGCGTAATCCCAACATGCAAAGGTACAACATTTATTTTGATTGTCAACTATTTCTTCGATGACATTTACATCCACTGTTTATTGTAATGAGTGAGCCAAATATTTCCACAGCATTCAAAACTTAGTGTTAGTATGAAAGCACTGAATTGACTTTTTGGCTGCAGGAACGGTCACTTCATCCTTTGCTTTTTTTCCCTTCTATTTTTGATACCAGCACAGTATACTGAACAGTTTCTTGTAACTTTATAGAACATTGTATTAATTTGCTGCTAAACTGAATTAGCTGATATGAAATGATGGTTCAGATTTGTTTTTTTATTTTTTAAGGTTAGCATGTCATACTAAAAATGATCCTATATATGTCCCTGTCTTTACAAAAAGACCACTCAAGCATGTAATAGACATCTATGGGAAAGGTCTGCATTTATACAACTGAACTTTGTCAAAGGCAAATTTTTCTGGGTTACCCTATCCATAATACTAAGATTTTTCTACTATACCTCCTTCATTAGACATGCACCTTTGAGCATCACTGTGCTGTATCAACATACTCAGCAAAAAGACTAAATCCTTCTAGCAGGTTTCCTAATAAACATTTTTATGCTTCATGTTATTTTCTCTACTGTGACAATTGAAAGGATTAATCTCAAGATCTTCCTTTTCTCTCCTTTACTAATTACATTCCTGATTTTTCTCTTTTACTGGAAATTTTTTTTTAATGCTGTCTGTTGAAATTTGAGCAGCAAAAAATCTGAATGCTACTGAAAGATCACATTATCTGTGTCATCAAATCAATTTTCTCTGAGAAACCCACCTGCTTGCTAAACCCTAAAACATCTTCCCTCTAGAGTAATTTTTCTCACTCTTCCTGATACCACAGCTGTAGAGAAGCACCATTGCCTTTTTGGTGTTTTCTTTCTGGGTTCACATCAAGTATGTCTGATCTCTAATCTTTTAAAACTTAGTCAGCTAAGTTTGTATTTACTTTGTTTTCATCCTGCGACCTTCTGTTTTGTTTTCAACAAGTACGGTCAGCAATTGTAATTTTTGTCCCCTGAATTCATTGATCAAATCAGATCAAATAATCTTCAGATCTCGATCCCATTTGCAATTACTTTCCCTGCTGAGTATAATTCTCCAAATATCTTACCAAGTTCAGTTTAATTCTGAATCACCTTTATTAATGTCAGTTTTTAAAGTTATTTTTCCAACACATTTTTGAGGCTGTCAGACTTCGAGATCCTCTTAACAATTAACTTTTTTTTTCTATTTGTATTGTGTTCTTAGCCAGCCTCAGCTTCAATTACAAGAACGACCATCCTGGTCCTATTAACCAAGAGTCTGTCCGTCTCCAAGAGTGACTGTAAGAAAACAGCTAGAAGATCATAAGACAGAACAAGTATTTATGATATAGTCTCCCAGCCTTAAATTCTTAAGGACTACAGGGCATCTAACTGGGAGTACGAGATATAACTGATTTGATTCAAACAAAACTATACAAAGATAGAGTTAGACTGTCAATTTTGGCCTTGAGTTTTTGAGTCTTTCTGGGTTTAGGTCATACATATTTGTGGCTTGTATAATACTAAATCATAATCATATGCAGAATCTCTAGTGTTTTCAGAATTTCATTCTACTCCACATAGGTTTGTGTGAGTGCACTAGGTAAGTTAATAACCCCCATTTTTTTGTTTGTGTAATTAAAAGTATTATATAATATGCAGTAGTGTGTTTGAAATGTATAACCATTAGTTCTTACTGTCAAGAGGAAAGTAACCTCTGTCGTCTGGTACCATTTAGTTAAAATAATTGGAAAATGAACTGGGCAGAAAATGGATGTGTAATTGTTGCAGTGCCATTGAAATAGAAGATATAAATAATTCTCTGGCTTTGCCTAGTTGGAACAGGAGGCCTGCAACTAAATATTCAAGTATTCAAGCATTGCCTTTTTTGCAGACTTACATTTGTAATATACTTTCAGCTCTTAAACTGAGAAATGTTGCTGTACATATTTATGATTAAATCTCTGACAAAAATATTTAGAGAGGCGTTCTGCCTTGTTGCTGGCTGTTGTTTTGGTTTGCTTTTTTCACCCCAAAATTCTGATATTACACCTATTTTGATGCTGCTACTTCTGTCTCCTTTCCTAATTATTGACGGCTATTTCTTCAAGTATTATTCAGCTCAGAAGTAAAAACATACAGATCTTTTTAAAAGGAGTCATGAAACTCTTGGAGAATGTGGACAGGCTTTTTCTGCTTGGAGTAGTTATTTTGACTTACTGTTATTAAGTGTTGCAAAAGTTATCATGTCCTTTTTTGGGTTTGTTGGTTGCTGTGTTTTGCTTGTTTGTTGTTTTTTTTTTTTTTTTTTTTTTTAAACTATGAATCAGATAGTATAAAAAATAAGGCCTTAAATTTTAGATTTAGTTTACTGGTAGGAAAAGGATTATTTGATAATAGTATTACTTTCATCCAGCACTCTCAAACAGCCATGAATGATGCTGCAGAGCATCTTTGTGGTGTGAATAGTTGAGATTCTCTGGCTGGAGTGTATAAGAATGAAGAGATGGCACATGGTGAACCTTCTGATCACATTCAAATATACAGTACTCCTGATCTAGTGACTCTGACTTCTTTTAAGCCTGCAAGATGACAGCTGTCTAAACATAAGCTTAAAGGTTATGAGTGCAGCTTCTAATTTCCTCCGTTCTTGTGACCTGTATGTTCTCTGCTATATTTTTAGTCACCACCTTTTCTCATTTACCCCAAACGTCTCCTCTAAATTAAATCATTCTTATTTAATTTGCTTTCTTTCTCTTTTGCTAGCACAGTTTCTTTCAGCTTTTTCTCTTTACCCCTTTTCTCTGTTTTCATTCGTTCTAGTAACTTTGGCCTAAATTTCCTCCTTTCCTTTTTGATTCAGATTTTTTTTTACTTCTTTATTACCCTTTTCCCTTCAGCTCTCCATTAGCAATTGTCTGTTACTACCACATTGTCCACTGAATAGCACTTTTATCTTCATCACTACAGTTATGTCTGTTTATTTCTACTGTCCTTCCGTGGTGCTTGTTAGTCCTCTTTCCTACAACTGAGAAGATGTTCCTATTTTTTCCTGGGCATCCTGGAAATTCAGAATTATACTGAAATGCTTCTTGTTGGCCTTCTTAGGGGTAGAAACACTGACAATTTCAAGAGGCTGCAAATCCTTACATTTTCTCCCTCTAGCTAGAAGCTAAATGCTTTTTGGTGAGGAGCTATTCATGAAGCAAATACTAACAAAACTGTGGTACTTAGAAACAGGCTTTCAAGTCATGTTGTGGAGCAATCATCCTGGAATTTCATCCCTGGGCATTAATATCTAGGAAATGCCTAAGCTGGTTAACAGGAAGAAAGTATTTGACTATTATCACAGTAACTGAAGATAATTGTACTCCGTGTTGTCTAAACAGACAAACAAAATCATTTTGTAGTATACTACCAGACAGGCCTTAAATGTTATACACTTCATAGTCTCCATACTGCTTTTTAGGTAGTCTTCCTATTTGGTTTGATGCAGCATCCTGTTTTATTTAAGACACTTCATCAATCAGCCACTGTCTCCTAAATGGAGGAAACCAGAAGTACTAACTTCAGGAAATGTGGCAAGAATACAGTGAGGAAGATAGCATGTCCTGACTGTATTGTCCTCTAAAAAAGGTGAAATTAGCACATATGGTTCTTCTAGCAATTGTCTACACTGGGGATATTTACAGCAGCTGGGCCTAATTACTTTGAATATTATTGCAGCTGTTACCTGCCCAACTCCTCCGCAGATCTCTAATGGAAGGTTGGAAGGAACAAACTTGGACTGGGGATTTAGCATTAGCTATGTCTGCTCTCCAGGATATGAACTCTCTTTTCCTGCTGTTTTGACTTGCGTTGGGAATGGAACATGGAGTGGTGAAGTACCTCAGTGCTTGCGTATGTATTTACTTTATGGTCCCGTATTTCTTTATTCAACTATACTGCTTTTTCTCCTCTTTAAAAATGTCACACTTTTTGTTTTTTCTTCCTACCTCCAGCAGTGGCTCAGTTCATTTCAAACCTGGGACTAATACAACCCTTCTATGTTTTCCAAACTTGTAACATAATTTGTACATTGAGGAAGACATAGGAATATCTGTAAATCCTTTTTGATCATATAGGAAGCCTGAAACACAAATACGAAAAAGTATTACAGGTAACACATACCAAATAATCCAAAGCAAAAGAAGATTAAGAGGTGCTGACCTGTTTTCAGATTCAGCTACATGTGGAATAGGGGAAGTTTCATTATAATCTCTTTTATTTGCTCATCACTCATCCTAAACTTTCTCTGATATCACAGTAAGTTTTTGCTCTTGGTAATGTTGACTAGACCCCAGAGTGATTTCTTCACAATTGTCTATTTTTCCCTTTACGCTAAATTAAGTCATACGTTTTATGCAGTAAATTTCATTATAACCTGAAAAATATAACATTGATGGATTTTTATATTGCTACAAATTTCATTACAATAGCAAATGTGACTTTTTCTTTAGGTTGGTGTTATCCCACTCATTATTTAAAGAATCTTTTTAAAGAAGCGATTGGGATGCTTCTGAGAGATATTGAAATGATTGCACTGAAGAAGGAGGTTTGTGGTTATTTGTACAATAGGTATACCACTGAAACTCTGTAGTGGCCTAGAGCAAGGAGTCTAACTGGAAGTGGATAATTTAATCTTCGTGGCTTTATAGTTTGTGAAGTTTAATTCAAGCTTGACAGCTTGCTAAATGTTGCAAAATGCAGTTCTCGTTCTTTTACTATTTTTTGCATTCTTCAGCTCTCCCTGTAAAAAATATTCTCTGTTTTGGCTAAATCCTACTACTATGAAAGTGTATCATATAGATGATCTTTTCCTTTCTTTTCCTAATGATACCCTCATATCATCAACAACAGTTGCTTAATGTTGCTGAAATTGTATGTGCCAGAGCTGGAACATGGTGAAAGGCACTGTTTCTGGAAGAAAAAGACCCCACCATTTGTTGTTTAAGTTCTGTAGATGAAGGTCTTCTAGAGTCCACTATATATGAACATCAAAAACCATGAAAATTTTTTTTCATAATTTTTTCTAGATTGAAATACTGTGTCTTTACATTCATTTTTGGATACCACAAGATATTTGTATTCTTTGAGGTTGGAATACTCAATACTGCAATATTCTTTGAAAAAGCATCTCCACCTTTAAACTTTTTAAGAGGTATAGTTAGCACAGAATGCAGCTGCCTGAGAATTAAAGGCTGTTTCATGCAGAGATTACATTAACTCAATGGTGTTGATGTGCAATGGTGTTGATGTGCAATGATGTCCATTGGCTTGCAAGAGAAGTCAATTGGCAGCCAGTGCTTGTCAAAGAGATTAAACTAGCTGCCATCTGGCAGAAATGAGAGGGAGCTGGTGAAAGTCGTTCTTAGTGAGCAATCTTTAAGCAGTTCTTGACATCAGAAATTTAGTTCCCAGCTTGGTTCCATAGAGCCTGTAGCTGAAGATATGCAAGGTATAGTTATAAAATGGAATATTTTTTCAGAATGGAGTATAGTCATGTATTTGGTTGAGTATTTGTCATCTATGGCCTAGTGAATTTGTCTACTTAATTATTCATATAGTAATTTGAGTAAAGGACTGCTGTTTTTATAAGCTTGGCAAGAGATAGCAAAAAAAATGTAGGCCTGTGCCTGAAAATTCCTAACTACAGGTGTAAGTTGTTAATCAATTAAATGTCTTTGAAGAATGAGACTAGCCTCACAGCCTCAGTGTCAGAGCTTCATGGCCCGATGTCTGTTAAAGGCTGTCAGAGTCCTTAGGAAAATATTTCCAGCGGGAGTGGGAGCACTGACAGAGCTTTGAGATTGCTGAAACTTTAGTTTGCTCTGTAGTTCCCTGTTCCAATATCGGAGGAAAACTGCCATGTTTTACAATGGTGTCTGGTTTCCATGGTTACCTATATAGAAAGCAGATATTCAGTAGCTATTGAGTGATTGGGTAAAGTAGACTGACAACCGAGTGGTGGAATTTACTTAGTTTTATAAAAAATTAATAAACTTAAAAAAAATCCTGATGTTTTAATTTTAGGCTTTTTTTTTTTTCCTTGAGAATGGTTGCTATTTTGTTGATATAAAGAACTGTTCAGGAGACAATTTCAAGCTTCTGTGTTAAAAATCTATAAGTGCTTCATGTATTTTCAAGTTAAGACTTCCACAGAATTTTCTGATGAAAACATAAATGACAGACGATTGACCATTGTCTGTCAATCAGATGAGGTTCACTGTGTGGCACTATCCTCAATTCATAGATCTTTTCAGAGTTTGGCTTACAATTCATCAGACAGTCCCATGCCACATAACACCGTGAAATTGTATACATTTCTGGTAGGTACAGATTAAGTCTGTTTCCTTCAACAACGTGTGTGTGCATGGATTTCCCATACAGTCAGTGTCTGTGGTGAGAGGTAAAGGGCAGGAGCATTTCATGTAAGCAGGTCCTTTGGAAAGCTTAAGGCATAGGTGACAAAGATAAAGATATTAGAAATGTATTTTGAAGGTGTTTGTTTAAGAGATGTTATTTAAATTTTGTTTAGAGAGGAGAAAGATGGAGAAGAAAATTTCACTGTCTGTACAACTTGTCTTTTTAGAAATATGTCATTGCACACATCCATGTTAATGTTTTATTTTTTGTGTGTGTATTACAGCATTTTCTGTTTGATATTAAATTAGACTCTACAGTATTGCAATTCATGATGTGTCAGGGAATCTGATGTCACAGGCATTACTGTAGCTGATTGCATTTCCTCAATCAATTATTTAAAATGCAGCTTCTGACAATAATCACTGCTTTATACTGCAGAAGGACAGTAAATTTGCCAGCAGTGCATTTACTTAGTTATGCCATGCTGTAGACAAAATGAATCTTTAGGAGAAAGGTATAAAGTAAAAAGATCAATTTAAGAATATGTTTTTAGCAGTCAAATTTATCCTGCATAACAACAGCTTATTAGTGTTTGACTTTTAGATTGCTTGAATCTGCTTGACCGAGTTCAGGAAAGCGTTATTTTTGTCTATATTGACAAATGACATTTCTATCGTCTCTTCTCTCACAGCAAAGTTTTGTGGTGACCCTGGAGTACCTGCTCAAGGGAAAAGAGAAGGCAAAAGCTTCATCTATCAGTCAGAAGTCTCTTTCAGCTGCAATCCTCCTTTTATTTTGGTTGGTTCCAGCACCAGGATTTGCCAAGCAGATGGCACGTGGAGTGGTTCTTCTCCTCGATGTATAGGTAAGGTTACACCCCTAGTACTGAAATTTCTTGAAATGCTTATTATCCCTTTTCCTGCTAAGTCAATCTAGGAGCTTTCAGCTATTATGAATTATCCTGGTGTTTTTCTATATTCTTTAAGAGTCAGGTCATTTTATTTTTGTTTCTCTCATTGGCTAATTGCATGTTCTTGAACAAGCTTAATTTTATTATACATTCATGTATTTCATTAAAATATTGTAAGTTGGTTTGTCTTTAATTTATTGTAATTTTTTTAAAGAACCTACTCGTACAGCATGTGAAAATCCAGGAGTCCCAAGGCACGGGTCACAAAACAACACATTTGGCTATCAGGTAGAGTATACCATTTTTTATTAACTTGCATATTAAAATATTTTTATACTACCTCAAAGTCTAGAAACTTCTGATTAGAGGTCCAGAAACTGCTCCTGCCTTGCAAGATCTGGTTGCTGGAGTGTTGCTGTCTTTCCGTATTTCTAGCTGTTGGATTACATTGACCTTGTGTCCCTATTAGCAATGCATTACGTGAAACCCTGGTGATCAAGGTCTGCTTGTTTTCACCTTGGAGTTAGTTCATTATCTCCCCACCAATATATAAGTGCTCTGTACTGTTTATCAAGTAGGCTTTTTCTTCCAAAAAGTTTATATACTTGTGTGCCAAACTGCTAGTGTAGACATACTCTAAAAAACAATGGATTTTTTTTCTCCTGAGAGCAATTCTGTTGTTGCATTTGGAGATTATGTGACCACGAATAAATCACAGAGTCATAGAGGTTGGCAGGCGCCTCTGGAGAGCTTCTAGTTTAACCCCCTCTTCTCTAAGCAAGGTCAGCCGGAGCAGGTTGATCAGGGCTGTGTTCAGGTGGTTTTGAATGTTTCCAGAGATGGAGACTCCACAGCCTCTCTGAGCAACCTGTTCCAAGTTGGTCACCCTTACAGTGAAAATGGTTTTTTAATTGTTAAACAGAATTCCTATGTTTCAGTTTGTGCCTATTTCTTCTTGTCCTGTCACTGGGCACCACTGAAAAAAAAGTCTGCCTCTATCATCTTTCCTGCACCCACTAAGTTTTAATACCCACTGCTAAGATTCCCCTTGAGCCTTTTCTTTTGCAGCCTGGCCAATTCCAGCTCTTTCAGTCACTCCTTGTATGCCAGATGCTCTAGTCCCTTGATCACCTTGGTGGCCCATCACTGGAGTTAATGCAGTATGTCCCTCTCTCTCTTGCACTGGTGAGCCCAGCACTGGACCCAGCAACCATTTGTGTCTCACCGGTGCTGAGGAGAGCCTCCCTTCACCTGCTGGCAATCTTCTGCCTGGTGCAGCCCAGGTGGCTGTTGGCCACCTTTTCTACAAGGGTATGTTGTGGAAAATGGTGTTTGCATATACTTCTGTTGGAAATGGAATTGTGAAATTTAAAATGCTTCTGGTTTTCTTAATCTCACAAAGCAGTGACGTCAGTGAGACGGTTTTCATGGATGAATGGTGTACAGATGCAAAAATGTGTCCTATAATTTGCTAGGAATCTATAAGGCAGCTGCAAAAAACCTAAGAGTCTAAACTATCCTGCTACCTCTGTGTCTGGTGTCAGGGCTAAAAGCTCCAGATATGCGAAGAGGACTAGGCAGAAGAGTAAGCTAGCAGCTCCCTTGTATGTGGTGTCTGTCTAGTAGCAGGAGTTAAACAAAAACTGCAGATTTCCAGAAATGCAAGAAAGGGCTGATTGAAATTTGAGCAGATTTATAACATGAAATTAGTTTTTAAAAGCAAAGTGTGTAGTTAAAGACTTGTCAAATTTTCATGGCCAAAAACTTCTTTGTTTTGTCATTTTGGTAGCCTTTACACAGTAATCAACCTGCTTAGTGATTGTTTTAGCAATCTTTGGGTTTTCAGGTTGTGCTAGATCACAATCATATGCAAGTGATAATATAATTGTCTCAGTTTTCTCCAGGGAATGAAGTGGAGTGCTGTTTCATGCCAAGGTAGAATATGTAGGGGCTATACTTGAATATCCTTGGGCTAACTTCCTTTGGGTATAATACAATATTATGCTAGAGGGCAACTCTTTATTCAACTGTGTAAAAAAGGAATCATTGCAATGACCATTTTCTACAATTTTATTGTCACAGTTTCTCTGTCATATTAATAAGCTTTCTATCACTGAAGAAGCTAATGCAGGCTTTCTCATTTGTAATGTAGCTGTTGTAGTTGTGCAGGAAAGAATCACTCACAGCTAGCATAGCTAACTGTCAAAATACCAGGCAAAATGTCAACTGATAAATAATTTCTAAAAGAAGTGTAGTGCTGGCAGAATTTACAGACTTGATCCCACAGTTATAAGGTTAGTGCCTTGCAAATTTAAACTGTATGAGCTATAGTGTCCTTACCTAGTCAGCAACTTATCCTCAAGCTCATGTAGTGAACTTGGTTTTGTATAGTAACTAAATGTCTGTATGCCATTTCTGGTTACTCTATGATTGCTTAGTTAATACAGAACAGGGTAGGAGTATCATTTCTACAGTTGAAGCTGAGTTTAGCTCTTTATTGGGTGGAAACAACAGTGAAAATGACCAGTTCTACACAAGTTATTGTCTGTAAAGAAATATTACATTACCATATATTCAATAATATTATGACTCATTTAAACCACAAGCATATTATAAATGAATTTAATTTCCTGTATGAATGGGATAATAATGACCTTTGCTTCCATCCACAGCAGAATGGTAAAAAATAATTCTAAATTGTACCAAAATATGGAAGATGAGGTGGCATTGATTTTCCTTTCTCTGATAGATCCATTTTCTACCATTTTAAAAACATTATGCAAAATTAAGCAAAATGATTTGCAGTTGGCAAATGCATAACAAGGAGTTATTACTGTTGAATATATAAGATGGTTTTATGACTCTAACCCAGGTTTTGGGTTGTTGGTTGTTTTAGGTTTTTTTTATCTCATTGGGGGTTTGGTGGTTGGCTTTTTTGTGTGTGTGTTTTGGTTTGGATTTGGATATTTTTAACTCTCATAAATACTTCACATTTAAACTAATATTAATAGCGTCATTTAAGTGAATTAATTATTAAGCTTATAAATTTATATCTCTGACTCAGAAAAAGCAAAATCAAGCTGTGGCCTCGCAGTAGAATTCAAGTCTTCATGTGTGAAGTCCTGTTTTAAGTACTT
Organism: Chroicocephalus ridibundus; assembly: GCF_963924245.1. Classification (NCBI taxonomy): domain Eukaryota; kingdom Metazoa; phylum Chordata; class Aves; order Charadriiformes; family Laridae; genus Chroicocephalus; species Chroicocephalus ridibundus. The sequence goes on along the minus strand of NC_086285.1, from coordinate 151,445,784 downwards.
TTTCAATACCCTCTCTTTTACCTGACTGTATCACTGGCTGTCACTTGCATTTCACAATACTAATGCCAAGTCGTGAACTTCCACAGCACTGGGTTTTTTTGTTCCCTGACTCTTGATTATTTGTTTTCCTATCATATTGATTGAATTGAAAAGTTCAGGCATATGCAGCTTAATTCCAGGCTTGACTGAAAGATGTGTCAAAACCTGACCTCCCAGAACCTACACTAACAAAAGCACAAATATCACCACCTCACATTTGAATGGTGTTTCAACTGTTAAATTGGAGCTTTGTAGGAAAGAGAGAACAAAATTTTGCATGGTTTTATTGTTCAGTTTTTAATTCAGCAGCCAGAAGCATATCAGCTTCTTGTGTGTTCAAATAACATCAAAATACTAGTTTAGTGTTACTTGGATATCAGGCATGGGATGTAAATGAGTAGCATCACCTGCTTTAATTGTTATGAATATGTACTTCTAGGACATTTACCTTTCACCTGGGTATTTTTGATTTGACAGGTCTGCCTTAACAGTGTGATACATTGAAGAGCTATTGCAGACACAAAATATCTTTAGCACTTAGTGAATACTGACTTCATCTGTAATCTGGAAAATAAATTGCTCCTTGGAAAGAAAATATGGTTTTGAAATATTTCTTCAGATATATTGCTAGTAACATAGAAAATTGCTTATAGAACTTTCACCATAAGCTGTTGTAACGCAAGATACTACTGAACTGAAGAAACAGTTTAGAACTGCTTAGACCAATCAGTAATATATGTAAGATTTATTACTTCTCATACTTTTCCAACATGTGTTTTTGTAGAAATTCAGCTATTTTCCCCTCCATTAAAGTCTGAAGAAAGACAAAGTGCAGTCTGAATTTAGAAAGGAAAATAGCCACATTACAGTAGTGGTAGCCCTGTGTTAGCTTTTGGGTTCTGTTTTATGAAATGCCTTATGAAACTTGATCTGCAGATGTGGCATAACCTTGCAAATAATCTCCTATGAATGTCATGCTTATGAGAACTTTAGTGTTGATTGAATTGTAGGATGAAATTCCAAGAGAATTGCTGTACTACCACAGTATAGTTGTCTCCATTAGCACAGTTGGCATCACCACTGCATCAGTGAAAATTTCACAGAATCACAGAAACACAGAATGGTTTGGGTTGGAAGGGACCTTAAAGATCATCCAGTTGCAACACCCCTGCCATAGGCAGCAACACCTCCCACTAGACCAGGCTGCTCAAAGCCTCATCCTTGAACACTTCCAGGGATGGGGCATTGACAGCTTCCCTGGGCATCCTGTTCCAGTGCCTCACCACCCTTACAGTAAAGAATTTCTTCCTGATATCCAATCTAAATCTACCATCTTTCAGTTTGAGGCCATTACCCTGTGTCCTATCATTACACTCCCTGATAAAGAGTCCCTCCCCATCCTTCCTGTAGGCCCCCGTAGGTACTGGAAGGCTGCTAAGAGGTCTCCCTGGAGCCTTCTCTTCTCCAGGCTGAACAACCCCAATTCTCTCAGCCTGTCCTCGTAGGAGAGGTGTTCCAGCCTTCTGATCATCTTAGTGGCCCTCCGCTGGACCAGATCCAACAGGTCTATGTCCTTCTTGTGCTGAGGACTCCAGAGATGGATGCAGCACTCCAGGTGGGGTCTCACCAGAGCAGAGTAGAGGGGCAGGATCATCTCCCTCGACCTGCTGGCCATACTTCTGTTGATGCAACCCAGGATGCGGTTGGCTTTCTGGGCTGCAAGTGCGCATTGCCTGCTCATGTTGAGCTTCTTGTCCACCAGCACCTCCAAGTCCTTCTCCTCAGGGCTGCTTTCAAGCCATTCTCCACCCAACCTGTATTTGTGACTGGGATTGCCGTGACCCAGGTGCAGGACGTTGCACTTGGGCTGGTTGAACTTCATGAGGTTCGCACAGGCCCACCTCTCAAGCCTGTCAAGGTCCCTCTGCATCTGGATGGCATCCCTTCCCTCCAGTGTGTCGACTGTGCCACACAGCTTGGTGTCATCAGCAAATGTGCTGAGGGTGCACTCGATCTCACTGTCTATGTCACTGACAAAGATGTTAAACAGCACTGGTCCCAGTACTGACCCCTGAGGAACACCACTCATCACTGGTTTCCATGTGGACATTGATCCATTGACCACAACCCTTTGAGTGCAGCCAGCTAGCCAGTTCCTTCTCCACCGAGTGGTCCATCCATCAAATCCATGCTTTTCCCATTTAGAGACCAGGTTGTCATGCGGGAGTGTCAAACGCTTTGCATAAGTCCAGATAGATGACGTCAGTTGCTCTCCCCTTATCTACCAGTGCTGTGGCAACATCATAGAAGGCCACCAAATTTGTCAGGTTTGATTTGCCTTTGGTGAAGCCATGTTGGCTGTCACCAATCACCTCCTTATTTTCCATGTACCTTAGCAGAGTTTCCAGGAGGACCTGCTCCGTGATCTTGCCAGGCAAAGAGGTGAGACTGACCAGTCTGTAGTTCCCTGAGTCATCCATTTTTCCCTTTTTGAAAATGGGGGTTATGTTTCCCCTTTTCCAATCTGCGGGAACTTCCCACTGACTACCACGCAAGACTACCACACAAGACTGCCACGACTTTTCAAATATAATGGAAAGCGGCTTGGCGACTTCATCTGCCAGCTCCCTCAGGACCCATGGATGAATTTCATCTGATCCCATGGACTTATGCACCTTTAGGTTCCTCAGATGGTCCTGAAGCTGATCTTCTCCTACAGTGGGTGGTTCTTCATTCTCATAGACCCTGCCTTTGCATCCTGTAACTTGGGTGGAAATCGGAGCCATTGCCGGTGAAGACCGATGCAAAAAATTAGTTTAAGCCTTATCAGACACCACCTAATTTTCCTGCTCCCTTCTCAGGATCCTGAGTTCTGTGGCTTCAGCCTGGTATCAGTGGGGGATGTTGGTGTCAGCACCTGGAGTGCTTCAGTGGCAGGAATGTGATTTTGGCTTTTTTTTTCCTCCCTTTTTTTTTTTTTTTTTCTCTCCTCTGTCATTCTTTATTCACCTGGGATTATTTGTAAAGTTTCTAGCACATTTTTACACCACTCATACTGCAGCTCCACAGTATATTTCAATCTACTCTATTAGGTGCATTTCATCTGTGTTAGATACTTGTTCTTTTTTACTCCTGAAACATGATTCTGTCCAGGTCTGCATTTCTTTTAAGTGAACATGGGTGAGTTGTTCACAGCCATGGCGTCTCCAGTGCCAACCCTGTGTCATATGTCTTATCATATCCACACCTGTACTCTTCTTCACAGTATTCTGTGTCTCTGTTTCTCAAGGCCTTTGCTATCATTCCCGTGCCAGTCCTCTACTTCACTATACCACATCACATTAGCAGTGAATAGCTTATTCTGCACATAATAGATTCTTGTTACTACTATGGATATAAAGCCATGGTTGTAAACCCTACAAAGATAAAGGAAGGCATAAATATTAGTCATAGCCAATTGATCACAAGAAAATTTGATGCTACAGCTAAACCAAGTTTAAAAAATAAAAAAAAAAAAAGGAAAAAAAAAAGCTCCATGCAGCTCAAGACACTGTTAGACAAAGGAAGCCTGGCATGCCTCTGCCCAGAGGTCTTGCAGACTCAGTAGCCTGTAACTAGTAATGGCAATAGTGTATTACCGGGTTACCAAACTGCAGATACAGCAAACACTTAAAGAGTTGTGTTTTTGTTCATGTAAAATATGATGCTAAAGGTTAGTGAAGAGAAATAACAGATGTTCACTTAGCCTCTTGATCCTTGACATGAATTACTGGTGATGAACGAGTTTGTTAAAGTATCTTTGTGTTCTTTGGCAAACTGAAGGCCAAGAAAAAATTGAATGTAGAGTAACTAATGAGAATTAGAAATATCTTCTATTCTTATAAGGATTATAAGAAATAATAAATAAGTTGTTGTTGTTGTTGGTATTATTATTATTATAAAATATTATAATAATATTTTTTAGTGAAAATAATTATGTAGAGTACTATTCTATTCTTTATAAATGGGTGCAGCTTGATATTTGTAAGTTTTCTTCTCAAATTGCTATTTCTCCTAATAGGGAATAGCAGATATATGGTCTTTGGTTCTTAGCAAAAGGAAAAGTTAGTGATGCTGATTTTTGGAATATCCAAACCATAACTGACACTATGGAGAAAGCAGCTGTGGAACATAGATGATAAAGCCGTATACAAGGAAATATTTTTAATTTTTTTGTTCAGGATTGGATGCACACACAGTTGCACATAGAACAGTTCTTCCCTAAAACAGAGAAACAGAGAGTACAGTGAACACAGCTATTTCAACAGTTTCCCCAGTTCTCCCCACTAGTGCTTCTATTCAATCTGTATAACAAAAAATTCAGAAAAATCAGAACACCTCAAGACTGGGAATTTTTTAAGACCATAGAAGGCTGTATTATAGCGCCACCTGGTGCCTCTGGCACAAGAATATTGCAAAATAGACTTCGTAAAGTAATTTTTAAACTACTTATTTTATTTTATTTTATTTTATTTTATTTTATTTTATTTTATTTTATTTTATTTTATTTTATTTTATTTTATTTTATTTTATTTTATTTTATTTTATTTTATTTTATTTTATTTTATTTTTAATAATTACATATAGCTTGTAAGCTTTTTGGGCTTTAGGAACAGGAAGCCTCATTCCATTATTTATTTATTCATCATCTTGAGTTGCAGCACTTCTTAGAAGATCTTAATCACTTGATCAACTGTTGTATTTTTGAAGATACTTTTGGGGCTTATGTATATAAAAGTTTTGTTTCCTTAACAAGGAAAATAAAGATGAAATCCATTTTGTTGGTGGAAATAAGGATGATAGTTTCACTAGTAGTTACCGTTTTGGATAGAGAAATTGGTATTGAAACAACTGGTTGCAATAACAATAGTTTGTTTTCAGTTCTGTTCGCTTGTTGTGGGGTTTTGATGGTTTTGGGGTTTTTTTTTGGGTTTTTTTGGTGTGTACTTTTTTTTGTTTGTTTCTTTGGTTTTTTTTGTCTTGTCTTGTCTTGTTTTGTTTTGTTTTTAAATTGTGGAATGCTATCAACTCAGCCTGTCCACTTATTTGGCAACTTGAACCATTTCCTTATCTCACTGATATATTTCTCATACTAAAGAACTGGTTTGATATTTAGGCAACCAAGTTTCTGTGAAACCATAAGGTAGGCAGAGCTGCAGAGAAGATGGGCAGACAGTGAAAAAAAATTCTATTTATTTCTTGGTTCTGCTCTTCGGGTGAACAATTTTCCTTCAATATATCAGTCCAGCAGAAGACTCAGTTCATAAAGAACTAATCCAAAGTTATGAACAGGCAGCTAAAGAAGAGAGAGGTGTTACAGAAAATTGAAAAAACACACCTTCTTCCTTTTTTTCGCTGTTACGTATTGAGTCCTGTAGGTCTAAATTATGGACACGATTTTTCATCTCTTTCAACTCATGAAGTATGAACTTTCTGCTAAGGCCATTCTTGATTAGTAGAATCACAATATATTGAATTTCACTGAATATACTGAATTCATTTTTTTGATCTATTGTCTTTTTATTCCTTTAAAGAGATTCTATACAAAAAGTAGGTGAAAATTTCAAGATTGCAGTTTTCTGATTAATTCAGTATTGCTTATATTTAAGTGGTGTTGAGCTAATATATGAGAGATAATCACATCATGAGAACTGTTGAACTCTGAAAAGAAGAAAAGTTTTGTTTGGTTTTTTTTTTAAAGAGAATATAGCAAATAAAATATCAATTGAAAATAAATGAGGTGGTGTGACTGTAACTAAGCGGTTAAAGCCATACAGTAGCTACTTCTGGAGTTGCTATTGACTACTAGAGTTTGAATCTCTAACTTAGTTACAGTTTAGAATTAGGTATTTGAGTATAAGGAGACAATTAACCTCTTTACCTCATTGACTTCTATGATGTCCAGCTACTCCGCATCACAAAACAATTATATTCAGGAAGATCATACAGTCATCTTTGAAAGAATGAAGTGGAAAGAAAATTAAGTTGCTATTCAGATGTATATTGAGAAACTACATTTAACTGTTAAGTTGAGGTTTGGTTTTGGTTGGATTTTTTCTGTGTGAGCAAGGGTGAAAGGGTCCTGGTTTTAAAGACAGTGACGAAGTATTAACTTCCTTGATAGCTCAACATTAATAGGGCAGGTGCTTCTTCCATAGTTGTGAATGGATGTTGCTTCAATAAAGGCAGATTACTGAAGTGAACAAATCTTTCATAAGACTAGTTCTTGCTCTAAAATAATATATTGGTGGTGGCTGTTTTAACTAGGCTCTTTACCACACAAAAAAAGTACTTCTGTTTCTATTTGGTGCAACTTCTAAAACTTCTAGTGTTTTCTTTTAAAAGTAATTACATAGTCCAGTGAACACAGTAAAGAGGAAAAAAAAAAAAAAAGGAAATGAATTTTAAATCACATACTGTGATGATGAGCTACTATCTGTAGTTCATGGGTTATTATTAAATTTCATTCTGATGAGAAGCTTGAGCTGAAATGCAATAGTGCTATAAAGTTTCAAATGACTCCTTGTAGCAGTAAAATGCTGTTTCCCAGGACTAAATTATTGTGAAAGAGTCCATGTTTTACCTTTGAGCGTCAATTTGAATCAAGCGTTATATATTTAATCAAAATAATGAATGCTTCCAAAACCAAAAAAACCCAACCCAGAATGATAAATGTGCTGTCACAAACAGAGCAAAGTTTTTAACTTCTTGTTTAAACATGAGTTGCTAAATATATTAATACAGGTCACTGCAGAACAGAAGATATGATCTATGCACCTTAATATTTGAGTTAACTACTCACAGCATGTAATAAACTACTCTCTGGATGATATACTTGTAATCTAATTTCCTTGCTTTTGATGGAAAATGGGAATTATTTGCATTCTCATCAATGTCACCATGACTGGACATGCTGAACAAGTTATTCCATGCTTTGTTTGTGCAGAAACTGTTATTGACTAAAGAATTCTATTTTCCTTTTTATGCAACACATACCCATAATAAGAATAATAATTAACATCTAATCTCAGATGAATTACTATTGTAAATTGTAATGTGCTTGTGTTCAAGGTTCTATTATCTGCGTGGTATAAAGAACAATTTTATTTTTTTACCTCTTGTCATCAAAAAACAAAATTAAAATAAAATAGGAACATTACAGTTTCTGAAGCATGAGACACCGTTGTCGACCAGGCCTTGTCTGTTCTAATTAAATATTTCTCACTATAATTTGTGAATTCATACCATGGGTCTAGTTAAGCAAAGGTCCAGCAGAATCTATTACCCATTTCAGCTCTGTGACTTCCCTGGTTTGATGCAAGATTGCCCAACTGGCACCTCCTTGGTCCAGAGCTGGGAAACCTCAGTGAGCTTGGTTTCCAAACTCACCATGCCTCAACTGTTCCGGGTCCAAAGCATCACACCAGAGAGACCACAGAAGAAGAGGTTTCAATTTTCTTCCATGGAGGATCACAGTTTATTATGTGAAGAAGTTTGCTATCAAATTTTGAAAAAAAAATAACCCACACTGATATTTCCTCATAACAATATTACTGTGATTTTTACTTTTCAACAGGTGGGAAATGTTGTTCAATTTCAATGTAAAAAAGGACACCTTCTCCATGGCTCAACAACACGAACTTGCCTTCCTGATCTTACATGGAGTGGAATCCAGCCAGAATGTATACGTAAGTAAATGATAGATTTTTGATCTAACAATTTTTTATCTAGGCTATTTATGTACAGTAACATTATATATATAAAGTTAACTTAATTTACATAGTTTTATTAACTTAATACAAATTTGCATTACTAGCTTGCAGCAGCTAGAAATGTGATTTTGTGAGTGAATTTTTCAACAATAGCCTATAGAGTTAAAAAACAAAACAACACAAAATAATGAGAATAACAAACAACTTCTCATCCAGAGAGAAGCTGAAAATATTAAGTTTCTTTCTAAGATGTTGCAACCTTTCCAATGAAGATAGTGAAACATTTGGGAGGAGGTGGTGAGAATAGGACACATAGGAAAGCCTGCACAACCCTAAATTGTACTGGAGCACATAGTTACAATCAGTTCTAGTAAAGAGTTTGAGCTGTTTCCCAATTAAGGAGTCAGGGTATTTTAAGAAGGGGTAAAAAAGGTTTTGTAATTAGAAATTTTTGAATCCGAAATGAAGAGAATCATCTTGCTTGGGTACATGAAGTAGCATTTAATTTCTTAGATCTTTTACATTACAGTAAATAGTGCTAATTTACTGAAGGTATAACACCATGGTTAATCTTTCTATTTTTTTAGTTAGCAAGCTGTATTTTTCTGGAAATAGTCTCAAGTTATAAGGTCTGACCTTGTAGAATCACTTCAGTGTATGCAGAGCACATCCACAGAAGAAAACCGCATTAATGTTTCAGTTGATACTAGCGTTCTCCCTAAGCAAACAGCAAATCAGTAGCTCAGTGTGTTGAAAGGTATGAGTAAGTGGTAAGGTGTGAGCTGCTTGTGTTTGCATATGCAGACAATTCATTTTGGTCATGCAAGTGCATTTTCATTGGTTCTTGGTCCCTTGAAATTGAAAGGTCCATTTTCCTGTGTATTCACATGCTCAGGACAGTAATTTATAGACTATGTAGTAATTTGTAATTTGAATCAAAAATGTAATAATATGTTATATTTATTGATGTTTTTTTTCTTCATTAGTTACCTGTCAGAATGGGTATAGATTATTTTTTCAGAAATATTTTCACCATTTTGACTGAAGGATATTTTATCTTTTCTTTGTAGCTCACAGCTGTAAACAACCAGAAACACCAACTCATGCTAATGTTGCAGGAATGGATCTTCCCTCACTTGGTTATACTTTGATTTACACTTGCCAGCCTGGCTTCTTCCTGGCAGGAGGATCAGAGCATAGAGCCTGTAGGTCTGATGGCACATGGACTGGGAAAGTTCCAGTTTGTGAAGGTAAATACTTTTGTTTCCCACGCATCTATTGTATTTCGTTATTTTCTTTACTTGCAGTCTAATAAGATAAGGCAGAATGGCAAGGAGAACTAAGAGGGAGAACATATAAGAGGATAACTAATCCTTTGCCAATTGTGTTTAATGTGACGTATGCTTTCATGTACTTGTCTTTTGTTGGCATGCTCAGAGGTGTCAATTACAGATATAATTCTGGAGGCCAAATACTTGCGTAACGCCTGCTTTTAAACTTTTGACTGAGTCAGGTGTGGACTACATTCTCATAAGCTCAGTGGAGTAAGAATCTCGGTGATCTGAGAATCAAGATCAAGAGGTGCAAAAGATCAATCTTTTGCACATCCCTATTAAACTTAGATCAGGATAATTTTATTTACAGAGATTGTGTCAGCTGCAAGACAACTATGACAGTTGCAATACTACCATGATTTAGTTGCCATCATGGAAATATGGTGGGATGACTCACACAACTGGAATGCTGCAATGAATTGCTATAATCTCTTCAGAAGAGATAGGCAAGGAAGGAGAGGCGGTGGGGTAGCCTTGTATGTTAGGGAGTATTTTGACTGTCTAGAGCTTGATGACGATAATGATAGGGTTGAATGTTTATGGGTAAGAATCATCTGGAAGGCCAACAAGGCAGATATCATGGTGGGAGTTCCTTGGGAGACCCAATCAGGATGAAGAGGCAGACAAAAAATTCTATTAGCAATTGGGAGAAGCCTCACAATCTCTTGCCCTTGTTCTCACGGGAGACTTCAACTTACCAGATGTCTGCTGGAAATACAATACAGCAGAGACAAAACAGTCTAGGAGGTTCCTGGACTGTGTGAAAGATAACTTCCTGACACAGCTGGTGAGGAAGCCAACTAGGGAGGGTCTCCTGCTGGACCAGTTGTTCACCAACAGAGAAGGACTTGTGAGTGATGTGATGGTTGGAGGCCTTCTTGGGCATAGTGATCGATCACAAAATGATAGAGTTTTCAATTCTTGGAGAAGTAAGGAGGAGGATTAGCAGAACTGCCACTGTGAACTTCAATAAGTTTGCAGACAATGCCAAATTGGGCAGGAGTGTCGGTCTGCTTGGGGTAAGAAGGTCCTACAGAGGAATCTGGACAGGCTGGATCCATGGGGTGAGGCCAATGGTATGAGATTCAAGGCCAAGTGCCGGCTCCTGCACTTGGGTCACAACAGCCCCATGCAGTGCTACAGGCTTGGGGAAGTGTGGCTTCCCCCCAGATGACCTGGGGGTGTTGGTCAACAGCCAGCTGAATACGAGCCATCAGTGTGCCCAGGTGGCCAAGAAGGCCAATAGCATCCTGGCCTTAAGTTGGACTAGGGGAGGTTCAGATTGGGTATTAGGGAAAAGTTTCTTCACCGAAAGGATTGTAAAGCATTGGAACAGGCTACCCAGGGAAGTGGTCGAGTCACCATCCATGGAGGTATTTAAAAGACACGTATATGTGGTGCTTAGGGACATAGTTTAGTGATGGACATGGCAGTGCTAGGTTAACTGTTGGACTCAATGGTCATAAAGGTCTTTTCCAATGTAAACAATTCTATCATTCTATTCTAATATTGGAGAAGGATACCTGAAGACCAAGTAGGTGTTTGAATTTCTGCATGGAATTAATCCATAGGATTTAAAATGATTTTATATTTGTGTGTAAGCAACAATATACTACTTGCAAACAAAATGTATCTACTTTGTCCTTCATGTTCCAACACATCTATTTTTTTTTAATTTTTACTACTTACTTTGTCATGTCAGGGCGTGAAAAATATCATGGCAAAATCATGGTGAAAGTGGTGTTTTTCATGTGAGATAAGAAACACACTCAAGTATAGCAACTGTTTGGAATCCTATTTCCTGAATAATTAAAGCACCTTTCAGATTACTGATATCTAATGTTTCAGATGTGTGTATCCCCAGTGCTCTTACAGAGGCGTTCAAAGGCTATATAGCCAAACACTGGTACTTGGAAGGGAAATAGGAAATGAGTATTTTGTATTACTGAAAAACAGGTGTCCTGGCATTATATGCCAGGCAAGTGCTGGGGGAAAACAGACCTCAGCTTTGTGAAAGTGTTAGAAAGCAAGCTGCCAGGAAGCTTATGACTTGTTCAGTACTCAGAAAGTGTTATGGCAGGCCAAATGTGATTCATGGATTGTATTTTGATCCAAGAATTTTCTGCCAATGATATTGAAACAAGTAGTATTAGCTGTCTTTTCTGATAGTAAGGAACCTTTATGAGATTTTTTTTTTTAAAGTATTAAGTGGTAAGTATGAGTGTATCTACCTTGTCATATAACTTAGTTTTCCAATACTCTGAGGAAATGTTACAAAAATGCAAAATTTTTAGGATCAGCAGGCTTGCTTCTTGCTTTTTAGCAGTGGAGAAAGCTAAGAATGAGTTTTGTAAAGTATTGTAAAATATTAACTCTCATTAGATAAAATAAAATATCTCTTAAATATTTTCAGTTTTACTTACTAGAAAGGCTTGAAACATCTCTCTCCTGTGGAAGGGAGAGGAGAAGCAGGTCAGATTGTTCACCTGTGATTGTGAACTTCACAATAGTAACTTGGAAATGTATGAAAAGGAATAAAACATTTGAAGTTGAGACCTCTGAAAGGATCTGTAGGGGAATTAAACCACAATTTGGTCCTTTAAATACAAAACTGCAATTGTTAAAGTTGTACTCAGCAAATATCTGGACCTAGAAATTTAAACTCCATAGATAATTTGTTTTAGTTTGGGGTTTGTATTTAAAATTTGTATTTAAATTTTATTTCATATTTAAAATTTCAGTCTGAACTTGACTGGAAATGTGTCCACCTTGACAAGGCTGATTGACTCATCAGCTTTTTATACTAAAGCCCTTTGGAAAGGATCAACCAGATGCTTCTAACCTGAGCTTGATATAGTCAAAAAGCATATGCTGCTGAAGCATGCCCTCCACGTCAGCCATGTTCACGGAAGTTCAGTAAGTTTCTTTCAAAACAGAGAGGAAATAGAGATAATCAACCAGTAAGAACAGGCCATGATAACTTTTTGTTGAATTCCAACTCCAGCCCTTGTTTCTTGCCAGTTTTAATCTATATACCAAAAGCAAGCCTTCTGTAATAAGCTAAAAGTTTTTCTCAAGAAAAATATTCACAGTTCTTCATGCTAAAGTTTCCTTTTTATCCAGAAAAATACTCCATTCAAGTAGAAGGAAGTTGCTTTTCTTGTCTTTTTTTTTTTATTTTTTAGAGTACGATCAGAGAAAAAGCCCTGGGTTCAATGCCAAGATCCAAAATACAAATATTGAAATAACCATTGGAGCAAGGAATGGAGCCTTGTGCTGCATGAGAGTGTTCTACATTAGGAGACAGAATTATGTGTCTTCTTTATAGCCCAGTGAATCCAAATTAGTTTCTGCAAAATACAATTTTTTCAGCTGCAGGAAATGACACTGTCCCATTGCATTTGGTTCATCATCTTCAGTGGTGGGAGAGTTCCTGCTTTAAGCAGAGAAGAAATGAATTTCTCCAACTTCCAGTGCTCAAATCACTTGAGTGGCTGGCGATGCTGTGGACAGCCTCATTTCTTTCTTTCCTTTGCTACTCTTTAAAGAAATGGTGACCTTCTCCTCCATTGTTAAGAGATTAAGCACGAATCTTTGGGTTTTCAGTCTTGAACACAACATGCCCCACTCAGTACTGTTGAAAATAATTAAGTCCTGGAGAGGAACATGATTTAAAACACGTTTGTTATGTATTTTTTCACTGTTTGGTGTTACGTTGCTTCCAGTCAGAGCACTATTCACAGTGCTGCTTTGTGTCGATCCCAATGTAAATGACATAACTTGCCTTAGATGACATATTAGAAGACATCTTACATATTAGGTGCATGGACTAGGACTGCGAATTATGAAATGTGGATTCTGAAGAGAAAGTCTATGCTTTTTGGGTGTTGCAAGTGACTTGGTAGCATACAGGTGACTGACTGGAGGAAACGCAGCAACAGAGGAAATCTGCTGGCGTGTGCTCCTGTGGTATTAAGGCTTGATACTAACTGAAATCTCATTTGTATTTTAGTTTGAAACACCATCTTATATCCTTTGTAACAAATAAGTTCCACTATGGAAATTATTTTCCTAGTTTCTGAGTAACATATTTGCTATTGATTTGTCTTCTTGTCATTCATTCTTTCTAACAGCTGGTTCCAAAATATTAGTGAAGGACCCCAGACCGGCTTTGGGAACACCAAGTCCCAAACTAAGTGGTAAGTACTTTGAGCTATATATAGTTTTAAACAATTTCTGTAGAAAAGACGAGAATCCGTTTAGTGAGACTGCACTGAATGGCTTAGAATGAATAAAAGGTATTAGATTAGGCATTACATCAATAGAATAAAAACATCATTAATTAAATTATTCCCCAACATTTAAGTCCATCTAGACTATATGGTATTATTAATATCTATATACAGTTTCTGATTGTTATGTGATGAAAGTTTTGTTGGTTTCACTGGAATCACTGTGTTCTGTGTAAGATCTTATGCAATTTACCCATTCAGATACTATACTACTCAGCCAGAAATAATTTAAAACCATGTTGTTTCACAGTTTTTTTCACAGTCTTAAGCTTCTTTTACATATTGATAATTTAAATTGCTTTACCCAAATACTTCAGTATTAGCTTTCAACTTAGCCTTCAAAAAAGCTAGTTTAGCCTAGAGAAGGTAGTCTCTCTAACTCTGGCTAAAGACAACTCCAGTTTTAACTGATTTGCTAAAGGAGACATCTTTGGATGTCCTGACTAGATCCAAGAGAAACCTTTCTCTCTCCACAGCAGAGACTTTTTGAAAAGGGAAATCTCCTTAACTAAAACAAGCCTTTAACTATAACTCTATTAAATGTCTGTCAATAAGGAATAAAGATTTAAAAGTAATTCCTTAGTATATGGGGGTTTGGGCTGTTTTGTGGGACATTTTTTTGTTTGTTTTCATTTTTTTTATAAAGAAAAACCAGGTTGCACACTACTTCAAAACTGTGTTTGTCAATGATGTGCTGCATGGTAGTCGTATTACCGTTTCTTTCGTTCAGAAGCATTTTGTACAATCTCAAATAATTGCAAATAAAGTACATAAAGATCAGTTTTCCTGAAAGTAGGGAAATAAATCTCAGGCAGATCACAAATCAACAGCATCAGACCATTTGCACTATGCAGTTTCCTTGATTGCAGTTTGCAGGCCAGTATCTAGGTGTTTGGTTTTATGTGTTTCCTTGTCAAAAAATATATGCATATATACATATACATACACAAATAAAAAACTAGGAAAGCTCTTTTACCCTCCATGGGGAAGGCAACCTATCTCTGTGACCCATAAAATAAATGATGAAGGAAGACTGTTGGGTATTGCAGTGTGCTCCAGTCTTGAATTTCAGGATAACCTGAGAGAGAATGGGGCAAGTATTCTTCTGTGTTTATCTCATATGAGACGCCAACACACACACAAACCAGAGTTTTAAGTTCCATGTGAGTGATTCCAAATAATGTGAAAGTGCTGATTTAAAATAGTGATTATTTGTTATAGGGCTAAGTGTGATAAATTTCCTTTGGAAAATGTATTAAACCAATCCTAAGTTGCCTTCAATTTAATTGTTTAAATGGTATCTTCTGTTAAGATTTTAAAGATTTGCATGTGTCTGCTTTTGCTGGATAGGTAACTTTTTTTTTTAACCATACCATTGCTGGAATAACATGACTTAAATTAATCATTTTACAGTTGGATAATGATAAATTTCAAATGTAAAGGTATAAATCTAGCATATTTATTCTTCCTGCAGTTTATGACCTTTTTCTTAATTTTAAATTAGGAGAATTTTTTTTCTCCTGGTGAAGCTCATGATTTTAAGCATTTGAAGACAAGGCAAAATGTCTTTTATAATTTTTTCATTAGAAAAAGTGACTAGGTAATAAAGAAGATGCTTATAATCTTTTAATGTCATTTAAATATGCTTGTAAAATTTTTGATATATAAATTGATATTAATTTTTGCAAAAATGAATCCTAGCAGTATGTCCCTGCCTGTCTGTGCAGGCATAGAAAAGATTCTTCAGCGAGAGGAATCTGGTCTTTTGGTTACAGCTGTTAAATTAGATTTTGTGAAGTTCATTTAATTTTAGGACATACCCATATTTAAGGAAAGGAGCAAAAGAAGGTACAGTTGTGATTGTGTTCTTCAGTACGAATACATTTATTTCATAAATATGAAATGTTTTTTTATGTTAAAATTTGCCTAATAGACTTAAAAATAGAGAGGGTAATGTAGAGAAAATGCTAATATTTATCATATATATTGTTGGATGCCTGACTTCCTAAGTAATAAATGTTGAAAAATGTATTGAAACATGTTTGATGTTTATATAGTTCCTGATGATGTATTTGCCCAAAATTATATATGGAAAGGATCTTACAATTACAAAAGCAAGAAACAACCCATGACTTTGACAGTCACCAGTTTCAATGCAACTTCAGGAAGAGTAAATGCGACACTTACAAACAGCAATATGGAATTGCTGCTATCAGGTATGGGATAAGAAAAAATAATTTCCATTTATTTTTTTCTGCCTTATAAACATTGGTTCCCTGTAACTTTATACATAACACTTAAACTTTTAACATCTTCTGAAATTTTCTTAGCTTATCAAAGAAATTTTCATTCTAGTTCAGTTCCTTTTCAAAGGTAGGGATATTTCCACCTTTCCCTTCTCTCCCCTTTTTTAGTTTCCCAGGGTTATATTATATTTGGAGTTAATTATGTTTTAGTTATTATATTTGGAGTCAATGAGGAGTGAAAGAAACATCCTAATACTCATGCTTCTTCCTTAAATGTTATAAATACACTTAAATTACTGTTCCTGAGATTTTTTTTAATTCTTAATCGTACAATTTCCCTTTAATAGCCTATTAATGACTAATAAGTAATACGATGCAGCAAGGCTATAATAGGACCTAGCAAGGCAGAGATACTTAATGAACTTGGAGACCATGGAGAGATTACACTTGTTAGACTAGCTGATATAGTTGAAAAAAGTAGCTACCCTTCATGCTGTAGTTTCAGAAGCAGCCCTTGATTGCAATCTTCGTTTATGATATTCCACAGTCCCTGCTACACAGAACACTGTTGCCATGGTTATGCTGGCACAATATGCACAGTTCTCTACACTGTGAACCATCACCAGGAACTGCAGATAGGGCTTGACAAGCAAGCAAACAAAAATACTCTAAAAAATGTTTGCGTTTATAGTTTTTGTTTGATTTTCAAACTGTCAGTCCCTTGATTGAGACATCTCAGCCACACAGCTGAGAAAGCATAAAAGAAACACCTGAAATCAATATTACCACTCAAAACTTAGTTTCTTAAAATGTCACCCTCTGTCTACAACACTTTTTGTAGGACTGAAGAGGCCTAAAAATGCAGTCATGTATAAGCTGGACGCTTCTGGTTTTAATCTTGTTTTCTGAAGTAGTTTAACATCACTGTTTATCCCAGAGGTGTTAGCAAGGACAGAATTGACAGAACATTAACCTGTTGGAAAAAAAAAGAGAGGGGAAAGTTTAGTCCATATGTTTCTGAGGGGGGCTGTCTATAGGAAGAATGTAATGGGCCAAAGAAGCCATGTGTCCATTGAGCTTATTTTCTAGTATCTAGTAGAGGGGTGAATTTTTGTCATCAGGTTTGTCTGTTGAAAGTATTTTGCAGGTGTCCTTTGAAAAGTCACATCTGAGAGGTTGTAGATGGACTGAAAGTTTCATAAAATATTTTCTGACTGGTAACTGTGTTTGTCTTGAATGTCTGAGTGAACTTATTCTGTTGTATGATATCTGCTTAGTTTCAGTCATGTAATTTCTATGAGGGTATTAGATGCAGTAGATGTAGTATTTCATGTTTTTTTGGATTAGTAAAAGTAAAAGCTATGTTTTCGTAGTCAACCAACCTTCACTTCCAAATAAAAAGGTTTTCTCAATTGGACACAAAAGTGATAACAAATGTCCATTTTTTGCTCTACATACAGGCATTGAACACATCATCAGGTAGTTAATATTATTTTCTTTCCTTATTTTGCAGATAGAAAATTGAGATTCTATATATTGAAAGAGTATCTTAGGGCCAGGGTAGTAGGGATGGATCAAAGAAGACATTTAGATGCTATAGAGCTGATTTCTCCTATACTTAACTAGTAGGTTCCTGAAGTGAAAAGTCGTTCTCTCCCTGTGCAGCATTTACTGTTTTGCATTCCATCATTTGCTGCATCTTTTTTTTTTTTATTTTGACACCTGTGCTTACTGTAATTATAGTGTACATGTCTGTCACAGGTTAGAAATGGGCGTATTCTTTTGATCAGGTTAGCATGAGTGAACATAACAATGCTATTATAGGGATTAAGAGAAAAGAAAGATACAGCTTTTACTTGTTTATTTGGTTGAGATTAAACTCTCACTTGTACACTAGGAAACCAGTTGCCAACTCTGAAGAAGCGCATCGGCCTTTCACGAAGAAATGCTTGTGAACCCACCATTGTAAATTAGCAGACAATTAGGTGCCTTGGTCTGTGGGAAGAATTTTCTCTATGCTCTTGTTTGAGTGCACGAACATAATGTTGGTGCCCATGTGCACACACCATATCCCTCAGCCTGAGGAAAATATTTCCTAATGTACATTTATAAGATACCAAATTCCAAATGATTTCTAGATGCACACTGTCTAAGCTCTTGAAGTGACCAGACACTAGGTGATAATGTTAACTCAGTCCTGAAGACAAGAGAATAAACCCTGTTTTACCAAGGCACATTCATTTGTGTTCAGTGCATTGTTATCACGAAAGTAAATCTGCTTGTAAGCTCAGACATGATTTATATATAATGATACCTCCTATAGAGCAATCACCTATCCTTAATGTTGAGAAAGTCTTTGTCCTGTAAATTTAGGCATGTAAATGAGAAACATGAATTAGGAATCTCATTGCCCTGTCCCTTACTGCAGCTTCTGAAGAGAGCTAGGAAGTTTGCATCTTAACCTGAATTGACCTTTTGAGATGCCCATCTCACCATAGTCCATAGTGAGAGCCTAGAGTGAATAAAGTAAAAGAGAGGACAAATTTAAGTGTCTTTTCTTAGTTGGGATACATCTGGGCATGTGATCTGTTTCCATTTTATAAGATTTTGTTTTTTGCAGATTAGCAGCCAGCAAGACAGATGTTACCATGTTTCTTCTTTTCTGGAATTCCTTTTAACATAGTAATATCACCCACCATTTTCTTCTGACTAAAAAACTATTAGTCTGAAAACTCTGCTGTCTCCCAGATCATCTCTTTGCAGCACTGCAAGTCCAATATTAAGCTATTTGGTTATGCCAGCATTTTTTCCTTCTCTACCTTAAGATGCAAAGGGCACTAAGTACCCGAGCATTTCCTCATCACAGAATTTTGATGAACATAGAAATGTGAAATGACCAAATTTAAGGGTACTGCTATGTTACTTGAGTTTTCAGTCAATAAAAAGGGATCTAGTTTAGTTAATGTGTAGCTAACACATACTAACTAAATCTAGTCTGAAGTCTTCCACATCTGTTAGTCAGTAATTTTTTTTTTTTTAAAAAAGGAGGGATGAAAGCCAGTGTTTAATTCTAATTCATTTACAGCATGAAGACTGTTCTATGATGTATTGAGTCCAAAAAATCAGTGAATTTTAATTTCAGTTTGGTGGAATTTTCTGGAGGTGGAAGTATAATTTTTTTGTTTTTTTTTTTTTTCTTTTTCTTCGTTTTGGTTTTAGTTTTGTTACTGTTTAAGTTTTAGCCATCGTTAGCTTTTGTTCATGTGAACTGCAATATAACCGTGTGTGATTCTACAAATAGAAGATTTCATATGAAATTAACTTCCTATGAATTTCAGTGCTCTGCCAGAAAGGAAATGATCATACTAGAGAGGTCTTCATTTTAAAACTTAAAGTTTTAAACCATTAATTGATAACAATGGTTGAAAATGTGGGAGAAATTCATTATATTAATTGTTAACCAGTGTCTTTGTAATGGAAGACTAAATCATTAAGCATATCATACTGTTTTATTTTCATTCTCCAAATTAACAAATAAAGTTATTTGGATTCTAAACATTTCTTCTGTAGGAATGAAAATGAATGAATTAATTATGCCTACAAAGTAAATAAGGTTATATACAAATCTTATTGTCTGGAAGAAACTGTGTCTTAATATTGACTGATGAAGAACAACTCAATTTTTTGAGATATTTTCAAATTTAGAATTCTTAATTAGGCACCAGCTTTTGGAAAATAATTTAGATGTGGATCTTCCTGTTATCACCTTAATTAGCTGCTGACTGAATTGCAAATATGTAAAGTGGGGATGTGAGCTTCAAATACGCCCCACCTGATTCAGAACAGTATTTTTCATCTCAAATCAGATTACTGTCAGCGATTGTTCTGTCTAAGGTTGGTTACCATAAGTGTTAAGTAACAGCTGTGTGTATAGGGTTTCCCTTCTGACCTCTCTACAGGCTAAGCTAAGAAGAGTTTCTATTGAAATCCTATGATAATTGAAATAATTTCACAAAAGTATGCATCTCACTAAACTACAATTTTGGTAACGATGCTACCTATTCTTCCTGGTTTCACTTTTTAAAGCAAGAGATTAAATGCTTATTCTTAAAGATGTAATTATTTCTCTACTCAATACAAATATATTTTTTTAAACCTTTATTCTACAGGAGTGTATAAAAGCCAGGAAGCTCGGCTAATGCTCCACATATATCTCATTAAAGCACCTTCCCATACCTCTGTGAGCAAGTTGAAAGAGGAAAAATGGGCTATGGATGGTTTTGTGAGTATATTTCTGTGAAAAGATTTTTTTTTTTTAATTAAAATCATGCTGGTGTTCTACACCCAAAAAATACTGAGACTTATCAAATGGAATCTCGTAAGCAGTGCTGATTCATTAAATGAAATTAAAATTTTATTGTAATTTTGTTCCAATATATTGAGAAATGTTATCATCATGATAATATAATATCAATTTATAGTAAATTATAATATTAATATAATTGCATTTTTTATCATGTTTTGGTGATATTTTTAGAAATACCATGAAAAAGCTGAACTGTTACGTGAATGGGGAAAACAAAATATATTGCTCTGATTAAGCATGAAGCCACTTGTAGGTTCTGGTGCTGAGCTTATTCTTTAAAAGGCAGAAGAAGAGAGGAGGAGGGGTGAAGAGAAGAAGCAACAGCCCGGGTGGCTGGGATGTGTTTAAACCATGAAAAGGAAATCCCTTCAGAGAACAGATAGGAAAAACAAGTATCACCCAAGACAATGTTAAGGCTGGAAAAAACTGAGTGTGTTGGGGGCCTGAGAAATTTTATTTGCCAGAGAAGAGGGCAGTTTTTTCAGAAAAGGAAGAACCTAAAATAATTTGGATGATGATGAACTCTCATACATCCCTATTATACTGTCTCATTTTTCAAGGAATCTGTCTGTTTTCTTATGTTTCACTTACTGGTAAAGCACTATAGGGACACCAATATGGGTGCACATGCCAAAAGAAGAGGTGTACATTGAGGCATATGCATAAATTTATATTTGTATAACTTGTGGCACTACTTCAATAATAATTTTTATAAAAGGTGCAAAACCAAAGCAAAAAGCTCTAAACCACTTAAACAATAAACATACTAGTAAAAGGGCTTACCTCCCTTGGTTTGTATACAAACTTTAGGTTTTGTAAGCTGAGAAAAAAATATGGTAAAAGCAAGAAATTTACTTTCAAACTTCTAAATGTACAAAAGTACAGAGTACAATCCCTACATTCTATATGCTATTTAAATACTGTTCTTATTTGACCATTTTCTTTTTTTTTTTTTTTTTTTTTAATATCTTGAAATAGCTTAAACAGGCTGTTTTACCCCAAAGTAAGAAATTCACCTGAGAATGCATCCTTTTTTCAGTTAAAACATAGCTTCAGGTCATTGCTGAAGACACACTGTTGCCTTGAGAAAGGGAGGCTTAAGGGAAAATCTTGAAGGAACCTGCCTTGGGATCGCTGAATTTAAACCTAATAACTATGCTGGGAAGCAAGTATCTGTAAATTTGGACACAATGTGCAGTGTATTAGTTTAGAATGTACTTATCTTAATAAGGGAGATATTAAGCAGATTAAAACCCTTTCCGCCCTCCCACAAGTATTTTAGTTTATACTAGCCTTTTTTGCTCTTGTGCCAAAACCCTTTTCTGGTCTACAGCTGTAATTATTGAGATAAACACTGAGAAAGAACAAAGGGACTGTCAGTTGAATGCCAGGTCTTTTTATTTACTTTTAAAGCAATTATTAAAACCTCAATATTTGCATCCTTAGGATTATCTACAATATAACTTTTGCCATCTACTTCCTAATCGAATCAGATAATTATGAAGTACGTAAGACACTTAGAAATACTGACATGTTGAATTGCAAGAAACTTTAAGTTTTATTGGTTTTAAAATGGCTTAAATACACTTAAAGGTAGTATAAGGTGGTATATGGGACCATAAGCTACCATGTCTAGGGTGTGCCTTTTACAGTTCTGTCTTTTCTTCTGAACTTTATAGATTTCCTAGAAAAGAGAGGATGTTTTTAATGATGTATAACAGCTACCAGTCAAGCATATTAGGATATCTCTTTTCCAAATAGATATTTGTAAAAAACTTTTCCCCATTTAATTCAGAGTACTTTTTGTTTACAGGTTTCTGCTGAACCTGATGGAGCAACATATGTTTTTCAAGGATTCATACAGGGTAAAGATTATGGACAATTTGGACTTCAAAGATTAGGTATGCAGCAAATTCAAAGTTTTTGCCAGTTCATTGTTCCATAGTGTATTTTATTATGTCCAGTAATATAAGGGTACCTGCAGGGTGTTATTAGTATTGACATTTTATAGAAGATTGAGATATTCGTATCTTTAAAATCTCATTTAACTAGTACTTGCAAAGAGTGTTTTGTCAGAAGTTGTAAGGACTTACAGATGCCTTGCAATGCACTATTTAGAATACCTATACATTTGTAATGTTTTGAGCAATGTTTTTCTATAAATAAGTGTAAAATGCATTTAGTTTCACATCTTAATAACTATTTATAAAGCCGGTGTTATAGAATACGCTACTAAACTGACCTCTTGCTCATAGTGCTGAACCAACGTTTCACCTCAACATTTGCCAGAATCAAGAAATGTTTCCTTTTAATGAATGTAAAAAGAGTTAATTCCCTTTATTAACTTAAAAATATTTGAAACTCATCTAACAAAAATCAAAATGCAAGACCCTTGGCAAAGTGTTTTGAAAGTTTTTGGGTTTTGTGTGTGTGTAGTTGTGAGATTATTTTTTGTAATATATTGAAGGTACCTTTGATATCTTCTAGGAACAGAATGGTTCAATCAGGTTTAAATTCTACAGTAGAATTCATTGCAGTTAGCACAGTCAATAATGTAGTTAGGGAGAGATCTACAAACATTGAACAGATTTTGTTTAGCATGTTTACCACTTCATTATTTCATGCACACAAACACAAAAATAGTTTCTCTGAAACAAAATATTTTGATTGCTGTTCCCATACAATTATTTTTAATCTTTGCATTTTAGTAGATTGATTATCTGTTTGTTTCTTTTTGTTTCGTTGGTTGTTTGGGGTTTTTTTAAATTTCTATATATTGTCCTGTAAGATCCAGAAAGTCAGAAAATATTATGACCTTTGTAATTCTTAAAAGATCCAGTTCAAAGCTTAAAAATTAACTTAGAAGCTGCATTGGTATTCCTTTCCTAACATTAAAATGTGTATATTTTATCTGTGTAGATAATCTAGATAATTTTTTCCTCAACCATGCAGCAGATCATATTCTTTTTTCATCAATATCTGGCTTTAGCTCTTCACAATTGTTCCTACCTCTTTCACTCTATGTATCAATCACAGTGCCTAATGAAATCAACATGATACCTCTTCAGGTGATTTACCCTTTCCTTGAAATCATGTTTGCTTTTTATACATGCAGTATTTATTAATTTCTGAAATATACAAATATAATCAGTAATATAATCAAACATATGCATTATTATAAATGTGACTTTTTCTAACACAGTACATTAATGTGTATTAACAACATCCAAAAATTGAACCCCATACAGAATTATGCAGTAAGATATTTATTGTACCAGAGTATATGTATTATTGTCCCAACATTTTGCATCCACTTATTAATCAGAATATGATATACCACACTACGTTTTCTATCCAGGTGGTCTCAGCATACAGCTGTGTGTATACATCTGAACACATTACAATGACCCAATCACAAGCTGTTATTGAATTCTGAAGTTTAGGAGTAGTATGTGCCAGGGGTAACAGACACATATATTATATTACTTGTTTTTTCTTATTATTCCATTTAGGTCTTAACATGTCTGAGGGTTCCAATTCTTCTAATCAACCACATGGTACAAATAGTAGCTCAGTGGCCATTGCTATCCTTGTGCCTTTCTTTGCCCTTATATTTGCTGGTTTTGGCTTTTATCTTTATAAACAAAGGTAAGTATAAATTACGTATATAAAATTCCTGTATGACTTGGTATTTTTCTTACCTTCAGTCTTTGTTAGTGTAAATAAAGTTTCTCTAAAACCACAAAGTGTTTGCAGAATATTCATGTAGACAGTTCTTCCTACCCCCCTTAAGGTCTGACATAATGACTGAGAGATCAGTTTATCGCACGGTGCTATACTTTCATTCCTACCTATTTAAAATGTTATAAATTTCTGTCTTTATGATATGAAAATGTATGCTATAAATTATCAGCATATGAGAAATAATATAACGAATACACTTTGCTTGTACTTGCAGTAGATTGCCTGCATTATTATTTTTTTTTTACGTGTGACAGAATTGTGAGTCATATCTTGAATACTTTATTTTAATGCCTGCTCTGTTTTTTGGCATGCAAGTATATGCAAGTATTATGTCATTGAGAGGTTTCATTATGGAACTGTTCCTGCATCTGAAATTATTAGTTCATATGCAATTGTGTTACGTAGCCACCAGTCTTCTCAATTTCATTAGTCTTAAATTCAACAGTTTTGTTTGTGTTATCAAGACTAGTATTACTTCTTTGCATTTAGTGTCAAGTAATCTTTTCCTACAGCTTTAAAGCATCATATGACTAAAGAAAATTTAATCACTTTAATGACAAGACAATTCTTTGCCTACTAACTCAAAATAATGATTTATGTCAGATATCCTGACAATAATTGTAATATACTCTGCAGGATAACATTAGTTTAAAATACGTACCATCATTTTTAAATGGTACCACTTGTTTTTGAACTGCTTCAGAATATGAAAAAATGCTCATGTAATTTTTTTGTATGTTTGCTATTAACAGTTTACTGTAAGCACTTGTCTTTATATCTTATATTGATGATTTGCAATACAGTATGCATTTTGCATATCAATATAGATGAAATTTTTCAAGGGATTGAACTTTGTTATTTTGAGTTATTTAGTGAAAAAGAAAATTTTACAGCTATAAATTAATTCTTGACAAACTTGTGGAGTCTCCAAAAGGAAAAAGAAAGTCTCAGTCATCTCGCTGGGGAAATATTGCATCTGTACAGGATTTTGTTGTACTCTTAACTATTTATCATCTGACCATCAAGTGGAAATACCTACCTCTTCTCAGGTTGTTAACTAAGTTTTTAAGTGAACACCATTTAAAATGAATCATAAATCCCTCAAACTTTGATAAAGTACTAATTCTTAGCACAGATACTGTAAAAAAATTGAGATGTTGTATTTAACTCCCATATTTGGAAATGAGAGCTAAACTCTGTTCAGATTCTTAAACGACATCAAGTCAGGGAGGAAAACTGCAGTTACAAATACTCTGTCTTTCTTCTACAGGACTGCACCTAAAACACAGTACACAGGATGCTCTGTACATGAAAATAATAATGGACAAGCTGCTTTTGAAAACCCCATGTATGACACAAATGCAAAGTCTGTGGAAGGGAAAGCGGTACGATTTGACCCCAACTTGAACACCGTTTGCACAATGGTATAATGTGGTAATGATATGTCTTCAAAGTCTGGAAATTGACACACAACACAGTGCACACACAGTTCACTGATTAAAAAAAAAAAGAAATTAAAAAAAATTAAAGCACACTTTTCAGGATATACTGGGTCACCTTTTCCTGAGAATGATAGACAAGAATGGGTTGTGGTTATTTTGTTTTGATTTTGTTTTTCATAAACTGGATCAGAATTCTTCTTCGTGTATACCATGGAGAGTTTTAAAAAAAATTGCTGCACTCCATGAGTGCTACTCACAGTTTATTTGCTTTTTTAAAAAAGGAGGTTGTTCTAAAACATAAAACATATTTGCATATATTGGAGGAGCATCCACTATCAGTATTTCTGTGCTTTATAAAAACTATAATAGAGGGACTGGGTTAAAAAAAGATATAGGTAGAAAATAAGAGCTAAACTTACAGGAGACAATAGGTCACTGATTTCTCTTTAACAGTCATATGCTACATTTTTCTCATGAGTTTGTACCTTTTTTTCATTTATTCATCCAGTTAGTATTTTATTTTTCTCAGAACAGTTAATTATTTAAGTCCAGGATGTAGTATTTAGAAATCAGCAAGTACAACTTACTCTTTTCATATCACAAGAGAAAAATTAAAATGTCATGTTCTTATTTAATAAATTTCCTTCCCTGCCTCACATCTTGCTTCCTTTTCATGTTCCAAATCAAACACCTTTTCTCTGTTTCCATTAACAGTACCCCCAAATAGTAATGTTTCTACATTTCTCTTGTCAATCATACAAGTAGACAAATTTTGCAATCAAGAAGCTACTATGAATTGAGCTTTGTACATGGCTATGTTCCTTACTGTTGAAGATCATTCAAAAGAGTGACCATCTTACATTTTTTTCAAATGTGAAAACATAATTTGATATTTCCAATTGAAAAGTGGAGTTTACAGTAACATTAGTAATCAAATCCATATATCAAAAATTTAAAAGTCCATTTTTCAATCCATGCTAGTTAAATCTAGACATATCATATCAGTTTATTCCTTCAGCATTCTGTCAAAATGCATGCACAAAGCATGGCGAAATCCTATTGAAGCTGATGTATTCTAAGAGGCTTCAATGAACTTTGGATCAGACCTACAAGGGAAGAGGAAGTAATAATTTGGAAATACTGTGTTTTCATGTCTATTTTATCTATATATTCCATACTTTATGGAAAAAAATCCTTACAGCTAATGATTTAAAATTGAATATATTACCATAGTGCAATGAAAAAAAAATATTAAAAAAAATAAAATATATATATATATATAAAGCCATGATTTTAGTAGGGACAATCCATTCATTTTAGGGACAATTCAGATTCCACAGCCCTCAGATACAAGTTTTAGACATTCCAGAATCACTTCTAAGGAAATTTAATGTTTAGTTTTACAGCTATTTCATACCAGAATTAGTCAGTGGCAACTCAGTAATTTATTTGATGTAGGTCATTGTCTTCCATTCATAGCATGACTCACAAATGCTGTGTGTTAGCCAGTGTGAATTATCTGTTATTGTCCCTTTCAGACATTAATAATTCTGTGAAAATCTAAACTTTTTATTACCGTAATAGAGAGTGCCTACCAAAAATCATTGTACCCAGGATTGCTGCTTGGATTTCTATAATGTTTGATGAATTTCTTATAAACCATTTTACAACACTTTGTTTTGAATATTCATACAACTCTGTCAAACTGTATTCTACTAAAAGGATGCTGTTTTATATTTTATACCATTGGTTGTTATTTATTCTTGTTTATTCAAATGACTGCAATAACTATGATTCATTCATTAATGTTAAGGTTAATACATTTGAGATCGTTTAAAATGTTTCTTCTGCAACTGGCTACTCCTCTTATATTAATGCATACACTTTTGTAAAGAAGTATATTTTTATGAAAAAGGATTTGTAAAAGTATGATGTAAATTTTCAGTGCAATGTAAACAAAATAAAAATGGACAATTGCTTTTTTTAACCATGTTTCTTCTTTGGAAGATGAGCTTTAAACTCATTTCAGTTGTGAAGATGAGAAAATATTCAAATTAATAATTCAAATTTGATATTTTTGTAGATCTTAAAATAATGAGGGTTTTTTTCTGAATCTTCCTGTGAATTTTAGGTGAAGTAGCACGACTTAGATTACTTTCACAAATAACCAATGAGTACAATATGTAAAATTACCTATTTACTAAAATGAATTTTCTGCTTGACTTGAAAAAACAGATTTACACACAAAAAAAAAAAAAAAAGCCTATACTTGTCAACCCAGTGAAAGGCACGGAAAAAACTCTTTTTTATGTTAAAATTAAAAAAATAATTAAGAAAACCTTAGCGTTCTTCAAGGTAGTAGACAAACTATTTTGCACATTAGTTTTGCTACCTTTCTGCAGAAACGTACAGGACATCCATATTAACAGGTACTACCAATGCATACAATATTTTCTGGCATTAAAAAAACACAATGTTGTCTTTTAATGACACATTGAACTATTGAACTGGAGGGGAGGATCTCAGTTATTTTACTGTAATATTAAAATGGTCTTTTAACTACCCCTTTTCCTTGCAAGCATGGAAAGTGAATGAAAAATCCTGATCTGAAATGCTATTCATAGGGTAACGGGGAGGGAAAAAGTCTAATATTCTTTTGTGAATGTGGTTCTCTATATAAGCTGAAAAGGCCCATTCAGGCCCACAATGAAATCACTGAAGACTGTGTTGTTAAATACATTGGAAAGAGAAGCAACAAATAACTGTAAAAATGATATTGTGAGGATCAAGCACTATTGCTTTTTGAGGGGGTTCTAGAGCAAATTGGTTAATTCTGAAAAGCAAAAAAAGTCCTGTTTCACAGTGACCAAACTTTCATATGCAACCTAGAATATGAAGTTAATCTATTCTCTTTTTTGGTTTATGCATTATATACTTTAACCTATAGAAGTAAATAAAACTTACATTGAACTTGTTCAACAGTTCTGTAATGCTTAAGCTAGTATCCAGCTTGCCTTTTCAAGAATTGTAATAGAGAATGGGGGTGGGTGTTGGATTGGGTTGGGTTGGTTTTTTTTGCGGGTGTTTTTTTTTGTTTTGTTTGCAGGGGGTGTGTGCGTGTTTCTTTGCTTTTTATTTTAGTTCCTGAGCTGTTTGACTCATAATTTTTTTGTGTATAAACTGTTCGATATTATAGTAATAGAGTGGTTATTTTTCACTATGGCATATGGAATTTCAAGTTTCAGTTGCTTGATTGGAGTTGGTTAGCACAGTCTACTTTCAGACAGACACCAGTTGTCTTTGAGATGCATTGAGCTCTTTTAATTCTACATTATCTGCATGTCAAGAGCCGACTGGTCCCCTACGTGTCATAAAGTCATACTGTAATCTGGTTCATTACTGAAATCCAGAAACCACACAGTATCACCTAAACTCACCAAAGTAACAGTTCCAGTAGAACTACTCAGAACAACTAGACCATCATAAAATGGAGTTAAAAATGCCTGATTTTACTTTTGTTTGTGAGTCAGAGCTGGTATTAATATGTAGGCATCTTATCCTGGAGAAATTCCTTGACAACAGTACAAGAAGCTGTTCTTGTCAAGGAAATAATTTAATAGCTACAAATTTTATAGCTTCTTATAGAAAGCTAATGGGAAGTGAAACAAATCTATAGACAAGTCATTAAGTTATTAATCTAGGCAAAAGCTTTTATTTTCTAGGCCTTAAAAGCATATATCTCAACCCACTAGTACAGTTGGCTGAAGTGTTATTAAGGTATTTTTTCCAACATTAGTGAAAGACAGGAAATTTAAAATCTTGGGTATCACTGCACAAATAGTCAGCAGATCTGTATCTCAGTGCGTAGATTCAGTTGTAAGTCCCTAAATACTACCTAACTACTACAATATCAGAGTAAAGCACAGATCGCTTGTGCAAGAATATTCCCATTTTTTCACCTTGTCCATGCTCTTTCTATAAAAGATGACCTGCTCCACAATGAGAAAGTCAGTATGTGTTGCAGCATGATTCTTTATAGGATGATAAGAGTTGGAGAAAAATACGGCTTGTATCATTTCTTATACTAAACCCCCACAATCATTGTTAGATTAATTTATGAAAATATTTTCCAATTTCAGATTGTCATTAACATAAGTATATGAAGTGTCTCTGACTTCAGGGGATCACCCAAGCAATGGTGAACTTAGCAACCAAGTTTCAGAGCTCCTTTCATAAGCATTTTGTTAGTAAGCTTACCAGCCTTCCATGGTACTATGGAAAATCTACGTAGCATCTCTCAAACCCCCCCTTTTTTTTTTTTAATTCATTTATTTTTCTGAGTCCTTTAGATTATTTCTTTTATTTTCACTCATGTGCATTCAGAAATAGGTTGAAGCCAGAAAAATGGTCAAAAATCACTAAAGGTCCATAAAAAAAAAAAAAAAAGAGTCTGGGGAAGCATAAAGCAGAAAGGAAAAATAGATTGATGTTCTATGTTAACAAGTTAAATGGTGTTATATTTCATCAGTGATTCTGAAACCAGATGAGTAATATCAGGCTGGTATTACTTCATCTTACAGGCCCTCAGAGCAGTTTAACCCGTTCATTCCACCTATACGCATTTCTTGAGAAAAGTTTTTGTTCCTCCACCTCTTATCCATTAAGTTATTTCTTACCTGGTTTGAAAAGTTGTTTGATCCAAAAAAAGTTCTGAAAAGCAACACTTAGGGACAGGAAATTAGAAAATCGTTGTGAATAGGGTCCATTTTATTTTAGTGATCTGCTAAAAACTATGAAATCATGCTTTTTGGTAGCATTTATGGGCTTTATTTTTTTATTAAGGTAGAATTAAAATATTATATCTCTTAAACCAAAATCAAAGTGTAAAAATATTTTGGGACTTGTAAATTTATACTTCTGTTTGTATTTGTAAAATATCTTTTAAATGACATGCATACAGTCATGACAGTCTGCTGCTGTCAATGTCATGTAGAATACAATACTTACCTCTAAAGTGATGGACAAAGAGAAAATGAATGCAAAGCTCTCACTGCACTCACTACTGCAATTTTTACATTGCCTATAAGTAAGTTTAAGATTGCCAACGATGAAGCAGGACCTATATTAGATGTAAGACTGATTAAATAAAGCATATTTCCAATAAAGTAACTGTGCTTTCCCCCTTTTATAATCTTCTCTGGATGCAGAAACTATGTCAACATGATATAGATTGTCTCTAACCAAATCTAAAAAAGGCTAATTGCTCAGTATCAGTCATGTCTGTGATTCTAAAATATGATGATGGACTCCATCATTAGTGAAAATCAAAAATAGTGTGTTTGGCCTGGAGTACAAAGCTTTCCTGTAAGTGAAGAAATTGATACTTACCACATGTTAATGAGGGAAGATGAACTGTCAATTGCTCTTTGAGAAAGAGCACAAGAAAAATTCAGGAGGAGAGGCAACTGTCCTCAACACAGCCATGGGCTCCAGATAATAATGCAAAGTGACAAAAGCAATTAATGAAGTTAAAGAGCTGATAGTTGAGGAACCAGTTAAGGCAGATGTATCGTATCATTCCTAAGCATGTCCAGAAAATACTGAGGAGTATATATATGTACTATATATGTACTAGATATAGTATATCTATATATATGTACTATATATATACTGTGCGTATATATATAGACACAGTGTATTTATACTGTATAGTAAATAATAAACTACATATATCCATGCAAACCTCTAATGTAAAATCAAGCGAGCGGTGGTGAAATTTTCCCTATTTCTTTTTAAAAGAAATCCAAAATATATACAATATATACTATACACACAGAACTATAGAGTCATAGAATCATTTAGGTTGGAAAAGACCTTTAAGATCATCAAGTCCAACTGTTAACCTAGCACTGCCAAGTCCACCACTGAGGCATGTCTCTCAGCACTATATCTACCTGTCTTTTAAATACCTCCAGGGATGGGGGCTCAGTCACTTCCCTGGGCAGCCTGTACCAATGCTTGACAACCCTTTTGGTGAAAAATTTCTACCATCTTTAGTGCAACTTAAGGTCCTTTACTCTTGTCTGGCACTTGCTACTTGCAAGAAGAGACTGACCTCCCACCTCGCTACCACCTCCTTTCAGGTAGTTGTAGAAAGTGATAAGGTCTCCCCCGAGCCTCCTTTTTTGCAGTCTAAGCAACCCCAGTTCCCTCAAATGCTCCTCATAAGACTTGTGCTCTAGACCTTTCACCAGCTTCATTGACCTTCTTTGGACATGGTCCAGCATCTCAATGTCTTTCTTGTAGTGAGGGACCCAAAACTGGACACAGTATTCGAGGTGCGGCCTCACCAGTGATCACTCCATTCCCTAGACCTGCTGGCCACCCTGTTTCAGATACAGGCCAGGATGCTGGTGGCCTTCTTGGCCACCTGGGCACTCTGCTAACTCATATTCAGACAGCTGTTGACCAACACCTCCATGTTCTTTTCTGCCAGGCAGCTTTCCCACCACTCTTCCCCAGGCCTGTAGCGCTGCATGGGGTTGAATATATAGTGACCACACTATGTACTATATACGTATACTATATGTAACTACTATACTGCTATATATAACATAGTATATGTCTATAATATATATATTATATATACACTATATATTTACACACTATATATATAATTATATACTATTTTGTATATAGTATAATAAATATTTTATATGTAAATATTTATATGTAAATGTATATATGTATATATTCATATATTCCTTTACTTATGTGGTTAAGTCAATTTTGCAAGTAGTGGATCCTCATAAAACATTTATTGCTTCAAATGGCAATATATTTACCAGATATTGAGCCATAATTGCAGAAAGACCTTGTCTGGAGATAACCGCAAAAAGTAAATGCTTACAGTAATAAGGGAATCCAGTATCTGCAGTAACATGCTGTATAAGCGTGAAGTATTACTTGTAAGTGCCTTTATGCTCATGGAAGATAAAGTGCAGTGTTCTGAAAATAAAACTGGGTTTATTACATTAAGACTAAACTAGTTTTAAAAATAAAGGGATTATATTGGTCTTCATAGAAATATGGTATGATTTTTTTTTAAGCAGAATTAGAAGATACAGTAGTAACTTTCCACCATTATGTGGCAGAACTATGACCAACACAATGTAAGTAACACTTGAAGCTGTTTAGGTTTGAATTCATCAATGTAAAACTAAAGCTGTGATCTCACACAATGGTCAAAGAAATTTTACAAATACACCATAAACAAGAGAAAAGGTACTGTCTCAAAAAACCTTAAAACCTTTTTAAGACCTTCTCAGTCTAGTAACATTATTCTATGCTTCATGCCTTAATTCTATGCTTTCATTCTAAAAAATAAAATACTTTCATTATACCACAATAAAAATAACCAGCTACATGTAACTCTGTCATAGAATCATAGAATCATAGAACTGTTAGGGTTGGAAAGGACCCTAAAGATCATCTAGTTCCAACCCCCCTGCCGTGGGCAGGGAAACCTCCCACTAGATCAGGTTGCTCAGAGCCCCATCCAGCCTGGCCTTAAAAACTTCCAGGGATGGGGCTTCCACCATCTCTCTGGGCAACCTGTTCCAGTGTCTCACCACCCTCATGGTGAAGAACTTCTTCCTAATGTCCAATCTGAATTGACGCATCTCTAGTTTTAATCCATTCCCTCTAGTCCTACCATTACCCGACATCCTAAGAAGTCCCTCACCAGCTTTCTTGTAGGCCCCCTTAAGATACTGGTAGGCCACTATAAGGTCTCCTCGGAGCCTTCTCTTCTCCAGGCTGAACAACCCGAACTCTCTCAGCCTGTTTTTATAGGAGAGGTGCTCCAGCCCTCTGATGATCCTCGTGGCCCTTCTCTGGACACGTTCCAGCACGTCCATCTCTCTCTTGTAGTAGGGGCTCCAGAATTGGACGCAGTACTCCAGGTGGGGTCTCATGAGAGTGGAGTAGGGGGGAAGAATCACCTCCCTCGACCTGCTGGCCGCACTTCTCCTGATGCAGCCCAGGATATGATTGGCTTTCTGGGCTGCTGGTGCACACTGACAGCTCATGTTGAGCAGCAGCCCCAAGTCCTTTTCTTCAGGGCTGCTCTCAAGCCAGTCGCTGCCCAGCCTATATCGGTGCTTGGGATTGCCCTGACCCAGATGGAGGACCCTGCACTTGGCCTTGTTGAACTTCATGAGGTTGGCATGGGCCCACCTCTCCAGCCTGTCAAGGTCCCTCTGGATGGCATCCCTTCCCTCCAGCGTGTCAGCCGCCCCACACAGCTTGGTGTTGTCGACAAACTTGCTGAGGGTGCCTTCTATGCCACTGTCCATGTCGCTGACGAAGATGTTAAACTAGACCGGTCCCAGTACTGATCCTTGAGGGACTCTGCTTGTCACTGGCCTCCACTTGGACATGGACCCATTGACAGCCACTCTTTGGGTACGGCCGTCAAGACAGTTCTTTATCCACTGAATTGTCAGTCCATCAAACCCATATTTTATCATCTTGGAGACCAGGATGTCACGCGGGACAGTGTCAAAGGCTTTGCTCAGGTCCAGGTTAATGACGTCAGTTGCTCTCCCCTTGTCTATTTTTGTCTATTGATGTTGTGAAGGCCACCAGGTTTGTCAGGCACGATTTGCCCTTGGTGAAGCCGTGTTGATTGTACCCAGTCACCTCTTTGTTATTCTTCTGTGTCCTGGTTCCGGTGGGGATAGGGTTAATTTTCCCTGGTATTCCATGCCATGTGAGCCACGCCCACCCTGAGCTGCCGGGGGAGGGGGCAGGAAGTTGCTGCTTAAAAGCGGGCTGGGGCATCCCGGGTCCGGCCGGTCGGCGAGCGGTGGGGAGCGGCGGTTCCGTAATCGCGTTTGTATATTCCCCTATCCGTGTTGTTGTTGTTGTTGTTGTTGTTGTTTGCCTGTTCCCTTTGCTGTTCTGTTAAACTGCCTTTGTCCCAACCCAAGAGTCTTGCCTTTTCTTACGATCCTTCCTGTATTAGGAAGGCACGTGCGAGCGGCACGTGGTTCTTTGTTGCCATCTGAGGCTAAACCACGACATTCTGCCTCAGCAGTGCCTCCAGGAGGATCTGCTCCATAATCTTACCAGGCACGGAGGTGAGACTGACTGGTCTGTAGTTTCCTGGTTCCTCCTTCTTTCCCTTTTTGAAAATGGGGATTATGTTTCCCCTTTTCCAGTCAGTGGGGACTTCACCATACTGCCATGACTTTTGGAATATAATAGAGAGCGGTTTAGCAAACTCATCCGCCAGTTCCTTCAGTACCCGTGGGTGTATCCCATCGGGTCCCATGGACTTGTTCACTTTCAGGTTCATCAGATGGTCACGAACATGATCTTCACTTACAATGGGCAATTTTTTCCAACCCCTGTCATTGTCTTTTGTGAGTCCAGAAGTGTGGCTGGAGCCCTTGCCAGTGAAGACTGAGGAAAAGAAGTCATTGAGAACCTCGGCCTTCTCCATATCACTTGTCACCAGTTCTCCCGTTTCCTTTCTGAGGGGGCCCACACCCTCCCTAGCCTTCTTCTTACCATTAATGTACCTATAGAAATCTGCTGTTTTCCCTTGATATCCTTGGCTAGATTTAATTCTAACTGAGCTTTAGCTTTTCTCACCAGGTCTCTTGCTGTTCGGACAGCTTCCTTATATGCCCCCCATTCTAGCTGTCCTTTCTTCCACTCCTTATAAAGTTTCTTTTTGTGTGACAGTGTGTCCAGGAGAACCCTGTTCATCCAGGCAGGTCTCCTAGCATACTTTCCTGCCTTCCTCTTTGTTGGTATAGTTTGCTCCTGGATTCGGAGAAGGTGATCCTTGAACACTGACCAGCTGTCCTGGGTCCCTCTTCCCTCTAGGGCTTTGTCCCATGGCACTTTGCCCAGCAGATCCCTGAAGAGATCAAAGTCTGCATGCCTGAAGTCCAGGGTTGTAAGCTTGGAACATATCCTCCTAGTTGCCCTGAGGATCTTAAATTCTATCGCTTCATGGTTCACTGCAGCCAAGGTTATCCCTAAGCCTCACGTTGGTCACCAGCCCTTCCCTGTTGGTGAGAATGAGGTCCAGAATAGCACCTTTTCTTGTTGGTTCCTCTACCATTTGAAGGAGGAAGTTGTCATCAATGCATTCCAGGAACATCCTGGATTGCTGGTGCCTTGCTGTGTTGTCCCTCCAGCAGATGTCAGGGTGGTTGAAATTCCCCACGAGGACCAGGGCCTGTGAACGTGGAGCCACTTCTATCTGCCTATGGAAGGCCTCATCTGCTTGGTCAGGTGGCCTGTAGCAGACCCTACTGTAACATCACCTTCCCCTATCTTCCCTTTAATCTTAACCCATACACTCTTAATGAACTCCTTGTCCTTCCCCATGTGGAGCTCCATCGATTCTAGCTGGTCACTGATGTAGAGGTCAACACCTCCTCCCCTCCTACCCTGCCTGTCCTTCCTAAAGAGCTTGTATCCATCTATCCCTACATTCCAGTCATGGGAATCATCCCGCCAAGTTTCAGTAATAGCCACTATGTCATGGCTTTCCAGCAGTACAGTGGCCCTTAATTCATCCTGTTTATTGCTCAAGCTGTGTGCATTCACTTCAAGGCACTTCAGCTGGGCTGGCCGTGTCACCCTCTTGCGTGAATCCCCCTTGATTCCCTCTGGATGTCCTGGTGCGTCATCTCTTGCTTGCCTTAGGGAAACAAATTGAGAGCCCTTACTAGGACTTCATCCCCCTGCCCCTGATGTGCTTCCCCACTGTTTGTCACATGCAAGCATGAAATTATTGACCCCTTCCCCCTTTAAATCTAGTTTAAAGCCATATCAGTGAGGCCTGCCAACTCCTGCCCCAGAATACTTTTCCCCCTCTGGGATAAGTGCATCCCATTAGCTGCTCACAGCTCTGGTGCCTCATATACCAAGGCGTGATAGTAAAACCCAAAGCCCTGTCTATGACACCAGTCCCAGAGCCATGAACTGACCTGTTGACTCCTCCTATATATTCTCTCATCCATCACTGATGTCAGAGGGATGGAGGAGAACACAACCTGAGCTCCTGATCCTTTTACCAGTTGCCCTAAGGCCCTGAAATCTCTTTCAATTGATTGTCCTTTATTATGGTTCTTGTTACCTCTGTGGGTAAGACCTGGATACCTCCATATATATGACCCTGGCATATATATGTTTTGACCCTGGCATTGCTAGCTTTATTTTGTTGACTAACTTTAGGTTTCAGAAATATGCGAGAGATCTGAACCCTACTTTCAGGTAGCACAGAAGTATAATGCAACAGAAAGCAATGCCTTCTCTTGTTTGTTCTTTGCCATCCTTCAACATACAAGGACTAGGTTATCAGAAAACAGAAAGAATTATTTTCCTCTCCATGCGCTAAACTGTCAGAATACGGTACTTAATGACAAAACACTAGCCGCTGCTTCCTTAGCAAGCACAGAAGGTGAAAAACTAAAAGAAAAAAGATAAAAAAAACCAAACAAACAAACATTAACATTAGCCAAATCCTTACCCAGCTGAAACTTTTAAAAGAGTCTCAGAGATAATACATCTGCTGTTGGACTTGGTGATCTTAGGGGTCTTTTCCAACCTAAATAATTCTATGATTCTGTGATTCCATACTGTTGTGCAACATGAGCTATATGCAAGAATTCTGGGTGGTCCATATAGCATTTTTAAGTGGTACAGTAATATGGATACAAAAGAGGAGCAGATTGTCAGTTCTACTTCCTAGTCATAGAAAGGTCCATGAAAGTCACTAAGAAAACACTTAATTCCATTCTGGGGGGTGGGTTTTGAAACTTCACAGGCTTGTTTAGTGTTTACGAGGGAAGATGTGTCCAGCTAGAATCACATTTTGCATATTACTCTCCTGAGAACACTTGCTTTCCACAAATACCTCCAGCCATTGACTTCTACAGTCTGGTAGCTGCGACTCTTTCAGTACTAAATAAAGCTGACAGGTTTCTGGCAGAATTGTGCCGACATTTAAACTGTCTTTATGAAATATTTCAATTTTGACAGAGCAAAAAATTCTGCAGGAAAAAATGGTTTTGTGAAAATGTTTTTACTATCTTTACCAGTCACTCCTCTGTCCAGGAGATAAGGCTAGATAACTTATGTCAGACATACAAACCAAATTATAAGTTCTCAGAACATATACAACTCACGGTTCTTTCTTTCTAGTTCTTTTTTTTTCAACTTCAAACTCAGAGTCTTCTGGACTGTTCTGTAATAACAGAAAATTGCAGTTATCATAGTCAGGAATATGACAATGTGGTAGGAAAAAGTTTCAAACAGACTGTTGAAGTAGTTTATTCTCAATCATAGAATCATAGGATTATATGATCATAGAGTAATTCAGGCTGGAAAGTACCTCAGGAGCTCTCTCTTCCAACCTCTTGCTCAAAGCAAAACAGCTCTGAGGTCAGACGAGGTTGCTCAGGGCTTTATCCAATTGAGTCTCAAAAACCTCTATGACTGGCAACTGCACGACCTTCCTTGGCAAACTCTTTCACTGCCTGACTGTCCTCATGAGGAAAATGTTTCTCTCTGTTTTTAATTGGACCCCCTCCTTTGTGAATTGTGACTCTTGTTTCTTGCATTCCTGTCATCTACTGCTGCAAAGATTTTGGCTCTGTCTTCTTGAGGCTGTTCTCACAGTTATTGGGTGAATGACGTTTAGTCCTCCCTGCAAAGTTGTCTTTTCTCCAGCCTAAAAAAACCCAGCTCCTTCAACCCTCACAAAACAAGTTTAGCAGTCCCCAAACATCTTGGTGGTCAAACAAATTTGCCAACATCTTTCTTGTGTTGGGTTTCTCTAAACTGATTGCAGTATTCTAGGTGTTGTATAACAAGTCTTAAGTAAAATCAGCTCAATCAATCAGCTGGATTGCTGTTAACTCAGAGCAGGATGCACTTGGCCCTATGCTTTCCAGGCACACTGATGGCTCATGATGAGCTTGCTGCCTGCTGAGACTTCAAGACACTTTTCAGACCCCTGCAGTCAATCTCCAGCTTTTATTGCTGCCTGGGGAACTTCTTTGCCAGGTGCAAGCTCTCCTCTTTCTTCCTGTTGAATTTCATAAGGTTCCTGTAATCCTTTGTGGGTCCCTTTGAATAGCAGCACTGCCCTTAGCAGTATTGGCTGTTCCCTCACTCACACTTTGTCATTTGCAAATTTGCTGAAAATTCACGTTGTCAGTTCCTCTGGGTCATTGATATGGATATCATTGTATTTGGGAAGTCATGGCAGTCCAGTGAAGTTCCCATTGACTGGAAAAGGGGAAACATAACCCTCATTTTTAAAAAGGAAATAAAGGAAGACCCAGGGAACTACAGACCAATCAGTCTCAACTCTGTGCCCTGCGAGATTATGGAGCAGATACTCCTGGAAACTATTCTAAGGCACATGGAAAATAAGAAGAAGATCAGTGACAGTCAACATAGCTTCATTCAGGGGAAATCTTGCCTGAAAAATTTGGTGTCCTTCTGCAATGGGGTTATAGCATTGGTGGATAAGGGAAGAGCAACTGACATCATCTACCTAGACTTGTGCAAAGCATTTGACACTGTCTCACTTGACATTCTTGTCTCTAAATTGGAAAGACATAGATTTGATGGATGGACCAATGGGTGGATAAGGAATTGTCTAGATGGTTGCACTCAAAGAGTTGTGCCAACAGCTCGATGCCCAAGTGGAAACCAATGATGAATGGAGCTCCTCAGGGGTTTGTATTGGGACTGGTGCTGTTTACCATCTTTGTCAGTGACATGGACAGTGATATTGAGCGCACCCTCAACAAGTTTGCCGATGACACCAAGCTGTGTGGCATGGTCGACATGCTGGAGGGAAGGGATGCCATCCAGAGGGACCTGAACAGGCTTGAGAGGTGGGCCTGTGCAAACTTCATGAAGTTCAACAAGGTCAATTGCAAGGTCCTTCATGTGGGTTGGAGCAATCCCAAGCACAAATACGGGCTGGATGGAGAATGGATTGAGATTGGTCCTAACAAGAAGAGCTTGGCAGTGTTGGTGGATGAGAAACTCAACATGAGCTGGCAATGTGCATTCACAGCCAACTGTATCCTGGGCTTCAGCAAAAGAAGCGTGGTCAGCAGGTTGAAGCAGGTGATTGAAGGAAGACCTTTAAAGATTGTCTAGTCCAAGCCCCAGCCATGGGCAAGGACATCTTCCACTAGATCAGCTTGCTCAAAGCCCCATCCAACCTGACCTTGAACACTAGCAGAGGAAAGACATGGACCTGTTGGAACAGGTCCAGAGGAGGGCCACTAAGATGATCAGAGGGATGATGGAACAACCTCTCCTATGAGGACAGGCTGAGAGAGTTGGGATTGTTCAGCCTGGAGAAGGGAAGGCTCTGGGGAGACTTTATAGCTCCCTTCCAGTACCTAAAGGGGGCCTACAGGAAAGATGGGGAGGGAGTCTTTATCAGGGAGTGTAGCAATAGCATGAGGGTGATGGTTTTAAACTGAAAAAGGGGCAATTTAGATTATGTATCAGGAAGGAATTCTTTAATGTGAGGGTGGTGAGGCACTGGAACAGGCTTCCCAGGTAAGTTGTGGATGCCCCTTCCCTGGAAGTGTTCAAGGCCAGGTTGGATGGGGCTTTGAGGAACCTGGCTAGTGGAAGGCGTCCCTGACTATGACAGAGGGGTTGGAACTAGATGGTCTTTAAGGTCCCTTCCAAACCATTTTATGATTCTGTGATATGATTCTATGACATCAGCCTTGAAGCTGATGGAATACAAGTTGCAGAGCTTGTTAAGCAATTTCCTTGACTTGCAATGTTGACTGAAAATCCACAGTGTTACTTTGTACAAAAAACAATTAAAAATTGAGTGGGGCAACCTTAGGAAGAAGGCATGAATAACCTATACTGAGTGACTTTCCTGTTCCTCAGTCTCTATTTCTGAGCTTCAGCAGCACTTGATTCCTCTAATTTTCCAACTTGTTATTTCAAGCTGTCACAAGGAAATAAAAAACATTGTGAGTTACTTTTTCAGCCTAGCAAAATAATCACCCTCACTTATATGTCATTTAGGCAGCATACTTTTCTTTTTATTTAAGGCATAAAGCATTAAGCTTTAGGGGGATCTATGCAAAAGTAGGCAAGAGAGAAACACTATAGCAACAGCTCAGATACAAAAGAAAAAAACAAAAGCACCTATAAACAAACCATGAACACCTGACAATTTTTTTCTTCCATTTTACTGTTTTGGCTATAGCGTAACTCTGTCTATTCCCATTGCCCAGGATTTAATCCTGCTCTTGAGTTGGTAGCACTCCAACACATGAAAGTTGTTTAATATGATATGAAAACAAGCACAAGTTAGATGAAGTCCTAGAGAGAGAGGTTTCAACACAGTATATAAGTAATTTTTTACTAAATAATTAAGAACATTTGCTTTTAGGAAAACAAGGAACTTAAAAACCTTTAAAATTCATTAAACAAATTGTTAGACAAACAACCAAGTTTTTAAACAAAATGTGGCAGAGCAGGGAGACAAATTCATTATCTCTATTGCAAGAGTTTTTATCACTTTTTCTGAAGTTCTCTCTCAATTGTTCAAGATGAGATGAACTATTTATGTAAGATAATGCATATCTATCACGAATCTGTCATATATTAGACCAGCATATGAATAAATCCTGCTGTACAGTGAAAAGGGGGGGAAAAATACCCTGTAGTGAGTCTTCTGCAGGGATTGGATGATTATGGTTGGATGATAATGAGAACTAAGATGGGTGAAGAGATAGTGTTGACCATTGAGGCTTATTTTACTGGTGTCAACAAATAGGCACAGAACATGAAAAATGTTGATTCAATGGATGGGCCTAAAGTCCTTTAAATGGAGGATTTGCCTCCAAAAGAAATGTGAATTTGTTTAATTTTCTATTTACATAACTTTATTCATTCTGTATACATTGTAATGCCTAGCTGAGGGAGGTCTGAGATTTCAAGAATGCGAGGTGTTGTGAGTACTTTATAAAAATCAAGGAACCTGTTGTCTAAGACAGAAAGGATTAGGGCTCATCTGACATAGTAAAATCAAAATGCCTAAAGAAGAAGTTCTTGTTTAATTTATCTTTGGCACACATTATGTATGGCAACACAGCATTGTACATCTTTGAAATCAGTGCAGGCTGAACATAGATTTGCTTGCTATTGTTATCAAGAACATAAACCAGCCACAAGAATAATAAAGCAACTTTAGTTTTCACTTTACCACTTTTTAGAGCATATAAATTAGGAAATTGAGGAAATTTATTTAAACCGTATGATTTTTACCAGAAGTAGTTACACCAAATCAAATAAGAAACAAAATAGATGCAGTTAAACTGTCTCAAGAAGTACTCACGTACAGGTCTAAAAGTGTCCAAACACACATATTATTTGCTAGAGATGTTGCCTTTTCCTATTTTCTATTTGGATTATCTTGCAATTGAGTCCCTTGTGTCCCTGGCAAAAAGCTGACATTTCACTAATTGCTCTTTGACTAGCGTCCTACATATACACCACTTTAGAAAACATACAGTTTGGGTTCAGATGGCTTTTGAGTGCTTGCTTGTACACCTCTCAGTAGATCTCACCACTGAAGAACAGCTGAAGAGTCAGCAGGTAGAAACCATGAGTCCATGATACCTCTCAAATAGAAAACCACACACACCTGACTTGCATTGAGGATGGAGCACATCTAAAAGTCCTTGCAGCCAAATCCCACGGCCCATTGGACAGATGGCATGGTGAAAAAGGCTTTCCTGGAAAGGCCTCGTATGTGTGCAGCAAAGGCTGATGTGGTACACAGAATTTTGGAAGCATACACATCCTGCATTGCTCATGCTGGTTGTCTCTAAGTAGTGAAATGAGCAGACAAAACACAGGTCAAAGAATACATTGTCTTTTGTCCAATATTATATCTTATGTTTTTCATTTAACTCAGGGAAAATTGCAATGTTTTGAAACCAACAAACTCTGCTTGCAGAAAAGCAAAAACCCAATGACCGTATGCGCTACTTTTGCACAGGAAAGATTAAAAGATCCACGGTAAACCATTACCACAGCTTTTGCTTCTGAGTTAGAAGTCCAAAAAAACATGTCAGTTTGGCTGTGGAGTTTTGATGGTATTATTTTTTGTTTGGTTTGGTTTGTTTTGTTTTTAAAATTGTAATCTTCCCTCACTGACTAATCTTTTCTGGGAAGACAGATCTTTTGGTTTGCTTCATGTAGATGTGATCCTGCAGGCTCTGAACTTTCATGACATTATCTCAGCTTCTCTTGACTTCTTCCTTAGTGGGAACTGAAGAATGTTGCTGACCACCCACAGTATTTTATAAGATTAGAGGAAAAACTATAAAGTTTGGAGAGCATAGACAGATGCATTTTTTGACTGTACAAAGAAAGAAAATAAATCAAACAAACCAAATGTCTGATGCAGAAAATCATGAAGAAAAAAGAAAAGTTCTGGTTGCCCGAACAAATGCCCTACCCTGGTTAAAAGAACTTTAATTGCTCGTGTTGATTTGGCACATTCTGCATTTGTTTGTGGTTAGCACTTGAAACACTAGCAAGCTGGAGAAGACAGAGGGAAAAGCATAGAAAGTGATTAAGTAGAGCGGGAAGGTACTTGAGGCAGAAAAATTGGGGGGTTATGGGATGACAAAGATACAGCTGTTGCAAGTGTTTCTACTTTGAAATAGAGGAATAATTAGTGGGATGAAAGAGTTATATCTCTAAGTTCAAATTGCTGCAAATTGTACATCCACTAAACTCTGTCCAAGAGTGAGATTCATTTAATAATGAGGAAACATTATTTACAATCTTTGGAAACAATTATACTAAAAAGTACCATAAGAAAAAGATCTGCACTAGCAAGGCTAACGGTACAAATTGTTTCTATCTCTGAAACATGAAACTTCGTAATTTAATACATGTCCTCATATGAAAACAGCTGCTTTGTAAAACAGTGACTAAAATGGTATGTAGAGGATTTATTTGTACTCAAGGTATCAAGAAATAGCTTTTATTTCAACAAATATATACATTTAAAGCAGATAGATAGTTCTGCATTGTTCTGGAGATGTATCAGGGAAAAAGGAATTACAAGCAGCTGGTGGTTTTGCTGAACAAATGGTTTGACCACCCTGCAGAGAGGTATCTAAACTTTCTCAGAATTTAAGGCATCATCAGGAAAATCTTTGATTACTGTGACTGTTAAAAAGGAAATGCATCATTGCAGATCAACTGCATGCTCTTGACTGAGAACTTTGAAAGAGGATAAAATAATTGGAATTTTTACTGCAAAGATTTTTGAACATTTGTGAAAAAAGGGAATATATTAAGTGGTAGCTTTTAAAATATGGCATTAAAGACCTACATTGAGAAAAGTATGTAATATTTCTTCAGTAGTTCTCTATTAATTATAGATATGCCTCAGCATTAAATAGTAAGACCAGTTGTGCTCTGGGTACCCAGCCCCCTGAGATGGACAACAGGGATAGGGAGCAGAATGAAGCCTCCACAATCCAAGAGGAAATGATTAGCAACCTGCTACACCACTTACACACACACAAGTCTATGGGGCCGGATAGGATCCACCCAAGAGTACTGAGGGAGCTGGCAGAAGTGCTCACCAGGTAACTTTCCATCATTTATCAGCAGTCCTGGCTAACCGGGGAGGTCCCAGTTGACTAGAGGGACAAATGTGACACCTCTTTACAAGAAGGGCCAGAAGGATGATTCGGGGAACTACAGGCCTGTCAGGGAAGGTTATGGAGCAGATCATCTTGAGTGCCATCATGCGACATATTCAGGACAACCAGGTGATCAGCCTGAGTCAGCATGGGTTTATGAAAGACAGGTTCTGCTTGACTAACCTGATCTCATTCTACGACAAGGCGACCCACTTAATGCATTTGGGAAAGGCTGTGGATGTTGTCTACCTAGAATTTAGTAAAGCCTTTGACACTGTTTCCTACAGCATTCTCCTGGAGAAACTGGCTGCTCGTGGCTTGGAGTAGTGTACTCTTCACTGGGTAAAAAACTGTCTGGATTATTGGGCCCAAAGAGTAATGGTGAATAGACTTTAATCCAGTTGGCAGCCGGTCACAAGTGGTGTTCTCCAGGGCTGAGTATTGGGCCCAGTTCTGCTTAATACCTTTATTAATGATCTGGACAAGGGGATCGAGTGCATCTTCAATAAGTTTGCAGACGACACCAAGTTAGTCAGGAGTGTTGATC
The DNA here is from genome assembly GCF_963924245.1 of Chroicocephalus ridibundus. Classification (NCBI taxonomy): domain Eukaryota; kingdom Metazoa; phylum Chordata; class Aves; order Charadriiformes; family Laridae; genus Chroicocephalus; species Chroicocephalus ridibundus. The sequence goes on along the minus strand of NC_086285.1, from coordinate 151,401,268 downwards.
TGCTTGAGGGTAGGAAGGCCCTACAGAGAGATCTGGACAGGCTAGATCCAGGGTCTGAGGCCAACTGTATAATGTACAACAAGACCAAGTGCTGGGTCCTGCGCTTGGGTAACAACAACCCCGTACAACGCTACAGGCTTGGGGAAGTTTGGATGGAAATCTGCCTGGTGGAAAATGACCCGGGAGTGTTGGCTGACAGACAGATGAATATTTGCCAGCAGTGCGCCCACAAGAAGGCCCATAGCATCCTGCCTTGTATTAGGAATAGTGTGGTGACCAGGACTAGAGAAGTGATTGTGTCTCTGTACTCGGCACTGGTGAGGTCACACCTCACCAGTTTTGGGTCCCTCACTATAGGAGGGACATTGAGGTTCTGGAGCATGTCCAAAGAAGGACAACAAAGCTGGTGACGCATCCAGAGGTCTTATGAGGAGTGGCTGAGGGAACTAAGGTTGTTTAGCCTGGAGAAAAGGAGGCTGAGAGGTGACCTTATTGCTCTCTACAGGTACTGGAAAGGAGCTTGTAGCAAGGTTGAGGTTGGTCTTTTCTATAAAGTAACACGTGGTAGGTCAAGAGGAAATATCCTCAAGTTGGTCCAGGGGAGGTTTAGACTGGATATTAGGTAAAAATTTCTCTACAGGAAGCATTGTTAAGCATTGGAACAGGCTGCCCAGGGAAGGAGATTATATCGAGGTGGGTGTTGGCTAGTCTCTTCTTGCAAGTAACAAGGGATAGGACAAGAGCAAATGGCCTCAAGTTGCGCCAGGGGAGGTTTAGATTGGATATTAGGAAAAATTTCTTCACTGAAAGGAACAGTCATTATTCCTGGAGGTACTTAAAATATGTGTAAATGTGGTGCTTAGGGAGAAGGTTTAGTGGTGGACTTGGCAGTGCTAGATTAATGGTTGGACTTGATGTTCTTAAAGGTCTTTTGCAACCTAAACAATTCAATGATTCTATGATTTTTATTATAAAGTTTGTCATTACATCTTATTAGCATAGTTTCTCTTTTTTTCTGGCCTTCCTTAACCCATGAAATCACTGATCACTCTAAAACAAATGGTTCTGTGAGTTAATTTCTTTTAGCTTTTCTCTACTGGTTAATTCTGAAGGAGAGGGACGCTAGTTGTTAATAATGTGAAGTAATTATTTTATGTTATACAATGTAGATAATAATTTCAAGTAAATTCACTCATCTTTCTTCATACAGAATCTTTTAATATTAGGGAGGATTTAGGATCTCTCTGCTGTTTTTAGGATTTATCCATAGGATGCTGCCCTTTACTGAAATAATATGGGAAAGTAGAAAAGTAAGGATCCAAACATAAATCCAAACATAGATACAGCACTGTGTAATATTTCACTTCTTAATGTAAAAATTATATTAAATAGCCAGTAAAGACTGCAGGTGTTGCATAGAGTGGTTTGGTAATAAATAATGTGGACTTGTTGCTAACACAGTAATACAAATTTTACTTATTACAAATCCAACAAAAATAATTTTAAAATAGTCTAACAAGAAGAACTGATTTGGAAAAAAAATAGGTCATCTCTAAGAGTGGAAAATCTTATTCTGCACACTGGTGAGTTGGAATCATAGGAAACAGTAACATGCAGTTTCCTGGTGACTTAAGACTTAACAAAAAACAGTGATTTTTTGATGTGCTTAAGTTACCATATAGTTTAAACAAAAGACTTAATGAGTGCAAAAGCTGCAAAGCTCATGAAACCTTAATATATGACAAAGCCATATACTCTTTTAAATAATATTGTTCTCTATAAATGATCTCACTACGATCTGTTCAGTGAATGAATTGATCTTTATGACTAAGGGCATAAAAACCATGCATCAGAAAAAAATCAATACATCTTTTTCAAGATGTCACATTGCTAAACTAACTAAAATAAATTTCTCTGCCATAAGAAAATTATTCTGCATTTTTTGAAAGCAGATTAATATGCTTATTTTAATTATACTGACTAGTGCATATTTTATTAGAAAATATACCTTCAGTGTTTTATAAAATAAATTAAAAGGAAAATACTTTACCTGCAGCAAAATTGCCACTAATTGTCTTCATCTTACTTTGTGTACTAATGTGCAATTGTCTTGGAAACTTATTAATCTCTACTCACACATAATGAATGAATCAACTAATAATAGCTCTATTACTTACTAAAGACCTAACTTGAAATACACATTTGTAAGCCAAACAATATATTAGCAACTAAATAAAGCAAACTACTTCCAAAGGAATTTAGAATTTAGCAAAATAGCTAATCAAATAGCTAATCAAATTTAGAATAAAATTATTGTACAAATAAGTGAAATAAAGAAAAACTACAGCAAAATAACTTACATTGATGTCAATCTCAAAAACATTTAGTTAAATTGTATCCAATGATTACAATAAAGGCTAAATACACACTTTTTTTTCTAAGACATAAGAACATAGCCATTCTGGAAAGTACTTATACTGTTACATAGGTAAAATGAAAAAAGAGCTTTATTAAGCACAATATTCTCATAAACTTTTGGAGAGGGTTAATGAGGAATTAACATAAAAACTGTATAGATTACATCACGTTATATAGCAACCACAAGAACTGTAATGCAGGTGAATTCAAAACTTGCATTCAAAAAAATCTGAAAATTCTTTATTCAGACTTGTCATTTATTGATTTGTATAACCCAAATTATCTTTTGATGAAACTTTTCCATAGAGTATTCGTAGAACCAAGGTTTTTCACCCTGTGCTAGATTTTGTCATTCAAAGGTCCAAAGATCCTGATAAATCTATGACAAAGGTCTGATAAATTTCTCAGGGTGTCACTCTTCTCCTGCATGCTGTCAAACTGACTTTACATTAGTTAATTTTTATTTTATATGCAAGAGAACCTAATTCTGATTATAAATACCTCTTGATTAATATAGGTGTAATTGTCTTGACTTCAGTTAAGTTATTTCAGTGGGGTTCCATACTGCTGGGTGGAAGAGGTGACCTTGTCCCTAAAAGTAGTCAGACAGCTTGACTCATTGTTGATATACACAGAAAAGTGCAGGATGTTAGAAGTTTCCATTAAGAACATTATTATGGTCTTTGATTTACTGCTTTGTTTCATTTTAGAAAATTCCTGTAAGATTCTAATTACAGAAAGAAAAACTAAAACACTCTGTCCATGAAGATAAGCAATCTATACCTTCTGATCCTTACACTATGCCGACATTCACTAAGTAGCAGACAGTATTCAAGGTCTGAACATAAATGCAATAAAGTCTTTTTGTAATGAGGCTACATCATCGTGAAATCCCACAAACATATTATGTTGGTATTTGCCAAGGTCTTTAAGAAAGCACACTGTAATTGCAAACTTACACAAGAAAAAGAAGCAAGAAAATAGAACTTGTCATGACTATTGCAAATCAGCATACCCTGTGTTTCTGTCAATACGAAAAAGATTTGTAAGGTGGCATTTTAATACACACTTCCTGTTTTGTGGATGAGTTTTAATAGGTCGCATAGAAAATGATACATGCACTCGTAAAATCAATAGAGTATTTCTAATGATTTTCAATGGACATTTGATCAGGCCATTGTAGATCAGAAAGATTAAGCCTGTAAGAAAAGTAATTTAATATTTCCTCTTAACTCACTTTATGAAAATGGAATTAACTCCAAGTAAGTTAAATGTTTTAATCAAAGTGCATACACAATAAAATAAAAATACCTTTAAATTCAGATTTGACTCTTTTTTCATTTGTGGACACTCAAATGTGATTCATTTCAGCAGAACTTCTAGCAAAACTAAAAGGTTATATGGAATAAAAAAGCATCTGTTTCATTAAGTTACCTGGTTAAAAACTATTTATTATGAAAGGAATAAAAAATAAGAAGGAAACTGTCACACAGACATTCTGGAGCAGATGGCAATGGGGAAAACAGAGAAGGCCAGAAGCTATGAGCCACAGAGGGATGGATTCTTAGAGGGGAAGCTCAGGCATCACCTTCAAGAGGTTCAGCCTGAATTTTTCACTGATATAAAGGGGTAAACAAGACTGGCATGAGTGTTTTAGAATATTTGAGGGGGCTTGTGAGACTGTGCAAAACTCATTACGGTATATCAAGGAGAAGGTCCAAAGGCAGGAATGAAGCAGGCGGACCAGTGAGGGAGAAGGATGGGAAAATGGGGGGTCGTGGGTAAAAGGGGTCCATCACATGTGAGCAGGTCACTGTGCTTGTCTGACTGCACCCTGCATAAGATCCATGCAGCCTAGCCTATCCTCTTACTGAATCCTCAACGGTTTTTTTTTTCTGTGTAACCTCACTATGTGAGTGCTATAATTTGTGTCAGCAAATAGAAAAGAAGCTGGGAGTCGCAGGGCATATAGCTCTGTGTGACAGCAACTGGAAAGACCAGGATGTATTTATCTTTCCTGAGTGAATTTAGTTGTGAATGTGTATGTGCATGTGTCATTGTCAGGGTTTAATCCCAGCTGGCAACAAAGCACCACGTAGCTGCTCCTCACTCAGTCCCAGGGGGGAGAGAATCAGAAGAGTAAAAGTGAGAAAATTCGTGGGTTGAGATAAAGACAGTTTAATAGGTAAAGCAAAAGCCGTGCATGCAAGCAAAGCAAAATGAGGAATTCATTCACTACTTCCCGTCAGCAGGCGATTGTTCAGTCATGTCCAGGAAAGCAGGGCTCCGTCACACATAACAGTTACTTGGGAAATAAAACGCTGTAACTCCAAACATTCTCCCCTTCCTTCTCCTTCCCCCAGCTTTATATGCTGAGCATGCTATCATATGGTATGGAATATATATCCCTTTGGTAAGTTGGGTTCACATGTCCTCTGTGTCAGCTGTGTCCTCTCCCATCTTCTTGTGAACACCCAGCCTACTTGCTGGTGGGCTGGTGTAAGAAGCAGAAAAGGTCTTGACTGTGTAAACACTGCTCAGCAACAACTAAAACAATCTGCATTATTATCACTGTTTTCAGCACAAATCCAAAATGTATTCCATGCTAGCTACTATGAAGAAAATTAACTCTATCCCAGCCAAAACCAGCACAGTCATTCATTAACAAACCTCAAGCTGGACTAGCTGGCAAGCAGGAGGCTGGCATCTGGAAAGGCACAAGGTCTGAGACAGGGGCTGGGCATGGATTTTAAGTGAATTTAGGTTTTGTGCTAATGTTTGAGGGATCTGTGACTCAGTGTCTGCAACACCAGTGTCAGACAAGTGTGCAAGTGCATGCATCTGTTTGTGGGTGAACATCAATCTGGACTAGCTGGTGAGCAGGAGGAGACCTGCATGGTGGGCAAGGGGCCCAGGGAGCAGCTATGGGCATTAGACAGCCCACTCACTTAATTCTACTTCTTCCCCCTCCTCCTCACATCCACCCCCCCCGCCCCCAGCCCCCTGCAAAGGGTAGGGAGAAGAGGGAGCAAAGAAGGAGAAAGGTAAAAAAACCCAAAACTTGTGGGTTGAGATAAAGACAGTTTAATAGAATAACATAAAAGGACAATACCAACAACAACAACAATAGCAATAAAAATAATGGTAAAGGAATATACAAAATAAAGTAATACAATACAAGTCATTCTCACCACACAGTGAACTGGTTGCCCAGCCTGAGGAGTCATGGCAGATTCCTACTTCCCTGGCCAACCTCCACTTATTTCCTCAGTACGACTTCTAGGGTATGGAATATTCCATTGGCCATCATATTCTGCCTATGCTCCTTCTCAGCTTCTACGGGAAGCTGAAAAAAGTCCATGATTAATATAGACATCACCTGGCAACAACTAAAATAATATGGGTTATCAACATGCCTTTCATATCAAATCTGAAATGCAGCAGCCACTGGAAAGAAACTCTGTCCAGCTGAAACCAGGACACAGGGTTAGGTCTAACAGTATTTTTCCAGGACTTGTACTGTATATCTTCTAGAAATTCTCTTTTTAAAAACAAAAACAAAAACAAAACCCCCAAACTAATACTATCAGACACCCTACAGGTAATATATTTTTTTTTCCTCAAGATGTTTAAGTTCATTAAACGTTTATATCACTGTGTTTCCATTTTTGAAATCCATGAACCTGGAGAGGCAGATGGCTAAATGGTTTGCAGATGGTTGAAAATGATAAATGGCTGTGACAAGGTTAGTAATAGTACTTTTGTTCACTGTATTAGTGCAATCTGTTTCTGCCTAGGAAGCAACCTGAACTGTTAAGTGAACTTAAATTAACAAAATATTTTCCTCTACTTTTTGTTGTGACATTTCATAGTTTTGTTTTCAATATAATTCTTGCTTACCTGTACTGAATGCCACTTTTATATACTGTGTAGTTTTACAGCTATTAGCTATGTCTTGGGTGACACCTGCCATTTTATCTGTGGGTATTATTTAAACCTTTTTTTTTCAGACACATTTACAGGTTTTTCAATGCCCTTGAGTTCATAGCATATAATTAATAAAAAAAAATCCATATGGCCTCACAGATGCATACCACAACTATCCTGCAAAACGGGTAGAAGGAAGTGCTTGTATTTGGTTTTAGTTTATTCCCTTGAATAAATATATCAGCTGCAATAATTGGAAATGGCAAGAGCGCTAGCAAAAAGATGTGTTATGTAATCATATTTTTTTAAGCGTATTTATTGATTGTTTTCCTGTTCCCAATTTACTAGGCTGGCAATGAAGAATGAAACAGGACATAACGAAGGACAATTAGGGAGGCAGAGCATTGGTGCAAGGTAGAGAAAAGATTACTCCAGAAATATGGGAATGGAGACTCACTATGATTCAGACCAATGCTTTGTCTGGTTAGGCCTCCTTTATTTAACAGTATCCAGCACCATTTATTTTCAGAATAAGGTAGAAGAAAAACTAAGGCTGTAGTCATTGACATTCCCACTAATTCAATGTGGCCTTAATTTCATCTCCATTTCGTTTCTGGACAATGGAATTTTTTTCCTGGAATAATTTCTCAATAATCTCTTCATTTTTTTAAAAAAGAGAAAACCTCAACCAATTACTAGCATACAACAAACAGATTTTGTCCAGACATTGTTTTGTTTTTATAAGTTTTGTTCTAGCACAGTTTCTGAATGGCCTTGCCATTTTTAACAAGGAATTTTATCCACCATTGTACTGCCCATACCAGAAGCTTTATTAAATTCTGAAAAGCTCTTCACCATCTTCTTGGATTTTACTAAGCATATTTACATGCAAATCAGTGATAAATGTTTCTAACATCAGTTCTACTAAGGACCCACCACTGTAAACATATTGCAGTGGTGCAGTTAAAGCAAAAATTTCTATTAGTCTTCTTCCTTTAATCTAGTTCAAATCAAGTAGTGTATCTTGTAGGTCCTTTACAAAAAAAATATGTTCATAAGAGTTTATGAATAGTATTTTAGTCATCTCATATGTTCAGCTCTTATATGTTTACGTGACTTCTTTTGACACATTTAATCTTCATAATTTACTGTGGATTTCAGCCTCTTCCTTATTTTATGCTTCAGTTGCTGATAATCGTTTAAAAAGAAGGATAAAATAGATTGTGCCCTTGTACAAATAGTTTCTTGTCAATGTTCCTATTCTTAATCAGAATTATAACTTATCTACATAAAGCTATGCTCAGAGAGTGTTGGTCAGGAATACATTTTATTGCATTGAGTCATGATGCTAAACCAAACTTCACCAAATTTTCCTAATTCTTTGATTGAGTATCCCATGACACTTATTTGTCTTTTTAGCATCTTTGCACTTCAAATGTCATAGAATCATAGAATCTTAGAACCATAGAATCTTCATGGTTGGAAAGGACCTTTGAGATCATCGAGTCCAACCAGACACACACAAAAAACACCCCCTACAATCTCTGTCACTAGGGCATGCCCTGAAGTGCCAAATCTAGATGTTTCTTAAATGCCTCTAGGGATGGTGACTCAACCACCTCCCTGGGCAGGCTGTTCCAGTGCCTGACCACTCTTTCAGTAAAGTCACTCTTCCTAATATCTAATCTAAACCTCCCCTGCTGCAACTTCAGACCATTTCCTCTGGTCCTGTCATTATTCACCTGGGAGAAGAGGCCAACACCCACCTCTCTACAGCCTCCTTTCAGGTAGTTGTAGAGGGCAATGAGGTCTCCCCTCAGCCTCCTCTTCTCCAAGCTAAACATGCCCAGCTCCCTCAGCCTCTCCTCATATGACCTGGTCTCCAGACCCCTCACCAGCCTGGTAGCTCTCTTCTGGACACGCTCCGGCACTTCAATGTCCCTCTTGTACAGAGGGGCCCAGAACTGAACACAGCACTCGAGGTGAGGCCTCACCAGTGCCGAGTACAGAGGCACGATCACTTCCCTGCTCCTGCTGGCCACACTATTCCTGATACAAGCCAGAATGCTGTTGGCCTTCTTGGCCACCTGGGCACACTGCTGGCTCACGTTAAGCTGACCGTCCACCAGCACCCCCAGGTCCTTTTCTGCTGGGCAGCTTTCCAGCCACTCTTCCCCAAGCCTGTAGCGTTGCTTGGGGTTGTTGTGACCAAAATGCAGGACCCGGCACTTGGCCTTATTAAACCTCATACAGTTGGCCTTGGCCCATCGATCCAGCCTGTCCAGGTCCCTCTGTAGAGCCTTCCTACCCTCAAGCAGATCAACGCTCCCACCTAGTTCAGTGTCATCTGCAAACTTGTCTATGCCATGATTCGCCAGATTCTCCATGAGAATGCTATGGGGGATGGTGTCAAAGGCCTTACCAAAGTCCAGATAGACAATGTCCACAGCCTTCCCCGCATCCAGAAGGCGAGTCACATGGTCATAGAAAGAGATCAGGTTGGTTAATCAGGACCTCCCCTTCCTAAACCCATGCTGGCTGGCCCTGATCCCTTGGCTGCCCTGAACCTGCTGTGGGAGCTCACTCAGGTGATCCTCTCCATGATCTTTCCTGGTACCGAGGTCAGGCTGACAGGCCTGTAGTTCCTCGGATCCTCCTTCCAACCCTTCTTGTTGATGGGTATCACATTAGCCACCCTCCAGTCATCTGGTATCTCCCCTGTTGACCAAGATTGTTGATAAATGATGGAGAGAGGCTTGGTGAGCTCTCCCGCCAGCTCCCTGAGTACTCTTGGGTGAATCCTATCCGGTCCCATAGACTTATGTGCGTCCAGGTGCAGAAGCAGATCATTGACTACTTCCTCCTGGGTTGTGGGTGGGTTGCTCTGCTCTCCATCCTTATCTTCCAGCTCAGGAGGCTGAATACCCTGGGGATAGGCATTAAGTATCTCAGCCTTCTCCTTATCCTTGATTGCAACTTCCCCCCCTGCATCCAGTAAGGGATGGAGATTCTCCCTCGCTCTTTTTGTTGATGTATTTATAAAAAGTTTTTTTGTTGTCCTTAATGTTAGTGGCCAAGTTGAGCTCCAGCTGGGCTTTTGCCTTCCTAATTTTCTCTCTGTATAACCTAACGAGATCTCTGTACTCCTCCTGAGTTGCCTGTCCCTTCTTCCAAAGGTGGTAAACCCTCCTTTTATTCCTAAGTCCCATCAGAAGTTCCTTATTCATCCAGACTGGCCATTTTCCCCACCCTCTAGACTTGCGACACTTGGGGACAGCCTGCTCCTGGGCCTTTAAGATTTCCTTCTTGAAGAGCGTCCAGCCTTCCTGGACCCCTTTGCCCTTCAGGACTGTCTCCCAAGGGACTTTCTCAACCAGTGTTCTGAACAGGCCAAAGTCCACCCTCCGGAAGTCCAAGGTGCAGGTTTTGCTAACCCCCCTCCTTACATCGCTACGAATTGAAAACTTCATCTTTTCATGATCACTAAACCCAAGACGACCTCCGACCACCTCATCTCCCACTAGTCCTTCTCTGTTTGTGAGCAGTAGGTCTAGCAAGGCACCTCCGCTGGTAGGCTCACCTACCAGTTGTGTCAGGAAGTTATCCTCCATGCACTCGAGGATCCTCCTAGCCTGCCTGCTCTCTGCTGTGTTGTATTTCCAGCAGATGCCTGGCAGGTTGAAGCCCCCAACCAGAACAAGGGCTGATGATTGGATTGGATTGCTGTCCACCTTGGGTTTCTAATTTCTGCTATCTATTTTCTCTCTAAGGTTTTTGATATTTTCTGTTGGATTTAATAAAGTTGGAATTTTATTTTCTGAAAATGTATTTCAGTGTGACAAGAACACTAGATATTTGCTTTGAGAATACAGGGGTTTTTCACCTGTCCTTCTGTCTGCCTTCATGCTCCTTCACAGTCTCTCAGTGCTTCAGAGATATTCACTTGTTCTTTGATGCTACAATTTGCCAGAGGACAAATCTTTCAGGACAAATACAAGTGTATCTGTTTCATTACTTTTAATAATTTTTTTGACTGGTATGTAATTCTTTTTTTTTAAAAAAAAGAAAAGTCTTTTAAAAAAATCCTTTTTCAAAGCTTTTAGTTCAAGACTGATTTTAACTCTAATTTCAATACATATTTTTCTTCTAACACTAATCTTCAAAAAAAATCCTGTCCTTTGCTATACTTGGTAGCTTTGTACACTATGACATGTGATAAAGTCATGTGATCAGACTGGGCCCTTGCCTTGGCCATCTGGTGAATTCTGTATAATGTGCACGATTTAAGGAGACAATCAAGCACCTCTAATAATCCCTATGTCCATCTCCTAGGATATGGTTCTCTTTTCCCCATTCTCTTCACCCTTCTTTATGCTGAGTGCTGCAATATTAAAAATTACTTGCCAAGTTTTTCTCAAACTTTTACAGTTGTGCCTCCTGTTTTCAGATTTGCATTACAAACAGCAATGCCAAATTACAAACTAACTTAGATCCCGAAGACATGCTAATCAAAGCAGCTAATACCATTTATTTCCTCAAAGTGATTAGTCAGAGGGAAGTTAAGTGAAAGGAAGTATTTTGCAGATTAATTTCAGATGATAAGGGAGATGCACAGCAAGATCCAGCATTGAAGATGATACATAAACTGAGATGCTGTTTGCTGACCATTATCTACCATAGCTGACAGATGTTTGGAGAAATTTTAAACAAGATGCAAAATGAGAAATTAGTTTTACTCTCAGTTGAAGTTTCCTTCATTTGATAGGGGACAGGGTGGTAGGGACAGGAGTGTTTATAACTGTATTTCTAATTCTGTAAGGAAGAACATAACCCAGTGAGAAGAGCCTGACTCTGTCCTCTTTGCACCCTCCCTTCAGTTATTTATATGCATCAAGAAGGTCCCCTGAGCCTTCTCTTCTCCAGGCTGAACATTCCCAGCTCTCTCAGTCTTTCACCATATGAGAGATGCTCCAGTCCCTTCATCATCCTAGAAGCCTTTCTTTGACTGCCTATTTAAAATATGGGAAGGACACATATACAAAGCCATCCAAAGGAGTGGAAATGTTACATTTCACCTCTGAGAGATTTGAGAGTCTACTGAATGCCCAGCTTGTTACGTTGCATATAACTTAAAATTTTCAAGGACAATTTAAAGTGCTGATAAAGGTTTGACTGTGAATTCAAGAAAAAGTACATATAGTTATGATTGGTATGTACAAATGGGTCAGCAGGCTGGAATTTTGCACTGTTTCTGGGTACTCTTAGCTCTGTGTTGGTAATACATTTTCGATACTTAGATGATAAAGAGTGTAGGCTATAATTCTGCATTTCATTCACCAGAAAAGCTTCCACTGAATTGCAGTTTTATTTATGAGCTTCCAGAAAAAATGATATTGTACTAAAATTCTCATCAATAACATGTAAACAAACATGCACTGAAATACTATTCAGAATTGATTTATCATACTTTAAAATAATTAAGTCAATATTATTTTTTTTTTGCACATTTACCTTTCTCCCATTGTCTGAGACAGTGATAATGACAAGGTTTCAATGCTATGTCCGAGTTATAAAATTTCATGCAATCAAGAAGCAAATGTACCATTAGGCTCACTCTTTAAGCGCTTAATCTCTGGTACAGTTTCACCCCAGGTCAGCTAGCAGTCTCCTAAATTCCAGGACTTGTTTAGGGGATAAAATGCTCATGATTTCCCAAAATATATCATGGAAAAGATTGCCTTGATTTGTGTGGAAATAGTTTAACTCAAGAATAGGTCATGGTACCTCTTATTACTGATACAGGTGTAGCCCTAAAAATGAACTTCAGCCCCCCTATCCAAAATCATAACGTATAGAAGATAACTAGTTTATTTTCATTTGCTTGTTCATATTTTGTCTTTACACTTTCAATTATTTAATCATGAGCTCTAGAAACTTTTTTTTTAATGAGAAACGGAAGCTGAAGTTTTCCCTTAATGACATAATGCTTAGAACGGTGTCTAACAAACTCACCGACTCTTCTCAGGTTGGTGACACTAAGGGAGTTAGAAACAATGAGATATGTTACAGAAGCTCATCTCTAGTAATGTGTATATGAAATAGTAATTTTTTTTTTAACTGTCTCAGCAAATTAAGGAATCTACAGTGTAAATATCTACACTGGTTTTTAATTCCAGGCTCCCTTTATAATTAAAGAAAAGAAAATAATTCTGAGGAGAAATTAATGGGACCTGTTTTAGACTTCTACTTCATAATAAAATGAATCATTGTATAAAGGTGACAATTTCTCTCCTATGCGTTAAGGAACTCTAGGTGCCTAGCTGTAGTGGTCCTATCTTGGACACAGGATAAACTCAGCTGGCTAATTCTAATGCAGCATGTAGACAGCTCATCCTTGGCACCAATGATTGCCTCACTGATAAGTCCTTTTCCTTATCCAAAAGTGAAGCATGTATTATGCAAATATACTTTTGCTTGACAATAGAAATTATGAATAGAATTGTTTACATTAAGAAAATCCTATAAGAACTCTGAAGACCATAATGCTGGTGAACCCTCCCATGTCATGTAGCATGCCATGCCATGGCTGGAAGTCCATTCAATGTGGCACAGCTTGGGATTCATAGAATCATAAGGTTGGAAGGGACCTCTGGAGATCATCTAGTCCAACCCCCAGCATCGGAAGACATTTAAGAATATCCTTCCTCTTTTTGAGTGTTTGCTCCAATAAATGATATTGAAATGAATACAGAGTCTGAATGTCTTTCTCACTGAGGTCATAACGAGCACTGACACTGGTACATTACAGAAGTTTTAAACCTGATCTCTGAATGTGGTCAGCTGAATCCTTGACTGCTTTGCGGGAATATACATGTCCATTGTAGTGTGGCAGTAAGATGCAAATTTATGGACAAAAGTTAATGTGTAAGATACTGTAAGATGGTTCCATATCAAATGTGTGTTTTGGCTGACGTTATAATCTTTTTTTAATTCTATGTTAAAAGAAAGTACATTGACATTAAATTCTTCATATTCTTTAGTCATGGTACTGCAGTTAAATGACTTAATTTGACCAACAAAACCTACTATGATGATTATTTATAGATTTGAATGGCTATTAATAATTCATTTATAAGTTGTGAATAATAACAGCCTTGTGAGATTTAGTCTACAAAATTGTTCTATGAATATGTATACATTATTGTAATGTTCATTCTTCACAAGAACTGAGCAGGAAAACGTTATAAATAAAGCACACAGTAAGTGCTACATTCATAAAAGGTTATTTTTGCAATTTCTATGTAAATAGACAGCTCTCTGTGGAGAAAATGTGTGGAATAAGGAAAGAAGCAGGAATCATAGAATCATAGAATCATAGGGTTGGAAGGGACCTCTGGAGATCATCTAGTCCAACCCCCCTGCCAGAGCAGGGTCACCTACAGCAGGTTGCACAGGAATGCGTCCAGGCGGGTTTTGAACGTCTCCAGAGTTGGAGATTCCACCACCTCTCTGGGAAGCCTGTTCCAGGGCTCTGCCACCCTCAAAGGAAAGAAGTTCCTCCTCATGTTTAGGTGGAACTTCCTATGCTCAAGTTTGTGCCCATTACCTCTTGTCCTGTCGTCGGGCACCACTGAAAAGAGCCTGGCCCCATCCTCCTGACACCCTCCCTTTAAGTATTTAGAAGTGTTGATAAGATCCCCCCTCAGCCGTCTTTTTTCCAGACTGAAGAGACCCAAATCCCTCAGCCTTTCTTCATAAGAGAGGTGTTCCAGTCCCCTAATCATCTTGGTAGCTCTCTGCTGCACCCTCTCCAGCAGTTGCCTGTCCTTCTTGAGCCAGGGAGCCCAGAACTGGACACAGTACTCCAGGTGCGGCCTCACCAAGGCAGAGTAGAGGGGGAGGATGACCTCCCTCCACCTGCTGGCCACACTCTTCTTGATGCAGCCCAGGATGCCATTGGCCTTCTTGGCCACAAGGGCACATTGCTGGCTCATGGTCATCCTGTTGTCCACCAGGACTCCCAGGTCTCTTTCAGATGAGCTGCTCTCCAGCAGGTCAATGTAATCTATCTGTTCATGATGAGAGTCCTGGGGTCAAAGGCTTTTTAAAATAGTTACCTTCACAGTTTCAGGGCAGCAGTCAGCTCCTTATGGTGTTAATGGAAATATTCCAGTAGTCTAGGAATCTGGGTGGTGGGACCTGTTCAAAGCTGAGGTGGATTTTACATTAATAAATAAATCTTTCAATACAGTTCACAGATTCAATGTGGATTTTTATTTCTTTGGGCTTTTTTGAAGAATAAGGTGGATGGTGCATAACCAAGTTCAAATTTTTGTATGATTAAGAAGGCCTGAATTTACTTCTGTGTGTGTGAGTAAGGGGATTGTAGCTCTACAAAAGAAAAGTTATTCCTGAAAGGACAGTTAATTCTTTTTGTATCAGCTATGATTAGATGACATGATTATTTAAAAATATTTGTTTCAAATAGCAAGTATTAAAATTGGTTAATGAAGAGTATACTATAGCATTTAGGAACTAAACACTGTTAATTTTCTTCCCTGTCTGTCATTCAACATTGAAGCTTTAATATTTATCAGCAATATTATCACTGTCAACTGCTATGCGCTTAATCCCTTAGATTTTGATTCTGATATTGTAGCTTGTTTAATAATACATTGGTAGATCCCTTTTCTTTTTTTTTTTTTTTTTTTTTTTTTGCATATTGATCAGTGTACGTCTCAGTTCTTCCATAGGGCAGACCTAGCTATCTTTTGTCTTCACAAACAACTGCTGTTTTACTTGACTGCAGTCAGTCCTTCCTGGGCTTCCTCCACATAGCTGTCATTTGAAAATATCTGTCTAATCTCTATCAGTGATGTGAGATAATTTAAGCATAATTTATAATTGTGGCTGTATCTCAGTTCCGTGTAAGACTACTATGATGGATAAGGACGATGTGATGAACAAACTACCAAATTCCAGTATGTCTGATTCCAGCCAAGTGTGATAAGGTTGCTCAGATATATTGCTGAAAGACACAAATGTTCATTAACTATTTCTGTTCTATATTCAGAGTGAAGCAGGATAATGTTTTCATGGCTTAGAGAGACTTTTCTAGTTCAGTGAGTAAAAAGTATGTTTCATGACTACAAAATAAAAATTTAAAACCTGAAGAGTTGGAAAAGGTGTATGCAGGATTTTAAGAACTCTGGCAATATTTTTTAGTCATTGGAAGTGATTTTTAAGAAAGTATGGGATTCCGGGAAAGTACTAGAAGACTGAAATATGAAGGAGATGATATTCAAAAGGAGTTGAGGGAATGAACTTGGTAATTTTGTGGTGAGTAGGTCATGACTGATCATAGGTTTAAAAAAGGAGAAAGCTATTTAAAAATAATAATAGTCTGTAAAAATATATTAAAAAAATCTTCTGAGTAGATTTTGACATTGTTTTTGATGAAACCTTGGTGACAGTAACTAATTTGACATACATAAGTGTCTATACAACATTTAAATGGAAGTCTGGTTAGAAAAACAGCTATGACACAGTACCAATATGACTCTTGCCAGATGGATTAAAAATGATTCATTCATATCTTCACATCTACAGTTATAATATGAGGCTTGTCAGGCACTACAAGAAATTTTTAATGCGGTCCAGTAGTGATCTGTTGTCAGCCAATGACATTCAGTAAATCTTACCGGTTTTCCAGAAGAGAAAGTAAAATCAGTGCTGGTAAAATCTATGTCAATGCACATCCATTAAAAAATGACAAATACTTTGTAAAACATTGTTAATAACCTGGAATCATGTCTATTACATTAATTTTTATATTGCCACATATAACGTCCATTGTAGAGTAAATATTCTACAGTGATGGGAAGTTACATCTTGTAACTCTGAAAATAACTTTGGATCTTGCTATACAAACCACACGAACATGAGTTCCTTTCTATTGAATTGGTGTGCCTCTATGAATTAACACAATGTGTAGATTTTTAGCAGACGACTGTAAAGCAGAAACAGTAGGTATTTTCTAAACAAACAATTAGTTTGACTGCTGCTGGAATAGTGCATCCAGTACTTATGCCTAGGTCTTCAACAAAGATTTAGAATCTAAAAAAGAGAACAGAAAAAACTTTAAAGTTGATTCCAGTTAGAAATAAAAATCATTTTATTATAAAAGTAAAAAAATCAGTAACTTTACTTCTTTAAGAAGTAAAGATTGTAATTTACTGGAGTCCTCAGAAGAATCTTTTTGTAAGATAAATGTTTTTTAGGTCATTCCAAAAAGGACATAAGAGACTCAGCAGTAAAACGCTAAGATAAGAGTTGCTCAGCATAGAAGATTCAAGTTTTTGAGTGATAGGATTAACGCATTAACACTGAAGTAAATTATTTAGGTTACTTTTATATTCTCCATCCTTTTTCTTGTGTAACTCAGCTCAGGATATCTCTTAAAACATATATGGAACAAAGTGATGTAGAAATTGCTCAATATTTTTCTTCCTTGTTATCTCTTAAAATTAGATAATTATTTGATAAAATCATAGAATCATAGAATTGTTTTGGTTGGAAGAGATCTTTCAGATCATCAAGTCCAACCATTAACCTAGCTCTGCCAAGTTACCACTAAACCATGTCCCTAAACACTGCATCTACATGTCTTTTAAATATCTCCAGGGATGGCAACTCAACCACATCCTTGGAAAGCCTATTCCAATGCTTTATAACCCTTTCATTGACGAAACTTTACCTAATATCCAATCTAAACCTTCCTTGGTGAAACTTGAGGCTGTTTCCTCTTGTCCTATCACTTGTTACTTGCAAGAAGAGACCTACCCCCATCTCGCTACACCCTCCTTTCAGGTAGTTGTAGAGAGCAATAAGGTCTCCCCTCAGCCTCCTTTTCTCCAGGCTAAACAATGCCAGCTCCTTCAGGTGCTCCTCATAAGACTTGTTCTCTAGATCCTTCTCCAGCTTCATTGCCCTTCTCTGAATATGCTCCAGTACCTCAGTGTCCCTCCTGTAGTGAGGGGCCCAAACCTGAACACAGTATTTGAGGTGCAGCCACACCAGTGCTGAGTACAGGGGTACAATCATTTCCCTAGTCCTGCTGATCACACTATTTCTAATACAAAGCAGGATGCTCTGTGCCTTCTTGGCCACCTGGGCACACTGCTGGCTCATATTCAGCTGGCTGTTGACCAATACGTCCCCGAGTCCTTTTATTACCTGAAGTCATGGCTAACTGGGGAGGTCCCAGTGGACCGGAGGGTAGCAAATGTAGCACGCATTTACAAAAAAGGCAGAAAGGAGGATCCGGGAAACTATAGGCCTGTCAGTCTGTCCTTGGTAGCAGGGAAGGTCATGGAGCAGATCATCTTGAGTGCCATTACAAGTCATATAATGGACAAGCAGGGGATCAGGCCTAGTCAGCATGGGCTTATGAAAGGCAGGTCCTGCCTGATGAACCTGATCTCCTTCTATGACAAGATGACCCAATTATTGGATAAGGGAAAGGCTGTGGACATTGTCTACCTAGACTTTCGAAAAGCATTTGACACTGTCCCCCATAGAATTCTCATGGAAATACTGGCTGCTCATGGCCTGGATGAGCATACGATCTGCTGGATCAAGCACTGGCTGGATGGGCGGTCCCAAAGAGTGGTGGTCAATGGAGTTAAATCCAGCTGGCAGCCGGTCACAAGTGGTGTCCCTCAGGGCTCGGTGTTGGGACCATTTCTGTTTAACATCTTTCTTGATGACCTTGATAAGGACATAGAGTGTATCATCAGCAAGTTTGCAGATAACACGAAGCTAAGTGGGAGTGTTGATCTGCATGAGGATAGGGAGGCTCTACAGAGAGGCTTGGATAGATTGGATCGATGGGCCAATGCTAACAGTATGAGCTTCAACAAGGCCAAGTGCCGGGTCCTGCACTTGGGCCACAACAACCCCATGCATCGCTACAGGCCTGGGGAAGTGTGGCTGGAGAGCCGCCTGGCGGAAAAGCACCTGGGGGTTCTAATGGACAAGCGGCTGAACATGAGCCAGCAGTGTGCCCAGGTGGCCAAGAAAGCCAATGGCACCCTGGCTTGTATTAGAAATAGTGTGACCAGCAGAAGGAGGGAGGTGATTGTCCCCCTGTACTCAGCACTGGTGAGGCCACACCTTGAGTATTGTGTCCAGTTCTGGGCACCTCAATACGAGAGAGATATCGAGGTGCTGGAGCGAGTGCAGAGGAGGCCAACGAAGCTGGTGAAGGGCCTGGAGAATAAATCTTATGAGGAGCGATTGAAGGAGCTGGGACTGCTTAGTTTGAGGAAGAGGAGGCTGAGGGGAGACCTCATCACTCTCTACAACTACTTGAAAGGACATTGTAGAGAGGTTGGTGCTGGTCTCTTCTCACAGGTCATTAGTGATAGAACAAGAGGGAATGGGTTCAAGCTGCAGCAGGGTAGGTTTAGGCTGGACATTAGGAAAAAATTCTTGACAGAAAGAGTGGTCAGACACTGGAATAGGCTGCCCAGGGAGGTGGTGGAGTCACCATCCCTGAATGTGTTTAAGACTCGTTCAGATGTGGTGTTAAGGGATATGGTGCAAGGGAGAACTTTGTAGAGTGGAGTTGATGGTTGGATTCGATGATCTCAAGGGTCTTTTCCAACCTAAATGATTCTATGATTCTATGATTCTGTGCCAGGCAGCTTTCCAGCCATTCTTCCCCAAGCCTATAGCACTGCATGGAGTTGTTGTGACCCAAGTGTAGGACCCAGCACTTGGTCTTGTTGAACATTATACAATTGGTCTCGACCCATCCATCCAGCCTCTCCAGGTCCCTCTGTAGGGCCTTCCTACTTTCAAGCAGATCAACACTTCTGACCAACTTGGTGTCATCTGCAAACTTACTGAGGATGCACTCGATCCCCTTGTCCACATCATTGATAAAGATAATAAACAGAATTGTCCCCAGTACTGAGTCCCCCTGGGGAACACAACTTGTGAGTGTCTGCCAACTGGATTCAACTCCGTTCATCACTACTCTCTGGACACAGCCATCCAGACAGTTTTTTATGCAGCGAAGAGCATGCTCATTCAAGCCATGAGCAGCCAGTTTCTCCAGGAGAATGCCGTGAGAAATGGTGTCAAAGGCTTTAACTGAAATCTGGGTAGACAACATCCACACCCTTATCCATTAGATGGGTCACCTTGTCATAGAAGGAAATCCAGTTAGTCAAACAGGACCTGCCTTTCTACTATCTATTAACAGCAAGTTATAAATGAAAAGTGCATAGATAAACACTGATATACAGGATTTTTAATGTACTGTGCCTAAATGCTGTATTAGGATGCAGAAATGCAGAATGCAAGGGATAAAAGGGGACCGGCTGCCTGTGAAGAGTTTGCTGGACAGCATGCATGCCTGTCTGACCATGCTCTATGCCAGATCAGTGCAATCTGTCCTGCCTTCTCATTAAACTCCACTTCTAACTCTCTTACTGGATGAGGGACTCTCTACTCTGTGTGCATGCGTGTCTTTGGGATCTGAGAGAGGAAACTGCAGTCAGACAGTGGCTCATGTGTCCAAGCTTTTAAGGTTCCATGCTTTGAAGGAGCAGAAGGAGTCTATCACTGCAACACCTGGTAAACAAGAATGTCTCTTCTTTCTCTGCTGTGTACTTTATTCTCAAGCCTTGCCTAGTTAATCACATAGGGTAAGATACAGGAAGTGGGAGGGTTTTGGAAATTTAAACACAGTAAACTGTAATAATGAAAACAGATAATTTCAGAAAAAAAAAAAATCTTTCTAACAACTTTAAAACTTTATTTTCCTGAGACAAACATATAAGCAATCAAAAAATCAGTAAAAGTATGCTTAAGGGTCAGGATCATCCGTTCTCCTTTAAGGTACTGTGTGACATGAATATAAAGAAGACTTGTATGAAAAGTAGAAAAAGGAAAAGGGAAAAAATATTTTCCTCAGCTGTAGCAGTTGGGAAAACTAATCACTGATTTTAAAAGAAAGCAACTGGGATACTAACTTGGAAACAGATACAGTAGGAATCAGATTATTATAATAATCTGATGATATAATCTGATGTATAATATGAAATTAATATGATATGAAATAATAATCTGATAAGAATCACCTGTTGACCGGGCTAAAATAATCCCTGCACTTGTGGTCAAGGAGTAAATATGCTGCCCATCCTTGAATTGGATGCCGGTCCTCCCCAGGCAGAAACACTACAAAGCCAGCTAAAAGAGAGCATCTTGCTAGCTTTAAGCACAGTAGGAAATTTACTTTGCTTTTGTCAGCTAGAAGTCACTGTTCTGTACAGCACACACATTATATTTGGCAGCCTTAATTCTCAAATGAAAACTACAATACCAATAATTTTAAACAGTTATTTTTAAATGCACATAATACAATTGTAAAATATGTTCTCTATAGGTTTTTATTTTCCTCCTACCAACTGATGTGTCATTAACAGAAAATAACAATTTATTTTTTTCATGCTCATCCAACAGCCAATAGAAGTACCAAATGAGATTCCAGAGTGACTTTACATGAATTTTCAGAAAATTCAGAGAAATTCTGAAATTTCTCTAACCAGAGTCCTGGCTACTCTGCTTCTAAAAGTGTCCACAATCTGTTACTGCCTTTTTACTGAGACTTTAAGCATGTTCTTATTTGACACCTTTCTGGGTACTAACATCACTAGTTAAGAGAATGAAAGGTTTCACCACAGCTCTGAAGATTAATTTCATTAATGTTTTTTCTTTTCAGTGTGCACCAGGGCAATCTCTCGACCAGCATAAGAGCGAGGACACTGTTGCTTAGGTTTGAAAGGATTTCAAATTATTTAACATTACAGATATTGGAATATAATCATAAAAATTACGTTTTTTTTTCTCCTTTTGTTCTGACATTCTTTTGTTGAACTGGGAAAAATGACATTGAAGATAGATTAAGCTAATAAATTCAAATCTCATCCCTTGTTTCTCTTCACATACGTATACCAGGCTGACTATCAGAGTGATTCCTTGCTTAGGCTAGTAGATAAAGGACCCATTTTCCTGAAAATACGTGATACTTGTTAGTTCTATTACAAACGTCATGAACAGTTAAACAGCAAAACCTGAGTGGTTTAAAAAAAACTATGTAAATGAGTTTGGCAATCAAACCAATCAAGTTTGTCAGGTATTATTTGCTCCTGAAAAAATCATGCTGGCTATTCACAATCAGCTTTTCCTCTTCCAAGTTCCCAGAAATTTCTTCCAAAAGGACTCATTCCTTGATTTTCCCAAGGGATGACAGGAGGCTGACCAGCCTGTAGTTCTCTAGACTGTCTGTTCAAGCTTTTTAGAAGATGGCACAATATTTACATTCCTCCATTAATTGGAGATTTCCCCTGATGTGCATAACTTTTCAAAATGATAGAGTTGCCTTGCAAGAACACTGTCCAGCTCTCAGTACCCTTGGATATAAGCCATCCATTCCAGGGACTTACATGACTCAAGTTATCTGAAGTGATCCTTGACTCACCCCTCATCCACTGCTGGTAGCCCTTTACCTTGAACCCTGACTTTTAGCACAGGGGCCAAGGGCACCATATAGGTGGAAGGTCTTCCTTTGCCTCCCTTTGTTGAGGCAAAGAACACGTTCAGTACCTCAACCTAATCTGTCTCCAGTTTTAATCTATTCTACCAATACACTCCATAAAATGCTTCTTTTAACACTGATTTTTCAGCAAATATAGCTATTCAATACTTTGCCAAATTTAAAAAAAAAATATTTGTAAATTAATATTTTTTGTGTAATTTTAAAGCGAAAGCATTTTACTCAAAGTTTTCTGTATTAACTTACTAGAATACTATTTTATTTTTTTTTTAAAGTGGGGTTATTAAGCAGATATTATTAAAATGTCTAGTTGGAGGTCAGTGACGAGTGGTGTTCCCCAGGGGTCAGTACTGGATCCAGTCCTCTTCAATATATTCATCAATGACCTGGGTGAGGGGATAGAGTGCACCCTCAGCAAGTTTGCCGATGACACAAAGCTGGCGGGGGTGGCTGACACACCCGAAGGCTGTGCCGCCATACAGAGAGACCTGGACAGGTTGGAGAGTTGGGCAAAGAGGAACCTTAAGAAGTTCAACAAGGGCAAGTGTAGGGTGCTGCACCTGGGGAGGAATAACCCCATGCACCAGGACAGGTTGGGGGCTGACCTGCTGGAGAGCAGCTCGGTGGAAAGAGACCTGGGAGTCCTGGTGGACAACAGGATGACCATGAGCCAGCAATGTGCCCTTGTGGCCAAGAAGGCCAATGGCATCCTGGGCTGCATCAAGAAGAGTGTGGCCAGCAGGTGGAGGGAGGTCATCCTCCCCCTCTACTCTGCCTTGGTGAGGCCGCACCTGGAGTACTGTGTCCAGTTCTGGGCTCCCTGGCTCAAGAAGGACAGGCAACTGCTGGAGAGGGTGCAGCAGAGAGCTACCAAGATGATTAGGGGACTGGAACACCTCTCTTATGAAGAAAGGCTGAGGGATTTGGGTCTCTTCAGTCTGGAAAAAAGACGGCTGAGGGGGGATCTTATCAACACTTCTAAATACTTAAAGGGAGGGTGTCAGGAGGATGGGGCCAGGCTCTTTTCAGTGGTGCCCGACGACAGGACAAGAGGTAATGGGCACAAACTTGAGCATAGGAAGTTCCACCTAAACATGAGGAGGAACTTCTTTCCTTTGAGGGTGGCAGATCACTGGAACAGGCTTCCCAGAGAGGTGGTGGAGTCTCCATCTCTGGAGACATTCAGAATCGGCCTTGATGCGTTCCTGTGCAACCTGCTGTAGGTGACCCTGCTCTGGCAGGGCGGTTGGACTAGATGATCTCCAGAGGTCCTTTCCAACCGTATGATTCTATGTGTGAACTATGGAACTCAGGAAGCTTTCCAAAAGCACTGACATTCATAAATTATACTTGAAGTAAAATGTCATTGTGCTTTTGGAAAGACTACACTTTCCAAAAAATCATTGCTCAGCAGAAAGAATTTTCTCCCTGTCTGAAATGAGAGGATAATGGGTACACATCATACAATTGTCATTCTTTCTTCAGAGGACAGAGGAAAGCAGGGGGGTTAGAAACCATACCCCTTTTTAAAGGAAATGCCTGTTAAAGAATACAGAAAGGAATGGGCCGATTTAATGATGGTTAGACCAAGTCACCCTACTGTAGAAAATTGACAATTATTATTGCTACTGATAAAAAAATACAATTAATTTCTTGATTTAATAGGCGCATCTCTACACTGATCATTTTTCACTTTTTCAGTTCTGTTAAATTTAAAAGCATGTTTACTTGCACAGAAAGCCTGTGACTGGATGTGTACAAAATTTTTCTCTCAGCAAATTTCTGTCCTGCTATTTTGAAAATATAATCAATTACAAATCTTTGTCTAAATGGGTAGGACCATAGAATTTCTCACATGTGTCTTATGAAAATTAAGACTAGAGAATAATTTCTTGTGCCAGTTGCAGTTTGTTAACTACTTGGTCATATAACAAAAGGTGATTTCCTTAACACATCCTAAGGAACTATTGCTCACTGACTCAACCTGTTGGTGCTTTAAGATAAAGAAAATTACTTCAGAACTGAAGTGTTGTAATTGAGGCAGGCAGCTATTAGGGCTCAGCTGATGCGTGATAATTCATTAAGCCATAGTAACTCAATAGCTTTGGCTCATTTGATAATAAAGTATATGTAACCCTTTATTGCATTTATGCAAATTAAAAGTCAGTAAGTAATTCTTTATGCTTTTACCAAAATGTTCTTTGGTATTGTTTTTGTCATAGTAAGAAGCAAAGTTTCTGTTTGTTTGTTTGTTTGTTTGTTTTTAATAGAAGCAATCTAAATCTTAGTGTTAGGAATAAATTACTAGGAATTGATACAAATCAGAGGGAACTTAATTTTGGTGAAAACCACACACATTCATAGCTCTATAATAATTCAGTAGTAAAGTGAATTCAGTGCTACTTGCGGTACATTTGATGCTCTATTAATATGATGTCTCATGAGAAAATAAATTAGGATCAAATATTATGTTTTCTAATGCTTGCTTCGAAAAGTTCTTATAAGAAAACCTTATGATTTCAATGTGCTGTCAAAGCTGGAAAAATATGCAATTTAACATAAATTCTTGAATAAAAGGTCATAGAACAATAGAATATTTTTGTGTGTTAGTTTTTTATAACTTCAAGACCAATAAATCAAAGCCATAAACATAGAAACTCCCTGCCCTTTTTCCACTCTATAATCATTCTACAAGGGCAAAGACAGCCTAATTTATTAAATTGTTTATTTACTCCATTATCAACACCTCCCCACCCAATTATTGTAAAAGTGTAGCTTGCTGCTGCAGAGTATACTTAATACACTTCTGAAAAAAAAAAAAAGTTGATAATTTTTTTAGGAGGGATGAGAATCTCATCCTTTCAATATCGTTCCCCTTCATGTATTTGCTTAATCCATCTGTTGTGTCATTTCTTGATTAAGATGCCTCTCCTGCAATTGCTAGTGAGGACAGTTTAAATTCTGTTGTCCTTCTATAACATTAGCACAAATAAATGACAGGGTATCACTTTATAAGACAGGGTTCACAATAGGTAGATCATGAAAGCTCTGCATTTTCCCTATCTATCTGAAAGAACACTAGACATAAAAGTGCACCCAAACATGACAGTTCATTTGGTTCCAGAAGCTGCTGAGTTAGAACACCTTTGAACAACTGTTTGGAAAAGAGACTTAGAAAAGAGATATATAAACATCTAGTAAGGATTGAGTTTTAAGAACTCTTTGGGAAAAATATTAGCTGATATGTACTCAGGCAAAGGGATAAGAACAGATAGTAATTGGAATAAAGAATGTAGTATATAGATAAAGTTCAGACAAGTGGAGAATTTTGCATTTGATCCTATGCAGCTGGTATAAAGTACTCCAGAAGAAAGCAACACAAACAAGCAAAGTGCGGATAGAACAAGTTCTAAAAAAACAACAAAAGGTTACCTTTAAATAGAAATCTTCCAATTTGTTCTCTTTTAATATTAGGTAATATTAGTCTCATTTTATAAAATTGCAAACAGTATTCTTCCTAAAATTCAGCTGCAGTGACTGCAATCATTGCTGACTTTCCTGTAACTGCCTCTAAAGCACACCAATTCAGCAGTACAATGCTACTGTTACTGGAATCCAAATATCAGTCTCTGTGTGATGGTCTCCATATTAGACACAAGGCATTGAACAAAGAGCAAATAAAGGAAGAGTTTGATATATGTATCTCTAATAGGGAACCAATGCCAGATGTTTTGGGAAAATCATGAGGAAAAGTGGTAGCATATTACACTGAATTGTGCTTATATACACATTGTGGGCCCAATCTTGAAAATGTTAGTTGTTCATAACAGCTGTTACCTTTTAAGGGGAATTTTGCATCTGTAGGGATTACAAGTTCATGTTGTACTTTCTAAATTTATGGAAAGGAATAAAAAATATGTTCAGGAATAGTTGAAAAATCACATTTTAGGATATTATGAGGGAATAATATTTATTGTTTACAACACAGAAGGAGTAACTTACAGCTTAAATGATGTACAAGATCAGTTTTAGTCTGTGTTGGAATGATTTATGAAGAAATATTGTAAATGAAAGGCATAAGAAAGACGGTAGGGCTGACAAAGAAATAGTTGTTAGGTTGGTAGTTAAGGGAAGTTTGTGAAGAAAGAACCGATTGGCCAGTGACATATAACAGGATAGAGCAAAAGAAATTGTTAAGATTTTGCTGAGAACAACCTTTACTAAATTCACGTATTTGACTGGTCAGATTAGCTTGATTCACAGTAGTATAATCAGCATATTTCAGAAATAAATTTAACGACCCATTTCTTGTTGCACATATGCAACAATCTCTACTGTGGGACATTAATTGAATATACTGTGTACTATAATATTACATATTACACAATATCAAGTCATAAACCTTTGATGTTTGTCTCCAAAATATACATATTTACAAGCAAAAGAGAGATGGCTCTCAAAGCAAAATTACGCCTTTCACAATACATATACAGACCAGGCACAAATAATAATCAAAAGTGTTTTAATTTTTTTTTTGTATTATTTAATAAATAAAAAGTGAAGAGGATCCTGTTTCTTTTCAAGAGTAGATCATGCAACAGTTTATATCTATCAAAGTAAGGTTTATTACCAAAAAATTTGAAAGATAGCTTCCAGTTTAGTTTCCTTTTTATTATTTCTTAAAGCTAAATATTTTCATTGATCACATCTTCCAAAGTATGATTTTACTCAACTTTGACTTATTTTTTTTAGATAGGAATTAAAATAAGTGTAGTGATGGTGCTTTTTGAACTTAAATGTTGATGATCTTTGTAGTGGGTTATTGTATCAATGAATTGCTACAGATAGATTGCAAGTTAACTTTCATTGCATCTTTAACTTCACATGCACCCACACTTTTCAGAAGCTATTATTTCATAACCTTTTTTTTCCTCTTTGTGTACCTTAATAAAAATAGTTATGAAAAGTAAATATTTTCCATCCAGCTGAGATTCAAGCGTATTCAGGTTGCACTAGTGAACATCCAAGAATTTTAATAATTAATGCCAGCAATCAGAAAATACTGCTATAACTTTCTTCTTGAGAGCAGGTCTCAGACTTGCTTGTGAAGATATGGGAAGACTCTGTTATCTGTTGGAACATACTGGACAAAATGTGTTGTGGTAGCAGTTACTAAAAAGGTAGTCTGGTATTCTTTTAACCATAAGTATTGCTTGTTGACAGTCCACAACTCCCTCCTCATTTACACTAAACCATCCAATATTAAAGTTATCTACATGACAGGCCATGCTAAGACAAAGCAAATAAAAATATCAGCTGGCAACATTAAAAAATGGAAAATTCATTGTCAAGTTTTACTAAGCAAAAGGTAACAGACTAGGTAGAAAATTATGTTTAATCTACTTACAATACCTTCACACTTTCCTCTCCACAACCTGCTTTGAACTCTACCTGCTTACATGAACTAGATGTTCGGGGCCCCAGTCCCAGAGGTAGCCAACCTTTTGAGATTAAATTTACTAAAACAGTGCCATCATCCATTGTCTGGTAAGAATTTATTCTGGATTCAGGGCGGGTGAAGAATGCCTCCAAGTGTCTGCAGTTGCCTCAAAGTAATTGCTAGCTATGTCACATAGCAGAGCTTGAGAAAAAGCTGTATTTTCATCCTGTACCCAAAAGAAAATTAAGGAAAAAATAACTAAGCATGCCATGAAAACTTTCTTGACAAGAACAAAAATCTCCAAAACCTCTTAAGGTATCTGCCTACACTAGAGCACAGATAATGCTATCTAAGTTTGTCATAATTTTGGGACAATGAAGTTCCCAGGAAACATTCTTGTAGGATGGTTGAGAGATTATATCAGGGGTAAAATACAAGGAAAGAGACTGCAGGACAATAAATAAAAGACTTAATATGCTGACCATCACATTTACTCAAAAGAACAGATAGAGTTTTGGAAAAGGGGATAAAAAACTACAGATCTAGAAGTTTGAACCTCCACTTTAAAGATCCTGGCTTACTTACTGGAATGGCTAGTGACCTGCTACCCTACTTAGATACACACAAGTCTAAGGGTCCAGACAGGATCCACCCAAGGGTAATGAGGGAGCTGGCGGAAGTGCTCACCAAGTCACTTTCCATCATATATCAGCAATCCTGACAAACCAAGGAGTTCACAGTTGACTGGAGGTTAGCAAATGTGATGCCAGTCTACGAGAAGGGCCAGAAAGAGAATTCAGGGAAGTACAGGACTGTCAATCTGACGTCAGGGCTGAGGAATATTATGGAGCAGATCATCTTGAGTGCCATCACACAGCATTCACAGGAGAACCAAGTGATAAGGCCTACTCATCAAGGGTTTATGAAAGGCAGGTCCTGCTTGACAAACTGGATCTCCTTCTCTGACAAGGTGATCCACTTAGTGGATGAGGAAAAGGCTGTGGATAGGCTGCCTAGACTTTAGTAAAGTCTTTGACACTGTTTCCCACAGCACACTCCTGGAGAAACTGTCTGCCCATAGAGTGGTGTACTCTTCACTGGGTAAAAAACTGTCCCAATGGCTGCACCCAAAGCACTGTAGTGAATGGAGTTAAATCCAGTTGGCAGCTCGTTACAAGCAGTAAGTTTTCAGACGACAAGAAATTGGGCAGAAGCATTGATCTGTTTGAGGGTAGAAAGGCTCTACAGGGTGATCTGGTCAGGCTGGATCTATGGGCCAAGGTCAATTGTATGATGTTCAACAAGACCAAGTGCCAAGTCCTGTGCTTGGGTCACAACAACCCCAAGCAACACTACAGGTGTTAAAGATTAAATTTCATCTTATTTTTTATTTAATGCAAGAAATACAAACGTGTCCATTCTGATCTGTATCTAGTTATTCCTGAAATACTGATTTGCTTTGGGTTTTTTTTTGTACATTTGTTTGGTTGTGGGTGTTTTTTCGTACATTTGTTTGGTTGTGGGTTTTTTTTCATACTAGCCTGTCATTGTGATCAGGGTAGTGCTCTTTGCTCACTTCAGCAAAACATGGAAATATAGATCCTGTTTACACAACTGGAGTTACACTGTCAAAGTTCTGTGGAACTGTGATACTTTATACCAAACTTCATGAAGAACTATATACAAAGATTTGCCACAAGAATTATGATTGGTCATGAGAATGATGGAAAATTATTTCTTTGTCACCTCTCCATGCTCAAATTTGTTGAAAAATAAGTATTGCATTTTGTTGGTAGTGAACGTTTTATGGAAAAGTCAAAATAACATGGACGAGAAGGAATATAACTGAACACAGTGTTTTTAATTTACTTGGGGTTTTTTTTCCTCTTTTTTTTTTATTTTTTATTTTTTCTCCTCCTGACAGTTCCTCTTCCTAAATTAAAGAAAAACCCAGTATAATGTTTCATTTCCAGATAAGCGTTCCAGGAAATTCAACTCATACAATTTCATATGAGACTCTCTGGTATTTATGTGCTTTGTTTTATTCTTTATCTAGTAGAAGTGGATGAAAGATCCCATCTGTGGTTTTGAAGGTTTCTGCACTGCAAATTTATTAGATAACATTAAAATGGACAGATGGGCAGACAATTTCGCATTCTTATACAGTCATGACCACAATGCATACAATGTTATGGAATAAAGATGTTCACTTTCCACTTGTTGCCCATCTACACCAGGCAGTGTGGCCAAACAGAAAGGGACCAACTGTTTGTTTGTCTGCCTGATATGGATCTTGTTCTTGAACATTCTGTGGTTTTGCAGTTCACCATTTAGATCGTATACAGTCTTACAAATATTTCCAAATACACAAGTGCATAACAGGAAAATCCAAATGAGTAACTGCAGAGGCACAGATTTTATAAAAATACTCAAAGACAAATAACATATGGCATTTATACGTATAATTAGTTTTGTAAAGCTCAAAAAATCCTTGAAAAGAAATTTTACTGTATTGCTTTCACCACTGTTGTTTACTAACTAATTTAGAAACCATGTAGAAAAAAGCTGTATTTTTGCTTACTAGATTTTGTTATCAAAAAATGAAGCCTTCTCCCACAGTTGTAGAATGAATGAGGGGTACTGCTGGAAGAGGAAACAAAGTATATAGGCAACATTATGTTCCATCTGTATAGACAGCGTATGCATGGACTGATGACATTCTTTCAGATTCTGAATATCTTCAGGAAGGAATTTATGGACTTAATTGTCTGTAGGTTAATTATGGAATTAATTTTCTCTAAACTATTGTGGGCTCACCACTGAGTGAAACAGGTCTTTAAGTTGGAGAGACAACAAGAAAGGCTGAGGTATTCACGCCTTAGCCTAAGTGTTTGTTTACAAGTTCAGCGCTTAGGTTTTCCGGGTCTCTGTGCCCAGTGCAAAGTTTGGGAGAGAGGGGACTAGAGGAGTCTGACTCCTCGGATGAGCTGGTCATTTTCAAGTTCATGGGACCAGGCTGGATGCAATTGAGGGAGCTGACAGGTCTCCAAGATATAATTGTGAGGCCAGTCTCTATAGAACAGTTCGGGTTGGAAGGGACCGTTAAAGGTCATCTAGTCCAGCCACCCCTGTAATGAGCAGGGCCATCTTCAGATAGATCAGGTTGCTCAGAGTCCCATCCAATCTGACCTTGAATGTTTCCAGGGATGGTGCATCTACCACCTCTCTTGGCAACCTGTTACAGTGTTTCACCACCTTCATTGTAAAATATTGCTTCCTTATATCTAGTCTAAATCTACCTTCTCTTAATTTAAAGCCATACCCCTTATCCTATTGCAACAGGCCCTGCTAAATAGTCTGTCCCTGTCTTTCTTATAAGTGAAAGGCCACAATAAGGTCTCCCCAGAGCCTTCTCTTCTCCAGCCTGAACAACCCCAACTCTCTCAGCCTCTTCTCATAGGAGAGGTGCTCCATCCTTCCGATCATTCTTGTGGCCCTCCTCTGGACCAGATCCAACAGGTCCATGTCTTTCCTGTGCTGAGGACTCCTGAGCTGGACGCAGTACTCCAAGTGGGGTCTCACGAGAGTAGAGTAGAGGGGAAGAATTACCTCCCTCGACCTGTTGGCCACACTTCTTTTGATGCAACCCAGGATGTAGATGGCTTTCTGGGCTGCAAGTGCACATTGTCAGCTCATGTCCAGCTTTTCAGCCACCAGTACCCTCAAGTCCTTCTTGGCAGGGCTGCTCTCAATGGCTTCATCTATTATTGATATCAGGGGTTGCCCTTACCCAAGTGCAGGACCTTGCACTTGGCATGTCATGTTTGGAAAGTCCTACTGGTCGAAGGAGGTCCCCAAACACTGGAACAGAGTCTCTTGCACAATCCTGGTAGTCAAACTGGGGAGATATGGAGTGGACAGTTGTACCACATGGAAAGTGAAAATCCAATTGGACTGTTAAGTTATAAGGTAGTGGTTCAAAATGAAAATGGTTACTAGTTCTGAGTAGTATTTTTAAGGGATATTGGGAGCAATTATGTTTTTAACATCCTTAGCAACAACCTAAATGATGGGACAGAAAGCACCTCTAAGAAATTCACAGATGACACAGATTAGGCATATTGGGCTACATTAGCAAGAGTCAGAGTATTGGGCTACATTGGCCAGTGACTGAGGGAAGCAGTTATTCTGCAATACTTGGCTGCCATAAAGCTGCATCTGGCATTGTGTGTCCAGCTTTAGGACTCCCCACTTAAAAATAAATATCAACACAGATGACAGTCTGTAGGCTACCAAGATGTACTTAGGGGGTTGGAATATGAGAGACTGGATGAACCAGAAACTTAGAGTGGAGAGGAAAGCTAACAGTGGAGCGAATCACTGTACAGAAAATGTAAACCTTGTTTTCTTGCAGTGCAATTTTCCTCAAGAAATTATAAAAGTATCATGCATATATCGCACACATAAGGAAACAAACACATTGTATAAAAATGCTCCATACAGGGAATAAATTTGGTTTGGTCTGCAATATAATATCATATTAGGTCATACTTTATTTGGCCAAAAGCAAGTGAAGAGTACTGTAGGGAAAGTGTTTTAGACCTCCTGTCTAATAAAAGATACAAGGCTTCAGCTCCTTTTAGGATACTATTCATCAAACATTTTCTTCTGTTGTGCATAATGACCTTTCCTTGTTTTCAGAAGATAGTACTGGTTTATACTGTGCAAACTGGTTTCCAATCTAAAGGAAATGTGGTCACTTCAATAGAATTTAACCAAGTGAGGATTCGTTGCTAAGGCAATTAGACAATAATAGGTATCACTGCCAGAAGAAGAACATTTTTTTAGTCATTGCAGTAACTGAGACAGTGGACAGACTGAGATCAATACATTTAGGGGAAAAAAGCGTTCTTTCATCCTGTTTAAAAGCCAGTGACGTAACTGTCATGTTTGGGACAATTTGAACAGAACGATACAGAAGGCATTCCTAGGATGTTGTATAGGGTTCATATATACAAAGTAAAGATGTGGAGGCTCCTTCACAGGAATCTTTGGATGTAAAAGATGACACTATTTCAGAAAAAAATGTGAAGAAGAAATTTATTGAGAATTTTTAAACACTTAGAAATATTTTTAAGTTTTAGAAATTCCTGATCAACTTAGGAAGTATTTGGGGGAAATATATACGCTTGTGCTGTTCTTATACTCTTCCATGGGCATCTACCTTTTGCTACTTCTAGAAACAGGGCATAAAGTTGGATCGATCTTTGATCTAACTCTATAAGGTTGCTCTGATATTCTTACTTATTTATGCTTCATACTCGTCTTTTTTTGGTTTTCTTTGTTTTCACTTCCTGATTACTGCCACTACTGCGGTAGTTCAGTGCTGTAATCACAATTACCCCTGGTGATAATTATCTTTTTGGTGTAATCTTTTCCTTAAAGTGTAATGCATTTAAGGAGATAGCTTTCTCATTACACGTAGTTACATTTGAATTACTTTTTAAAGATGAAAAAACATTGGTGTTTGATAGTAATGAACTTGTATTGATCAGATCTGAGGTTGCAGTTTTCAGTTAAAACCATTAAAAAAATGTACACAAAGCAGAGAAGGTGATGTTTAAACTCCTCTTAAAACTCACCCCTGCTACAGAATATATTGAGACTTAAGTAGTTCTAGTGCTGTTTCACACGAGAAGGAAATTGGAAACCCTGCAGAAATTTGTAATCACTAAGTTTAGTGATTACTTACTAAAGATGGTATCTTGTGTATAACAATTATCTAATTAATAAATTAATATATTGAATGAATTATTTAGAACAAAATAGACAAAAAAGGTTTTAACAGAAGGGCACAGTAGCCCAGACATACGATCAACATAATGATATGAGAGACCTACAGGCAGTGCAGAAAACGCCAACGCAACTGCCTGAAGAGTCTGCCAATGAACCAGATGCTGCTGTAGGGAAAATATCTTTCTCAGATGGCATCTGGGTAGTGTTTGTCATCTGAAAGAGAAAACGACTTATGATTATATTGTGGTGGGGTAAATAGCACTATTCCATCACTGTACAGTCATCTTTATTAAGTGTCTTTGGAAATCCATTCTGTATGTGGATTTTACATTTCATATTTCACTTATGACAGAAGTACCCTGTCTAAGAAATCAGGAAAAAAATATTTGATCCTCTGATAGATAAATGGTAGCACAGATAAGAATGTTTTCTATTTTATCCATAGAAAGATCTGCACTCTGTCTTTACTCTTTGCATTTCGATGCATTCTTTTTCAGACTGTGTGAGAATAATAGTTAATATCTTCTCTCTCAACACTGGACAAAGATGAAATTAAACCGACACTGATGACATTTTGATTCAGAGCATTTTTTTCCTAGTTGAAAAATTCTGAAAGGACACTTCACAGATTTTTTATCTCTCTCAGTATATCGGTAGATCATATATATCTATACATAGAGAGATATATAAAAATGCAAATAGAGCACCCCAAACACCTTCTTACAATCAGACTTCACCTTTCAACCATTCTCCCACTAAAAGACCCTCAAAACAGAATTACTAATGATCCAGGAGGTGCTTTACTTCTGATTATATGACAGGTCTGGAATTCTTCGGACTTCAGCAGAGTCTTCATGGATTGGCAAGGGATTAAGAATGTAGAAAGGCCAAAAATGTGGCTTAGTGATATATCAAATTGCTATAATAATTACTTCTTTTTAATCTCAATACAGATAAATTTAAGTTGACATTCTGTGCTTTTCCACTGTAAAGAGGTCCAGTGATAAATTACAAGTGGAAAAGGCAACAAGGAAAGTGAAATGGCTGGTTTTCCTGCTGGATTAGGTGTGACAAGTGAATGCACAGTATACAGTCAATTTTTAAAAGCGCCACTGTTCTTATACAGCTAAGAAGTTTTAGGAAATGAATTGCACAGGGCAGAATTGACCATGGATTTCTCTTGGGTTTGTTTGTTTGTTTTTTTATTTGAAAGAATGCCTTACATTTTTAGTTAGGGTGCATCACCTCTGTGTGTGTATGTTTGTCTGTTTTAGTGTAAGTGATGACACATTTTGTATTTCCCCAACGCTGAATTTCTGTACAGTACTAGTAAAGCTAGAGTACCCTGTTTAACAACAGCCAGCCTGGAACTGAAGTAAGCAATTTCATCAACGGTCGTTGCCAATACCTTGGCCTAATGGTGCTTCTCCCAGCCAGCCCATTTATGTTAAATATAGAAATAGAGAAGATAGCAGGAGACATGGTAGACTGAGCTGCACTGGGACCACCCATTATTTACACAATCTTTCAGTGGTTTTAGGGATTTTCTGCACTTGAAAAATGACTACAGGAGAGAGCCAAACCCACTAGCATAGAAAGACAAATCTAAATTCATTAAGGTAAATATCAAACAATATTTTCTTTGCATTTTTAAAACATATATACAATAATTTTACTATCTGAGAGGTTCAGCAAATCAGGTCTATGTTTCACTGTGCTAATATTAAGTGTAATAAAAATCCTACCTTCCAGAATAGTATACAGTAGGTGAGAAGTACAATTACTGTAGTATTAGATCACAGGAACATACAATCATAGAATAGCCCTTGAAAGATCATCTGGTCCTACCTTTTGTGGGAAAGAGAGCCTAAATGAGATTATCTAGTACCTAGTCATAAAATCATAGAATGGATTGGGTTAGAAGGTACCTTAAAGGTCATCTAGTTCCAACCCCCCTGCCATGGGCAGGGACACCTCCCACTAGACCAGGCTGCTCAAAGCCCCATCCAGCCTGGCCTTGAACACTTCTAGTGATGGGGAAATAACATCTTAAAAACCTCCAGTGTTGAGGACTCCACTACAACGCTGGGGAAGTTTTTCCAGTGGTTGGTTGTTCTCACTGAAAAAAAATTCTTTCTTTTATCAAGGTGAAACTTCTCCCAGTGCAAATTGCACTCATTGACCCCTGTCCTCTCCAAATGATGACCAGCTGTAGCAGTTTAACACAAGTCCATTGAAGTCATTGGAACTGCAACATTTGACAGAAGATTACTAGTAGCTCTGTTAACCTATATACCCAGACTGATCTCCATCCGATAGTTAAAATGGGATCTGGATCTGCTCTTTAAAGTCCCAGAAAATTCCATTTGGCTTAGTGAGAATTTAATGGCCCAAATAATATAGTCATTTTTATATCAGAAGTTGACTTCAGTGGAGACCTACTTGACAGCTGGTGCCTTGATATTCTCTAACACTCCTGGAAGAGTTCACTCTGTTGACATTAAACCACCCACGGAAGAGGTAGCACTTCTAAGGCTCTGAGCCTGTAAATGATGTCCTGATACTGTGTCTTATTATGGGGATCTCAAATTCATTCATAAACGTAGGAATTTATGTCAAAATTTCATGAAAAACAAAATATAGCAGCCAATGAATGTTTCAAGGAAACTAATATTGTCATTTACTGTTTTATGAGTTTTGCTGTTTGGCTTGTATTTGCATGGCCTCCCACAGCTAAATAGCAATAGCTGTGGGAAAAAAAAAAAAAAAAAGAAAAAAGATAAAAGCAATAATTCTGATTTGGACAATGAATTTTTGTATTTGTCAGGGATAAAACATTTTCAAGGCTATCTATTCCACCTGTTATTCCAATTTCTAAATGAAAAAATAAATTTTTTCAGTATTCTACTGTATTTAGCCATTCTTGCAAAATATCAGTTTTTCACAAGCAAGAATTCTGTTTGCGTATTGGAAATCTTGTTCCTACTTATACTGCAATATGAAACTAATAAACTGTATTTTTTAAAATTGTCACAAATATTGGCAATGCCTGTGTTATAACGTTTTCCTATAAATTAAATTGCTATATAGCAGAACTGTTGCCACAGGCACCAGGAGATTTAACAGATAAAACAGGTCAATCACGGTTTAACTATCTGTCATAGTTTAATAGAATTAAAATAATTTCAAAAATTTGAAACAAATTCATTTCTTTGAGCTTGTGTTTTTCTAGTGTGATGTGGGCTACACTTAAAAGACTTTTTTGTGAATATAGTAACTTGGAAAGAAATTTGTCAGCCATATTCAGTGCCTGATAAAGTATAGGTTCATTGAGAATTTCCCAACTGACAAAAATTCTACATTTAAAAAAAAATAAATTTCCACATCTTTGTGTGGGTCAATCCCATTAGAACATTCTATTGCTCCAGTGTGTTAGCAAAAAAACACACTGAAGATTTCCAGACTAGACTGCTTGGAGTACCGGGAGGCCAGAAAGAATTTAACTTGCAAATAATTTAAGAATAATAACAAATTGTCCATACAGTATTTCCAGAAATATAGTTCAGGATCTTCCCACTAGTTTGCCTCAGTAATACACTGACTTGTCACTTGAATCTGCTTTAAAAATTCTCTGTAGAAACTTTTTTTTAAAATTCAGATTAATGTTTACATTATTCTAAATGAAATATAAATCACATTCATTAAAATTAATACTGATAAATATCCTTGTTTGCATGAAATGGAAATGCATAATCAGAGAAAATTAAAGTCATATGAATTAATTAGTTCACAGAATTGGGAGATGGTGGGGATGCCAAACAGATGCAAGTAAATAAATGGTTGAATGAATAGTACATTATCAATTTGTATGGAGGCTGTTCTGCAACAGGAACAACTGTCTCTCTCAATTCCACAGGGAATAATTGAAAGGTTAAACTAAGTAATAAATTGATGCGTTGTTTTTTAAGGGAAAACGAATCTGCAAATGAACCCTAAAAAGTATCTGTTATGGCAAAATCAAATTCAGCCTTACCTTTTTCAATTTTATTCATTAAATGCTTGAGAAAATAAATGAAAATGAGAAAATTATTGATTAAATGTAACCAGTTTTTGTTTAATAGAAGATGGTAAAACTTCTAGAATTTTGGGGGCTTATTTCTGAAATACTTACAGTACATGATTACTTCACAAAAAAGTTGTTGTTATTCAAACTTTGAAATGCGTGCTGTGTGTGTTGCTGTGTATTTTTTCTGTTCTCTGATGAGCTGACTTTGTAACTAATGAACTCAGTGGGAAATCCGATTATTGTAATGAAAATATATCATTCCAAATTTGCTTTCTGCAAATACAGGGCATAAGAGCTTAAAATACCCATTAACACTTATTCTAACAATGGCTGCTATACCTAGCAAGGCTTAATTTGTCACCAATAACAATATTTTCTCCACTACATTATCATTTTGCTTTACGTATCTTTCTTCCACTTAAACTGAATCCTCAAAAAATTTTCTGAAGTCCAGCATTGATTGTTTGTGCAGAGTTCTCATCACCTCATTGCATGAGGGATACTCTTTGCTGCTGCCATAATGCCAGCAATAAATAATAATTCTAAAATTATTTTCAGTTGCTAGGAGTACTTGAGGCAGACAAATACATATGTAAGAATATGACCCTCTATTTATTTATTTATTATCTTGTAATTGAGATGCAAATGAGTATGGCGCTCCACTATTCTAGTCACTGTACAAATAAATGAAGTCTGAATGAAGCGGTGGTGTGGATGGAGGTGTGTGGCCACCTTTCTGTCTCATGAGTAAGAGGAAATGCTGTGCCAGGCAATGACTGAAAGTCGAAGCAGGACTGCTGGTTGCTCTCTCTAGCCAAGAACATAATGAGCCAGCAAAGGAAAATCTTTACCAGGTCCATGTCTAGAGTCACTGGTAAACATTGCCATATATGAGTTTCTGTGCTAATAGCTGCAGTAGATTGTGATTTTTTTACCTCCCAAGCGTACTTCATTACATTCCCTATGACATGACAAAACTCAAAGCACATTTGCAACTACAGACTATGTTGATGGGACGGAGAACAGAAAGGTTAGTTTGAGATTCTGTTTTTAGGAACTTTTTGGTTTTCGACATTCACTATCAGGCAGGAAACCAGATATATCTTCAAACTTAGCCACCGGAAACAAAAAACTACAGGACAAGGTACTTAGAGAACAAAATCAGCTTGGATAACCCATTCATTCATTTTACATGTACTAGCGTTTTACAACAGGTATGTCAGGCCATTTTCCATGACTAATTTATACTCATCTATGTTTTTAAACCTACCACTGAGGTGTTTCTAACTCTTTAAGTAAAACTTAATTACCTGTAAAGAAAACAACAGAATTAAAACTATGGATCACTTTTTAAAAATCATTGCCTACCAAATAACAATTATTCTGAATAAATGATCATTGTAATATAAACCAGTGAAATCTTAGAGTTATAGACTTATAGAAATTTTTAAAAACAAAACCAATGTCATGGTTTAACCCAAGTGGGCAAATAAGCACCATGCAGCCACTCACTCGCGCTAACCTAGTGGGATGCAGGAGAGAATCAGAAGGGTAAAAGTGCAACCAGAAAACATTCTGTAGCCTATTTCTTCCAAGCTAATATTTATTAGACTGAAATTTATTAATGAATTTTACTTACTCAAGCTTGGGTGTTTTGATTTGATACAACTTCATGGATTTTCAAAGCAGACATGATGAGTCACATTGTTCAGAGAGAAATTGAATTTCATTTATTTAAAGAACATGTTTTTCACTTAGATATAAATCACAAGGAAAATATCTGCATTGTAACTAGAAGATTCTTGATATTATTCTTTTGTTATTTGATTTCTAATTCATGGTGTCTAGTATTTGCAAAAATAGGGAAAATTACTTAAGCAAGATTTTCTTTGTGGGAAGAAGACATTTAACTGTGATCAATAGTGGCCCAATAGAGTCAATACAGTCTGATTAAGTAGCTATTAAGTGGCCGTCTAAGCTAGGAGTGTTTGCTATACAAATGGGGAAAAAAAAAGAAGGAAAAAAAAAGAGCAAGGGAAATGCTTATAGCCCTGGCAAGCAAGTAGAATAACCCCAGAGCGTGAATAAAGATTACAATAATGTAATCATTTATATGAGAAAAAATGTCCTAGAAAATATATTGTATTTACTTAATCCTGTCACCCCGGGCTTGCAAATGTAAAGAAAGTGACTTAGTGCTAAGTGATTTGTGTTATTCAGTGCTGCACTGTAGTTGACTCACTGATATTTAAGACAAACATTAAAAGACAGCAACATTAACCTTGTCCCTTCATCACAGATCATGCAAGATAATTAGTCTTTCTGCTTCATTAGGTGCCTAAATCCACTACGCCAGCACCTGTGACATCTTTCAAAATATATGTTAGTTATCACTAACTCAATAGATACCTGCCTGTTTGGTGAATGTGAACCAAGCTTTTTAAGGTAACAAGATGATAGAAATTTCAGCTGAGAACTCTGGAGACAAAAATCTCAAGATAAGTGCTCCCCTGGTGCTAGTGTCAGAAGAGACATTTTCATCTGCAGCTATCTAGTGCACGCTTTGGCTGTTTGAGGAGATATTAAAAATGTGCAGGTCTGTATGAGCTGAAGCCAAACACAGATGTCCAGGGTGACTATCAGGCTTCTGTTTGTTCTGAGATATCTCAGTATATGCCTCTGGCAGACATGTTCTGGTCTATAATCAAAGGACTAAGGGAATTTAGAGGTGAAAGAAATTGTTCATATTATTTTTTGCAAAAAGGTGTAGAATCTTGGTCTTTCACATCCCTCTGGGAGGATGCTATCTCAAGGTAGTGGATATTCAGGGTTAAAGTGTTGGCTCTATTCTTTTAAAGATATGACAGATAGGTATCCAAAAGCTTTGTAATGACAGCTTTTGAGTCGAGGACAATCGTCATCCTTGGCCTTGTCAACAGCAATTTCCCAGGTGCTCTTTGGCCAGGATCCATTATCAAAAGGCAGTTTTGTTACACTCAGAATTTTGTTATGGAAACAAAAAAGAAACACCTCATATGTAAACTCAGGAATATATTGTTACTGTAAGTAAAATCTTAGCAGCTTAATCCAAGAATCATTATTAGTCCAGGTCTAAATATCAGAAAAATAAAACCAAGTTAAGAAATGAATACTAATATACGCATATATATATGAAATCTCAATAATAATAACACAGATAAAATTGATATGCATGCACGTCTTTTTTTTCGTGTTCCTTTGCCTAATATCATGGCCACCCTTTCGTGTTCCTTTAAGGTTCTAAGGTTCAAGATCATACTGGTACTGTTACAGTGAGTCATCAGTATTGCAAGTCCTTCCAGGAGAAATATGGTGTTCATTGTTTCCTCTTCCTTATTCTAGGATGCATTTGAAGTCATTTTTATGTTTGCTAACACATTTTTATACCTTACTTTCACACCTTCATTGGTCTGACAGCTCCAAATTACATCCAAATGTACTATATCATAGAATCATTGAATGGTTTGGGTTGGAAGGGGTCTTTAAGGATCACCTAGTCCAACCGTCTGCCATTGGCAAGGACATATTTTACTAGATCAGGTTGCTCAAAGCCCCATCCAACCAGACTTTGAACACTTCCAATGATGGGGCGTCTGTAACTTCTCTAGGCAACATGTTTCAGTATCTCAGTCATTGTAAAAAAATTTATTCGTTATGTCCAAACTAAACCTCACCTCTTTCAATTTAAAACCGTTGTCCCTTGTCCTGTCACTACAGGTCTTGGTGAAAAGTCTCTCCCCCTATGGTTCTTATAAGCCTCATTTATATATTGAAAGGCTGCAACAAGGTTCTCCAGAGCCCTCCCTTCTCCAAGCTAAACAACCTCAACTCTCTCAGCCTTTCTTTATAGGAGAGGTGTTCCAGCCCTCTGACCATTTTTGTAGCCCTCCTCTGGACACACTCTAACAGGTCCATGTCTTTCTTGTGTTGGGGACCCGAGGACTGGGTACAGTATTCCAGGTGGGCTCTCACAAGAGCGGAGCAGGGAGACAAAATCACTTTCCTTGACCTGATGGCCACACTTCTTATGCAGCCCAGGATTCTATGACCATGTGAGCCACCTTCTGGATGTGGGGAAGGCTGTGGACCTTGTCTATCTGGACTTTGGTAAGGCCTTTGACACCGTCCCCCACAGCATTCTCCTGGAGAAGCTGGCGAATCATGGCCTAGACAAGTGTACTCTTTGCTGGATTAAAAACTGGCTGGATGGCTGTGCCCAGAGAGTTGTGATTAATGGGGTGAAATCCTCTTGGCGGCCGGTCACCAGTGGTGTCCCTCAGGGCTCAGTTTTGGGGTCGGTTTTGTTTAATATCTTTATCAATGATCTGGATGAGGGGATTGAGTGCATCCTCAGTAAGTTTGCAGATGACACCAAGCTAGGTGGGAGTGTTGATCTGCTTGAGAGTAGGAAGGCTCTACAGAGGGACCTGGACAGGTTGGATCGATGGGCCAAGGCCAACTGTATGAGGTTTAACAAGGCTAAGTGACGGGTCCTGCATTTTGGTCACAACAACCCCAAGCAACGCTACAGGCTTGGGGAAGAGTGGCTGGAAAGCTGCCCAGCAGAAAAGGACCTGTGGGTGCTGGTGGACGGTCAGCTTAACATGAGTCAGCAGTGTGCCCAGGTGGCCAAGAAGGCCAACAGCCTTCTGGCTTGTATCAGGAATAGTGTGGCCAGCAGGAGTAGGGAAGTGATCATGCCTCTGTACTTAGCACTGGTGAGGCCTCACCTCGAGTGCTGTGTTCAGTTCTGGGCCCCTCTGTACAAAAGGGACATTGAGGTGCCGGAGCGGGTCCAGAGGAGAGCTACCAGGCTGGTGAGGGGTCTGGAGACCAGGTCATATGAGGAGAGGCTGAGGGAGCTGGGCATGTTTAGCTTGGAGAAGAGGAGGCTGAGGGGAGACCTCATTGCCCTCTACAACTACCTGAAAGGAGGCTGTAGAGAGGTGGGTGTTGGCCTCTTCTCCCAGGTGAATAATGACAGGACTAGAGGAAATGGTCTGAAGTTGTGGCAGGGGAGGTTTAGATTAGATATTAGGAAGAATGACTTTACTGAAAGAGTGGTCAGGCACTGGAACAGCCTGCCCAGGGAGGTGGTTGAGTCACCATCCCCAGAGGTGTTTAAGAAACGTCTAGATGTGGCACTTCAGGGCATGCTCTAGTGGCAGAGATTGTAGGTTGTTTGGTTGGACTCGATGATCTCAAAGGTCCTTTCCAACCATGAAGATTCTATGATTCTATGATACAATTGGCTTTCTGGGCTGCAAGCGCACATTCACAGAATCATGGAATGGTTCAGGTTGGAAGGGACCTTAAAGATCATCCAGTTAAAACCCCCCTGCTCTGGGCAGGGACACTTCCCACCAGACCAGGCTGATGAAAGCCTCATCCAGCCTGGCCTTGAACACTTCCAGGGATGGGGCATTGACAGCTTCCCTGGGCAACCTGTTCCAGTGCCTCACCACCCTTACAGTAAAGAAGTTCTTCCTGATGTCCAATGTAAATCTACCATCTTTCAATTTGAAGCCGTTACACCGTGTGCTATCATTACACTCCCTCATAAAGAGTCCCTCCCCATCCTTCCTTTAGGTCTCCTATAGGTACTGGAAGGCTGCTATAACATCTCCTCAGAGCCTTCTCTTCTCCAGGCTGAACAACCGCAACTCTCTCAACCTGTCCTCATAGCATAGGTGCTCCAGCCCTCTGATCATCCTTGCTGGCTCGTGTCAAATTTTTCACCTACCTATATCCCCACGTCCTTTTATGCAGGGCTGCTCTCAATCCATTCATCTGTATTCATCCAGTCTGTATTGAAACTGCAGATAGCACTGGCCTGAGACCTTGCACTTGGCTTTCTTGAACTTCATGAGAACATAGCCCCACTCCTCAAGCTTGTCTAGGTCCCTCTGGATAGCATCCATTCCCTCTAGTGTATCAACTGCACCACTCAGCTTGGTGTCACCTGCAAAGTTGATGAAGGTGCACTCAATTCTACTGTCTATGTCAGTGACCATGATGTCATTAAATAGTATTGTCTCCAATACAGACCCTGAGGGATACCACTTGTTACTGGTTTCCATGTGGGTTCTGATCCACAAGTAGTGGTTTTTATGTATGTTGGATACAACTTCATTATTCTCCTTGTTCCTCCTAAAATGAGTTTGCTCCAACTCCGTGCCTTCATTTCCTTAACTGACCATGGATGACTTTTTATAGACATGAGGGCTGCAGCACCAAGCCTGTGTTCCAT
Organism: Chroicocephalus ridibundus; assembly: GCF_963924245.1. Lineage (NCBI taxonomy): Eukaryota > Metazoa > Chordata > Aves > Charadriiformes > Laridae > Chroicocephalus > Chroicocephalus ridibundus. The sequence continues at coordinate 151,357,707 of NC_086285.1, read as the reverse complement.
CTGTTGTGATCCTGTGCCTGTACTATACTACATCACATCCCATGTCCTCACTTCTGAAGACCTTTACTGTCATACCAGGCCTGTATTTCTCTACATCCTATACTTCCATCATTATTTTAGATTAATTTTTTTTTTCCTACACAGAAAAATACTTGTTAATGCTATCTATATAAAGCTATGGTTGTACCACACAAAGACAATTAAAATAAAACAAGTTAGCCATAGCCACTTAGTTGGGAGAATAAATGCTGCTACAGATAAAAAAAAAACATAAATAAAGCTGCAAGGTCAAGGAAAGGCCAGGTAAGTTCAGACAGAGTAAGCCTGACATGCTTCAATTCTGAGACTGGGAAAACTCACTACAAGTCCTGTGACCTTTTCCTAGCAATGGCAATACAGATACATGTGAACAGATATGAGTATGATAACATACTAAATAGCATATTGTATGTATTTGAAAGACTGAGTGTGCAATTTTAAGCTTCAGGAAAACTAAAAGTATTGCCCAAAGTTCCAGAGAAAATAACACTAAGTTTTAATTTGATTTCTGGTATACTCTGGATTGCAATCTTTTATGTACTTGATCGGTCTTCACTCTGTGCATGAGTCTGGCTCAGTTCCCGTTTCCTGTGCCCTGGTGATATCTGCGTTTGCAGATTTTTTATTCTGCTTCAGTAACTGGAGTGTGGGATTATGTGCTAGAAGTACTGTGCTGCTGCTGAGATTATATTTATTCATGGAATTTTGCTTTCTGACAGGCCCTGTTATTACCTGGCATACACAATTTGTGGCATTGTGTTGGCCACAGGGTGTCCTTCTACAGCAATTGTGTGACCGGACACAGCCTTCCTTCAGATGAGACATATGTCCTTGTGAAGCCCTTGTGTGTATTTTCCTAGATGGCTAACTAGATTGGATTACCATCACCAAAGACACAAAAAGTAAGCGAGAATCATCCTTTGTACTTTCTAGAATACAGGGGAAAATGTTTGATGCTTCTTAAAACTCTGCCAAAGGAGCACAAAACTGTTTGTACGCTTCTTTCTTCTACCCTTGCCTTTCCTACACAAATGACATAGAAAACTCTAGCCTCATGAGAAGGACGGTTAGTGCATTAGTGTATATTTAGGATGCAATCTTTTCAAGATACTGCAGGCCTTTTACTCTTAGTAGTGGATTTTCAATAATGTTTAACAATCTAAAGATCAAGTTCTTGTGAAGGCTGTGATAGCCGTGAATACTCATACAGCTTTAACTGCATTCATATTTGGAAAAAATACTGAAACATGGAGGAATAAGGAGTTAAGACACACAGAATAAATCACACAATAGATCAATACCAAAATAGGAAATTATTCAAGTCCAGTTATATTGGAAGTTTAAAGCAGAAGGTGGCAGCTAGGAAAGTACTGTCACTTCCTACAGCTTGCAAGTCTACCTTCTGTCTTCAGCAATATTTCCAGATACTGGAAATATGAAGAAAAGATGAGAAGAGTAATTACTATGGATTCTTTCCTATTAAAGTCAGATTATAAAATGTATCAGAAGAACTGTCCAAACATCACAATTTGTCAGTCATTGAACTTGCAAGCACAAGTTGAATAGCTACATGTAGAAATGTGCTGACATTTGCATACAAGCATAATTTTTGATTTTTGTACACATATTTTATATACTTCTCAATTGACATGACACACAACAGAGTCTTCAAGAGTCAGCTCCTCCTTACATGAGAAATATCTAACATTTTTGCATGTATGCTTCTTGTAGCACTTCAGACATGAATGAGCTGAATTTACTGAAATGAAAGGTGCTATCACTTTTTGGATCCACTGATCAGTGAATAGTGATAAACTTATACAGAACATCTGACACTCCAGACATTTGTAGGAATATAAAATGTCAGTTAGGTCTTTATTTATTTTCTTTAACTTATGATCCAGTAAGCCTTCACCACGGACACTGTTTTGTTTTTTTCCCCCCAGAGTGTACAGCACCTGGTCTCTCTTGGCAGTAAGTGCTATGTGATGTACAGCAATTACCTCTGAAAAATAAAAAGATCCCTGGGACCTGGAGCGGAAAGCTAACTTCACAAAGTTTTTCACAGTCACCAGAATTAAATATGTTTTTCATTGACTGTTTTACATAATTTTCCAAAAAGCTTTTGATGAATGCAGCACCTTTAAGCTGAAATTTTTAATCTGTTTAGCATTTTTGACAGGCAATTGTGAATCTCAGACATGCCTAGATAGCAGAGAAAGGAAAACTTAGAGTCTTGGACTTTATACATGGCATATTGACTCTTTGTATTCAATTCACTAAAATAAGCTGACAAAATGTTCCTGTAGCGTAATATTTTTGGTTGCTTTGTATTTTAGAAGAAAGTCTATCATTCCACTGAGTCATGTGATGATGAGTATGATGGAAAACTGACATAAAAAATTACAATGTGGAATTCAAGAACTTGTTCCGAGAGGAACAGAAGAGAAAGTTCCTGAAAATGCAAAAAGATATCCTTGTCACTGCGATAAAGATGAATTAGTCATTTTCAGTAGCAAAAATGTAAAGAAATAGGCTTCTTTTACCAGAATTGAATATTAAAATATTACTGAGATTGTATGTGCCTACCATTTATATGTTATATTATTATATACTGACAGTGGCATGATGATGTTGTGCTTAATGTGACAGTTCCTCTGTTATTTTCACAAAGAATCACTTTTAATTTTGAAGACCTGCAGTTTGGGTGAGCTGCCAGGGAATGATACGCAAGGCTAGCGGGCAGGAATAATATCACAAGGGATCTCGATGACTTTAGGAAGGCGTGTATCAGAGTTAGGAATGGCATAATGTGCATCAGCCTGAATAGAGAACAGCTAGAAGGAATAGGGAACAATTGTAAAAAGACAAGGGAATATCAAACCAAAGTCAAGACTAAAGATACCTCTTGGCTGGGGCTGAACCTCAGGGCAATAGTTTGTACTACCTTTTTAATTTTCTAAGGAAAAATCCAAACTATTTTGCTGACATGCTTATGAATCTCATATTTTATTTGTTTTCGTTATGTCATAAGCTTAATAAATAGGCATGGCAGTGAGATCTGGACTTTAAATTTGTCTTAAAAGGATCAGAACATAGCAAAAAATATCTCAGAGCTGGAGTTCCAGGAATCCCAGGATGAAGATTTTTCTTTTTTCTTCTTGCTCAGTGGTGTCCTTAGTGTGAGGCAATTTGTCGCTTCTCCCTTTCTGGTTCTTACCTAAATTGTGGAATCAGGCACTACTCAACACTCTACATTCAGTCAGATGTGGCATATGCACTGCATGTCTGCTGTTAATTTTCTGACCTCCTGTCATCATCTAAGCCTGAACGTGGTGGTGTAACAGACCTTCTTGGAATTAAGATGTCACAAACAGCAGTTTAATGTTTTAAATTTGACAAAGTTTATTCTTCAAATGGGCTGACAATTTTGTCTCTAGGCATAGGCAAAATTGGCAATAAGACACCGATGACAACAAATCTGCTGATTTATGATTTTTCTAAACCAGGCTGATTGCTTAATGCTTGAAGGGAAAATGCAAATTGCATTTGCTCAGGAGCAGTAACTTGTGATCAAGGAATGATCTAGCATGGAGGGCAAGGCAGCCCAGCTGCAGAAGGGGTTAAATGGCTGGAAGCAGGAATGCCAGAGACAGAGGGCCTCCCTTTAAGGGAGTCAAGTTTCCCTCAAGAAACAGGCAGCATTAACCTGTCTTGTAGCCATCCTGGAATGTGAACACTCAGGGACCACCTTTGGGCACCAGATCTGGGCTGGGGTTTGGGCTCAAGACTTAGCTGAGGTGCCTCATGTCAAGTTAACAGGATTGGTGCTGATGCAAATGTATATAAGGAATCACCTCATGATGCATCTTTACATACTCCTTGTAGAACTGCTTATGGCAGTAGGACTCTGTCCAATGCATTGTTCATTTTTTTTTACATATATTTAAGCACAAACATATGGTTAATTCACCCCAAGGGGTACAATAAAAATTCCCCAACATGCTGATGTCACTAATGTCATGGAAAGGTAATGTTATTTCTGTCTGTCCCTCTGCTTATCCCATAGTGGTAGTGGGAACAGCAAGTCCAACTCTTCTACTATACTACATTTTCCCACTTTCATACCTTCCTATTACCTTGCTACAGCATCTTGAGGGCAGAAATATTTAAATTACGTACTATGAAAGAGATGAAAATAGGGAAAGTGCTCCCTGGTAACTATAAGCAGCTTCTGAAGCTGTAGAATACACAGTATGGGGCTTTCGGGAACCAATAGCTAGGATAGGACCTGACTGGGTAGGAATAGAAACAGTAGAAATAGAAAACAGGGTAGAAATAGGAATAGGAACAGAAATAGAAACTTTTTTTGAGTAGCAATTTCCGATGTATAGCAGTCAATGGAGAACATTTGGGCTTGCCTGTTCCTTTCCTAAGAATACATCAATAGTAAAATAGGTATTAAGGATAACAAAATTACCTTATGCCTGTGTAGTAGAAAATATGTAATTATGCCATTCCTCCAAGTAGAAATATGAGGTCTCCAAAAGCACTGAACACTAAATATTTTTGGAAGATATGCACATGTATTTGTGACAAGAATAGCTCCAGAGTAGGACAAGTCCAAAAATAATGTACCATAAGAGCTTGAATCTTGTCCTCATTTTTCACATATTTATGGCAAAGCAGTTCGAAATTTAAAATGGGTCTCAAGAGATGTATAGGTTCTGGAGTGCAACTTAAACAGAGTCTATCCTACATCAAAGAAATTGAAATATTGTTAGCACACAGAAACCAACTCTCCAAGGTATAATAATCTATTCTGCATGTCAGACTGGTACCCACAATGAATGCAGATTGTTCCATTTATCACTTTTCTTATTATTTAGGGTCTTAGAATCAAATGAAAGTAGATATACTACTCCTTCCTTGGTTTCTCAGTAAAGTTATGGAAGAATTATATTTTTAGAAAAAAACGCACCCCCACTCAAAAAAAACCCCAAACAGATAACTGCTTCCTGGAAGGGATTTCATTAAGATCTTGAAGAAATAAATACTAGAAATAAATGCGTGTATGCTTTATTATGACTCATTTTTATCACTCATTTTTATCACACAGAAGCAATTGGTCATTTCATCAGTGCAGCCAAATTTTTCTTGGCCTAGGACTAAGAGAAGGCAAGGACAAAGTAAAGATGCTTTCAGCAATAAGTGGCACAGAGTTGCCAATAAACTTGTCTGACATTATAAAAGCTTAACGAATTTGTACCAAGGGCATATTGGATCAACCAAGCAGTACGAAGGCCTAAAAGCAGAAGACATTGGACTGTACCTCATTCACAAGAAAAAAATGTCACAGTTCTGTTCAGCTACATTCAGCAGCTTTGAGCTGTTGAATATGCCAGAGATAGTCAGGAACTAATCTTTATATCCCAGATTGATAATACATGCTTTTTACTTTGTGGGACTATTGTAATATGGTCATATGTATTGCAAGTCTAAAAGACTTATGTAATTTCCAACTCTTAAAATGACTATAGACTATTTTTAGATGGAGAGTAAGAGAAATGAAATTATAATGATACCAGAAATTTAAAAATAATGCACATATATAAAAGCTGGTTAGAATTTAAATAATAAATTTTGATGAAAATTGGTAATTGCATTTATTCATATGCAAAGTAGATTTTCAACTTCCAATCTGCCAGCTGAATAACTAGCTTTAGTATGTCCACTAATCTGAAATTCAAATAAATCAGTAATTTGATAGGGTAATATTTGGATAAGAAAAAGTAAGCAAATAGATCATTTTAAATTGTAGAATAACTTTATAAGAAACATCCATCTGATGTCTTGGATAATTTACTTTTTAATAAACTGAGGTTCAGACAACCTCAATATAAACACTTGTTCCAGATTTTTAACACTGCTTTATCAAGAATGATGGCTTAATCACATATATTGCAAAATAAAAGTATACAGTACGCAAATGGATATTAGAAAACAGGAAAAAAAAATCTGAAGATTTCAGAAATAATCAGGATCACCTGTTGCAGACAAGTCAGACTAGATTTTTAATTGCCTTAATGCTTCAAGAGATGATATGACCTTTTTAATGTTAATCATATAATGTTAAATAATGTCTATTTTCTGTGGTGCATGAAGGAATGAATGTGCCAGCCATCTGAGAAACTCTTCAACACTAAATTGGAGACAAATTCAAACATTTTTTGAGATATATGTGGGTGTTTCAATCAAGTAGGGTGGGTTTCTACTAAACTTGTGATTGAGTTTTACAACAAATAGTGAAATAGTCATCCTAAGTAAATTTCTCTATTCCTTTATACAGACATTGGAGAGAGATAAGTTAGGACAGTTGAATCTCCTCTGGAAGCCTTTATAAACATCAGTCTTATGCATGGATTACGGGCAGCCTGAACTTCATAAGGTGATTCAGGTGCTTCTACTGGACATATATTAAAAATAGTTGTGCCTCTGTAGTTAGTTAGGAGGATGGATTACAATTTATATTGCACTTGAAATTCAAAAGCTCATTTTATAATTGGCTTTGCTACACATGTTTTTTCTGGTGATTTTTGTCTTTTCAGAGAGAAACATAAGCCCCCTCTTTCTGACTGCAGTGTTACTTAATGTATTTTAGATGCAGTTAAAATAGTTTTGTAATTTGCAATTGTCTACTCTTAAATATTTTTCCTCTGTTTTTAATAATTGAATATATGGTTTTATACAGCTGACTTCTTGTTTTAAGGATTTTATTCTCTGTGTCTAAACATTCAAACTAACATTTTTCATTCTGAATCTATGCCTGAAAATTTATAAAAAATTCATGTTAAGTAATTCAGTTGCTGTTTCCTCTAAGAAAAATGGATAATTTTTGTATTTTTAGAAAGTTTTGTCTTTTTTATGTTTGAATAGCTGCAGCATATCTGTAGCTGCTATGGAAATTTAGAAGGCCTTGATCTAAATATGCCTTTTAAGGTCCTCCCGAAAACCTGCCTTCATCTGACTGGAGTCACAAGTTTTAAAAATGTAATTTTTGTCCTCATCAGAATGTGTCAGGGTTTTGCTTCAGTTTCTAAGCATTTCTCAGAACTTCTCTGTTCCCCAAATCCCTATAAATGGCGTTGCTTATTCCAGCATCACAGAGCTCCTTCAAAAGTGCCAGTCTCACTAAGACTGTGCCAAGGCATAGTGATAGTGACCGAACATGGAAGCTGGACACTGAACTAAAGGCAACAGTGGGAGTTTCTGCAACCCCACTAGAGTAAAAAATAAGAAAGTGATAGTGGGGGACATGACCTGGTTGTGGCTTCTCATCTCACCTCTTTCATTAGATATGAGAAAACTTTTACATGTCACTCCTACCTAGGTCTTCTCCTAACAAAACAAGGTCCCCATGACCTTATATTGAGAGATATCATTTTTTTATTAGAGAGAAGCAGAGACTTCTGAGGAGATGCAGGTTGTCTGGCTGATATAAGGAGGTGAGCAAAGGTGCAGTTAAGGCATTTTATCTTTTCAAATAATTGGTCTTTTCTCTGCATGTTACCTTTGGTCAATTGGAAGGGCATATCCTCTGTATATAAAGGATTCCTCAGACACATGCACAGTAGTTTAGATAAAGCCAATAAATAGTTGTTATAACTGTTATAGTTGAACTATTACTTCATACCAAATTGTTACAGAAAAAAAATAAAATAATAATGTGGTTCAAATTGTTACACAGACACAGTTTCTACACCTTTCCTGGTATTATGCTCACCCTTGCCCTTCTCTGAGTTCTAAGATTGGTGGTTTCATTCTGATCATGGTGTTGATGGGGTGATACAATGAGTTGTTAGCTTCTGGAAACCTTCATCAAAAGGAATATGATGTGCATGTTGATGGTTTCTTCTTCCTCACTCTAGGATCCACTTGAAATCATTTTTCTGTATATTTGCTAACACACTTTTACACCTTCTCTCTTTCTTCATTGATCCACATTGAATCCAAATCTACTATATATAGTGGCTTTTAAATATGTTGGATACTACTTCATTGTTCTCCTTCCTCCTTCTAAAATCGTTTTTCTCATATTTTCAATCTAGCTTCATATAAATATGATTTCATATAAAAAAACAAGTGTGCATCCATTTTAGCATTATTCACCTATGCAATTAGGTACAACTCAGTTTCATTGCTGGTATTCATATTCAAAGTTACTTATAGCCATTTTGTGAGAACCATCCACGTACGCTAGCATGGCTTATACTGTGGATCAGCATCACACTGTCTGTTTTCTTGCTTTTGGCTCACTAGCTAAGAAAATCTGTTTCAATTTTATTGTCAATATTTGAGCACCTGTAGTGATACTTTTATGATAACCGCATATTTTAAGCCTAATAACACTGAGTCTTATGCCCAGTTGAATAAGGACCAAAATGATGATATAAACTGGCTATTTTAGGGATCTACTGACCCTCTTGCACCCTTTCATTGAATGAAAAAGGAGCACTGTTACGCTAACAAAAAAAATATATAATTTTTCTCCTCTTGCCTGTGTGCATGGAGGCATGCCCACATGTTATTTATATGTATATATATATATTTCAATTCCTATTTAAAGGCTTAATTGTTTCACAGCTTATTTTTAAGCTTTTCTTTAAAAAAAAAGTGTTTTCCCCCTCAATAACTTTTTAAAAATTTCATTGAAATTTTAAAAATTACTAAGTTAAATTTGTGTTAGAAAATGACTCTTCATCATGACCTATCTTTTTACCCACATATTTTTACATGACTTTTTTTACTTATTGGAAAGAGTGTGTGTGTGTGGGAATTCCAACTGATTTTTTTTTAATAAAAAAATAAAAAATGTAAGCATGAAGTCTTTCTCTCTTTTGTAATCACTTGCTTCCAGAAGCTGGGACATTTGGGGAAAAAAACAGAAAATTCAAAATCTCTGAAAAAAAGAAAATTCCATACTGGGAGCTGGCAACATAAGGTTTAATGAGGTCAAGTGCCGGGTCCTGCATTTTGGTCACAACAACCCCGGGCAACGCTACAGGCTTGGGGAAGAGTGGCTCGAAAGCTGCCTGGCAGAAAAGGACCTGGGAGTGTTAGTGGACAGCCGGCTTAACATGAGACAGCAGTGTGCCCAGGTGGCCAAGAAGGCCAAGAGCATCCTGGCTTGTATCAGGAATAGTGTGGCCAGCAGGAGTAGGGAAGTGATTGTGCCTCTGTACTCGGCACTGGTGAGGCCCCACCTCGAGTACTGTGTTCAGTTTTGGGCCTCTCACTACAGGAAAGACATTGGAGTGCTGGAGCGTGTCTAGAGGAGAGCCACCAAGCTGGTGAGGGGTCTGGAGACCAAGTCATATGAGGAGAGGCTGAGGGAGCTGGGCATGTTTAGTTTGGAGAAGAGGAGGCTGAGGGGAGACCTCATTGCCCTCTACAACTACCTGAAAGGAGGCTGTAGAGAGGTGGGTGTTGGCCTCTTCTCCCAAGGGAATAACGACAGGACCAGAGGAAATGGTCTGAAGCTGCGGCAAGGGAGATTTAGATTAGATATTAGGAAGAATTACTTTACTGAAGGAGTGGTCAGGCACTGGAAGAGCCTGCCCAGGGAGGTGGTTGAGTCACCATCCCTGGAGGTATTTAAGAAATGTGTAGACATGGCTCTTCAGGGCATGCTCTAGTGTCCAAGATTATTGTTTGTGGTGGGGGGTTGTGTGTGGGGTTGTGGGTGTGGAGTTTAGTAGGTGTGTACTTTTTTTTTTTTTTTTTTTTTTTTTTTTGCGGTTGGACTGGATGATCTCAGAGGTCCCTTCCAACCACTAAGATTCTGTGAGTCTGTGAACATTGCAAGCAAACACCCTCTGGGAAAGCAGTTAAGATGGGTCAGAATTAAAAGAATGAAACACGTTTGAGGTGCCCTTTCCCTCAGAGCTCCCTCTCCTCCCTGATGGGAAAGTCAGGTTTGGAAGCAGCTCCACCAGTACAGCTGCTTGCAGAAGAGCTCCCCCTGGCAGCACTGGATGCAAAACTCAGCGTCTGAAAGGCTACAAGTAACCACTTTAATTTAAACAAAATAAAACTCTTATTTATTTCTGCTTCCGTTGGGTTTTTTTAATTTTTTTTTTAATTAATATTTGTTTCTGTGTCTCTGTGCACTCTCATGAAAAAGTAGTAAATGGTGATAAATGCTACATTATATATTCATTTCAATGTGTGTACTAGGTTTTTTCCAAATATTCATGAGGGGAACACTCATATTCCAAGAAAATCACCATCTAGGGATAAATAAAAGTAGAGATGTGGTATAAAAAGAGGGAAAAGGAACAGGAATAGGAAAATCCCAGAGGGGAAAAAAAGGAATAGAAAAAGAAAACAATAGCTGAAGGTACAGAGCAATTTAAAGTACTACAGCAAATCAGTAATGTGTTGGAAAACCTCACGCATTGTTATAGGGACAAATGAAATAGCAACAGTGAACTCTATATAATTTTCATTGTGAAAATTCAAGTTTTTCCTTTTTTAAATATTACATTGTACATCTCCCTTACATATTAGCTATTAAAACTCAGGAAGCAAAAAGGTTGATATCACCACATAGCCAGGGAATTAGAGGTTGAAGCATAGCCTATAGATTAAGGAAAGTTATTATCCCCCATTATTCATCACTTACTAGACTGTACCCAGTTTTGGGCTCCCAATATAGAAAAGACATGAAGAAACAGGAGTGAGTTCAGTGAGGGGCCACCAACCTGGTTTGGTTGATCAGCCTGCTGAAGGGACAGGCTTGAGGGGGTGCAGGACTGGGTGAGGATGGGACCTGATAAGAACAGTACATGGTGGGTGGATGAGCAATGAGCACAAGTTGAATTTTTTCCCCACCGCTGGAAGAGGTTGCCCAGAGAGACAGTGTAGTCACCACCCCTAGTGGTTTTCCAGACCTGGATAAGCCAACTAGATCAAGCACTGAGCAACCTGCTCTGATTTCACATCTGACCTGGCTAGACTAGAGACCTCATGAGGTCTCTTTCAGCCTGGGTTATCCTACCTATCCTATCTTTAACTGCTGTATAAGTTAAAAGGAACATTGTGAAACACCAGCCAGCTTTTTTCTGTTTATTCCAGTATCACCCTCCAGTTTTTCATTACGTACTCAGCATTTTTCCGTTTCGGTGTGTATTAATTGGCATGAAGTCAGTGTCATCTTTTCCATGAATGAGATATTCTCTTTTATGCAGCAAGAAATCTCTGGCTTCCAGCAGTCTGCTGCAATAAACTGCTAAGTAAGAGGCAAGAAGATGTAGTAATGATAACCACGACTTTTAACTTTTTCCACACTGTTGTCATTAAAAATACATAAACAATAGGGCTAAACGCCACACCATTAGAATGATATATAATGTTTCACCCTCAGCTTATCTCCTCTACTATGCGTGTTAAATTAGACAATCTTCTTTAAATATTTATTCTGCTTTGTTTAAAGCATATAAGGGAGAATAAGATGTTCAGTCGGTCTGCTGGCAAATGGTAATTCATGAGGTAAAGATTTTTAATTTTAATATAATCTGGTGGATAAGGTCAGAAAATATAATGTAAATCTGTATCTTCTTGTAGTCTTGGCTGCAGTGATCATGAAATGGTGGAATTCAAGATCCTTCAGGCAGCGAGGAGAGCATGCAGCAAACTCACTACCCTGGACTTCAAGAGAGCAGACTTTGGCCTCTTGTGGGACCTGCTTGGCAGGGTAACATGGGAAAAAGTACTGGAGGGAAGAGGGGCCCAAGAGACCTGGTTAGTATTCAAGGATCACCTCCTCCAAGCTCAGAAGCGATGCATCCGAAGAATGAGGAAGTCAGGCAAAAATGCCAGGATCCCTGCACGGATTAACAAATAGCTCCTTGACAAGCTCAAAAGCAAAAAGGAGGCCTACAGACGGTAGAAGCAACAATGGGTTGACTGGATGGAATACAGAGAAACTGTCTGAGTGATCAAGAACCAGGTTAGGCAAGCTAAAGCCCGGATAGAATTAAATCTGGCCAGGGACATCAAGGATAACAAGAAAAACTTCTATAAGTATGTCAGGGGTAAAGGCAAGACTAGGGAAGGTGTGGGCCCTCTCAGGAAGGAGACAGGAGACCTGGTCAGCCAGGATATACCACTCAAGTTGCAGAATGGAAAGGCAGGGTCTATGAAAATGAAGAACCACCCACTGTAGGAGAAGATCAGCTTCAGGACCATCTGAGGAACCTAAAGGTGCATAAGTCCATGGGACCAGATGAAATCCATCCATGGGTCCTGAGGGAGCTGGCAGATGAAGTCGCCAAGCCGCTTTCCATTATATTTGAAAAGCTGTGGCAGTCTGGTGAAGTTCCTGCTGATTGGAAAAGGGGAAACATAACCCCCATTTTCAAAAAGGGAAAAAAGGATGACTCAGGGAACTACAGACTGGTCAGTGTCACCTCTGTGCCTGGCAAGATCATGGAGCAGATCTTCCTGGAAACTCTGCTAAGGCACATGGAAAATAAGGAGGTGATAGGTGATAGCCAACATGGCTTCACCAAAGGCAAATCAAACCTGACAAATTTGGTGGCCTTCTATGATGTTGCCACAGCACTGGTAGATAAGGGGAGAGCAACTGACGTCATCTATCTGGACTTATGCAAAGCGTTTGACACTCCCGCATGACAACCTGGTCTCTAAATGGGAAAAGCATGGATTTGATGGATGGACCACTCAGTGGATAAGGAACTGGCTAGATGGCTGCACTCAAAGGGTTGTGGTCAATGGATCAATGTCCACATGGAAACCAGTGAGGAGTGGTGTTCCTCAGGGGTCGGTACTGGGACCAGTGCTGTTTAACATCTTTGTTGGTGACATGGACAGTGAGATCGAGTGCACCCTCAGCACGTTTGCTGATGACACCAAGCTGTGTGGCACAGTTGACACACTGGAGGGAAAGGATGCCATCCAGAGGGACCTTGACAGGCTTGAGAGGTGGGCCTGTGCGAACCTCATGAAGTTCAACCAGCCCAAGTGCAACGTCCTGCACCTGGGTCATGGCAATCCCAGGCACAAATACAGGTTGGGGGGAGAGTGGCTTGAGAGCAGCCCTGAGGAGAAGGACTTGGAGGTGCTGGTGGACGAGAAGCTCAACATGAGCAGGCAATGCGCACTTGCAGCCCAGAAAGCCAACCACATCCTGGGTTGCATCAACAGAAGTATGGCCAGCAGGTCGAGGGAGATGATCCTGCCCCTCTACTCTGCTCTGGTGAGACCCCACCTGGAGTGCTGCCTCCAGCTCTGGAGTCCTCAGCACAAGAAGGACATAGACCTGTTGGATCTGGTCCAGGGGAGGGCCACTAAGATGATCAAAGGCTGGAGCACCTATCATACGAGGACAGGCTGAGAGAGTTGCAGTTGTTCAGCCTGGAGAAGAGAAGGCTCCCAGAAGACCTTATAGCAGCCTTCCAGTACCTACAGGGGACCTAAAGGAAGGATGGGGAGGGACTCTTTATCAGGGAGTGTAATGATAGCACACGGGGTAACGGCTTCAAACTGAAAGATGGTAGATTTAGATTGGACATCAGGAAGAACTTCTTTACTGTAAGGGTGGTGAGGCACTGGAACAGGTTGCCCAGGGAAGCTGTCAATGCCCCATCCCTGGAAGTGTTCAAGGCCAGGCTGGATGAGGCTTTGAGCAGCCTGGTCTAGTGGGAGGTGTCCCTGCCCAGAGCAGGGGGGTTTTAACTGGATGATCTTTAAAGTCCCTTCCAACCTGAACCATTCTGTGATTCTGTGATTCTGTGAATGTCCTATCTGCAGCCTGAAAGGCTGACTGTCACCTAAATCCACTTGACTTCATCTCTGTGCTCACATGTTGCCAAATTTTCTATAGTGATTATGAGCCCATTGGAGTTGAGATGATAAGAAGAAAAATGAGATGAGATAGAGTTTATTCTTCATATGGAATAAGGTATGTGTGTTTGAGGGATATAACCATTTTGATCATAGGATTAACTGTGTTGAGATCTTCTCTTGACTTCTTTGAATTCTCCAGAATACCTGCTTTATATTTTAAAACCTCAACTTTGGCAGGATTTTTACCTTCTAACATAAACTGCAGCATATTCCATGTAACCACTGACAGCAGCGTCTGCCTGTCTTCAAGAAAGGTATTTTCTTACATTTTGCAAAGGATAAAAGATGCTCTCTATTGGGGAAACTGGCCTATTATCAGAAGTTTGATTTAATGTTAAATTTTCCAGTATTCCCTGAGGCTGTTGACTTTCCACTTTACTGATCCTAACCATCATACTTAAGCACCCTTACATTCCAAATCATTCTTCTTGGAAATGAATGTATAGCTCCTTCCTGATTTTTTATATAAGAATACTTCACTTCTGGATCCATTTTAATCTGCTGAATATTTTTTTAAAATATATATATGTATTTCATGCAATTGTGGAGCGGGTAAGGATTTACTAATGTTAGAATCATAGAATATCTCAACTTGGAAAGAACCCATAAGGATCATCGAGTCCAACCCCCTGCTTCTTGCAGGACTACCTAGAACTAAATCATATGACTAAGAGCATCATCCAGATGCTCTTTGAGCTCTGACAGGCTTGGTGCGGTGACCACTTCCCTGGAGCACCTGTTCGAGTGACCAACTGTATGTCACCCCTCAACTGTCTCTTCTCCGAGCTGAACAAACCAAATGACCTCAGCCGCTCTTCATAAGGCTTGTCCTCAAGGCCTTTGACTGTCTTGGTCATGCCCCTCTGGACACACTCTAGAAGTCTGATGTCCTTCTTATATTGAGGTGCCCAAAACTGCACACAGTACTTGAGGTGGGTTGCAACAGTGTGATGTAGAGTGGGACAATCACCTCCCTTGACCAGCTAGCTATGCTGTGCTTGATGCACCCCAGGACACAGTCGGCCCTTTTGTCTGCCAGGGAACACTGTTGCTCATATTCAACTTGCCTTCAACTCAGACCCCCATATCTCTTTCTGTGGGGCTGCTCTCCATCCTCTCGTCCCCAATTTGTATATGTAACCAAGATTAATCTGTCCCAGGTGCAGAATCCAGCACTTGCTGTTGTTAAATTTCAGATGGTTGGTGATTTTCCAGCTCTCTAGTCTATCCAGATCTCCCTGTAAGGCCTGTCTACCCTCAAGGGAATCCACAGCTCCTCCTAGTTTAGTATCATCAGCAAACTTATTTAATGTACATTCAATTCCTGCATCCAGATCATTTATAAAAACATTAAAGAGCACAGGCCCTAGAATTGAGCCCTGAGGAACCCCACTGATGACTGGCCACCATCCTGATATAACCCCATTTATTATAACTCTTTGAGACACACCCATCAGCCAATTGTTCATCCAACATATTATGTACTTGTCTAGCTGTATGCTGGACATTTTGTCCAGAAGGCTACTATGAAATAAAGTGTCAAAAGCTTTGCTAAAATCAAAAAAAGCCACAGCTACTGGCTTCCTTTGGTCAATTAGATGAGTAAGCTTGCCATTAAAGGAAATTAAGTTAGTTAAGTATGATGTTCCCCTCATGAATCTGTGCTGGCCAAGACCAATGACTGCATTGTATCTTAAGTGTTTTTCAATCACTCCCACAGTGATTGGTCCCTTTCCCCCTTCAAATCTAGTTTAAAGCTCTTTCAGTGAGCCTAGCTAACTTTTGCGGAAAAATCCTTTTCCCGCTTTGAGAAAGGTGTAGCTTTTCTGTCAACCGCAGGCCTGGTGTCATGTAGACTGACCTGTGATCAGAAAATCCCAAATTCTGCACATGACACCAGTCATGGAGACAGGTATTGATCAGCTGGGTCTTCTAGTTTCTTCCCACATCATTCCCTGCAACTGGAAGGATAGAGGAAAACATTACTTATTTTCCTGATCTCTTAACCAGTTGTTCCAAGGCCCTGAAGTCTCTTTTGATCACCCTTGTATTTCTTCCTTCATTTCCTGTTAAGGAATCATTTCATGTGGTTTAGAATTAATCACCTTTACAAATTAAATACTTTCATAGGTTAACTATCTTAGCATCTAAGCATTTATTTTATCTACACATGCATGGTATTGCTATTGTGCATGTCATTTTTGGTACTTTTCTACATCTACTCTTTGGGTTCTTATAAGTTTGTGAAGTTCCTGAAGGCACTAAATGTTGCTAGGATAAGGCTTATTACTCTATTTCAGTTTTAGGGTGAAGATCACTCCATGACGGGATGGACAGGGAAATGTAAGAGCAGTCCAGTCCAGCCATCAGTTTAAGTGCTCATGTATGCAGAAGCTTTTATCATGTTTGAGTAAAACCAACGTCATTACAGTTTGTCTATAATGTTTGTGACAACCAGTTTTGAAGACTCAGGTATTTCTGAGAAAATCAAATGCAACTGTTATTTGAGAAGAGCACCCTGATGCCTGGGGCAGAACTTAGGATAGGACTGTATCTGTAAATTTAGCAGTTCCATAGGGTGTTTTCTGGCACTGTTGTGTAGAAATAGCCTTAATATGTTGATTGTCTAGGCCTGTACTTCCCAAATTATTTTCCTCTGGTGTAACTGTATACACTTGACATACAACTGTACCTAGACTTAGTGAATATCCATTTCAGATAGAGTGTGCTCATGAGGTAAATTAAGATACAGAAGGTGAAAATACTCTGCCATTAAACAGACTGCAGGAGAAAGTGCCTATCAGGTTGGACATCAGATGCATAAAAAATAAAAGCAGAGACACATCCTTTTGGATGTGAAACTCAGAAACTCTGATTTCATGTCACTTGAAGGGTAAAATGAGACATTTTAAAAAGTGATGTGGGTTTCTTACGAGATAAAGCCAACTTTCTTCTTCTTGTATTTAGTTTTTGTATACTGTGATAGCTTAAGTTCAGCTTTTCTGTCTTCAAGCATCTCACTACTTATCTCTTCAAAGGGCTTTTTTTATATTTTATTTTTTTTTTATGGATAGAGTGTCCTGGAGAACAATTATGTGAATTATGCACAGTTTCTGAAGCTAGTTAATGGTTTCCACTGAACAGCCAAAGCTTTGGAAATACATCTTTAAAATGCCAGTTTTCTAAAAAGATAATTATGCTGATAAGAATTACTAAATTATGTCACAATTCTATGAAAAAAAACCCAACAGAATAACGAGAGAAGTCATGAGGGTGTACTTGTTTCTGCCTATGAGAATCAAATAGAAATGAAATAATACGGTGTCCTACCCTTACTAAGCTATGTATCATCTACCTCTAGGCAAACGAAAATAGTAAAATATGTAATAATCTTATAAATAGATCATATCAGAGAATTGTGTTCCTATTAGCTCCATGGTTTGATTTAATTTGCCCAGAGTATTTGACATTCTGTGTTATGGAATTTTGTACTTTATTGTTGGACACTGTTTATCTTAACTACTTCACAAAACTTTTCCAAAAATTTTATTGTTTCCATCTATTTTAATGCTTTTGAATTTAATTTCTAGCTTTCTGTATATGTAAAATACGAATGACTGCAGTTTTTAAGCATCGAAAAAAGTTTCAAAAGTATTATATTTGGTAGCAATCAGATACGTCCTCAAGGGTTTGTCCTCTTCAGTGTCAACCTTATGGAAGAGTTTAGTGTGTAAGTGAAGTATTTGGAAGAGAAGGTCATAGCAGTGCATGAGGGAAACTGCAGCACATTTGCTCTGATTATCCAAAGGTTTCTGGTGTCTCTCACAATCTTCAGATATTTGTAGCTCTAGTTACATCACTGTCGTATAATGTCAGCATCATCGTCTGCTTCTCTGCCTTTCAAAAAGGAAAGCACTCATGTATTTGCACCCACCCACAAAATAGACTGTGGTTTTAGGGTGTTTTTTTGTTTTGTTTTTTTCTTCTTTTTCTTTTTTCCCCAGCTTGATAGGAGTAGCAAAACACCATCTGGTGCTAATCTCCACTCCGACTACTCAAATAATGCAGCACAAAGACAGACCTTCTATTAAAATGAATACTTTGGCGGTACAAAGAGACCAACACAGAGTACCCTGACATAACATAATGTGCATACCAGTACTCCAAATGTGGGTGTTTGTTGTTTTTTTAATAAAAGGAATGGAAGGTGTATGTTCTTTGACCTAAAGTGAATTAGAATTGCATTAAAACCTTGGAACCAAAATCTCCTTCTAGCACCACCAGAATCACTCAGGAGTGACTGAACAGATTAAAACAGAAATGGTATCACTATTTGGCCTTAAGGAAAGCCTTATGGTCCTTCCTATGGTTCAGCAAGATGCTGAACCGGGAAACTAGAGTGTTAATTTCTAATCCTGCTTCTGCAACTGATCTCTTATACAGTGTCAATTCTTTAGTAGTATGATCTGAAGGGTGGATTCATGCTAGATTATGCAATTTTATGGTTAAAATACAGAACTCATGCTTTATAAATGTGCAATTTCCATCTGTATTTAGTGTTAATTTTTCTCTCAATCATAGCAAAAAAACTTTCTCTAAATCTTCTGTATTAATGTATTAAACAGTAATTTTACAGTAATAACAGTAATTTTAAGAACAAGATTGCAATTGTCATTCTGAAGAGCTAAAAATTATGAATTAATCAACTGTCCATCAAAATCTTGAGATTTGTAGGTAACTGAACATAAGACCACTTTTCATAATTTTTAAAGCATGGGGTTTTTGATTATTTACTTGTTTGTTTGTTTGCCTTTTATCTCTTGGTTTCTAAGCTGTCAGGGTAAAATTAGGTTATATTTTAAAAACTAAAAAAAATGTATAACTAAGGTATTATCAAATATTTTTAAAATATTTATAATGCATGTTGAAAGTGAAAAAAATGTAAACAGGTTATTTATGGAAAAGAGAGTGTACTCAAGAAAACACAGAGAAGAAAAAATTGTGACATTGTACTTTAAAAAAATACATTAATATAGTAAAAGATTAGATAGTGAGTTCACTTTAGAACTACTCATCTATGGAAAAACAGTTTAGATACCTGCTACATTAACTAGCTACGTTACTTATTTTTCTTTATTTTACTTCCCAAGGAAATAACTTATTGTTTTATTCTTCTGGTACAAAATATGTAACACTTTTACTAAGTAGACAAAAGCTTTTTCTTCAGGATGTTATTCATATGATGCATCTAGTGTCACCTGGAATGATACTCGTTGAACTCACACAGACAGAATCAGTCTATAGATCCATCTTTATTCACCTAATTTTAATATATGCATAAGTCCAATTCACTGTGATGAAACTGAAACACATGCTTAATGTTAAGCATATTATTGTCTTTCTGAATTGTCCCATGAAGAGGAATATCTTTTTCTTTGCTCTAACTCTTAAGTATTTAATCACTCACTTCTTTACTTCAATTTTCTCTATTTGGGCAGGAGGAAACAATTTATTATCCATTGTTGATTATAGATGTGTCTTAGAAGGCTATGTAATCATGTGAATTTGAGGACTGTAAAATTTCAAGCATTGATATGAAGTCTAAGGATATCAGAGTAAGTCTAGCTCTCTCTTCTGTACTGTTCCTGGAGTCTATCCCAGAATTCTTCAAAGGGTATGTATTTAGCCTGAAAGATTTTCACAACATCTTGAAAATCACTAAGGAATAGCTCTGGAAAAAGGCAAACTGCATGGTGCTCAGGCATATAACACACTGGAATCCAGAATCTTTAGACAGATACTATGGTTTCTGCAAGAAAACAAAATGGGCTTTGCATCATTCCCCGAACTTGAAGGCAGGAGCTGCAGCATGGATTGCAGTCATTAAGCTAAACTCTCACCCTGCTACGATCCGGGGTCTGTCACCCATACCACCTGGGAGAAACAAACCCTGGAATACAAAGTCCCCCAAACTTTTGAACATTGTCTGGTAGAGCACTAGTTGATAAAGGCCAAAACTGTTTCTGGAGGCATGCTACCAGTTAAATAGCATGAACTATTTTGAAATGATGCTTAAAACATGCATCCCTGTCTACTTTGTCTACTACAGTCTCTATACTGTCTACTTGTACAGCAACAGCCATTTTATAGGATATGCTGAGAACGGATCCATAAAAGCCAGTCAGTAAATAAGTGTTGCTTAAACTGCTCAAGCGGAAACACCAAGGAAAAGGGTACTCTGTTGTCGCAGTACCTGCCTCACTCTGAACTTCAGAGAAGCATCTTCCTGGAATGAGGAGCAAGAGCTCCACGCTCCTACAAGACCATGGACCTTGTTGCTCCAAAGACAGAGTATCATAGCACTTATTCAGGAGATCAAAAATCTACTGCCAATTTTCTTCTTGTGTAAAAGAAATTAACCCATATTCAGGTAACAGAAGGTATAAAATATACACCAGTGTGTGTTTCTTTATTTTTGTCTTACTTAAACAATACTAATTTGGATAAATAGGCAAAGTTAATTTGGAGAAGAGGAAAAAAAAAAAAAGAAGAGAAATGCTTAATATAACTTACTATGCAGTGGTTAGGGTAATCACTAGAGAAATAGCAAATGAAAGTTCAAGGTCACCTTATAAACCAAGAGTTTTGATATTATATTTCCTATTCTATACTAGTGTCCTAAGCACCAGCATAGTGTGATGAAGACTGACAGACTACAACTTTCTGTATTTTGTGAGTAATTATTAAATTACTATTGTGAATTCATCTTGAAAACCTGTGAATTTTTAAAAGGATGGAGAAAAAACATTTTGCCATTTTAATTTCTTCTTTTTTGGGGGGAGGGCAAAAATTCATGACATCTGTTCCTTGTTAATAGTAACACAGTACATAAATCTGCATTTTTGGTGAATAAACATTCTACAAAAAAAATTTAGTCCAATCTGTAATAATAATACTTCAGTAACATAGATTAAGTAAACAGATGTCATCTGTTTCAAGCGAGACTTAACAGAACTTAACAGAACAAATGGATGGAATCAAACTACGAATTATCATTTTTTGCTGGTTACACTGCAAGGCTATTGGTTCATAGGTTCACAGTTCTGAGTATTTTCCTCATTTTTCTGTACTATTATTCATTTATTCCTGCAGAAAAAAACATCATATTAAGAAAGAACAGAGACCTTGTAAATAGTAAAATAAAATCATGATATTCCTTTCATAGTCCTTTCATAGTCCTTTATAGGACTTTTGTTTCATGGTGGTTCAAAACAATTTATTTTTTCTTTTTTTGTAGCAATGAATATGTTTCTTACTTAAAAAGATATAATAGTACTAAATAAATTATTTAACTAGTTGTACTTCAGTCTAAATATTTTGACATTTAATATAAGTGTTTAGATTTCTAAGTGTTGAGCTAAATATTAGTTGGTAAAACTGTATCTTTTAGTTTTTCAAGAACTGGAACAAAAGAGAATTATTGTTCAGAAACAGTGGAAAAAAATACCCTAGTCTCTCAATTGAATTTGATGTAGTCCTTAATGGAAAGTTATAGACATATTCTGGTGGATAAGAAAAGAAGAACCTATGAATGAATATTTAAATAGTAGATAATTAGTTACTTCTATAAGGGCAATTTATAAACACTTGTAGGGTGATTGCAGTGGCCAGGAAATTCCATCTAATTAATTCTTTTTTAGCTACAGAAATATATGTCTAAATTTAGCTTTTTTCTTAGCATTTAGAAGTCACATAAAAGGGACAATGAAAAGCGAGATGAAGAGTGCACTTCAATAACCTGATGTAAAATCACTTCAGACCTCATTTAATATAATTTTCCTCGCTAAGTTTCCCAACTAGACTAGCAATGTTCAGCTTTTGTGAGGTAAAGGACAAGTGAAAAGAAAGAAAAAAATAAAAAAAAAAAAGAAAAAAGATCAAAGGTTCTGAGAAATATGTGATTTATTTCTTCTTCTGGAAGAAATTACTTAATCAGGAATTTGATTTTTGCAGACACAAATCTTTCATTGAGCTCCTCAAGTACCAAACCACAGGCTGCTGATATATTTTAGTAGGACACCTGAAATATTTGACTAAGCTGAAGATCGTGTTTTTTTCTTTGTAATCCCTTGTTTTAACTTCCTTCAAGATATTATCTTTTGAAGTCTTACACAGCTCTCTACTGGTCTGAAACTTAAGGTCATTTTCTCCTTGAATATTACCTTTTGAGGGTTGATGGCTATCCCCATTCCAACTGTTCTTTAGCCATGTTTCATCTGGGCTGTTAGGTGACTCTGTCCACACTCAGTGGGAATCCATTGTGTTATTCTTCTACCCTGCCAACAGGGCTGTTCTCCTGAATATACTGTAAAAGATATTCTGCCATCCAGTGCTGTCTATTCTGCCCTCTGGTAATCACTCTCCTCCCTCACTATTCACAACAAAGACTCAGTATGTCTCCATTCTGTTTTTAATCGCTATCCTGGTCTATTCCTCTACTCCAAATTATTTCATTTTATTCCCCTGTTGTCCTTGTCATCTCTGCTTTTTATCTTGAACTGCTCTGCTGAGCTCTCATGTTCGCAGTTCATTTCCTTTTGACTCGGCATGGATAAAAGTTCCACCCATCGTCCAGTAGTGCGCTGGGATTACAGCATGAGGCTAGCACGTCTCTGCTAGTCTGCCACTGAAGTATATGTCCAGACATTTTTACAGCAGACCATGTTAATCTGCTCATATTAAAACCACAAGTGTCTTCCATCAGGTCTTTGCTTTTGTTTTTTTATTTCCTGTGAAAGTCTTCAGTTCTTAGCAGTTTTTCCTATTTAAAAGCTGTCATCAGGACAACAGTTTTGTAAGATATCGCATATATCTTCATAAAGACTGAATTGAGTTACATGGCTTAAATTCTACTTTTTGTTTTAAAAATATCACACAAATATGTGGTGTATTTTCAATGGGGTCTGGGTAATATATTGTTTACGTCACTGTTCTTTCATTGATAAAAGGTGAAGTTGTATACTCTGTATTTTTCAAGACAAAAATTTATGGAGAATGATATTCCAAGCAAACATTTTTTTCACTCAGATGAAAAGAACTTCGGTTAAGTGCAATGCACCTTCCTTAGGGGCTAAATGTGAATGACATATTCAGTTAAAAGGAAAGGAGAAATGGAAAGGAAGTTATTTTGGTTATTTCCTTATCATGCACTTAACTGATGTGAATGCTTTCTTTTTTTCAAAAAATAATTACTGTAACTATTATTTTTTTCTCTCCAAAGCAGTTGTATCTCCTCTGTTCTTTAAAGTTCTCATTATTTCATAGCCAATTTTTTGGTAAGGAAATGTTTCTATATGTACCCAGGTATGTATTCTGTGTCATTAGAGTAGCTGGGTAAAGATCAGTTTGTTGATACTAGGCTCATGAAAGTTCTTAGATATGTAACTTAATCTCATGAATTAACCAAATATGTGTCAGTCCTGTTGAAGTTACAATTTCAGATTGAGAGAATTATAATGGCAAATCAGCATATAAAATGGGTTGGAGGTCTAGTAGGGATGGTGGTACATTTGCAGAAAAGTGATTAGCCATTAATGATTAGAAGTGATTAGGTCATTGTGCACTGTAGACAAGCATTGTGGTTACATCAGGCATTTTAAGGTCAGAAGGATCATACCAGTGTTCTTACTGAGCTGTTTATTAACTCTTCCATATAGTTTTGTTTGTGACTTCAACAATGAGATGAAGTGTGGATTACACTAAGGTTCTGAGCTTTTTATCTTTTAGGACACACTCTTTTTCCTGTTCTGTTGGCAGCGCTCCTGGTTGCTCTTGCTCCCCAGACTGCTTTTTATAGGCATGGGGGAGGTCATGGGTGCTATGGTAAAGCCCAGGCCTCACCATCATCTCCTGTGAGAGCTGACGGCTCCTGGGGGGTCGCTTCACTGACCTGGCATTTCCCTGCCTCAGGAAGAGCCCCTGTGCACCAAAATCTGCTGTTCCACTGTGGACTGGGCTGGTGACAGAGCAGCTCCCCTCAGTGACTGACATAATGGAAAAGTGTCCGTCCTCTGACTTACCAGAAAGTTGTCACACCTCTTCCATGGTGGATTCTGCCTGCCTTCCTTTCCATTTCCTCTTTTTTTTTTTTCTTCTTGCTTTCAGAGTTCATTGGTTAATTTAGATTCTTTGCTCATGTGTTTTTCTCTGACACAGTATAAGCATAACACCCAATTATAACATAATGAGTCTCAGTTTGAAAATATTGAAGAAGAAATCTGAATTAACCATGGACAAGAACTGTCCTTCACCATGACTGATTAGGGTATAACCATGATTTACTATGTTTGGCAGTAGGATTTATATGCCAAGCTGATATTAAAATCTTATGATGTGAGATATCAGGAGTCAGCACATTAGTCTTACCACTATTATAACTTCAATAAGCTTAAAATTAAGACAAGGTCTTGAAGTTCAAGTAAAAGTTTTTTACAAGGTATTTAAAACTTAAACTTTAAGGAAATAGAAAAGTAAAAAATAATTTAAAAAAAGAAAGATGCAGAGTAATCTTTTTCTGAAAGTTTTCTTTACCACTCGATAAAGTCTGGTTATCTTATATATATAACCTTTTGACTTTGATGACATTTTACGGAGTACAGATTCAACTACAAATTAATCTAGAAAGTACTTCTGTGTTTTTATTCCTGGTGGTCTAAATTTCAATGCTAAAATTCATTCTCCACTAATTTATTTAAGGATTTTTCTACATTTCTAGAATGATTATCCTTTGGTTCTCGCTGCAGTCTCTGGAAGACAGTCAAATTTACTGAGCAAGTAGAAGAGCAGACAAACGTGAGACTGAGCAATGCATTCTTTAATGCCTTTTGTATATGCATGAAGTATGTGAGGGTAAGAGAAAACAAGACAGAAAAAGCAGAATAAGATCCTGGTTGTTCAGTTTTGTGTGTGAAACTAAGATCAAAACAAAACCCCCAACATCGACACTGTGAATGGACTCCACAAATCAAATGCTTGTGTACCTTCCTTCTGACCAAAAGAGAAAACATTTCTTGCTGCTAGAAAGCCAACTGACAAAGCTGAAAACATTTTGAAAGAGTAAAGCTCAAATTCAGTCACCTCAGTGTGACTTGGAGAGAACAACAGCAGCACAGAAAAAAAAGCTAATTGTGACTTGTCTCCTTCACTTGGTCTGAAGCATTTTTGTGCCTAGAATAAATTTGTATTTGTTTAAAAACACACCCATAGCTTTTGAAAGTCTAGGCACCCCTCTGAAAGGAAGTCTCATATAAAAATTTTCAATGCAAATTTTCACCCAGCTAGAGAACTGCAGCATGTAGCTAGTTTCAAGTGTTTGCTCATATTTCCTTGTATTTGGTTCACACCAGAGGACAAAAAGGCAGATAATGAAAGAACTTTGAAAAGGTCATGAGATCTCAAACAAAAGCAATATTAGGTTCTATCCTGAAAACTGTTGAGTTATTAAAATATCACAAGTGATCTGTGAAGCTTCCAAAGGAAATCCCGGGTTTTGGTAAATATATGCCCAATAACCAAACAGTGAAAATGAAGCTGTAGGATGTGAAGGTTCAAAAATAAAAAAAAACCAAACCTGTAGTTAAATTATATTTCAAAGGCAGACTTCACTGAGTTATTGAATGAAAAACATAACCTCACGGACATATTTAACACAAATTCCATGTAGGAAATATGCTCCTCAATTTAAATATCATCAATAGTCAGTATCACCATAAACAATCTTATAGTGCCTTATAAATTCAGTCCCAAATTGTGAATGCCCTTTATGTTGTAAACAATGATCAGCATCAGGCTATTTAACTATAACACAGTTGGTACTACTGAAATATCAAGAGGCAGAGCAGAGTTGAATACAGACTGGTTCTTGGGTCTTCAAAAAGCTCATTAAATCAGCTCTAATGAAGTTGAGACTTTGACTGACAAGGTAAACATTACAAATAATACTGTTTTTCTTTATGTGTGAATAACATCTCCTGCTAAGTCTTAAATGTTTCATTGATATGTTGAGATACTTCTTTTATGAAAAAAATTGTTTTCTCATATTTTATAGATTTTAACAGTTATTGGCTGCCACAGTGCAAGAAAACTTCCCCCTGATGATTATTTATAATTATTTTCTGTACTGCCTAGGCTCCATTTTCAAATCAAATGCATTGTCTACCCTGTCACACTTTTGCATATGTTATATTTAACCTAATAATCATGCATATTCTTAGCTTTCTTATTTAAATATTAGTAATTATTTTCTCAAGTGTCAGTTTGCCAGATTTATGCCAAACCCTTTTCATCTGCTACTTTCTAAAGGAGTCTAACAGACTTCAAACAATTTGGTAGAACATCATCTGTCTTTGGTGTCCAGAACAAGAGGCTCAGTCAGGAGCTCTGAAATTTCAGTTCATGCTTCTATGCTGTAAGGGACAAGGTACAATCTTTTTCTCTATCAGTGTCTGGTGCAGTAATTTCACTGTGACTAAGGGAGGAATCCTCCAGCTGCAGATACAGCACAGAATTAAATGGGGCATAAAAGCATATCCAAAAGAACTCATGATTTCTTCCTACACAGGAAAGAATCAGGCCTGTAAGGCACCTCCAAAGATGTGTGTGTGCTTCAATGAGAAATGAGTGGATGGGCATCTTTGGCAGAGTGTAAAGATGTCACATGTTATTTAAATTATAAGATGAGCAAAGACACATTATCAGCCAGGAGGTGCTCAGATGTAATCATAGGATTCATAGGCCTTAGCCATGTAATTTTGTTGTCGCATTGCATCATTCAGAAATTTACATGTTCTGTTTTTTGGGGTTTTTTTTGTTCATGGGGTTTGGGAGATTGCAGCCCCCCAAACCCCTTAAAAAAATCTATAAAATAATTGTATAAGGGAACTTAATGTGTATGATACTTCCGGAGGGCGGACTTTGGGCTTTTCAGGAGCCTGGTTGACAAAGTCCCCTGGGAGGCAGTCCTCCAGGGCAAAGGAGCCCAGGAAGCCTGGATGATTTTCAAGAAGGAAGTCTTAAAGGCGCAGGAGCAGGCTGTCCCCATGTGCCAGAAGACAAGCCGTCGGGGAAAAAGGCCGGCCTGGCTAAACAGGGAGCTAGTGTTGCAACTTCGGGAAAAAAAGAGGATCTATGGCCTCTGGAAGGAAGGGCAGGCCACTCAAGACGACTACAAAGAGGTAGTTAAGCTATGTAGGGAAAAAATCAGGAGGGCCAAAGTCCAGCTGGAGCTAAGCCTGGCTTCTGTTGTCAAGGACAACAAAAAAAGCTTCTATAAATATATTAGCAATAGGAAGAGGACTAAGGATTATCTCTGTCCTCTAGTAGATGGGGCCGGCAACATAGTGACCAAGGATGAGGAAAAGGCTGAGGTACTTAATGAAGTCTTTGCCTCAGTCTTCAGCAGTAGGACCAGTTCTTCCCTGAGTACCCAGACCCCTGAACTAGAAGACAGGGATGGGGAGCAGAATGAAGCCCCTCTAATCCAAAGGCAAACGGTGAGGGACCTGCTTCAGCACCTGGAGGTGCACAAATCTATGGGGCCGGATGGGATCCACCCAAGGGTATTGAAAGAGCTGGCGGAGGTGCTCTCCAGGCCACTTGGTATCATTTATGAGCAGTCCTGGACAACCGGAGAGGTCCCAGCTGACTGGAGGTTAGCAAATGTGACACCCATCCACAAGAAGGGCCGGAAGGAGGATCCGGGGAACTACAGGCCAGTCAGTCTGACCTCGGTGCCTGGGAAGGTCATGGAACAGATCCTCCTCAGTGCCATTACACGGCACATGCAGGAGAACAGGGTGATCAGGCCCAGTCAGCATGGGTTTGTGAAGGGCAGGTCATGCCTATCAAACCTAATATCCTTCTATGATAAGGTGACCCACTTAGTGGATGAGGGAAAAGCTGTGGATGTTATCTACTTGGATTTTTGCAAAGCTTTTGGCACTGTTTCCCACAGCATTCTCCTGGAGAAACTGGCTGCTCATGGCCTGGACAGGTGTACTCTTCGCTGGGTAAAAAACTGGCTGGATGGCCGTGCCCAGAGAGTGGTGGTAAATGGAGTTAAATCCAGTTGGTGTCCGGTCACAAGTGGTGTCCCCCAGGGCTCGGTGCTGGGGCCGGTTCTCTTTAATATCTTTATCAATGATCTGGATGAAGGGATCGAATGCACCCTCAGTAAGTTCGCAGATGACACTAAACTGGGCGGGCATGTTGATCTGCTTGAGGGTAGGTTGGCTCTGCAGAGGGATCTGGACAGGCTGGACCGATGGGCTGAGACCAATGGTATGAGGTTCAACAAGGCCAAATGTCGGGTGCAAATGCGGACACAACAACCCCATGCAGCGCTACGGGATTGGGGCAGAGTGGTTTGAAAGCAGCTCGACAGAAAAGGACTTGGGAGTGTTGGTTGACAGCCAGCTGAATATGAGCCAGCAGTGTGCCCAGGTGGCCAAGAAGGCCAACAGCATCCTAGCCTGTATCAGGAATAGTGTGGTGAGCCGGACTAGGGAAGTGATTGTTCCCCTGTACTCGGCCCTGGTGAGGCCCCACCTCGAGTACTGCGTTCAGTTTTGGGCCCCTCGCTACAAGAGGGACATTGAGGTGTTGGAGCGTGTCCAGAGAAGGGCTACAAAGCTGGTGAGGGGCCTGGAGGACAAACCTTATGAAGAACGACTGAGGGAGCTGGGGTTGTTTAGCCTGGAGAAGAGGAGGCTGAGGGGAGACCTTATCACCCTCTACAACTACCTGAAAGGAGGTTGTAGAGAGATGGGGGCTGACCTCTTCTCCCTGGTGACAAGTGATAGGACGAGGGGAAACGGGTTCAAGTTACGTCAGGGGAGGTTTAGATTAGATATTAGGAGACATTTTTTCACTGAAAGGGTTATTAAACATTGGAATAGGCTGCCCAGGGAGGTGGTGGATTCACCATCCCTGGAGGTGTTTAAAAAAAGGGTAGATGGGGCACTGAGGGACATGGTTTAGAAGTGGCTCTTGTCAGGGTAGGCTAAAGGTTGGACTCGATGATCTTAAAGGTCCCTTCCAACCTCAACAATTCTATGATTCTATGATTCTATACTTCTGTATTTCTATGCATTACTGTACATCCAATGCCTCAGCATTATATGGCGTGGTGTTTTGTTTGCTATCTCATACCCCTCATAAAAAACAGATATAACACACAATTGTAGCATGGTGCTGGGTACAAGAGATACACAGATTGGGCTGTGTTTCAGATCCATGTTTCTCACTGCATTATGGAAAATGTTGCACTCGCTTTTTTAATTTAAAATTACCTACATTTCAGGATGGCCAATACAACATATATTAGTGGAAAAAAAACAATCAAACCCAACTTTTACTAAGTGATCAGCAAAAATGTAAAACATATTCTTCCAGGCTGTTATTTTTTGGAATTGTACAGAATGTAAAAAAAAAAATTAACAGAAAGAAAAACACTGTATAATCACTGCTTTCTGAAAACTGACTTCTCACATAGCTGTAACCTAGCACCTGTTAGCCTGGTGCTCAAGGAAAGTCTTGCCATTCATTTTTAAATGCATTTCTAACTCTATCATTGTGTTTAGTTCTAAGCGTCTGTCTTTCAACAGTGCTATTTTGTGTCCTGGCTCTCCTGAAAAATAAAGCAAAACATTAAAGAATAGATTTTGATTTAGTTTTTAGCTTTTCACAGGCATAAAAAATAAAATAAGAATATTCAAGAAGTTTTGTCTGGAATTTTCTGCTATTTTATTTTTGTGTAGTTACACATAATCCTTCATACCATATTTATTCACACATAAACTTAGCATATTATAATAAACTAGATTTTTAAAGGTAGATCAGGGGAATTTTTGCATCCCTATTTTGAGAAACACTTTTGAATTTCTGATACAACAGATATACAAAAATTGACATATTGGAAGCAGGACTAATTTGGACAGAACAGTTCATAGCATGAGAGGTTTTACCCATGATTCAACATCTTTAGATTTTGACAAGCTCTTTGGTGAAGCATAATCTCAGCAGTCATTGCAAGAGTCTGTGATGCCTTTGGATAGGTGAAGTTTTGCATCAACCTGGATTCAGCTTGGCTATGTCTTTATTATTTGCTTCCTGATCCATAAATGGCTGTCTTCTTCATGATTCTCCACACATAAAGTGACTTGTAACAAAAATATTTGTTCTTTGTTAACATGAAGTAATAAAATGGGTTTTTTTTAGTGTGATAAGCACGCTTGCTATGTGCAATTTTGCTTTAATTAAATGGTGTCCAGCCCCTGGCCATGAAAGAGGTCAAATGGATGCCAAATGCCATACTTATGCATCCATCATTGTATGTCTGAGAAGTACCTGAAGTAGACTGGAAAGCTAAACTAAATCAGCCAAATTTAAGTGAAAAATAAAGAATGCATTTTCAGTGCAAATGGCTAGTTAGTCATTAGAACAACTAGCAGACAGACAAATGCATTCTTAAATATTTTTTCATCAGGAAAACCTTTTATTGTGGGATCCAGTAAAGAGGTAACAGGATTATGCCTTTTGTCTGGGTCAAGTCAAAAAACAGAACTACAGTCCTTAATCTGTGTTAGCAGAAAGTGTGATTTGATAAGTAGTTTGTACCTTTCAGCGATTGCTGGTCAGCCAGTACAAAGACAGAGCCATGGAATGAGAAAAAAAATAAAAATAGACTGAGCAGTATGACTGCTCTGGGGGTCCCTACGGGTATCAGCAAACAGGGCATCACCGCCAGTCCCACCACTCCAGCCAGGGAGCAGGGCAGACTGGGTGCAGCCAGAGGCGCCCCAGCCCTGGGTATTAGGCATCTCCCTACGGACAGGGCAGGCCAAGGCCAGTGCAGAACATCAGCCTGCTGGGGTCCTGATCAGGCCCGGTGAGAGGAATGGGGGTCAAACACGCCCCTGGGGTCCCCGGGCAGGGCAGTGGGGATGGGCTGAAACTAGGCCAGTATGTCAGTGTGTGGGAGGAGATCAAGATCAGACGGTCCCATGGCTGGGCAGGGCTGGGCCGCAACATGGAGGGACCTGTAGCTCCCAGGAAACAAATAGTAGAGCCTCAGCTTAAAAGCAGATCCCCTGGGAAGGAGGAACAGGCCCTCTCTGAGGCCTCTTCTGGCTTTCTTCACAGCAGCTCTCACCAGCTGGCCAAACACTTTGCCCTGAGGCCAGCAGTCAAAGCCCCAGGCAGAGGGCCCATGTCCAGGACCCTGACAGGATATATACTGTGGAAGGCAATGCCTTCCACCTACTGCAACCAAACAAGTCAAAAGTGTCTTCCATTTTCACAAGGCTTTGATAAACAAGTACTAAATGTTTCTTTCAATGCCTGAGGCATGGCATATACCTGGTCATGCTGTGACCTGGATTAGAGTGACCTAAGAGAAAAAGCTGAGGAAAACAGATGCCAAAATCAGGACACATAATTATCTTCTTACCAAGTTAGCTATAGCAGCATGGGGTGATACTACATGAATCCTTTGTATGGCTGCATTTGCCATCTGCTATTCACTTGTAAAACGTTGTTCTGCTTAGCACTCCTCAATGCATGCAAGCAGTACCCAGCTACTTTTAACCATAAACAGGAATGGTGTGAGCCATTCCTCTATAAGAACAGCTCTATTTGGCAATATGGCACCAGCCTGTAATTGTAATGAGCAGTTAATGTTAACATTGGTTAAAAAGATCTGCTCTGACTCTAGTTTCCCAGTGTACAGAAATCTCTGGAGTTTTGTTGTCCTTGTTTCTACGTTTAAGCTGGTGAGAGAAATTGCATTCATCAATGGTCATCATTTTAGCCATTCTTTGGAATATTATTTATGGTTCTTTTCAAATAGGTATTAGTTTGTTTAAGGTTTATGTGCAACAGCCTTTATGAATGAAGAAACCTCAAGTTTGCAGACTCTGTGATGACCTGAAGACTGAATACAGCAAAAGAAGCCACTCTGTTCCCCTGACAAGACATATACTTTGATGGGATTGGTTTACTGAAGCACAGATCAGCATTCTGACTTTTCAGAGTTTATTAAAAAGGAATCAAACCTCAGGGCAATTATAAGCATGCAACAGTAGTTCCCTGATGCCTTTCAAAGTATAACTTCCCAGCCAAGGAAAAAAGAAAAAAAGAAATAAGATACATAGAAAATATTTTTAGTACTTGTAAAGATATTTTCTATTATACAGAATAATGTGGGTAACTTCTAAAATATAAAATTATTTGATAGGAAGTCTGCTAGTATTCCTCTTACACACTACCCAGACTACTTCTGATGCCTACCATAATGTAGGATTTCAATTTAAAAATGGTATTTGGAAACATATAGAACACGATTCTTATGCTTTTTCCCCAGGGCTGATTTCTTAATCTATGATTTCTCCTCAGAGAAACGTTACTTGCATATTCACATGTTAAAAATAACTTCATAGCAACTGACTTCACATCCTGTGCAAGACCACTCTGGAAACCATTACTGTCAGCATTCCAGCCCTCTTGACAACAACTGACTGCTCTCAGTTGCTGATGAAAGCATCTAGAGCAGTTCAGTTACTAGAGTCTGCGTGTAATAATGTTAATACCCTGCATTTTTATAAATAGAAATAGAAAGCTACCAGGTAGAATCCAAATAATATTTTGAAGGCATGAGCACATTTGATGTGGAAGAGGAAAAAGCAAACTCTAAAATGCTAACTTGAAAAATATTTTCCAGAGTAGAAGGATATCACAAGTGATCATTAATTTTGTAACATGAGAAATAATTTTTTGGCACTAGATGAAGCAAAAGTTTCTTGATAGTTTTCTAGTCAAACAGCAAAAATCTATAAGCCTCCAAATGTGTTGTAATAAAGGTATTCTTTGAACATAAATTCCAGGGCACTAATTTTCTTTGCAGTTAATAATAATAACAACAGTAACAACAACAGTAACAACAACAGTAAATATGTCTCAGTATATGAGTTGAGATAATTTTGCATTAAGTTCTTTGGCTTTTTAATAGAAGATGACATTTGAGATATGACTTTAGTAATTTCTCACTTCCATTTAGAATGGAACTTTATGAAATTCAAATATACAGAACACTTTTTAAGATGAATTACCTTCATACATTTGTCCTCTGGCAGCATTCTTCACTTAATCTGATTTGCTGAGAGTCCAGATGTAAATGAAGAATTTAATAGCATTAAATACTATAATTAAATAAATAAAGCAAATGTACTATTAATTACAACAAAATGGAGTTAACTATGTTGTTTTAGGCTGTTGATGACATGACATTTTGACAGCATTTTGTTTGGTTTTGCATATTCATATTATTAAACGAAAGGGTCATCTTCTATCACATAGAAGATCACCATGAACCAAGTTCTTGTTTTACTTGTTTTTCTAAGGACTGCACTGGGAATACTCGGAGAAATAAGAAGATATGCATGTGTAGTGTACAAGCGGCAAACTAAATTTGCTTTCAAAACTAGATTCCCAGTTATATGGGAAATGTGGATCCATGACAAGGAACTATGATCTTTCTAATTCTGGTAGTTTGGCAGGGTCAAAATTCAGTAATTATCTTTTAAGATTCTAGGAATGAATTGTAAATTCCTTCTGCCCCTACTATTGCAAAATTGTTGTACTACTTATAGATTTTTCATATTAAAAAAATCCAACATAACATTCCTTTTTCATGCTAACTATATTTTAAGATGATGTAAATGTGCATAACTTCTTTTTTTTTTCACCTCCACCCTTAAATAGGTAGAATTCCCTAGGAATTAGGGAAAGCTAAGATCGGAGTCTACTGAATAACTGAGCACATAATCAGCAAAAATTGAATTCTGTGACTTTGATTATGCAGACTACACAGTTTTCAATTGAAGATGAAATGGGATTCACAAAAATCATTCCACCTTGCATCTTTTCATTTTAAGTAGTAGCTGCTGGAAATTTCTTCTTGCATAACAGAATGGAAAATTTACTCTCCTTCCTATATCTTAGATACTGAAGTTATCATCTAACAGAATTTTTCCTGGCTGACAAATTCAGCAAATAGAGGAGGACAGGCTTTGTTATAAGGAAATATACCTTTACGGTTAAACACATGATTCTAAGTATTTTTATATCAGCTTGGTTTCTATTATTTGAATCTGAACTAGACTCAGGTCCATTTTGAATATACCTGAATGTCATAGACAGTTGAAAATTAAACTAATAGATGATCTAATGATGCCTAAGGTTAATCTGTTATGGATAAATTGGCAAGTTGCATAGGTATTATATAAGCAGTGAAATAAAATGTGCTTAGAATAGGATATGATAAGTCCAGAGTAATGTTGAATTACCAAAATGGGATCTGAAGATCATTCTGCGTTGAGCTAATTTACAATATTGTTTCCAGAGAGTTATAATTAACCGAAGCATAATTATAATAATGCTTTAGGATGAAAAGTCATATCAGCCTGACTTTAAAAGAATGTAGGTTTGAAGGGTAGGTGTATATTAATAATTTAATTTGGTAAACTGGAATTAATAAATCAAGTTTCTCATTCAGAGGAGAATTTTGTGCAAGGCAAATCCAGCAACTGATCTACTGGCTTCCATGAGTTGTGGCAATTTGTTCCATTTCTAGAAGATACAAGGAGTCTATAATTAGAATAAGTTAATTCAGTATTTTATGTTTTATGTTGTACTAAGCTTTTCAACATGCTGTCGGGTTTACTCCTAACCGAATATTTTCCAGGTTATCATGTCTATTTAGAGTCCATAACAAAGGTGGGAAACTTTCTGTACATTATTCAACCAAAATATGGTAAAGCATAACCAAAGTGTCAAACTTGTTCTGGATAAGAGTAGGCACCGCTTATATGTGGAGATAATAAAATATTATTAGTCTATTTAAAATGTTAACAAACTAATCAAAATTAAAAAGTTAGTAATACTAAAAATGCAGGTGATTTCCAATTACAACACTCTCAGTTCAAGCGAATTCAGGAAAAAAACTCTTCAGTAACACAATTAAAACTTTAAAAAAAAAAATCTGTGGAGTCTAATCTTCCCAATGTAACAAACTAAACTTATGATAGAGAGATTTCAGGTGTGATTTGAAGAAGGATCAGGGAAGTGTAATAATCTGTGGGTAGGGATGTGGAATACCAGCAATTGGTTCACAATTTAGTTAAAATTTAGGTATAACTTAACTAAGTCTGGGTGGGGGATTCAGTTGATCCTTTTACATGATCTTATTCAGGAGTAGCCAACTGTGCATCCTTATCCCAACCCCCAGAACCATTTTTTCATGCAAATTGTCTCCTAGAATCTGAATATCTATTTCTTCCACAAAAGCTAAAAGTTGCTTTTGGAAACAATAATCTATTTTTATGTGTTCAAACACACATCACATGCATCAAGTAAATGTCTGTGTATGTGCATATGCGTGTTCTGGTTCCTAATATAGCAATTTCCATTGACACCGCTGTTTGCCAGTTGCAAACTTAAGATGAAATGTTTGACTGCACTCTTGAGCTGCATGTATTTTGACATCACAACTGTTAATGGGTTTCCCATGTGCCCAGTGGAATACATTCTGGCTTACTGGCAGCCACATGCATATGTAAAATCCATCTTTTTCTCTCTGTTCTATTCAGGTAATATTTTTTGGCTTATGCAAATCAAATATTGTCCAGAAGAGATGCACTTGAAATAATGAGGCAATGAAGTCACAGAGGAGGGAGCTTCTGCATAACAGGGGGGAAGGTTTTGAACTAATTTGCACACTAACCAAGTAACTGCACATTGTCTTGGCAGATATCTTGCACTGAAATGAAAAAAAAAAAAAATCCATTTACAGGCATAATGCCACTGGAAAGATGGACAGATAGACAAAAGATGAACGATGAGTGTGCTATAGGATTACTAAACATAGGAGAAGCTTGCCAGAACGTCACTCTTCACTCTGAGGATATTGCCTATTGCTATCTCTAATCAAACTCCTGAATATATCTTATTCTTTACCTCCAAATAAAAAAAATGACACCAGCGATACATACAGTATTCCTCACTTCGTCAAGATACTTTTATTTCTGAGTCAAGGTTGTATGCTGTGGTGTAAAGTTGTCATTTAATAGACTTTACCTTGTTATGCCTTATGGCTCAAGTATTCATTCAGTTGCCTGGCTACATTTTGATTACCTTCCTGACAAACACTCTATATTAACAAAGTCTATAGGAAAGCTTTGTATGCAGTGTTGTTTATCAAATCCTTGGAAAGGGCTGTGGCATTCAGTCAAGCCATGTTCACTGGATATTTAATTTAGATTAAGTTAGCATAGGCTGCCTTCACATACAGTCAATGGAAAGGTTCAGCCAAAGGGTAATTCAGAACAGAAGTCTGACTTGGGTGTCTCTAAAGCCTGCCTCCCTCTTCTAACTCTAAAAGGAACATAAAGACCTGACAGTTTCCTTTTCAAGTAGCAGCATTTCAGTAGAGTTAATCCTAATTTACACCACTTCAAGAAAAATGGATTTATTCACACGGTTTTCTTAGATAACTGGTATTTCTCGAGATGTATCTTTTCTGACAGAAAGAAGTAGGACTCATCTGGAAATGAAGGCCATGATAAGCTGCTGCCAGAAAGTAAAAAAATGTGATATATATAGCCATGGAGTTCACTGAGGAGTAACAACTCCTTCTCAGATATATTACAGTGAGGATTATAAAAGTTGATAGAATTTTTATATCTGTGATAGCCTTATTCACATTGAGGATTTAAGCGTTAAGTAAATTACAAAAGTCAGCTAATGAAAATGCCTATTTCAAAACAGCTTATTGTCTAAGCATAGTTAATGGAAGAGAGTAAAGTAGTTTGAAAAACCAACGTAAGAATATCAGTATGAGGAGAGGAAGATCATGTGGTAAATGGCATTCCCACAGCTTAGCTTTGGGAGAACAGAAGAGTTTCCCTGGGATTTGTCATGTGATTTAAAAAAGACATTGAAAGCTGATGAAGATAGAGTGAAGGAAAAAATATCTCTGACTGAGAAACAAAATGGTTGTATTAAATTCATCTTACCCATCTGTTTCAGTATGTGCAGGTGTCTCTGTTAAATGAGTTGCTGTGTTCCATTTTATTATTTTTGCACTATATTAAACATCGTGCTAAGCAGATGACTGGAAACATTTTATTAATCTTATTTTCATCAAAAGTGTGTATGTGCATATATGTGTGTTGGTGTGTGGTGTGTAAGGGATGGGAGGGGGGAAAATTTCCATACCAAGAGCTACAGATCACATCATAAGGGCATCAGCATTTAGGACTGTAGACACATATAAGGGAAGATGTTAATTTTATGGAAAATTTCATTTTTCACAATATGCCTTTGATCAAAATTAGATCAAATCCATTAAAAAACAATTCTGTGAACAAGAAGTTTCCCAGTAGCTGCTTAGAAAAATTGACCTTCTGCTAAATGTTGTTGTTGCTAAAAGCATTAGTGGATCTGATGACAATGTTGTTTTTATTTAGTTTTGTAGCGGTTCCCACATTTATGACTGATTCTGTGAATTTAAAGGAAGCCACAGTTTGATTTGCACTGAGAGGCTTAGTAATTTTTGGCAGTGATAGCTCCAGATGGGTTTTCCTCAGGGATTTAGGGATGAGCCAAGCTCCAGACAGAACATGAATTCTCCGAGCTTTCAAATGCCAAAAATCAAGGGAGAAAGCTTAGGTTAAAGACACTAGACTGTCCAGGCTTAGAAGTAGCTGGTGATGTAGAAGGTTAAAAAAGTTCTTGCAAACATTTTGAAATCTGAAAAAAAAAGAATGAATTGGACCAAGTAAGAACTAGAGGATGATAGCCTTTTTATATAATAAAATACTTTTGACAAGATAATACAGCATATTATTGCACATAAGAACTTTCTGACTTCAGATAAACTGTTCCTTGGCTGAAGATTCAAAGTTACTAAAATCCTTGATGGTAAAGCAGATCTGTTGAATTTTTTTGGATATACATTTTGATTACAGAGCTGGCATAAGTATCATTAATGTAGTACACTTTAGGATTTGAAAAAAGCTTCTTGCTGTAGGACAGATCCAAAAATTGACCTAAAGAAATCAATTGATTCTACGTGTACTTAGGTTTCAAAGCAGTTGTTTTTTTTCATCCAAATGTCTGAGATTTAGGTTTAATGTATTCTTTAAGAAGCTTAACCAGAAAAAACAGAAAGTGAAATTTTCACTTGTTCCAGAAGTAAAATACCCATGGTTGTTCTCTTATTTAACCTGGGAGATTTCTAAGCACTTGAAAGTAAACATGTCTGCAGAAATGCCTAAAAATATAGATACATAGCTCTTGATATGCTTCATTATGACCTGAACTAAGTTTTAGATATGTCTACTCTATCTTTTTCTTTTTTTTCTTTTTTTCTGAGATGTGTCTAATCCACTAGGCATATTCAGAGCACACCAGAAAAGAGTAAGACCTCTTTCAATTTGCTTCCAAATACTTATTTTATACAATTATCGTCTAATAAAGATGTGGAAACAACGCTGCAACCAATGACCAGGAAGAAGTCCTCCACTTTCTTCTTCAGTGGCACACACCCTACTTGTAAGATATCTGCTTGCAGATGTGTAAGGACAGTGTAAGGACTCAGGAGGGCAGCACCGTACATGAAGTCTGGAGTTAAGTGTCTTAAATGTACAGAATGTTGGAGGTTGCACTTGCCCTTCTTTTGTACAATTCTTGGCTAGTGCTTGGTAGCTCTACTCATCGTGTACGATTTCCCAATCAGTTCTCATGGATTCTATAAATCTTTCACTGCCTGAATAGAAAATTTGATCATAATTTAGCTCATATGAGCATAGAGCTCATAATGCTCTAAACTTTGTAATGGAGTCAGGAGCCTAATTTTTTTTAAGCATTCCAATATCTGTAGTCAGAGGTACCTTTGTAAACAGTGAGATCTATCCCTACCAGAGCTTTATAACACTCAGTAAAATCTTCTGCGTTTTAATTCGCTTTTACACAAAGCATGAAGGTAACACATGCTAGCAAGACACCTAACAAAGCAATATACAAGAACAGGAAGTATAGAGTGGAAGACAATGTGAAGCACACTATTCCTGTACATTAGCTCTCAGTGGAGATTTCCATGGCTATACTCAGAATCACAAAGATGGGCATGTGAGAACTCAGGATGAGTGCTCATTCTGTTCATGAAGTGAGTAGTGAGAATTATTGTATGTGTCCTTCAACCCTCCCTTTTACAGTGAAGCCGAATCAAGTAGACTACATTTAAAAAAACACTCCAAAAGCAAAACGAAAAACAAGCAACAACCAAGGTTAGTAAATACATGACAGTGTTTTTGTATGTTCATGTGCCTGTCCAATAGTCCTTCATGATGATTTTTCCCAAGTTCAGACAGAAACATGGGACAACTCAGGCTGTGTGGGATGTGATGTATAGATGAAGGTTACAAGGTCATCTACAAGATAATGGCTTTTATTTCTCTTTCTAACAAATAACAACTAAATATTGATGTCTTATTAACATTATCTTGGTCATGGACAACTTATACTATTCTTGTTTCATAAACTGCTGGTGTGTTGTACATAAAATCATCGAACCAGATGATTTCTGAGATCGGAAGGGACCTCTGGAGGTCATCTGGTCCAACCCCCCTGCTCAAGAAGGTCCAACTAGAGTCAGGTACTCAGGAACACGTCTAGACAGCTTTTGGATATCTTCAAGGAGGGAGACTATCAAAACCTTCCTGGGCAGCCTATGCCAGTGATCAGTCACCCTCACAGTAAAAAAGTGTTTACTGATGTTCAAAAGGAACCTTCCGTGTTTCAGTTTGTGCCAATTGCCTCATGTCCTGACTTCACAGAGGAACTTGGCTCTATCCTCTTTGCACTTTTCCCTCAGGTATTTATATAAATCGATAATATGCCCCTCTGAGACATTTCTTCTCAAGGCTGAACTATGAAAGAGATGATGAATCTCTATGAAAGAGATTCCAGTCCCTTAATCATTTTCATGGCCCTTTATTGGACTCCTTCCAGTACATTCATGTCTCTTTTGTATTGGAGAGCCCAGAACTGGGCACACTACTTTTAATGTGGCCTCACCAATACTGAGCAGAGGGGAAGGATCACCTCCCTTAACCTCCCGGCAACAATCCTCCAAATGCAGCCCAGAATACCCGCACACATGCACATGTGCACACACACACAAACACACGTATGCACATACACAAATCTACTACAAACCTTTCATGTTGAGATATCTCCCCATGTCAAAGTATTAGGCTCAGCTGCTTTCCTTGAACTTAGGATTGTCCAGTTCTAGAATATTTCAGAGATCTTTAGAGTGCTTATAAATAGATTTGGCTGTTGCAATTATAAGTAATTTGTGTTCTTCTATCAAAAGCCCGTACTTTGCCAGGAAAAGAATGCTCTCTTCCAACATTGAAATCTTGCTGTGGAGACATAAACTTGTGTTTCCTAGGTTGTATGAGGGTTTAAATCTTCTCTCTAGGCCCATTTCTTTTTTTATTGCTACAAGTATAGACATCCTTTTTTTAATCTGTTAGGAAGAAATGCAAAAGAAATCAATCCTTTTTTTTCCCCCTATGTAGGCCATTTTTCTACTTCTTTCTTCTGTAGTCATGTGCTATTGAAATATCAAACATAAATATTATACTGTGTTATTCAATGTTCCCAAATCTTGCTTCCTGTTGGTACTATGCAAGTCCCTCTCTTCTGAGACTGGCAGAAGTGCTGACCAAACCACTTTCCATCATTTGTCAGCAGTCCTGGCTAACTGGGAAGGTACCAGTAGGCTGGAAGATATCAAATGTGATGCCCACCTACAAGAAAGGCCACAAGGAGGATCTGGGTAACTACAGGCCTGTCAGTCCGACCTCAGGATTGGGGAAGGTTATGGAGCAGATAATCTTGAGTACCATCACGCGCCACATACAGGAGAACGAGGTCATCGGAACCAGTCAGCATGGGTTTATGAAAGGCAGGTCCTGCTTGACTAACCGTGACGTATGACTTAACTATGACAAGGTAACCTTCTTATTGGATGAGAAAATGCTGTGGATGTTGTTTACTGTGACTGTAGTAAAGCCTTTGACAAAATTTCCCACAGCATTTTCCTGGAGAAACTGGCTTCACATGGCTTGGATGGGCTTACTCTTTGCTGCGTAAAAACCTGTCTGGAAGTCCAGGCCCAAAAGGTTGTAGTGAATGGAGTTAAATCCATCTGGCAGCTCATCACAAGCAGTGCTCCCCAGGGCTCGGTATTGGGGCTGGTTCTGTTTAATATTTTTATCAACGATCTGGACAAGGGGATTGAGTGCACCCTGCACTATTTGAGTGCAGACGATACCAAGTTGGGCAGGAGTGTTGATGTGCTTGAGAGATCTGGACAGGCTGGATCTATGGGCCAAGGCCAATGGAATGAGATTCAGCAAGGCCAACTGATGGGTCCTGCACTTGTGTCACAACAACCCCATGCAATGCTACAAGCTTGGCTGGGGAAGAGTGGCTGTAAACCTGCCCAGCATAAAAAGACCTGGGAGTATTCATTGACAGCTGGCTGAATATGAGCCAGCAGTGTGTCCAGGTGGCCAAGAAGGCCAACGGCATCCTGGCTTGTATCATAAAGAGTGTGGTGAGTAGGAGTAGGGAAGTGATTGTCCCCCAGTACTTGGCACTGGTGAGTCTGCAGCTCTAATACTGTGTTCAGTTTTGGGCCACTGACTACAAGAAAGACATTGAGGTACTGGAGCGTCTTCTGAGAAGGACAGCAAAGCTGGTGAAGGGCCTAGAGCACAAGGTTTACGAGGAGCGGCTGAAGGAACTGGGGTTCTTTAGTCCGGAGGAAAGGAGGCTGAGGAGGGACCTTATCGGTCTCTACAACTACCTGAAAGGAGGTTGTAGGAGGTAGAGGTTGATCTCTTTTCCCAAGTAACAAGCAATAGGACAAGAGGAAATGACCTCAAATTGCATCAGGGGATGTTTTGATTGTATATTAGGAAAAATTTCTACACTGAAAGGGTTGTCAAGCACTGGAACAGACTGTTGTTGAGTCACCATTCCTGGAGGTATTTAAAAGATGTGTAGATGTAGTGTTTAGGGACATGGTTTAGTGGTTACTTGGCAGTGCTAGGTTAACATTTGGACTTGATGATCTTAAAGGACTCTTCCAACCACAATTCTATGATTCCATGATTCTATGGGACAAGAGCATTGAGACCTCCTTTTACATTAATAGGCTTAGTCTGACCGAAGAGGGCAGCATAATTCTTCCTTCACTAAAGAAAACAAGCCATTTGGTTTTGAATGGAGAGTATCCTGAGCTTTTTCTATAGAAAATTAGCTTTCTTTCCACTTGTCCTGTCTTTAGAAATTTGATATTACAGTGTAAATACTAAATGTGCTAAATGTACTAAATGACTGAAATAATCATATTTTGCTGAGAATGTTTCAGGTAAATACATGCGATGACCATCTGGGCTTAAAGGAATATCTATCAAGCTTCAAGTTTACTCTCCAGCTAGTGTGATTTTACATCATCATACTGTGGCTCATAGATTTTTTTGGGGTCAAAGATGGGAAAGAGGATTTTTTGTCAGTGAGTACTCTACTTGTGTACTTGGAACAAGTGCTTATCTAGACTTAAGACAGCAGAAGGCCTTGACACATTACTGCATATTAGCTAGCAAGGGTTATTCCAGATGAGAATTTCTGAGGGGGAATGGATTAGCTAGAGAATGGTGGTAATAAATCAAACTGTTTCAAAAGATAAATGCTTATTATTGTCAAGGTTGGTTTGGAGGTTTTTTGCATTCTACATCATCTTAAACCTCTTTTTCAAAGTTTTGTAACAGTTCAAATCGCATAGAGTCTTCTAGCAGGCGTTACTGCAGAAAACTCTTTCCTTTTTGTATCATGTGAAAATTAACTAAACTACACATCGTCTTCATTCATATAATAATAATTCATTTAGGAAAGCAAACAAACAAACAAAAATAACCCTATAACTGAGAAAATATCATTACCCTTTTTTCCCTATAAGTGAAAGATGCTAAATGACACACAGCGAAGGAATCCAAAGAGAATCTAGCAGTTCCCAGTTGAATTCAAATTTAATTTGCAGTGACACACAAGCAACGTCCTTTGGATGGAGAAGGAGATATTATTTTCACCTAATTAGCCCACCTTAAACAAGGTGTCAAAATAAATCCCTTTCAAAGTAGTTTCAAGGTTTTATGGAGTCATTTAATGTTAAAGTGCATCAACAGTCATAATGAATTAAAAAAACAGGACCACAGACAAGGAATATGCTGCTATGTGTATTAGCTTGCTCATAAAGAATAGAAACTAGGTAAATCAACACAAGTCTTCATGGGTTCCATCATGTACCATCTCATTTGTTCCATCATGTACCAAACTCGTTTAAGCCCTCTATAGTTTGCAGTTAACCCTCCATGTATCAAATATCCAGCACTCT
The DNA here is from genome assembly GCF_963924245.1 of Chroicocephalus ridibundus. Taxonomy (NCBI): domain Eukaryota; kingdom Metazoa; phylum Chordata; class Aves; order Charadriiformes; family Laridae; genus Chroicocephalus; species Chroicocephalus ridibundus. Next base: position 151,314,155 of record NC_086285.1, on the reverse strand, counting down.
AAAGAATTTAAGTAAATGTCTCTATCTAAAGTGACTCTCCTTTGTCAAGACCTTAAATTGGGTGTGCAGAATAAAACATGTTTGGCAAATGACAAGCATGTGTTTGGAAATTCCTAAATTTTTGTTACTATAGATAAGCATTAAAACCATTATAATATAGAAGCCTATAATTTTTATCAGCTAACTGTGTGTCTGAGTGATTCTGAGAAAAAATAAAGTTAAACCCTTGTGCACCACTTTTTTTTCTGGGATCGTGCAGTCAAATACTTTATAGTGACATTTTAATCAGTTTCTGGAATATTCTAACAATTGCTTTTCAGGAAGGAGAGCATTAAGATGATTTTTGAAGCCATATTCTGAAGATCTTTTTCTGCGTCTTTTCTATCTCCAGAGTCTGAATATGGAGCAGGATATGGCTGTGCCTTGGATCCTGTTTTTTGCCTGAAAATTCATTACCAAAGACTACTCTCAACAGATCTTGTTTGTTTGTTTTTCTTTTTATAAGTTATCTTAATTTTCAAAGAATGTGAAAGGATCTTGTTGAAAATAAAAATAAATATTTTTAATGACAAAGACAGGTAACAATCTCTTATAATTTGTTTTAAATGATTTCATAGTGACAAAATAAAAAATGTTGAAATTTTATTGTGTATAGAGACACAGATAAAACTATCGCTGTACAAAACTTCACAAACAAGGTATGCATAGAAATGTTCTTTGACATACCTGCCAATGGCATTTGAGTTGGTCATCTTCAGAGACAGCTCCATACATTCCATATTTAACACTGCTACTGTATTTCATTGGTGTTTAAGCAGAATGGTGCAGGGCTGTTCTATTCTTCTCTTCTTAAATCTGAAATAAGGACATACTTCATACATTGAAGTTCAGTTCACATTGAGGAAGATCTAGCTTTGGTTCTCCTGTCATGTTCCAGTAAATGGTGGAAACAAAAGTACTATTATTTTTCTTTGGTTTTTGTTTTGTTTTTTTTTTATATGATAAAAGTAAAGCTTCTGCATCTCAAAAATAGTTAGTTTTTTTTTTTAAGTTTCTCCCTTTCCCCCACTCCAAAAATGAAGAACACCCATGAAGAGTACTGTAACAGGAACAAATAGATTAATCAATGCTGCATTTCTGTTTGCATGTGCCAATTTTCCATGTGTGACTGATGATAGTGGCAGATGAAAAAGAGATGGTGCAAGAAATTTTTAGGTAGCTGGAGAGCATGCGCAGTGTGATATAACTGCAAGTCTAGTGGTCTGAAAATTTTTAATGAAAAAATCTTGCCTTCTTCTTGCCTTGTTTTTCTTGCAAAAATTGCAAGGAAATGTGAAACACTTACATTATGTTTTTCTTTTATCTATGAGTTCTGTAGATTTCTTCAATTATGGCATCACATCTTGCAAAAATAGCTAACTTCATCTATTATATAATATATAAAAATGAACAGAAAAACAAGAATCTTTTTCTGAGCCCTGCTCAGCAATTTCAGCCAAGACAAAAGCTTCATAGTTATTTGTACTATCAAATCTTTTCAATAATTTACTGTAATCAAAAATATAAAATACCTCCAAACACATTACACCAGCATTAGATATTTCTAAGTTACTTAAGTTATCTACTTAACAAAGACTAACAATTTACTTCCAACATACTACATATCTATATATTTTTGCAGGATGCTTTAATTTATGCAGTATACTGTATATAACAGAATCTTATCCCATTGTTAAAATAAATCCTTAAAAAGATTAGTTTCATAATATCACTATTGAGTAGGGTATTGTTTGCCCCTTCTCTTTTGGCCAGTGAAACAGGCCACAAATAAATAAAAAAGGAATATTTGTATTAATGTTTCCTTTGGTGATACAGTCGTCCCACTGGGAATTCCTATGATCAGCTCAGTGCTTATACAGTTGTCTTTCACAAGGCGTGACTTATTTTTCAGTCCCTGAGTGAAAGTCCCTGAGTGGCAGACTTGAAGACTGATTTATTTATTTATTTATTCAAATCCATGAAACAAAACCATAAAGGGAAAATGCAGTGCAAGATTATTATTGCAAATACGTTTCAAACCTAGATTGCAGTTATCTACTACTAGGATAAAAGAGTCTTCCTAGCTGCATGATATCGAGTCATTTAATGCTTTCTATAGGTTGCCAATAAAGGAAGAAAAGTTTGATTGTGTTGATGCTTTTATTTTTGAATCTGGTGAGCAACTCTTCCCTGGGAACTGGATTGTGATGAATAAACTCACTTTGCGTAGATCAGGAGATAGCCATCAGTATTAGTTTCAGGGTTTTAGTTGGAAGGAAAATACTGGCAATTTTTAGAAATCCAACCCCGCTCACAAAAAAAATGTGTCCAATTTGAGACAGAGAGCATCTATGCTCTGCTAGTCTCCTGTGGAATTTCTGGTCTTGTGTAACAGATGTGAATTCTGGCAACAGCGATGACCAATTGCCACTCCTGCTACACTAGTCAGATTTGATGCTGTTTTTCATAATTCTGTGCTTCATTTCTTACTACTTTTTATTCTCTTAGAGGCAATCTTGAGTTTATCCACTGTCGTTTTATATTATTTTGTTGTATTCTTTTTCCTTTAGCTTAAATAATTCCCTCTTCTTTCTTGTACAAATCTTGTACGTTGACAGTAATATTACCTTATGTCTATATTGTGTTCGCTATATCCTGACATTACATTTGTTTATTTTCATATCTTCATCAGGTTGGTAGTTAACAACCACCTTATTATCAGCTAATATATCCTGGTCTTATTTCTGTTCTGCTTCTGTCCAGGAAGTCCCCAGTTTCTTATTAGAATCAAGTAAATGACTATCATTGTTCCACTGAATTTCATTCTTCCTTTTCCATCCCTAAAGGTTATCAATCCCTTCATGAATAATATTCCAATTCTTTCATGTCTTACTCATGCCTTCTAGTTTCATGTTATAAATTAAGTGCATTATCATACTTTTTGCATCAAGAAGGCTAACAAAAATTTTAATATTAATATGATCAGTCCCAAGACAGATTCTTGCCACATTGTTAATTCTCCAGTGTGATAATACCATACCTAAATCAATAGATTTATTATGATGTCCTACTAAAAGTCTCAGTAGTTTTGTAATACATTTATTTTAGTGTTATGGGAAGGATAATAAGCTACACTCTCTGAATTACAGTCAAATGTAGCACAGCTCCATAAGTATACTTCCATTTCCATTAGACATTCTACTTTTGCCCTGTGTTGAAAATTATTAGCTTTGATGATATCTGAAATAAAGAATTTATGCAGTTTTTAAGCAATACCTAGATTATATGCAATCTTAATGCTGTCTCTACGGCATAATGGCATACATCTCTCATTACTTTTAAGGTTTGAAAAATCTTATTTCTTTTACTTTAATTAATCTTTATAAGATCTATTTTGAACGAGTTTATGAATCTCTTAAATGGTAGTCTCATTTCCTACATGGCTTGATAGAATGTGAAATCATTCATTTTGATAAGTAAAGAAGTTGGCCTGGATTGACAACTCCAAGAGAAATTCTTTGTCAAGCTCAAGCTGACACTGTTACGTGTTTCCTTGTTTCTTCTTTGTTTCATACATATCAAAGGACTCCTTGATGCCCTCTATGGACATGGATATGACAAAAAAGACTTCTTTTTATTAGGCTGTAGAGCACAGAAATGTTAGGTCCTATGTATGGTACCCTAGAATTTGAAATGAAAGATGTTAAATTCTGTTATAAACACATTACTTACCTCCATTAAAGGAAGAAAAAAATAATATTCCAAGACTTTAACAGGTCATAAATAGCTTTTGTATTCATCTTAACACAGGAACAACAGGAATACAGTGATCAATACCCATTTAATCATAACTTAATCTCCATCAGTTAAACCATCTCTGAATATCTATATCTCAAAAATAACTCTAAACCCATAAGAAATAAATAAAATGAAATAAATCTTTTTGAAAAAAAGCAAACAAACAAAAAAAGCCACCAAACCCAAACCCTCAACATTTTATTAGTTATACAAAGAATAAAAATATGTCTGTGCATAAGTTATTATGACACATTAGCCAATATATTAGGTGTCATGGTAATACCATGGTCAGATGGTCATATGATGACATTTTTTCCACTCTCTATTCTAATATTTCATTTTAAGGTTATCTGGGTCAGAAAACTGTCAGCAAAGTGCTTGTTATTGTCTCCATGTGTGATTGATGGCTCATTCTAAATATGCCAGCACCATGATTCCATCAGCAGTGGCATAAAATATATCAGAATATTTTAATATCATACCCTGGCATTTTTGCTGCTTTGAAAAAAAGCTGGTGTTAATTTGATTTTTAACACAAAGCAGAGCAGAATAAGGATTTCTAAATTATGTCATGTCACTGGTATATTTAACTTACCTAAAATATTAGTAAATAGCAAGCTACTTAAACAAACAACTGAGCCCCATACATTAAGTATGTAATTTAAACTTGAAATGAGAGAAATCTCTTCCTGCAGGATAAATAAATAAATAAATAAATACAGATGACAAAATTAAGTTCCTCAGGAAAAAGAGAACACCCAGGAGTATTTATTTAATCTTCTTTTTTGTCTTATAAATTATAAAATATCATGTTTTATTTTCTTTTGAAGACCCTCAAACATTTAAAACCCATGAAATTCACAAACATGAGAAATACATGTATAAAAAATAATTAACTTCTCAGTCCATCTTACTGAAATTTCTATATAATTTATATTACTAATTATGCAGCAGTACTGTTTTGCAGTTGTGCTGCTGTATCATAGAATCATAGAATAGTTTGGGTTGGAAAGGACCTTTAAGGTCAACTAGTCCAACCTCCCTTGCAATGAGAAGGGACATCTTCAGACTAGATAAGGTTGCTCAGAGCCCAATGCAACCTGACCTTGAATGTTTCCAGGGATGGGGCCTCCACAACTTCCCAGGGCAACCTGTTCCACTGTCTCACCACCCTCACAGTAAATAATTGCTTCATTATATCTAGACTAAATCTTGCCTCTTTCAGTTTAAAACCATTACCCCTTGTCCTACTGCAACAGGTCCTGCTAAAAAGTTTGTCCCCATCTTTATTATAAGCCCTCTTTAAGTACTGAAAGGTTGCAACAAGGTCTTACCGGAGCCTTCTCTTCTCCAGGTTGAACAACCCCAACTCTCTTAACTTGTCCTCATAGAAGAGGTACTGCAGACCTCTGATCATTTTTGTGACCCTCCTCTGGACCCAATCCAACAGGTCCACGTATTTTCTTTGCTGAGGACTCCAGAGCTGTATGCAGTATTCTAGGTGGGGTCTCATGAGACTGGAATAGAGGCCCTCAACCTTCTGGCCATGCTTTTTTTGATGCAGCCCAGGATACTGTTGCCGTCGTGGGCTGTGAGCACGCATTGTTGGCTGATGTCCAGCTTTTCATCCACCAGTACCCTCAAGTCCTTCTCAGCAGGTCTGCTTTCAGTCCTTTCATCCCCCGGCCTGTATGGATACTGGGGGTTGCCCTGACCCAGGTGCAGGACCCTGTACTTGTCCTTGTTGAACCTCATGAGGTTTACACAGGCCCACTTCTTGAGCCTGTCCAGGTCCCTCTGGATGGCATCCCATCCCTCTGGCACATTAACTGCACCATTCCCCTTGGTGTCATCTGCAAACTTGCTGAGCTGCACTTGATCCCACTATGTCATTGATGAAGATATCAAACAGTAATGTCCCCAGTGCCGACCCCTGAAGGACACCACTTGTCACCAAACTCCATATGGACATTGAGCTGTTGACCACTACCTTCTGGATGCGACCATTCAAGGAATTCCTCATCCATTAAACAGTCCACCCACCAAATCCGTATCTCTTTTCCACTGATGTAGTAACCCCATCGTAGAAGGCAAGTATGTCGGTCAGGCAGGACTTGCCATTGGTGAAGCCATGCTGGCTGTCCTACATGGTGACTTAGCATAGCTTCTAAAAGGATCTGTTCAGTGACCATCCCAGGCACAGAGGTGAGGCTGGCAGGTCAGTAGTTCCCAGGGTCCTCCTTTCTACCCTTTTTAAAAATGGGTGCAATATTTCCCTTTTTCCAGTCATCAGGGACTTCACCTGACTGCCATGACTTTTCAAATATAGACAGTGTCTTGGTAACTACATCAGCCAATTTACCCTGAGCTCTGAGATCCATCTCATCAGGTCCCATAGAATTCTGTACGTTCAGGTTCCTCAGGTGATCACAAACCTTTTCTTCTCTTACAGGGGGGGGACCCCCAGTCCCTGTATTGTGGTCCATCCACTCGAGAGGTGTGAGAAGAGAGGTTGCCAGTGATAACTGAGGCAAAACCAATACTGAGTACCTCGGCCTTCTCCTTGTCCATTGTTACCAGTTTGCCAGTTTTGTTCATTGAGTGGTATGCTTTCACTTTCCTTTTCTGTCTGACATACCTGTAGAAGCCCTTCTTATTCTTCTTCGCATCCCTTGCCAAGTTCAGCTGCAGCACTGCCTTGGCCTTTCTTGGCATGGCAGTGGGGTTGGAACTAGGTGATCTTTAAGGTCCCTTCCAACCCTAACAATTCTATGATTCTATGATTCTATGATTCCTGACCCCATCCCTACACAACCAGGCAGCATCCCTATACTGTTCCCAGGATACCTGTCCCTGCTTCCACTGCCTGTGCATTTCTTTCTTGCCTTTGAGTTCAACCAGCAGATGTCAATTCAGCCATGCCAGTCTCTTGCCTTCCTTTTCTGATTTCTTACACGTGGGAATTGAGAGCTCGTGCTCTCTGTGGAAAGCATCCTTTAAGATCTGCCAGCTCTGTTTTGTTCCCTTGTCCCTGAGAACAGTTTCCCAGGGGGTCCTATTGACTAACTTCTTGACCAACTGGAAGTTTGCTTTCTTAAAATTCAGGGTCCTGACTTTCCTCTTCGCCCGACCCATATCCCTGAGGACTGCAAACTCCATCAGTGCATGATCACTGCAGTCCAGGCTGCCTCCAATTTGACATCACCAATTAACTCTCTTGTGTATGTTTTTTTTAATGCTTGACTATAATATCATTTTGAAATGTCAGTTTAGAAGCCTTATGCAGCATTCAGCTTGGAATTCCAGGGAAGGAATTTCATCCAGTTCTTTCAGTTCTTCAGGAAGGTAATCACAGAAATGCAGCACCTGAAACCTGGTTGTTTGCTGAATCATTTTTAAGTAGCTTTCACGTTTCAGGAGGTGATAAAAACCCTTTCATAAAGATTTAGATTTCCTTGTCCCCTGTAACTGGCTTAACTATGAGACTTTTTTCTTGTAATTCTATCCTTCCTACTTCATTACGTATTTCACTAAAACACCCCTCAATAAAAACCCAAATGTCTGAATCTTCAGCTAGATGAAAGCATGAAAAACTGCATTGGAACTTCATCCTTTCTGAGTAATTAGTTTTCTGATCTTACAGCAATATTAATTTAGGAAATTCCTGTTCCTCTTCTGCCCTTGTTGCTCTTTTTCACCTCTGTAACACAGATTGACACTGTCCTGGTGTGCCAATACTGTTTTACATGAAAAATCCCCATTTTCTTTTTATTTATATATGTGTACATATACATGCATTTATACTGATGTCATTCATTAATCTAACTCATGACCAATTGTTTGGTTTGAAAAAGCAGCTAAGTATAGCAAGTGATTTCTTAAGCAGATATTAATGTCAGAGTCCCCATACCAAAAATTGCCTCTCATTTACATATATTTTGTATTGCTGCTATCATTACTTATTTATATTATAGTAATTCACATCAGTTGTACACATGAAATATATATATATATATAAATTCTTAAAAGGAATTGTCTTAAAGACAAAAACATGTAAAGAAGTATGCTACAAGAGAACCAGTAATGTAAAGCATCAATAATTGTTTTCATGTTTTCTTATTTGAATTTGTGATTGCTTCTTGAACAAGTTAAGACAGTGTATCCTTTATGTGGACTTTTAGGATGTGTAACTTTTTCTTTTTTTACATGATTGAAGTAAAGCAAGATGGTTTAAACTGACTTCAGGTGAACAGAGGTTAGGATGCTTAATAAAGGTATTTTAAACATTAAGACCTAAACCTTACCATAGGCAAATAATGAGACACCTCAGTATTGTTCTCTGTACTTACAGAAAATGTAGTTGTCTGAATGTTCAAAGGCAGTTAATGTTTTTCAGACCTTGATAAGAAATATTCTTACCTTGTAGTTAAATGGGGATATCGGAGGCAAATTAACTACAGTAGAATTAACAAAGTGAGAAAGAAAACTGGATTTAGCCCTCTCTGTTCTTTTTATCAAGGTCGAATATATTGCCTGGACACTGTTCCTTGAATATTTATTTGGTTATTTTCTCTCTGCTGTGCAGGTGATTAAGAATTTATCTTTAGTTCTGTCAGGCAGTATTCATGATTTGGACTTCTCATCAAAATTTCACTTGCTACATTCACTCAATTCTGAATTTTGATGTGTTGTCACTTCTTTGAGTTTGAAATAATTAAGTAGATAACAGTATTTTTCTGTGAAGGATCTGCAATATAAAATGACTAGAAGTATTTAGAATTGTCCTGGTTTAAGAACTATATATAACAAAGAAAATTTTTCCTTTGGCTCATCACGTCCTAAGCACCATATTTTGCTTTTAAATAATCTTGTAGGATATTGCCACCTTGGTAGTAACTTTCACTAGATAACACTAGATAACAACATGTACCAAAAAAGATGGTTCTACTTCTCTCTAGCTATTTGTCTTTCATTTTACTAGAACCTTGTCTAGTGCTTTATTAGCCAAGTTTCAAAATTTTTACTAGCACTCAACATAAAACTCAGAATTCACAATTTATTTATAGCATCCACACCTCTCATACTGGATAAGCATAAGTAAAGGTTTTGAGATTTTTCTGTTTAATCATTTTAACCAGTTTCCAGTGACTCTTTATTCTATACAAATTTTAGCAAGTGGAGTGCTGAATAAGTTTTTTTTGGTGGCTCTAATTTGTGAACTGAGATTTCACATAATTTTATTGGGACTGCAATATTAGTCACTTTACTTGCATGATATCGTTTCTGTTGCCTTACATAATCCTTATGGAAATGACTTTCTGAAAGCACCACTTGTAATCAGAGACAAAGCAGTGAACTCAAGAAACCTATAATGTGAGATAAGGCAATTAAAGTATTCAAGATGGGCGTTTTGCAGTGAGAGTGCAGTATTTTGTTTTAATTGTGTTTTATTCAATCACGATATAAATTTTTGTTTCTGGATACTGTTCTGGGAATTACAGCCACTGGAAGAAAAGAAAATCCTCACTGGAGACTGAAGAAGAAGTAGGTGTTCTGACACTAAGCATTTTTGTTAATATACAGTGTTAAAATTTTTATTGTCCTAGCATAAATAACAGGTCTTTCATTTCTTCTGTTTCTTCAGTAGTCATGACTAATGTTGAAATCTGCATTTCTGGTACTTGATCTGAAGTTTAGCAGGCAGATCCTGCCTATGCAGAGGTGATTTAAACATGCAAGACAGAACCAAAAATAAAAAAAAAAGAAAAGAAGAAGAAACAAATCATGGGAAGTAATGTAAAAATGTAAAAGAGACAGAAAGATGGAATTTCAGACAGTGGTGAGGAATCAGGATACTGGACTAGTTAATACTGTGTTTTCTTTATGAAAAAAACCCACAACAAACTGACATGAAATTATCAGTGACCGAATGTCACTGGGCGTGGTATGGAGTATGGGGTGAATTCACTGAGGTGAATATAGACAATTTACTCTATTTTGTGAAGCACTGCACACTTTACTGTCATTCCTGATGCCCTTGATGGGAAATATGGAAAACAGGGATAGTTTCTCCTGCTTTCCACCCCTCTGCTGCTGACAGTGGAGACCACTGGACAAGAAGCTTTTGCAGTCAGCCTGCAAAGCTCTTGAAGCAGTCCTTACTAGAGAAGCAATTAAATGAGGCTGTTTGGGGATCAGTTAATATAGTCCACAAACTTCAGTGGGAGCTTTCCAACATTTCTAACATTCCAACACTTCATGTAGTAAATACATAAATAAATAAATAAGGAATCCTCTCAGAAGACAGAAACAGTGAGTAAAGAAATCACCTGGAGAAATCAAATCAGCATCCAAAAAGATCCTAAGGAATCATTTAAACCATCAAAATTCATAACGGTTGTAAAAAGCTAGCAGAAACTTAAGAGGAGAAAAATAAAATGTAAACCAGGCACAAATCTATGCAAGATTCCCTGAGAAGCATCACATTTTGTTGCATAACATACTGAAAAGGGCAAGAAGGCTCATATACTTCTGCAGTGTCAATTTCGCCTCAGGCTATAGATACATGTTGAGAGCTGTTTGGGCATTCTTTCTCAAAAACACTAACAACTCCTCTTCAAATGACACTGTAACAAGTAGAATCACTGAAAAGTCAAAAATAGCAGCAATGAAACAGGTCAGTCTTAAGAAGATATTAATTCTTTCTTATAAATGAGAGTATGCTCAGATCTGTCTCTTGTGGCTGTTCATCACAAATTCTTGAGGAAATTTCTCTCACCATTCTTGTCTTTCAGCACTTTGGCCTCATCTCATTAACATAGTCCTTTTTTCATCCAGTTTATCATTTGCTATTTCATAACATTTCAAATACAGTCATTTAAAATATTAAAAATACAATAATTTAAAGTATTAAAAGTGCTGCTGTATATCCTTGGTAAAACCTCAAATTTTCTACACAATTTGGCCAGATTATAAAACTGTGAAGTAAGAGCTCAACCTTCTAGAGATAGCAACGTTGTTACAGATCTGTACCAACTCACTTTTTCTAACTGTGTGAGCAAGAGTATAGTCTGCTTTGTGGGTTTCACAATGCTGCCATGGTTCTCAACTTGCAATTAGGAAGCTATCTGTCCATAAATATCCCTTAGAACTGAGGAGCAAGGAGTTTGACTGCAAGGACTGGACATCTGTTTTACAGACCCACACGTGATGGTAGCAGTCTCTCCTATCTTATGAACTATTATTATTACTATTCCTTAACTATTTTTCTTCTGTGTAATCTTGCTCTCCACTATGTGTGAGATCTGTAAGGTGTGTGAGTGGTAGGAACTGGAAGAGCAGCCTCGCATAACATGTCCTGCAGGTCTGTGCAGTATTCATCTCAGAAGACTATTGTATGAGCAGTTAGTGATCCACATAATGGCTAATCAAGGGACATATCTCTGTATGATGCATACCATCTGACCACTATGTAATCAAAGTATATTTAATCAATAGTATAATTAATTGATGTATGCATAGTCAATGCATAATCAGTCAATGCACATAGAGTCAATGTGTATTTAATCATAGTGTATTGTCTAGAATTATTATAAGCATCTCTTCATTCCAGATTTGATTGCTCTCTGTGACTGAGGAATCTGTACTGTGATCAAGAACCTGCCAGAATACTAGTGAAACTGGAGATGGACAAAACACACCACAAATGGAATCTGTGCAGCATGCTGTGCCCTGACCAGAGCTACACTCAATGCTTTATCCTCTTAGGGTTCCCAGCATCAGAAGGGATGTAAGATTTTAGAACTAGTTATCACCTTTTCTGGGCTATTAATAAATAGTTAATAGTCTTGAAAGTTTTTATACATTTCTTTTTGGCATCCAGAAAGAACCAGCACTTCCCCAATGCAAAACAGCCTGGGTACCAGCAACTGGAGGGACTGGCATCTCAGTATATATGCGTGTTTAAAGGCATAAGTGTCAGTAACTGGGGACACCATGGACCACACGACTCATAGACCTGCATGCCAGCAATGGAGATGCCAGGGTGTACATGCAATAAGAGGTCTAAATGCCAACAACTAGCATTACCTGGAAGTGTTTACATGCCTCCAGTGAATTTAATCCTGCGTGCATGTAAGTGTATGTTTAATTCACTAGTTAACTTCAAAGTGGACTAACTGAATGAAGAGTGGGAGGACACCTGTACCTGGTACGTCTTGAGCCAGTGGCTGGGTGAGAGGCTCGGTCTCTGAAAGTGGATATTAGGCACATTAAGAGCCTGTACTAATATGTGATTATGGAGGGGCTTCTGAGATGAGTGTGCTACTATATGCATCATGAATCAAGTTGGACTATCCAGAAAGTAGAAGACCTGCATAGTGGGCAAGGAAGACCAGGGTCCAGGCATGGACACTGTCAGACACATCCATGGGACTGGGATGGAAAGAACCATGGAGACACAGACTGCACCTTTCTAGGCCTCAGCAGCCAGGAAGGAGGAATCTTCTGTCCCTGGTGTCCATTTGACTCAGTGGATCCCATACTGTCTCTGTAGAGAGGGATTTGGCTTTTACAACCATGGGACAGGTTTTGAGCATTGAAGATTTGAGCATGGAATCCACCTGATAAAGTGAGATAAAACCATCTTTGCCAATGCGTTGTCCATCCTTGACAGAAGACCTTTAAACTAGGAATGATGTGGGAGGGAGGTGACAACTCACACTAGAATAAAGTTCTTATCTACAAAAAGAGCAAGAAGGAGGATCCAAGGAACTACAGGCTAGTAAGCCTTACCTCAGTCCCTACAAAGGTGATGGAACAAATCTGCCTTGACACCATTTCCAAAGATGTTAAGGACAAAAAGGTAACTGAGAGTAGGTAGTATGGATTTACATAGGGGAAATCTTGCCTGACCTTCTGCAATGAGATGACTGGCTTGATGATGACAGCAAAACAGTGAATGTTGTTTATCTTGACTTTAGCAAGGCTTTCTACATGGTCTTCCATAATATTCTCATAGACAAGTGGACAGTGAGGTGGACTGAAAACTGGCTGAACTGCCAGGCTCAAAGCATTATAATCAATAGCATGAAGTCCTGCTGGACGTCAGTCAATAGTGCTACTGTAGAGGACTGAAAAAAAAAAAGGCCTGGAGAAAAAAAGGTCAGGGAAATCTTGTGTGTAGATAGCTGATGGAAAGGAATAAAGAAGATGGTGTCAGACACTTGTCAGTGGCACACAAGACAAGAGGCAATGGACTCAAATGGAAATACAGGAAATTCCACTTAAACATGAGTTTTGTTTGTTTGTTTGTTTGTTTTACTGTGTGGGTGGCCAAACCCTGGAACAGGTTTCCCAGAGAGGCTGTGGAGTGTTCAGTTTGGACATATTCAAAACCTCGTTGGACACAGCCCTGAGCATCCTGCTATAGTTGACTAGATTGATCCAAGGGTACCTCATTTATTCTGTGATTCTGTGATCATTATTTTTGTTGCTGTTCTAGCCCAACATGATTCTTCCCCTGTCCTATGGGTGTAGTAAAAGTCAATGACTGTTTAAAGCACAGACTGGTGATACTGTGTCCACTAACATGACAAAATTTATTTGAATTAAATCAGAGAAGTAAGCTGATAATTTAAAAAGGAACATCTGCTCAGAGCAGGTAGAGATTGTTCTTCCCTGTGTTTCTTGTGATATACATTTCTAGGGCTAAACCTGAGCAATTCTTAAATTGTTTATTAGAACAGGAGTAAATATTTGATGTATGCTATTTTTATGGTTAATAGAGTTATCAACACCAAGGGCATGGAACTCTTTTTTCAGGCCACACATGCAACAGCAAGTAGGCCAACTATTTTAAACTCAGATATTTCTGCCAGATTATTAACTAAAAAAATTGTATAAACATAAAGTTACTGAATTATAAATTAATTATGAGTAGTTGAAACAGTACAGTTTATTTGCATGTCTGTGTGTTTGGAATCTGGGTTTAAAAAGAAATCTCTTCTACTAATCTGAGATGGTAAAAATAAAACTGTCGGTATCTCATGTTCTTCCTACAGTTTCTCTTAAGCCTTGCTGACCTTTTTCATATAACAGAGGCCATTATATCTGTTTTTAAAGATATACAGTGAAATGCATATTAAATATTGGATTTAGGAGACTGGATTCATAGAAAATACAAATTTATCATTTCTAACATCTATGCCACTTAACATGAGGTATTAGATTTGACACGCTTCAACTAAAAATTTATTTTTTTTAAAAGTAGGAATTAAATGTTCAGTATATACTTGCCTCATTATATTATTTCAATTACTAGATGATTAACATAAATGCCAGTGTTGTGGGTGATTAAAAACTTAGGAGGTGTAGAAGAACTGTTAAATTTTACTAGAAGACCACCAGAATTTTCCATAGCTTCTAATATATTAAAAGCATGAAGACTCCTGTAGTCATTCAGGTGCTCAGAAATAGAGCAATGTTGCCTCTAATGAACAATTTCTTGCAATTTTTAAAACAGTTTTTACTGTTGTTCATTCTGCCTGTAAATGGAAAGAGTTTCTATAGAGACTTGAACTTACAGTGTGTACTTATTTCTTCTAGTGATTCTACAGTTATTTATATAGGCTAATAATCTAGCCTGTTAAACATTTAAGGCATGAGCTGCAATATCTCTCAAACATTGGATATATTTTTAAAGAATCATTCATGTTAAGTCCTTTAATATTCATCAGAACAGCTGCTGAACTATTCTTGACATTTTAATGAAAATCTTATTTTGATAATCTGCTGAATAATACTATCATTTATCCTGACAATAATTATCTGTAATATCAATTTCCAAAGCCATTGATTGAAAAATTTAGTCTTTGAAAAATTAAACTACTTATTCCATTGCTTTCTGTTGGTTATATTTGAAACAAGCTGTAATTCATTGGATCTTTATTGTAATGTTTTTAGTGTTAAGTCATACAAAGTGTTTTTAGTGTTAAGTCATGCAAAAGCTTCAGAAGGCCAACAAGAAAATGAATTCTGAGATCAGAAAATGAATATGCCACTTTGTTTGCTTAAAATACAACACAAACTATTGTTACTTTAAAATTTGTTACAATTTATTATTAATCTACATAATATTTCAAAAGTTTAAACAAAACTGTTTAACCAGTTATGATGATGCTAACAGTAACAGTCTAAAATACTTATTAATACAAAACAGATCTCTTAAACATTGTTGCAGTGAAAAGTTTTATCTCTTAGTATCTCTTTTTCTCTGTCTTACATTCACCCTTCCACTGTGTTGACAAAAGCTTGGGGAGCATGATTATGACAAGTCGCGAGCCTCCTGATGTCTTTTCCAGGAAAGCAATCATTGTCATGGTGAGAATTTCTTCTTTCTCTTTATCTGAAGGACTATGATGTTAATGGTTATAGTTTCCTCTTCCTTGTTGTGGAGTTCACGTAGGCCCATTCTTAACCAATTTTTGCATATGTTGCTCTTTCTCCATTTGTCTGCAGCTCTCTGTTATTTTCAACTTCAGTCTAGGTACAGCTTTTTAGTATGTGTTAGATACTTAGGTTTTTATGTTAACCCTAAAATCATTTTTTCCCACCTCCTGAGATTGTGTTGTTATCTATAATCTACGATGCATGAGCTGTTGATAGTTCTGGAGCTTGTTTTCATCTCTGTAATCATCTGGCACATATCTCCAAGGTCTCTGCTGTAACCCCAGTCTTGTATTCCTTCACATGGATCATGACCCACTTAGTGGATGAGGCTGTGGATATTGTTTACTAGGACTGTAGTAAAGCCTTTGACCCACAGCATTCTCCTGGATAAACTGGCTGCTTATGGCTTGGATGGGCTTACTCTTCACTGAGTAAAAAGCTGGCTGGATGGCCTGGCCCAAAGGGTGGTGGTGAATGAAGTTAAATCCAGCTGGCAACTTGTCACAAACAGTGCTCCCCAGGGCTCAGTATTGAGGCTGGTTCTGCATAATATCTTTATCAATGATCTGGATGAGGGGATTGAGTGCATCCTCAGTAAGTTTGCAGATGACAGCAAATTGGGCGGGAGTGTTGCTCTGATTGAGGGTAGAGTGGCTCTACAGAGGGATCTGAACAGGCTGGATCGATGGGCCAAGGCCAACTGTATGAGGTTGAACAAGGCCAAGTGCTGGGTCCTGCACTTGGGTCACAACAACCCTATGCAACGCTACAGGCTTCCGCAGGTTTTATGCTGGAAACCTGCCCAACATAAAAAGACCTGGGGGTATTTGTCGTCTGCCAGCTGAATATGAGCCAGCAGTGTGCCCAGGTGGCCAAGAAGGCCAATAGCATCATGGCTTGCATCAGAAATAGGGTACCCAGCAGGACTAGGGAAGTGATTGTCCCCCTGTACTCGGTACTGGTGAGTCTGCAGCTCTAATACTGTGTTCAGTTTTGGGCCCCTCTCTACAAGAAAGAAGATGAGGTACTAGATCGTGTCCAAAGAAGGACAATGAAGCTGGTGAGGGGTCTTAAGAATAAGTCTTATGAAGAGTGGTTGAGGGAACTGGGGTTGTTTAGTCTGCGGGAAAAAAGGCTGAGGGGAAACCTTATTGCTCTCTACCTGAAAGGAGTTTGTAGTGAGGTGGGGGTTGATCTCTTATCCCAAGTAACAAGCGATAGGATAAGAGGAAATGACCTCAAGTTTCATCAGGGGAGGTTTTGATTGGATATTAGGAAAAATTTCTTCACAGAAAGGGTTGTCAAGCATTGGAACAGGCTGCCCATGGAAATGGTTAAATCATCATCCCTAGAGATATTTAAAAGACATGTAGAAGTGGTGTTTAGGGACATGGTTTAGTGGTGGACTTAGCAGTGTTAGGTTAATATTTGGACTTGGTGATCTTAAAGTCTTTTCCAACATAAATGAATTTATGATTTTATGATACTATTATTCTAGGATCACAGACAGTTCTTTCTAAACTGTTTGTATCACAGATAACACAATTGGACATAAACTACACGGTTATACACAGCTTTAAAATTCATGTCATTCACCAAAAAATGCAGACTTGAGCCTTGGTTGAAATTTTTGACCTCTCATACTTCTATTTTAATTTTTCCCATCAACAACAATGCTTATATTTTTTCACCAAATGCTTTGACAAAATTAACTTTTCTTTACAGACATCTGAAAGGAAGGCTTATTGATACCGTTTTTGACCTCAGACACTGAAACAGAATATATTACAGGAAAATTATAACTCTGACTGACTGATCAGTTTTGTCTGACCTTGTTTCAATAAACAATAAAAAAGAAAACATTAAGAAAACTCCAACCCACTATGTAATTTCTTCACTATATTCTATATAATGCCTCACCAGTTTGATCTAGGCTTTTTTGGCTGTAATGCAAGTGAACAGTAAGCTTTTAAAAACTGACCTAACACTCTTTTAACATGGCAGTTGTATCCTACAGAGATTGTAGCACTGAACAATGTCTGAAGGTGGTGTAGATACAATGAAAAAAATTACATTGTTTAACTGGAAATATGAAGGTAGAAGATAAACATGTATCAAAACTAGGAAACCGTCTTGCAAAAGACCATGTATGACATCCGTAGAAAGAAGAAATTAAGCAAGATGTTTTGTGAACGGTAATCCTACAGGCATCCTTCCTTTGTTTCTTTCTATTCTGTGTATTTTTATTTTCTCTGCATTTACACCAAACATGTCCCTCATAGCTTAGAATCACAGATATTTTTTTCCAATTTTCTGTATGAATAAAGGATTTTTTAATATTTATTACTTCTACAATATCATAATTCTGCCACTTCTTTGTTTTTGTTTTGGTTTAGTTTATGTGTTGTCTTTTTTGGTTTGGGTTTTTTGTTTTTTTTTTTTTCACCCACGGAGTTTAATTAGATCAACGTCATTCATCCTTTTCATTCTTTTTCATAAAATAAAAGCTTCCATTTTATTTCAGATCCTCCATCACAAGAATTGAATTCTGCTGAATTTTTTCCTGACTGCATCTGTGATACTTTCCTCTAAAAAAGAACACATGCCAGCTTCACTTTCATCTGTAGATATAATAAACAAAGCTTAAAGTAGCAAACAACTTTGTGACAGGCTGAGTTGCAAAGAAATTTCTACTTCTTTCCAGTACTTAAATGGTTATCCTTGGAACTCTTCATGAAATTAAGCTATTAATTTTCTTTATTATTTAATGTTTTCAGCTATTCTGTGATTAGTACAATTGTTGTAAAATCTGCCTGTGTCAAAGAAGGTATGCTAATCTTGACCTTTAGAATGTAGAATCAAGAGCAAAGGTAGGAGATAATGACATTGGCTAACCAGGGAAAAGCACTCTGAATCTTCAAATCAAGGGGTGTAAAATCAAGTTCCTAAGTGGAAAGTTTGGAAACTAGGTTAATAGCCTGATTTTCAAAAATTGAGATATCAACGACTCCCACTGCTTTTCTGAGAGCAACTGTGAAAAGATGTTGAAATTCTGCCCCCATATAAAGATGATGACCCACTATAAATTGAATAGTTCAATCATTAGTCCTTGACTCATCACACCTTTGCCCCAAATCTAAAATGAACCCCAGCACACTTGGTCATCCGTATTTGCACTGGATCCTATCTTTTCTGTTTACACCATAATTGCAGGGTATGCCTTTTGTTTGTTCAGGCGACATGTCAGATAGTGTGGTTCTGCAGAGACAAGCAACAGAGTCTGAACTTTCAAGATGGCCTTTGTGGTAAGCAGACCAAATTACAGTATAAATTATCTAAAAATAGACCTATTGGTGTAGGTAACTAAATATGATTTTGACATTACTAGTAGAAAACCCACATTGATCTCTCAGTGCAGGGACTTGGGACTTGTTTGGGCTTGCCTTGGTCAGAGCTGTTTTTTCCGTCTTTTAAAAACTTCCCAATGGCTAAGTGATTCTTGATTTGTTCGTATGCGGTTACTTTCTCTGGCTATCAAATATTGCAAAGTTCTGATAAACCCAGGCAGTCACTTCATAAAAAGTAATAGACTTCTATGTTAACTGGCATTGGTGGAGGATATTGTGCAGTAAATTGAACAGTCAGACGGTAGCTGGGGATAAATGAAAAGAAAGCAGGCTGTGACAAGAAAGCCCATAACAAGAGCTCCAAGCAGATTGCGAGAGGGAGAAAGGGATCCCCACCATAAGAATCACTTCTATCTGAAGAACGCAGAACACTGAAGACTCCTTCTGACACCCCATCAACTCTCTGCTTGGGAAAGGCTGTTGCCATTGATCATGAAATCCAGAGAAACATTGGAGGTATGATCACAAAAACCAGAGGAAAAGGGTAGCTATTATAAAGTGTTTTGTTTTGTTTTGTTTTCTATAACAATTTTGGGATTATTATTATTAATGAGTCTTTTTGTATTAATTTAAAATCTGAGTGTTAGCATTACTGTGACTAGACTAAAAAGAGCTGTGTTTTGATTCAACTGTCAAGATTTTAATTAGTCTAACAATAAATTCCTAGCCTCATGTGTGTATGGCTTTTTCCTTTAACCTGTTAACAAGATTATTAGTGTAACAATGATTGCTGGGCAAAAGTTCATTTTTTTTGCTAATGAAAGAACTATGCATAGCATGGAATGTACAGAATTTTGCCCAGGGTCAAGCTGATAATTACTTAGAAGAATGCCACTTGTGATTATTAATTACTCTTTCTTTTTGTGTCTATTTACATCTGATAATTACACTACCATCTAAGACTATCTACAGTAAGCCATCACTAGGACATATAATTTGTTTATATCTTGTTAGTTAGTTTGTTTTATCTCTTAGCAATAAGATAGGTTTCCAAGTTTTTAATAGCCTGAATTAAATGGAAATTGTACACATACTATGAACAGCCATGGCACACACTTCAACCATCTGCATTTCAGTAAACTGGGAGTGAAAGAAAGCATTAAGAGAGCTACCTGCAGAGATGGGCAATTCCTGGGAGAGATCATATAGATTTTGTTTTCTTGTTTTCTAAGGAAGAAAAAATGAAAAAGAAGAGCTGAGGAAAAAGATGAGGTGATGGAACTAGATCAAAGGGGAATGAGAATGGTAAGGAATAGTTAATCTTGCAGAAGAAGGATATGACAGGGAAAATAAATGGAAGTCTTTATGTGAATGAAGTACAAGTGTGACAGGTGAAGGAACTAGAAATATTAGATGGTGATACTTAGGTTCATGGAAAAGTCAACAAATGCCATGTGACTGGAGAACGGGCATCAAGGTCTCTGGCTGTTGGAGTTACAATGAATGTAGGAACAATGGTGCTTGACATGCAATATATCAGAGATGGAGGGGAGAACAGATTAACAATGAAGCCAAAAAAGTCAACACAGCATTACCTCATAGTATTGCCTATTACCTTCACTTTTACCTTCATAGTAGCATCATGTACAGAAATGAAGTGCTTTTTGTGGCTAGTAAAACTGAGTTTACTAAACTTTTTTGCAGCAATACAAAAAAAGACATTAGATGCCCTGGAAGTTTAACAGCAGAAAGCATGTAATATACATTAACCATGTTGATGAAGAAAAGGAAGAACTGGAAAGTTAAAAATTAAGCATGGCTACAAAATGATGGACAGAACAGTTTAGAATTAATCATAGAATTATAGAATCATTTACGTTGGAAAAGACCCTTGGCATCATCGAGTCCAACCATCATCTCCACTCTACAAAGTTCTCCCTTACACCATATCCCTTAACACCACATCTAAACGAGTCTTAAACACATTCAGGCATGGTGACTCCACCACCTCCCTGGGCAGCCTATCCCAGTGTCTGACCACTCTTTCTGTCAAGAATTTTTTCCTAATGTCCAGCCTAAACCTACCCTGCTGCAGCTTGAACCCATTCCCTCTTGTTCTATCGCTAATTACCCGTGAGAAGAGACCAGCACCAACCTCTCTACAATGTCCTTTCAAGTAGTTGTAGAGAGTGATGAGGTCTCCCCTCAGCCTCCTCTTCCTCAAACTAAACAGTCCCAGCTCCTTCAATTGCTCCTCAGATTAATGGTTAAAGTATTAATATGAAGGAGGGTATAAGGAGCGTGTGAATAGAATCAGCTTCAGGTCAAAGTAAACCAGGTTGGTAATAGGAAAATCTGAGGATAAACTATCTTGAAGAGTGGAAGACAGCAGTCACAGAATCATAGAATCGCCTAGGTTGGAAGGGACCTTTCAGATCATCTAGTCCAACCATCAACCTAACTCTGACAAAACCCATCACTAAACCATATCTCGAAGCACTATGTCCACCTGTCTTTTAAATACCTTCAGGGATGGTGACTCAACCACTTCCCTGGGCAGCCTGTTCCAATGCTTGATAACCCTTTCAGTGTAAAAATTTTACAGTGTAAAAATATCAAGTCTAAACCTCCCCTGACGTAACTTGAGGCCATTTCCTCTTGTCCTATTGTCTGTTACCTGGGAGAAGAGACTGATCCCCACCTCTCTACAGGCTCTTTTCAGGTAGTTGAAGGGAGCCAGAAGGTCTCCCCTCAGCCTCCTTTTCTCCAGCCTAAACAACAATACATTAATAAAACAAGTTTTAAGAATATATAGAACAGAAAAATTGGAAGTATTCTGAAATGCTGCCATCTTGAGATACTTAAAAAAAACCAAAGAAGCAGAGATTTTGCTGTCCTACATACTCAAGAAAAACATGCTAATGTATGCTTTTTTATCCTTCTTAAGTTTCTGAATGCTGCTTTGGGCAAAATTAATGTAATTTTCTTTTAAAATAATATTCTATCTTCTTTAATGTCTGGAATAAATTCTGGCATTTCTTCCAAAAAAAAGGAAAACCCAGAAACTTTTAGAAGATTCTTTTTTCTTTTCTTTTTTTTTTTTTTTTTAAGATTACATTTGTGGAAGCTGTATTTGGTTTTGACACCATTTTATTTTGTTCCTTTAAAGCAACAGTTTTTTTCCTTTCACTTTTCTTCTCATCATTTCGAGACAAAAACAGGCACAATTGTTTATGTTTTTGCTTTTTTTTTTTTTCATTAATAAAGTCAACAGAAAAGCATTGCTTACCATGAAATGCAGCATGTTTGGCAGTAAATCACATACTGCAGTGTCTCACCTTCAGGATATTAGTCCCTTTGCGGCAAAAGTCCGAGACAGCACTTGGAAGTATAAAATATACTCTACCATCCTGCTTAAGATAATGAAACTACCAGTAATATCAACCACAATGAAATATTGTTTCATTCTCTCTGTTTTAATTCCAATTACTGATAAAATAGTCAATGACCTATTAATAATGCTAATGTCCAGCTTGCATTTGCAGTTTAAGCTGATTACAAGTTTTCTACTAAATATGCTGCAATGATTTATTTTCTACCTTGTTCAAATCATAATGTATAGACGTACAGGGATTATTCCTCATCTGCTGAGATATAACCAACATTGACTTGGAATTTAGTGTCTATTCCAAGCATTCTGACAAGAAAGCAGACTAGTTTAGGGACATGAAATGAAGATATTTATATTATCATATGAAAGTACAGAGAACATAATATTATGATGTAATTTATGAAGTTTAAATAGAGGGATATCAGGATCCTTCTTTTGTCAGGATCAGAAGAACTAACTAGAATATGAAACCATCATCAGTAAACTTGAAACAGGCATGCCAAGAAGGAACAAAATTATGACAAAAAAGTCTTCCTTTCCTTTCAAAACAACCTCAGTTAAATTGGTATTTATATCCTCTTACGAAAGGGGATCTAAATGCCTTGGCTAAAATGAAAGGAAAAAGATTTTTTTAGGGGCCAGCTCTTCCCTTATCTGACATGTTTTAGGTGTCAGTAAGAGATGAAGCTATGCATAAATTTAATCTTACAGACAAGACCTTACTGTTGTTAGTAGCATACAGGCAGGAAGCGCAGAAGCTCACTGTAATCTCTTACTGTCAAATAGTTTCTGCTACTTCCATGACCTTTTGCAGTCTTGCAGGTTAATAATTGTGATTACTTATACTCTGAGAATTCAAAAAGGTCTGCACTGCCTCTTTCCATTACAGGAAATAATCACAAACATACACATTATTCTAGAGGAGTCATGTAAATGTCTGAAGTGGCTATAACAAACCTAACATACCCAAACAAATAACAGTTTGGTTCAAAAAAAAGGTGTGAAAAATAGCTATATATAAAAAAAAACAGTAGATGCAAAACAAATACAGTCATCTATTGGCACATTGCAAACTTTCTTTCCCATACTCATGAAAATATACTTCAAAAATGTTAATGCTCTTTTTTTTTATTTTTTTTTCATTTTTTTTTTCTTCCTAGGTAGTTGGCAACAGTTACAGACACTTTCTCTAATAGAAAATTTCCTTCATCTTCATATTGAAGGGTAACTGGTCATGGTAGTCAGAGTAAGCATGAAGATGAAATTATCTTTTACCCTTCTTTCTCTTTTACATATTTTTTATCAATTTGATTGGATGGATGCTCACATTTACATAAAAGAAAATTAACTGGGAGAAAAGGGAAAAACACGTAATTGAACTGCAAAGGAAGTTTAATATAACAATATAAGACTTACAGCTTTTCATTAGAGAAATCAATGTGTAAGCATTTTTCACTGACATCAGTATCTCACATGGGGGTCAATCTAGCTGGAAAATCTTTCATTTCTGAATTACGGTATTTCCAAAATGCCTCTGATCTGGAGTGAAGCCAGCCCATTCGGCACAAATCTTAGACTCCTGCGGAATTTCACTCCCTAAAGCAGGCAAATAAAATTTTAATATATTTCAGCATCAACATCATTGCAAAGTAGGAGACATCTAGAAGATGGGTTTAGGAAAAGTTTTTTTCTACTCCGTTCTTTATGACTGAAAATCCCAAGATAATGCTAGCAGTTCAATTCCCAATGTACTAGCAAGTCCCACATGAAACATGAGATCCATTCCAGCTCATAATCAGATTTTCCACAAGGCTGCCACCCTTTTCATATATGACAGAAGAAAAAGTCAAAACTTTCAAAGATGGCAGAAGCAGCATGTAGTTAAAGACTGAAAAAACACTTGAAAATGTCAGTAGCAGTTCTCTGATACCAAGTTATTGGCCTCACCTAAAAAATGGCTCGATGTTTGTTGTATGTAAGCTGCTGTGGCATTTGGGAACTACGCAGCGACTCTTTTTTTTTGTTATGTCAGCTAAAGTGAATAGGTATTTCCCTCTTTTTTGCTGTTTCTCACCTTGTAAATCAGTGGTGGTACATATGACAGAAGCAAAGAACAGAATGGCTGTTCTTTAGAGAAAAGTGTTACTGTAGTAACATGGATCACTATTGTTAAAACATTTATTACATTAGAAAAGGCAATTTTCAACAAAGCTTTTTTAAAAGGTCATTATAAGTAAATTATTTTCGGAATACTTCAAGTTAAAAACATATAAAACCTTCTGTTACAAGGACTAGTATGAAGTTTTTAGACAATCTAACCCTGATAGAATATTTTTTCTCCTCTCAGTGTATTTCTTGCAGTCTATATAGTTCATGTAAAGTAGCTTTTATAATTTGAACATGAAATTAAAATAATAATAGGAAAGTTCTACTAACTTCACATTAAATTTTGCTCACACAGGTGCAACACTTGTGTTTGACTTTTCAAGTTAGGCTGTAAAGCTTCTTGTAGAGATGTGGTTTAGGGAATAAAGTAAACAAGGAAATATGAATTCCAGATCAGTACTAGGAACTTGGGGCATCAGGGATCAGTACTGGGATTAATAATATCTAACATCTAATGTTTATAAACCTGGATGACAGTGGAGTGCACTCTCAGCAACTTTGTGGAGGACACCAGATTGGGGGTAGTGGTCACTACATGGGAGTGTAGGGGTGCCATCATAGGGACCTTGACAGGCTTGAGAAAATGAAATTTAGCAAAGGGAAATTTAAAGTCCTGCACCTAGGAAGAAATAAACCCATGCGCTGGTACAGGCTGGAGTCCAAACAGTTGAGAACAGCTTTACAGAAAATGCCCTGTGGCTCTTAGTGAACAAGCTGGCCATGAACCAGCTGTGTTGTCTTGCAGTAAAGAAGGCCAACAGTCTCCTGGGCTGCATTAGGCAGAGCATTGCCATCGGGTCAAGGGATGTGATCCTTTCCCTCAGCCCCAGGGAGACACATCTGGGGGCTGTGTCCAGTGCTAGGCTGCCCAGTAAAAGAGACAGGGACATACTGAAGATAGTCTAGTGAAGGTTGGAAAGATGATCAGGGGCTGAAGCACAGGACATACAACAAGAGATTGAAAAAGCTAGGCCTGTTCAACCTGGAAAAGAAAAGGCAAACAGCAGGCAATATTGCTGTCTTCAAATACCTGATCAGAGGATAAAGGGAATATGACTCACACTCTTTTTGGAGATGCACAACAACAGGACAAAGACAACAAACCTGAGTTGAAACATGGGAAATTTCTATTAGATGTTAGGATTTAATTTAATTAGTTATTTACTTACTTACTTATTTTGCCTGAGAGTGGTCAAGCACAAGACAGGTTACACAGACATGTGTAAGCTTAAAACTTTTTCTTGTTGAAATGATAGGTGGGCTTGAGTATTCTTTGTAGCAACAGAAAGCAATAGCCTACTTCAGAGATTTTAGCAGTTGTAGGATGCTTCTCTTCTCTCACTTTCAATGAAAATAACATTTAAATGAACATTTTTCTTCTTTTAGGATAATTAAGAGATTTCAATAAATTTATTTTTAAAATGTCATCCTGAATTGTAGTGATTGCAACGCTGCTACTAGTCCAGTTTTTACAAGATAGGCCTGTGTTCATTCATTAGATGTAATGAATATGTGTAGATGTAGCCTCTGACCTGTAGTTTCCTTTCATTTGTTTTGAGTCAATATCAATTGTCTTTAGTGCAATAGTACATTTGAAAATTACTACATTTCCAGTCAAGCAATACATAGTCATACACCCAAACACCTGACACACCTCTTGTGTTTGCTTGGTTTTCAATGCCAAGGAATCTTATACACACAACAATAAAAAATATACAAGTGATACAGTGACAAAATAATTTTTTAAGTAACCTGTCTTAACTTTTAGGAATTCTTGCAGGAAATTTTGATAAATACAGTTGGTACCAGAAATACCTTACATAGTATTTGTTCAGTTATAGCTACGCTTATGCTGATTACAGTTGCATGTATGCATGATCCACTCATATTATTTGGATTCAGCTGTAATGAAAGGTTATACAGGTGTGGGAAACTGATAAATAATGATGGATCTGATGGTACCCATTGAAATTCTGACTGGAGGAAATTGTATCATAAGCTAAGTATGCGTATTAGGGATGTCTGGTGCTATATAGTGAAACTTACAAAGAGGTATTAATGAAAACAAATTCATTTCCATTGTAGTCTTTACTAATTTTTCATGAGAAGATAGTGACTTTTTTTCCCCCAATATATTTGAAAAGTGAAAATCTTAAGAAACTCTGTAAGAATGAGAGAAAATGGAAAGAAACTTAAGTACTGAATGTTTACTGGGCCACATGTGAGGGGGAGAAATTATTTGTGTTCCTTGGTTGGCTTAGGAAAGTTTCAATATTGATCCAACTGTACAAATAATGGAACTAGTAAAAACTAAGATAATTAGCATCAGAAGAGTCAAAGGCAATTTCAGGATTTTGGAGAACTCACAAAATAAGAACACTTTCACTTGGACTAGTACATTCCCAATCAGATTTTGTAGAATGAGTGTTTCCAGTGAATGCCTTTCTAAGATTTAAAGACAACATTTCTACAGACAGAGAGAATATATAATTTTCTTGCAATTTTTTTTTACATAAAAGTTTTAGAAAAGTTAAAATATTTCTTGTAAATTTCTTTAAAGGTGGTAATTTTAAAATTGTAAATATATATATACGGTTGCTAGTAAAAATATAGACCACTATATTAACATTGTTTACTGTTAAATTACATAGAAAGTTTGTATCTACAAAGGTTAGTTTAATTTTATTTTTACAAATCAAGTACTATGGTATTTTTTGTTTTTTTCATATTTAACATGTTGGGTTTTCTTTCCTTTTAAATGAATTTGGAAACATTGTTTCAATTAAATCTGTGTTTTGAAAGTACTTAATTTATGAACTGCATAGGAAAGTAGAAAACCAAACTTTAATTATGCTGAATAAATGAAACAATACCAACAGCATTTAAAAATTTTTGAAAAGCAATAGACATGCAATCAGTTCAATATTCATAATGCCAGGCTGGCTTGAGATCAAATGACCAAAGAATGGAAAAGAAAATAAAAACTTCTTGTGGAGAAGGTGTTAGAAGATAACAGAATATTAAATTAAATATTAACTAAATATATATAGATATCAAATTAAATAAACAAATGTCTCAAGACAATACATTTAAGTAATGAGCTACAACTAGAGTTCAGAATTAAAAAAAAAGGTGGATGCATGCAACAGCAGAGACCTGACATGTGAATAATGGTCAAAAGCAAAACAAAGACAAAAGAAGATGCAGGCAGGTCAGAAAATTCAAAAGACATCCCAGCAGGGAAAATCCACAAGAATAATAAATAGACCTCTGAAGGCACTTGAGGGCTATGAGACTGCAACTGACTGCAAAAGGATAGCTGCTGTTGTTAATAAAATAGTGTCAAGAAAACAATTTAAATTGTCAAAAGGTCTGAAAAAATGTCTTGCTTGTAACATAACTTGTGCTTTGTGTTTATTCTTTTTAAAAACAGACCTGTTTCATGAAAAAAGCCAAACCCCACAACAAAAAATCCTCAAAATAAAATAAAATAAAATAAAATAAAATAAAATAAAATAAAATAAAATAAACAGCCCAAACCATTCAGTGTCTTTCTGGAAGACAAAAATTATAAGCAGCAGCAGAACTTACTTAATGGTTTAGTGCTGGACTTACATGAAAATTGTTTGTCAAAAGAAAACCAAAAGAGACCTGGGAGTGGAATATCATGATAGCCACTGCTGTGGATTAACAAATCCTGGGGAAGTATGAAGCAGAGCTGTGGTAAAATAAAGTTAGTTAAACGGCCACATAGGTGATGGAGAGGATTGAAAAGAAAAGAAGGAAAAAAAAAGCCAATTTTTATCCTGCCATAGATCAGGTACTATTTAAAGAATGAAAAGAGATGGGAGCAGCATTGCAAGGTATAATAATAAGAAAGGAGAAAATTAGACATGGGCTAACAAAGTCACCATTACCAATGACAGAAGAAATTTAGGTCATAGGTACCACTGTTAAAGACTGTTGCAACCATATGTGATGACATTAGTAAATATTCATGACTTGGGTCATCTTCCTTCATCCTTCTATCACAAAGTCATCCATTATGTTTTCTAACCATTCACCTTCAAGCTCAGTGCTATAATCTCCATTTCTTCTGTTCTTAAAAAATTAGAATTCAGTCAGTCTGCCTTATTACCTGTTCTGTCCCTTTCACATAAAGTCAGAGCGCTCATTTCTTTTGGAACACGTGATCCAAACCAACACACTACATCTGCCCTGAAGCCCGAAAGAGAAGGGGCTCTAATTCCAAGATCATCTTTGAATTATTTAGTATTTTAGTTATTAGGGACACTGCTTCTTATCCAGGCAGGTCCTGCATATCGTCATCTTTTCTCTTAGTGTTCATTCAGATTCTGCAGTGATTAGCCCTTGCTGACAGACCCTTGAAGCCCAAATTGAGACACCCATTTAACTTCTGGTGTATGACGAGAAATAAGAATTTTGAAATAGCATCCAAAAGAGGCATTACCTTGAACAGTCAGGTGCTGACACCTAGCAAATAGAAAATGATTATGAAAAAAATTTGCCTGAAATTGTTTTTTTCCCTGTGAATGAGAAACTGCAAGAAAGACTATTTACACAGGATCTGCAGTCAGAAACAACAGTTCTGTCAGCAAAAGCTTCTACCCTATTTTTCACAATGGCAAATAGAGGTGCTTTAATTTAATTGTAATGATGGCAATGTTTATTTGTTTTCCAGGATAATTCAGGACTAGGAATATTTGTTCAAGAAATTGAAGACACCTACTGAATTCCTTTTTTATCTGCAAGGACTCACCTCCACAATTTTTTTTTGTAATACAGAGTGCCCTGAACACCTGCCTGTAGGGTGTGTTGGCCAGAACGTGAGGGCGATACTCAGCCACAGACGCAAAGATGTCCTATAAACTGTTTGAGATTAATTGGCCTTGGAAGAGTGGTAAAAGTTAACGTCTTAATCACAATTTCAGGTTTGGGAGGATTTTTAATCACTGACATTTTTAAAAAGGGAATGGATCACTTATGTAGATGTTTTAAGATAAAATAGCATTTTCTGGTCTATAAATGTATTCTGTGAGCCTAAAAAGTAAAACTCTTTCCCCTTCTGATAATTTGAGAAAATGTCAACCATGTGGGAATGAAAACAGACCAGTTCAAGACTTAGGAAAATATTGATAAAAGCTTTCTGGCTGGTTTAGACACCTCCATGTTAAGTGGCAGCTGAAAAGAAGTTTTAGGATTTGTGGTTTTAAGTTTAAGAGGTCACTGAAGAAGGCAGGCATCCAAATGTTCTCTATAATTATTCTTAAAAAAAATTAAAAAATCTTATCCAATAATGGAATGTACAGAGTGAATTTTCTATGGTCTAGTGGAAGCAAGAGATTTTTGCCCTTTTCAATACCTGGCCTGTAAAGATAATGGATTGATCATTTCATTCTTTGTACATTGACACTTTTAATGTAAAAATGATTCACAGAAATCAAACTTAATATGAAAAATGGGGAGTTACATATTGTAAACATTCTGGGTAGTTACATATAAACATATTGGGTAGTTACATATTGTAAACATTCAAAAGAATTTATTTTTCAACTTCACAACTGAGGTAGCAACACTAATGTATATTTTCAGACTTTTTCCTGAGAAACTCAAGATTTCCAAGATGTTGTGACATGAGCACCAAGACAAATCTCCAGCAGGAAAAAGAAATAACCTGGAGAGGTTACTAAAAAATAAGTAATATACCAAGGTTTCACCCATTCACCACTCTGTATCAAGAAAGGAAAGTCTGATTAAGAAACAGAATTCTTATACTTTCGACCTCATAAGAATCCATTTTCTAGCATTCACCTTATACTGCTGTGAAAAAAAAAGAGAATAAGGTCCACACTGTTACTGACACCATTGAATTGATTATCACATTTATATAAAGGTAAATTATTCTTTTCTTTTCTCCTTTTTTTTTAGGATGTAATATTATGTTTTTATGTTAAAGTCAGCTATGGTTCAAATATGTTCTGCTTGCATAGCCAGTCAGTTTGCCTCTGACACATATCTCTGTGGTTCAATTGCTCTATGAACTGGCTTCAAATGATGACAAGGAACCTGAACAACTCATTATCTGCCTCTGCAATCTGTCTTCTATAGTGGCTAATCATTCATGTACAGAAAGGTTTTGTATCTATTTTGATGATACATCTGTAGATGTTTAACGACTTGAATGACAGGAAGGTCAGGGAAAAATCCAGCTATCCTTTGGCAGTTTCTAATCAAATACAAATGTGACTTGAGATTCAAGCTTAATAATTTTCCTGACAACAAAAGCATGCCACAAACTGAAAATAACCCAGACCTTAAAACGTGTCCAATCAGCTGTTAAACGAAGAGCACTAACACAGGTAATGCAGCAGCTGTTAGAATTACTATCTTTAAGTAAAGGAATAACAGAGACTTTAAATAGTGCTTTATAGAGTTGGTATAGTGATAGAAAAGTAAGCATGCATACAGAAAAGCATGAAGGAAAAAATAACCCAGCGAGGAAATAAATCATTATTCTGAAGTGAAACTAAATATGCCCAAACCTCATATTATGAGGCAAGATAAATTTGACCTGTAAAGGTATTAATTCAAAAAGAAATTCTTCAGTCCTAGAAAAAAGTCAAAATGACTGAATCACTAAGTGAGTCTTGACAGAAGATATTAAATGTTCATTGTAGAGCTGGGCAAATTTTTTTCCAAGTATTTAGAACATCTGCATACAATAATAAGACAGCATTGTAGCTTTAAAGGCTAATTATTAATTACTCTAGGAAAATTAGAGTTTCCGTGAAAACCAAAGTAACATGGGGAATATATGCTTTATTTTGTGCCTATGTGCAAAAGGGAAAAAAGGGGAAGCAATTTATAATAAATGGCTGTGTCTTGGTCCCTATCTTGCCCTTTTGGTAAAGTTAATTCCATGGTGTCTTGATTAGAATTGCTGTGATATTCGTTCATCTGCTTACTATCTTTATATGTCATATTCATATAAGATTCTAGCTCTATACAGTTAGGATGACTTTTTAAACTTCACATCCAATAGAAATATAACATGAAGGGGTTGTAATTCCATGTAGTATTTAGCTCTTAGGTGGACAGTGATTTGCATTGGAATGTTTCTTTCACAAACATCTAGAAATAGTCATGCCTATGATTTAATATGATTGATAGTAATAAATGGGTAATTGAGCATTTAAAATTTCAGTAATCTTTTTTGCACTATATTTCCTGCAACTATACTGTTAATGCAGTCTAATGGATCAACAGAATAAGCTAACACAAGATTTGAATTAAGTGCAAATTCCATTCTTACGTTATATATTACCCATATTTAAAAGAAAAGCCGTTTGAAAAGATTTGGTATGTTCTTCAACTGCATGTTATATAAGAAGGAAGAAATTCACTAATTTTCTTACAAAGTCTGAATATCTCAGCAAATTGTGGGTAGGTTTTTTTCCCCCAGATACGTATCATGGACCTGCTTGAATATATGAGCATCCTCTCACTGCAACTCTCATGTATCTCATATGAGATAAGATTGCCTCACAGTCTGTCCCAAATCATCTAAGTATATTTAACACATATTTAAACATTCAGCCTTACAGACTGAATTCAGTGGGATTTTAACAACTGTAGCACTTCATTACATTGAGATTTATTTATTTTTTTTCTTTAAAAAAAAAGAAATAAGAAATCAAGCTGTGGAAGTCTTTGGACTATTTGATCTATCCATTAATGAATTTTTGCTTTCTTCCACAGTATTCTCTCTGTTCAATTCAGAGTGTGTATTAAATGCGGAAGGCCTCCCTGGAACAACCTGATCTGTTAAATTTTTACCCATTATGACATGTTAATCAATATCATGATTTATGAATAAAACTATCAGTAAAGATTTATGTACAGTTTTTCTTCATTTAAAATGCAAATTTGAGAGTGGGGGTTGTTCATTTATGCATTTGAAGCCTGTTCTATGAATAGCAGTGAGTCCATGCAGCAGTTAGAGAAATGTGAAGATCCACAGGCCTGAATTGTTAAACACCATTAAGCATCACAGAACCACAGGATATTTGAGGCTGGAGGGGACTTCTGCGGGTCATCTGGTCCACCTGCAGCAGGTTGCCTAGGGACACGTCCAGACGGCTGTTGAGTATCTCCAAGGGGGAGACTCTACAACCTCTCTGAACAGCTTGTGTCAGTGCTCAGTCACCCTCACAGTTAAAAAAGTGTTTCCTGATGTTCAGACGGAATTTCCTGTGTTTCATTTTTTCCTGTCAGTGGGCACCACTGAAAAGAGTCTTGCTCTGTCGTCTTTGCACCCTTCCTTCAGGTCTTTGTACACAGTGATATCACCCCTGAGCCTTCTGTTCTTGAGCCTGAACAGTCCCATCTCTTTCAGCCTTTCCTTATATGAGAGCTGTTCCAGTCCCTTAACCATTTTTGTGTCTCTTTGTTGGACTCTCTGCAGTACGTTCACGTCCCTTTTGTATTGAGGAGCCCAGAACTGAACGCATTACTCCAGGTGTGGCCCCACCAGTACTGAATAGAGCGGAAGGATCACTGCCCTGCTGGCAACGCTCCTCCTAATGCAGCCCAGGATACCATTTGCCTGCTTTGCAGCAAGGGTACGTTGATGGCTCATTTTCAACCTAGTGTCCACCAGGATCCCTAGGTCCTTTTCAGCCAAGCTGCTTTCCAGCTGGGTGACCCTCAGCACAAATTGGTGCATAGGGTTGTTCCTCCTCAAATGCAGGTCTTTGCACTTCCCCTTGTTGAACTTCTTGAGGTTCCTGTCAGCCCATTTCTCCAGTGTGTCAGCATCCTTCTGGATAGCAGCAGAATCCTCTGGCCTATGAGCCATTCCTCACAGTTTGGTGGTGTCTGCAAACTTGCTGAGGGTACTCTCTGTCCCATCATACAGATCATTAATAAAGATGGTAAACAGATGTGGACCCAGTATTGATCCTTGGGATACATCACTAGCTACTGACCTCCAATTAGACTTCGCACTAGGGATCACCAAGCTCTGGGCTCAGCCATTCCTCCAGTTTTCAATTCACTTCACTGTCTGCTCATCCAGCCCATACATCAACAGCTTCTCTGTGAGGATCATATGGAAGACAGTGTCAAAGGGCTTACTGAAGTCCAAGTATACAACATCTACTGCTTCCCCTTATCCATCAGGCCAGTGACTTCATCATAGAAATTTATAAAGTTGATCAAGCAGATTTCTGTCTCGTGAAGCCATGCTAACTAGTCCTGACTATTTTCTCATCCTTAAGAGGCCTGGAAATGCATTCCAGGATTAGCTGCTCTATCATCTTCCCAGGGATCGAGGTGAGACTGACTGGTCTGTAGTTCCCTGAGTCCTCCTCAGCCTTCTTGAAGACACGAGTGACATTTGTTTTCCTTAAATTTTCTAGAACTTCTCCCAGTCCTTTCTTTAAGTTCTCTAGCACTTCTCCCAGTCACTATGATCAATCAAAGATTATCGAGAATGACCTCACAATGACATCTGCCAGCTCCCTAAACACTTGTGGGTGCATCCCATCAGGGCCCAAAGACTTATGTATCTCAATTTTGCTAAAGTATTGCCTGTCCTGATCCTGTTCTACCAAGGGTACATCTTCCTTGCTCCAACCTTTCCCCCTGGTCTCTGGGACCTGAGTTTCCTGAAGGCCGGTCTTGCTAGTAAAGACTGAGGCAAAGGTGGCATTCAGTACCTTAGCCTTTTCCAGGTGCCCTGTCTTGTTGAGCAATGGGCCTACATTTTCCCTAGTCTTTCTTTTTTCACCTCTGGACCGATAGAAGTCCTTCTTGTTTTCTTTGCCATGGCCAGATTCAGTTCCATTTGAGATTTATCTTTCCTAACTTTATCCCTGGATGCTCAATGTTTCTGTGTTTCTCCCAGGTTACTATTCCCTGATTGCTTCCTATCCCTGTACGTTTCCTTTTCCTGTTTGAATTTGGTGAGGAGCTCCTTGTTCTTCCACTCGGACCTCCTGGCATTTTTGCCTGTCTTCATATTTGTTAGCCATATTTGTTATAATTGTTAGATACTATTAAGCATCAGTTGTTATAAACATTCAAGCTGCAACTGTGTTTTGGACTCTATTCCTTCTGGACAAAATTTTGTTCATCAGAAACATTTCAGATTTTTTTTTTCAAAAGTTCAAATTTGTAAGGTTTCTTTTTTTCTTTTTAAATAAGATTTTTCTGGCATAGGGAGAAAAATGCTCTCAGGAGTTTAGTCATACTTCCTTCAGGTGGTTAAAGTAAGTATCTTCACAGAACTAGAATGAAGAAAATCCTGCAGTGGTAAGTTCTTTAAATTAAGTTAAGAAACTATGGAGAAACCTAGCAGCATTTTAAAATCACTTGTCAAATGAGATAATACAGTTGAGGAAGTCTTTGTATGTGATTCATTATTTTATTACTGGGTATTATGGAATTAAATGCAGTTTGTGCTAGGTGTACAATGACTCAGAGTCCTGCCTAAATTAGAGTCTATTGTGCTGTGTATTGTCACAGGAAGGAAGAGCAGCAGTGAGCCTGCAGGTGCTTTTAAATGTGCTTGTTCAGCATGAAAGAGCTGATATAAAATGCAGCGGTTACAGTGCTGCTTGTATATGTTTGTCTTTCAAAAGAGATAGACTGTATCCAATTATAAGCTTGCTATGATGTTCATCTTCAAACAAGGCATGAAAATTTCTAACTGCAGCAGCATCAGTGACAGAATGAGTAGTTTAACCTTTGTACACGAATGTTCTCTTACACCCACATCTCAGAACAACCTGCTGGGTATCAGATATCTTAATCATCTGCTGCTACACATAAAGAGCAATCATACTTTAGAAGTGATATGGAAGAGCTTGCAGCAGCAGTGTCTCTAGTGAAAACTCTCAGGACTTTTCACATCTAGCTTTTTAAGGCATAGAATTACTAGGAGGCTTGGAAGACAAAGCCCCCTGTTTTCTGCTTCATTTACTAATAATGCTTGTGAAAAAAACTCACAATTCAGCAGACTTTTTTCCTCTTTTTCCTCTCTCATATCCATATTGTGCTTACCTCCCTCCTACATAAAAAAAGAAATGATAAGCTATTAAAAGTTATTAATCTTTTTTAAGAGATTGTTCTACTTAATGCTAGAATCCACCATGTAGTTTATTTAGAAATCTTTGGCAGGGAAAATGAATAGTAAGAACCAAATTTTAAAATGAGTAGACAAAAACATTGTTATATTTTAGTTCAAAATACATATGCATAACACTGATTTTGATCAGAATCTAAATCTGAAGTTAGTGTTTATGATTTTTCCTGATAAAATATATGTCATAATGACATATCAGCTATGAGGTATTACACAAAATTAGTATTTTTCAGAATATGTGCTTTTGTCTGGGCTGCAGTTCAGAGTCAACATGGGCAGTAAAGGATGACATCACCTAAACAATATATATATATATATCTTGACTGTCAGGGTGCTCTCCTGGAAGGTGGAAGAGGTGCATTAGAATCTCCTCAGACAGAAGAGAGAATTTATTGCAAAGCAAATTTCCTTCATAACCAGGTTAAGATGCTAAAGGTAAGCCTTTTCTCTCTTTGTTTTTAGAAACAATAAAGTCACAACTCCTGTTTTGAGCAGACAGTTCCTAAAGTTTGTACTTGGAAGATCCTAATCATAACTGTATGACTGGATGCCTGTGGCTATTTTCCAACACAGGGAAAGCATTCTAGGAGAGGGATCTGGCTGTGCAGCCAGCTGCAGATGTTAGTTTATATTTCCCTTTGAGTCCTGTCAAGAGTGGACTGGTGGCTAATACAGAGCCAATGGCAATTGAATTGAGTTTTACTGAGACATGCTTTTCATGTGTTTTTTCACAGTACAAAGTACCCAACATGATAAAAGAGTGATGCCTTTGATCAGAGGACACTAGCAGCATGTGTTGCCTTGAGGCACAGCGTGAGGGCATGTTGACATATTTGAAGGTCCAAGTCCCATTCAGATAGCAATAGAGGACTATGCCAGGTGGAAGAAGTCATGCATGACACATTCATACTGTGTGTTTGGGACACTGTGGAGCAGCTATTCTGTCAAATCTGACATGATGTTGTTTTGGAAGGAAATAGCTGGCTCACTCCAGGGGGGATCCAAGGGTAAATGAGCACGTACACATGGGGATGATTAAGGGACCATGGTCCTAAAGAGAAACAGGGAGCAAGGCAAGCAGGCAGTGCAAAAACAAAGCCAAAAGAATGGTAACTCCAGGTAACTCCCAATCTTGGGAGATTCTATTGAAGCTTGCTATCCTTATGATGAGATCTGTAGATAGTTATGTGCTTTCCTTTTCTTCACTATTGATAAAAGATAATAAAAATGAAAAATATATGAAATATATCCATGGGAAAGGCTATATATTAGTTGTTTATGAGAAAATAGCATTAAAATACTTTGAATAAAACTGTTTCTCTCCATCTTCTCTATTTTTTCCCCCTTTATGTATGAGCAGACAGCTTCAGCCCCCTGGTTTTTCCATCTAATAAATGCTTGTAAGTTTCTGTTAAACCAACCTCTGATTTACAGAAAATTTATACAGAAGATTTTGTACTGAAATTGAAAAGAACATTTATTTTTATTGGCCTTTTCTATCACTTGTTATTCTATTATTCTCCTGTCTGTAAACCCTCATTTCTCCCCAGTAGGATCCACCCACGTTAAATGGTTTGGAAAGTAGGCATCACAGAAGATGCTGAAATAAAATAATAACAGTAGTAACTAGCATAATTGTTCTCATCTATTTGTATTCGCGGTAGCAATTAATTCCTCACAGTCCTCCTCATCCTGAAATACTTTTGTAGCCAAGAAATCATAACAAAAAATACAAGCTAATATTTTATAAAGACAAAATTATTCTTTAACTGTGGTGAAAAAATACCATTTTTCTGGACCCTTAGTCACGACTTTTTTGGTTACGTTTTGTTTAGAATTTTGAAATATCAATTTTACATGCAAGAGAGAAATACAGAAAATGCATTTCACCCCAATTCCACCCTGCAGAACAATAACATGCTACTTTTCAGTATCTGCAGTGTCTAGAATGAAATGTGAGTATGTAAGTGTGATTCATCAATACAGGATGCTCTCAAGATTGGGCTGCCACTCATCCGACATGGGTGAATCCTACATATTTGTCTCCATTCCTCGGTTAGAAATGTTAAGTTTATCACCAGAATTTAAGGTTAAATTAACCTTTTTAGAAATTTTCCAGTTTCTACTGAAATTACATTTTGCCACTTGAGTCAGAATAGAAGAGCCTCTGAACAAGTCTTGATTTTCTGCTTGTTTTTTATCACTTCAATACTAGCAAAAATAAGGAACATGGCCTCCTACTTTGAGTGTTGCATACAAGATCTCTGATAGATGTATAGTTGGACAGAAGTTGACTTTCTGTTTTTGCTTTTCTAGCAGTGATTGTTACACATGTGAAACATATTGTCTCTTGAATAGGTGAAAACTCTGTGATTAGATATGCCACTCTTTGGCACTGAATTATGTAAAGGTATATAATAATAGGAGTATGTAGACTAATGAATGTTTCCTTGTGGTACTCTACTTATTTTGTTCAGCCAACTACAATAATAGAAATAAAATGGAAGTTTTGTAAGAAATGAGCGAGGTTCAAAAGGGAAAAAAAAATTCATGTCAAGATTAATGAAGACTATTAAAATTAATTCAGACAAAGAAAACTATAGATTTTGTTCTCTCTTTATTCAAAAAAGCATCATAATTTCATTTTGCACTTTTTAAAAATAGCAAAACCAAAGCAGATTCAACAGCTACAGGCATGTAGAGATATGCACACACAAAATATTTGTATCAAATCTTGGACAATATTTACCTTTTGGGTCAATAAATCTTAATTTTCATCTCAGCATACAACAAAACTTGTTTAATTTTTAATTAAAATTGTCAGAGAACAGCCGGTTTGAAATATAGTAAAACAGAACATACCTTGCAAAATAATAATAAAAAAAAAGACAAAGCTTGTCCTTTCCTAAAATTTAATACAAATAAAAATAAAGCGATGAATTTAGAGTCCAGTAACTCTTCTTTAACAAATATAGCAAAGGAATACCTTGCTAAACTAAGCAGAAATTCAGCATTCCCATTTCTTAGTAAGAATAATTTTGCGTATGGGTAATAAGACAGGATTATATTTAAAGCAATCATTAGGGAAAAATCATTGGGACTTCTGACCTTACTGAACTAATGGTAGAGCCTTGTCTGCTTACTGTGGTCTCATCATGTGACCTTAATGTAACCTCTTTTGAACGCTAATCTTGCAATTAAATCAGCTGGAAGGATCTTATATCCAATCAAAATTCCTGCATGTGTCTTTCTGTGAAGATTATATGGCAGGATCAAAGCTAATGTATATCCCAGAAGATATGTAAAAGTTGCAAAGGACGTCCTCTTGACCTACTTACAGCTATATATACCTTGACAGCTTTTGTCATTAAAAAGGTCTGTTGAGTCTTATAAGTCTCTGACTTGATTCATTAAATGGGAAAAAAAGGGTAAATGACAGACCAAAAAAATTTCCCAGCACTAAATATTATATTCTGAAATATTTGTCAAATCAAAGAGGTTTTATTTGTGTCTGTTCTCATTCTATCACTCATGTTAATTGAGGTAATAAAAAACAAATCTAATCTTAATTTTCTATTTTTTCTCTTTATTTTCCAAGATTATTTTTAACTATTAATATTTTTTGTTTTCCTGAATAAGAGCATGGCAACTTACATATATGTATATTTTAATCAGGAATTTTTAAAAAACTGTTTCAGAGAACAGCACATCCGAGTCAGTCATTTTATCACTAGTGTAGAGAATTCTTATTGTGCAAAGCTAAACTGAATTTTGACTGAATAGCTACGCCCTCTGGGGGAGAGTAAGATATTCAAATGTAGCACATCACCATGACTGAGCAGAAAACTGGACTTTCCTTTTTCAGACAAAGATATTGTAGATTGTCATTTGCTTAGCAACAGTTTGCTTACATGAGCCTCATAAGATACATAACAAGAACAGTCAGTTAGCAGTTTTTCATAAAGATATACTTGATATAATATTTATTAGTTTAGAAAGAATTAGGTTAAAATCCCATCTTAGAAATGCTCTGTTGATTGGAAACAGATTAACCAATATTAATAATTATAAAAGATTCACAGAATAACCACCAGAAGCTCTTAATTATAAAGAAGGGCAGTCTTGCTACATGTAGTAATGATTTTCAAGAAAAAATATGACATGCGTCAGGGATTTGGATTTTTTTATTATTCTTACATTCCTTCATAAATAGACATGTGTTTGTTATCGAGTTCTTTTCATAATGACTTTTTTACTAATTTTCTTGAAAACATATTCTCAAAAATAAACTTTATTTCTGATAGGTAGCTTAATATTTTAAATCCCATTTGCCATTTCCATATACTTAAATTCCTCTGAACATTTTTCTTAATTACTAATAGGTGATTCCATATACTTAAATTCCTCTGAACATTTTTCTTAATTACTAATAGGTGACCTGAAATTCCCTCCTTTCTTCTGTTTTTGGTTATTTCTACACTGGGTAGATTTATTAACATCTATGGAAAATTGTACATGAGCAAAAATGTATGAGTTATGGTAAAACAAGTAGCATCAGGGAAGGACTGAGCAGACTAAAGTTCAAGACTGGAGTACAGAGAATGATCATTTATAATGATAACAGGGTTGTCATAACCTTTTGTCTCTATTTATTTATTGTCCTCCATAAAAGAGAGGGTGATGTTTGCATCTTGCATCTCTCAAAGTCTGAAGGGCCAGAAGAGTCTACTAAATGCAAAACATTGTTAAACAAAGACCATTATCACTAATAAATATAAGATTGAAATAAAAAATAGTAGGCTCATATTTAGTTTCTTTCCTCCTTTCTTTTATTTTTTCTGAGAGTGTATCAGAAGACAGGATGATCAACAGACACATTCTCAAAATGTGCAAAGTGTCATCAATCTCTGGTCCTTCTTTCATATTCCTTTCTTGTTTATTTACCTCCTTAGAATCACAGAATCATAGATTAGTTTGAGTTGGAAAGGGCCTTTAAAGGTCATCTAGTCCAACCCCCCTGCAATGAACAGGGACACCAAATAGACCAGGTTACTTACTCTTACTGGCCTCTGAACCAGGACCTGCATTGTCTGATGGCAGAATTTAGAATATATGAGGTTATTTACAGCATGAACTCTTACATATGTATAAAGATATCTCCAACTCTGAAAGCGTTCAGCACCTGAAAAAAAGTTGGAAAAATAGAAGTGTCTCTTTTCATACACTGTCTAAATTAGGTTTCAATATTTTGTTGAATATTTTTTGGTAGTTCTGCTTTTGTCAGACTTCATGTTTTGTGTCAAAAGATGCACTTGGTCTCAGGAACTGCCTCTGGGGTCTGCAGAGACTCTTCACTTGAAAAAATACAGAAATTTCTCTCCCTACAGAAGGGGCAGTTTAGACCTCATGCTCATAGTTTCATATAACCTAAGTTAGTTGTCCAAACTTGCAGACTGTTTCAGCATCTGTGCTAACAGAAATCTTATAAGAACACTTGTTTTTGTACTTTTCCTAATTTTCACCATGGACAATTGATTTTCATTGCCTTTCCATCTTCCTTTCCACAGACTATTTCTTTCATCCACTTTGTTGACTGCTTTCTAGCATGTTTCCATTGCTTGGGATATTGGCTCACAGGTCCATTACTTTAATGACTATGATTTGGTGGAATAGTATGAGAGGTCATTTTACCTTTCTAAGTTATGTCTGTTATTCTGGAGAACTTGCATCTTTCAGTCCATTGCTTGTTCCTACTTTTATCCAGAACAAATACAAATTCCAATGAAAACATTTCTGTACTTCTGCAGTTCTTCATCCACCTTTTTGCTTCAGTCTCAGAAGTATTACTGCTAATAGTAGTAAATCAGTGTTTTCACTGTGATTTACATTCACAATATAAAGTACAGATGTTAAGACTGTTTCTAACATCCTCAACTCTCTGTCAGATGAAATGTGACAAAAGGCAAGGCTAATTAAAATAATTAGAAAAGTTCAAGTATGAGATTTGTATTAAATATCACAGAAAATCCCAGTCTGCAGTAGGATGTTGATATGTTAATTAGCCTGTACTTTCACTAAAAGAAAATGTTAAATAAAATCTCCACAGACTTTATAAGCAGAAAAGCTTCTATAATGCTTATCCTTAATCTAAGAAATTTTTTAATGAAATAATTCTTTGGGTTTTATTACACTCATTTTTACAGTAATATATTCTTATGTTCTACAGAGGTAACATTATTATTTATTTTAATATTTAGTTATACATTTTTCTTTTTAGTTTTATAAAAATTGTTCATCATAGTCCTTTGACTGAAACAAGGAGGAAGCAATTTGAAAATAATTTAAACATGAGGCTGGGAATGCCACATCTTTGCACACTGAACTTAAGACAGAAATCAAGTTTCAGGGGCTACCCTTTGACCTGCCTCTTTGAGCTGATCCAGAACATTAAACATTTGACTGTCATTAGAGGTAAGATTTATAATGCAATAAATTGGTTTTTGCTGTTGTTTTTTTTTTTTAATTAATTTCCCTCATTTAAAGAGGAATATAGAACGCCTTGTTTCTGCAACTTCAACAGGAGACAGTGCTAATAGCTATGCACCTGATTCCTGTTCCAGTCAGGAAACAGAATTCCAAAATTACCTCACATTGTTGCAGTTATAGTTCACCTATTTATTTTGTGTCTTCAATTTATTTGCTGCTGCTTTTTGTTCCCTTTAACAATCACTCTTTCATAAATACAATTATTTCAACAAACACTAGTCAATAAAATGTCCATGACTAAGTATGGTTTATAAATTATTTTTTTTTTTATGGAGTCAAGTTATGTTTGAAGACTTCCTTATCCTGTTTCATACATGACCCACTTTATTATCAACAGCCTCTGTAGCAGGTTGCAGCTATCTGGTATATAAAAAAGTCTAATATGTTTTTACAATTGATTAAATAAAAGTGTTTAATTATCCCAAATCCACATCAGTACTTATTTATGGTTTTATTATAAAATATGATTGGCATCTTTGATGGCACAGGACCATGTGAATGGAGCCTAATTGCCTTGGAAAGCAGTAGCCAGTCGGCTGGGAGAAGACAGCCCTTTTACCATTGCAGCAGCTGTTATATGTACACTGATTCAGCATGTTCGTATCATTGAATATACACATGTATGCCTTTACCCTATGACTATGCCATTTTGTTGTAGGAAACCACATAATCTACGGCTGAATATCTCCACTGTGTATTAAAGTTTGTAGGGGGTGAAAAAAACAAAACAAAAAAGATTCCAACAGCTTTGATTTAGCTTGTGTTTTGTATGTATAAATAATACAGTGAGAATTGCAATATCTATGGATTTATCTAGCTCTGAAGCAAAGTGTCAGCTGCTCTTGATTCTAGGAATAAATGTATTTTGAAACATTTCAATATTACATTATTTCACTATTATGAAATATTTCAATATCGCAATATTTTGACTAAAGGAAATCTGGACCTAATTGATCAAGCTTTTTTCTTTTAGCTTGGCTTTCACCATGTCTTTTTCAGAAGATAGCAAGGGATATTCTGTGACTTTGAAGTTCCTCAGGCCAAACAGTTAGATGGTTTATACAAAAAGATGCCTTGAACAAGTCAGTATTCAGAAAAATGACCGAAGAGAACAGACTTTCTCCTTTGCTGTAATTTCAGTGGCATAAAACTCCACACTTCTGTCTTTTAAAGTAGACATGCTTTTTTCGAGGTATGGTACAGACCTTCATTTTTCCTTTTTAAAAAATCTATAACTCAATGAATACCATTGGCTAATCTAGTCCAAATAACACTTATTAGAATGCAACCTGGTTTTGTCACACACTGATTTCTCCTTCCCCTCCCCCCAGCCTTTTCATTTTCAGTAAGTCTGGGACAGTTTTTGCGTGATTTGATGATTTTGTCAGAACTTTGAGGGTTGTTTTTTCTTTTACTTTTTCTGTCTCAATTCACAGTCAGTTTTAGAATAAAATACTCAAAATAATAACTTAAATATGTGATTCACTTCAAGATTGACTGATAGTTTTGCTGAGTGGTACAGAGT
Source organism: Chroicocephalus ridibundus (assembly GCF_963924245.1). NCBI lineage: Eukaryota > Metazoa > Chordata > Aves > Charadriiformes > Laridae > Chroicocephalus > Chroicocephalus ridibundus. The sequence continues at coordinate 151,270,728 of NC_086285.1, read as the reverse complement.
ACTAGATGGTGAAATAGAGGCATCTAAAAGTAGAAGCACAATATGACAGCAACTTTCTTGAAAGTGCTGGAATGAGACAATAACAGAGGGTCGAGGGCGACAAATAGTTATGGTCAATTATTGATCACTAAAAGAATACAACCCTGGAAGATGGTCAAATCTGTTCCCAGGGATAGCAGCAAGGGACAAGTATTCAATGTATATAAAACATATGCTCAGATATAGCATAGAATTAGTTGAACAATGTTGACAGGGAAAGTAGATAGTGGAACAAATACTTAAAAACCTCTTTAAATAATTTTATGGATAGCCTGTTCTCAACTATCTTTGGCTGAAATTAAAGAAAAAACAGCCTACTCATAAATTATTTTTGCTGAAATAGGGTCCCTGTTGACTACTTTCCAATATGTTTTGGAAAGTAAAATGTTCCAGAAATGTTCAGACACGTGACCTCTCTGCTTGGACATTTTTTTAGACTTCAAAAATTTCTAAGAGGATTTTCTGTGAGACTCAGAGGTAAGGGGCATTTTGCACAGTTTGGCAGAACATCCACATGACTGAATTTGCTTTTAGAAGTCAATGTGAACCACCAAATTAAAACCCACTGATTTGGAGGAATCATTAATTGTTTCCTTGGGGATGGTGGGGGGTGGGGGAATGAATAACTCTCAATTTCTCTGCACTTTACAGAACAAGACAGGAATTTGCTCTTTGGTCTTACGTAGAAGAGGTCCTGTTGGCTTCCACTTGCTCACAGATAGAATGGAAATCCATGATTATCTCAGCAGTTCACCATGAATAACTTGTGTCATCCCTTCATGAGACTATGAACCATTTATTGCGATTTTCATACAGTCAAGAGCTGCAAGATAGATGTTGTACAGATCAAAGGTCTGAAAAGATTAGTCCTGGAGAGAGTTCACAGGCAGAAGAGAAGAGCAGCCTTCATAATGTTTATATGTCTTACATGTCTTTTATAGTTGCTGGGTACACAACTAACTACCAGGTGAATTTAATCTCTGTGGCCTGTGTTGACTGATTTTCTTTTACAGCAGGGGGTTCAGATTAGCTGTCCATCAGCGCCCTGACAGTTCAGCCTGATCACATAACGTATCCCAACCAGAAGCTGACTTAGTCTTAGCAAGTCGTCTTTTTAGCAGGTTCAGTCACACGTGATAAAACAAAATGGAACTAAATCCAGACCAAAACACCTTTAGTAATGTAGAATTTGGAACAGCCGTGTCTGTATAATACAACTCCTTCTCTCTTCTCATCTCCCTCTACTGTCTGGAATCATGGTCCTGACTGCTTTCTTTCCTTTTTTTTTTTTTTTTTTTTGTTTTCAATTGTTATTAATTAACTCATGCTTCCATTATGATTTTCAGACCAGTATCTAAAAATGATATTTATTTATACAAATAATTTTACACTAGCATGATCATTAATACCTGTTTTACAGTGAACCTAGTGCTCATGCTGTAAGCCAGAGAAATAATCATAAGTGAAATCTCAATTTCTTCTTTGAAAGAGCTGCAGTATAAACAATGCCTCTGAAACATTCCCTGTGGTGCATATGACTACTGTCAGAAACATGGGCACCTCATAACATGACTGTTAAGAAGTAGAGGGTGTAAAAACTTTACCTGCTTGTTTGCTCAGGGCAAGATAGATACTTGAATCTCTGTGTCTATTCAGTCCTCATCTGTTTGGAAAAGCTTTTCTGGAATGTTTTTCTCCAGTGCTAACACTTATCATTTCTATATAAGACAAACATTAGTAAATTGAAAGCAAAGCCTGACTCCTCAAAGGTCTGAAAATTTCCTAAGTTCAGTGACAATGATATCTGTCATCATAAATTCTAACTCAAAAAGTGTGCAATTATGAAAAACTGATGGCTTGGTTGTCTGACTTAAGCAAAGGAGCACGGAATGCCAGTCTTGTATATTTATGTTTCATTGTGGCTGAAGTCCAGTTTAAATGGAATTAAAGATGAGAGCTTAGTTTTTTAAATATATTCCTCTATAGGAAATGTTAGGATTAATTGCTTGCTTAAATTCATAATGAAAGTCTTAATCATCATTTATCTTTTGGATAAACTTTTTTGTTTCTGTTGCGAGAAAAATTAACTGGGGGAAGGTCAAACCATTCCTACTTCTTAACTTACATAATGAAATTATGACTTGAATTTTGTAATACAAGATCTGTTAGGTGACCTCTTTTCAATTTATTTTTATATGTATATATATGTATGCACATAAGCATTTCTTTAAAAAAAAAAAAAGTTTTTCCAACTAAGCCACATTAAAATTCTTCAAGAAATGAAACACAATTTTTTTGGAGATCATCAATAGTGTTATTTTGAAAACACTTCATATGTTTTTACTTCATGTACGTCTACATTTGTATCTATTATATATACGCAGCACTACAGATATGCTAGTGAAACCCTTACACAGGTGAAACTGCCATTAAACGAGTAAGTTCAAAAGGTACATATGAAACTTTCTTATCACCACATCATCCAACAGAAAACATCAGTATTTCATGGGACTAGTGTAGTTCTGTTGCATTTGTTTTCATTTTCTTCTGAAACAAAGTGACTGGATCTAAATTTTTATTGGTATGAAATCACTGTGAGAAGAGTCAAAAGATCTGGGGTCTCTTCTCAGTGCTGGAAGAGATCTTGAGTGTGATCCTGTCTACTAACTTTACTCAATTTACTTCTCTTATTGCTGTCTGTCTCATCTGCGTTGACAGCAGGATACCTATGGCATTCATTGCCCTTTCCTATGTGTCAATACAAAACTAACATAGCTGGACTTTTAAGAAGACTATGTTACTTGGATAAAGTTCTTTAGTTAAAGAAAGAAAAAGTGAACTGTCAAAATGAGTCATTCCTAAAAAGGCAAAGAGACTTTTTATTTTTATAAATTGTTACATTAAAGATAGACCATATTTTTATTAGACTCTTGTTTTGAAAAAGAGATTCATACAGGTGAGTTTGAGCCTGGGATCTGGTGGTGTACTGGATATGATCGGGGTGAAGTTAGTGTTCCTCATAGCAGCAGCTTCTGTGGTGCAGTACTTTGGATTTGTGACTGAAGCAGTGTTGATAATGCACCAATGTTATTACTGAGCAGTCCTTGTAAAGCAGAGGCTTTATCTTTTTCCCAGTTTGTACCTTGCAGTGAATAAGGTGGTGATGAATGAGAAATTGGAGACAGTTGACTGGAACAGAGCAAAGGGATATTCCCCACAGTAGGACATCATGCTCAGCAGTAAAAACTTGGTGAAAGGAGGAGGAAGGGGGAACCATTTATGGATATGGTATTTTTTTTCCCAAGTAACCAATCAGAAGACGTGCTCAGGACATCCTAACCTGGAAGTGGCTGGACAACTGCCTGCTCATGCAAAGGATGAACGAATTCCTTATTTTGCTTTGCTTGCCCACATAGCTTTGCTTTACCTGTTAAATTGTCTTTATCTTAATCCAAGTGTTCTTGCTTTTGCTTTTCCAGTTCTCTCCTCCTTCCCACTGAGGGGGAGGTTGAGAGAGGAACTGGGTGGATTTTTAGTTGCAGGCCAGGGTCAACCCACAACAAGTCGCCAGTATATATAATATATATGTTTGTCTACTTAATGAGGTTCCAAATCTATCAAGGCACACAGAACATGGGTATAAATCAAGGCCCTTGCACTTACAGCATTTCTTATCCTTGTTGGTCATAGCCTTACTCAGTTTATTTGTATCCAAATAACTTTTGATCTCCTCATAAACAGAAACCTCTTTTACAGAGAATCAAATTCAGTGTTTCAGTTAGGCTATTATTCAAGAGCTTGTTTCAAGACCCTGTTAATTGGAAGTAGCCTGTAGTAGCATTCATAGCACATCTCAAGATCTGCATAAGATTATTTCTCTTTGTGCCATCAGGTCCTACATGCTAACTTCCTCCTTTAGCCTGGCAACATATACTATTATGATCCTTAGGGCAGTAAGTGGGACTGCAGGCTAATTTTCTCAGGGGGTGTAGAAACTTCTTTAGTACTAAATGAAGTGCTAGACGCAAAGAGGTTACAAATCAGTCTGGAGATCCCCATCTTTTGTTGTCTAGCTCTAGACTTCTACAAGCTGAGCTTGCCTACTTTGGTTCATAGGCTTGTCCCCCTGAACTTTTTGCAAAAAATAGGTGCTGAGACTTAAACCTAAATGATATGAATGTTTCCTTCAATCATTGTTAAATTTTGTTTATGTTTTTGAGAACTTTCATGAATGTTTATATTTTGAAATACTTTTTTTTTCTTATTTAGAAGTCAGAAAATGTTTGCCTGAAGATTTAAAAATAACAATTTTAAAATATTTCTTTTATTGTCTCTGTCTGCAAGGTTTCTATATTTAAAATACACAAACACAAAAACTTTAGGAACATGAAGAATCCCTTCACTGTCTCTAATGTGTTTGATTTTTTTGTTTGTGATGGGGTTGTTTTGGTTTTTGTTGCTTTAGTTTTTTTTTTATTTCTTTGGAGTTTTGTTTTGTTTTGTTTTGTTTTGTTTTGTTTTCCTCTGCAAGATGTTTAGGTGCCTAATTTTTGTGTTGGATCTGGTGTTCTGTTTATTGTAAAGTTTGCTGAAGTCCAGGACTTTTTGAAAAACAAAATAAATAGGTAGGTGTTTTTCCTCTCTCTCTATTTAATGATCACTGAAATAGACACATGTGAATGTGTGTGCTTCTACCAATCTCTTGTGGTTTTGTTTTTCTTTACAAAACTGTTCCTTTTTTGAAAAATGTTCTATAAATCAAATTCTTATGGTCTGCATTATGATAAGTGAAAAGGAGATTCTGTAACAATGGGAGTACCATAGAATTTAAAACAAAAAAAAATAATTACTTTTTCAGTGATATAAGTTTTATAAATATATGTCATTTTTATAACTTTCAAAGCTCAGTTTTGAAATCAAAACTGTTCTTATTTTCATTACACCCCAAAATGCTAGTATTTTAAAAAAAGTGGATTAGTCATTACTGTAGCAGTATCAGGAAGCTGGTTTCATGCCATTAATAGATAGCACAAAATTCAGAGGAGTAAATATGCATGCACACACAGAGATAAGATACTATTATCTCTCTTTTAAAAATTTGTATTGATATCTTGTAGGTCATTACGGTTAGAATGGCATCTGCTGGAAATTAACTAATTTTAAAAATATACAAAGACAGGAGGTACTAATGAAAGTCAGGAAAATATCCATGCACAGTCCAATAAGCCCATGAATAAGCCAATAAGCCCACAGTTCAAAATAACCCATGAAAACTTCATAAGACACCCACTGTGGATGTGGTATTCTAACTGACGTTTCTTTCATGTCACGTTTTTTTTTCTGAGTGATAGTTAATTTTACTATTAAATTTGCTGTTGCTTATAATAAACCAAGGCCTGCAAAAGTCCTGCAAACTTGCATCGACCTCAAGGGAAAAATTCAATATCTTGCAGACTGGTATGCGTTCTTATAAACAGAAAGATGATTACTGTCTCTTCACTCTCTTTTGCAAATACTATACTGGCTTTAAGACCTAGCATCTTCTGCTAGGATTTTGTGTCTAGGATTTAATATCTCTGTCCTTTGTAATAAAACTTCCTCTTTCCTTTTTTTTGCAATTCCCAAAGTGAAGCTGACACATATTGGAAGGAGGAGAAACTGATATTGATTGATGCATACAAGTGGATGTCCAGAGGTATCATGCTCTGGATAAAACAAGATAAAGGTTTCTGTGCGACCCTGGTTAGATCACTTCAGTGGGCACACAAGTCTGGCATTAAATTACAAGAAGGACACCGGTAAGACGGAAGAAATTTAGATTAAGTGAAGAAGAAAACTATGTAAAAAGTTTCTATAGAGATGCAAGTGAAGACGGATTGTTCAGTGCTGTTGGAAAAGGTGCAAATTTTTCTGTAATAGAATAACATGGAAAAACATCAATTTTAGGCTGAACATTAAACTTTTCATAACAGTCTGTTAAACAAATGGAGGTCTTGAATTGTTTTAGTAGGACTCATTAAAACCAGCTCCGAATCTGGCGAAAATATATGTTTTCTGTCTAGCAAATCTATCAGTTGAGGGGGTTATATGTAGAGAGAGATACTATTATTTTGTAATTATAGGTTTAGAAAAAATTTTGAAGTACACTTTTGTGTTGCATTTTTGGCACAAAAATATAATGAATAGGTTACTGTTGTCCAGCATTACAACTGGAAAGGAATATTTAGTCGAAAACTTTACTAAAATGTAGTTACTTAATGAATTTCATTCAAAGTTCTATTTAAGATACAGTACAGTTCTTGACTAGCATAACCTGCTTAGTCTTATTTTTATATCTTAATCTTACAGTGTTCTGTTTGCTGCCTTTCGCTCTCTTGCTAGTATGTTTAATATATCAATATTTTCATGAAGACCCAGATGTCTCATTTCCCATATTATATTTTAGAATTCATGTAGTAATGTGTACCAGTGTTCTTGTTCCCTTAGGATGCTGTGTGATTGGTAGTTTGTTTTCAATTTCTTCTTTGATTATTTACATCCTCTGAACTATCCTTTGCATGAAGATACTGTCAGGTTATGTGATAAAAGCTTACTTGCACACCCACAAAGGAGCACAGGGAGATAATGGCAGCAGGGAGATCCCAGGTAATATCTTGCCCAGCTATTCCCAGGCCTATCACAGGAGACATCAGCCTATCACAGGTCTATCTTCAAAAGCCCAGAGGGGCAAGCAGCACAGTGGCAGGCGGGAACACAAGTTAAGGACTCAGAGGAAAGATACAGTGTCCAGGCCCCCAAGAAGGCAGTCCCAGGAGAACCTCAGTCCCAGTGTCCAGGTGTGAAACCCATCCAGATAAGTTGTCAGGAGCAGCTCTGTGGATCACTTTTCAGACTACGGGTGAGGTCACAGCCTAGGGGTGGGACACATGGGTATCAGGGGAAGGGCATTTTGGAATCACACAGAACTTACTTATTATTGTATGTTTACAAGAGGAACTGAAGGTGGGAAAAGATGATTTAGTTGATTTGAGGAGGGACAAGCATAGGGAAATAGAGGTGTAAAGGAATAAAAAGAGTCTGTCTTGTAAATAATTTGCTGATTAGTATGCTGGTCTGGCCATGCCCCAGGCCTGGTCAGTGCAGTCCGCCCTGTTTTGTGAAACTCCACCACCTTCAACTATTTTCTAGTAATGGTCCCTTTACTCCATGTGCATGTGTGTGTATGGAATCTGCAGTGCCAGCAAACAGAGTGAGTGTGTGATCACTAGCAGCGATCAAGCTGGACCAGCTGGTTAGCAGGTGAAGTGGCCTAGGAGACAGGAGCGTATGTGGGTCTACAAGGCATAACCCTAGGTGTGGGAGCACCTGTGTGTCTCTAAGGTGAGAACACAATGGGATTGACTATGGGACCAAGGGTGCCCTAGCCAGCTCTGTGTGTGTGTCCGTCTGAGTGAGATATCTGTTCCAGCAACTGGAGAAGGATTATGTGGCCTTGGAGGATCATATGTGAAAATGCCAGTAATATATATTAGACATAATATATAACACATATTAATGATAAAGATAATAATGTATATTTTGCCACTAATGAGATTCCATCCCGCTCAGCCAGTGATGGAAGCAGGATGAAGCTGCTGGTGTTGTCTGCATTTATGTGAGCACTCTGTGTGGCTATCTGTAATCTGTGGCCAGCCATATATACACATACATACGTATACGTATACACGTGCTGTGTATGTGTGTTTTTCAGCTTTTCTGTTGGCTGGACCTGGGGACACAAAGTTGCAGCAGCCTCACCTATCTCAGGCTGTTGGATCTAACAGATACTCTAACAGATACAAAATTTAATTTCTTACTCTGTTATAGCAACATAATCCCAAAATATTTGTGCTTCTGTGCTTTCCAGCTTTCTCCTGTTCTGCAGTTTAAATTCCGTCTCTTGACCTTCTTGACTGTAAGTGACAGCAGCTTGTTTCCCTTATGGTTCAAATGAAATCCTTTTCTCCTGTACTGGCACCTTTTTTCCCTGTGTCTCTACTTCCTGTGGAATCTGCTTCTTTGCCAAGCAAACAGCCTCTCTTCTCTCACTGGTCCTATGACCACTTCAGAGGATGTTATGGAAGAAGTCCTGGTCTTCATCTTCCCATACTTTTTCCTTCAGAACATCTTTTCTACTGTTTCCTTATTTGATGTTTGTTGAGTATGGAGAGGGCACAAAAGTGGAGCTAAAACTTTCACTGCAATGTATATTGTCCAGGAGTTAAATCTGCTTGTCTTGTTAGTAATAAAACATGAAGTGTGATATCAGTATGCCACTCCCTGTGAGCTGAGGCTCTTCTTATTTGGCAAATGTTTAGATATATGATTTTCACACTGTTGTTCAAACAAAGCAAGCATCCAAATATTGAAATCACCCTCTAATCCCTAAGCAGGTAACTACTTTCACAGAACACCAGAACTGTAGGTTACTAAAAAAGTAAGGCATACTGATAAATGAGACTTTGGAAGTTTATGTTTTGAGAAAGTCAAATAAAGAATCGTGTTTTTTACAGAGTAGGTGATTAACTTCATAATAAAATCTGAAGAGAAGTGGTGAAAAACTAGAGTCCTTTCTGAAAGGCATGCCATAGTAGGCATGCACAAGTAGGCAATAATTTGGTTAAAGATCCAATTTCAATAGATACTTGAACTAACATGTAGAGTATACTGATTTCTTTTTTGCCGTGTTGGGGTCTTTTCTAAATTACCATACCCTTTTTGAAGATATAATGGGAATCTTGTGATCCTCAAAACTCAAACTTAAACCAATACTAGTTATCATTTTTCTTATATTTAATGAGAAACTGTTTCTTAATAAGAAACTTTTTACATATTATGAAACAGCTACATAAGCCAAAATTCTTCTTTCAAATGGAAAATGGACTGAATAAATCTCATCTACAACGTTATACTCTCCAAATACCATTACTTGAAGATCCATTAAAGTCCATGAAAATTCTGCATTTTATGGCTTTGAATTGCTGTTACCAGGCATGTACAACACCCTTATGGAAGAAATTAACTCCAATAATTTATCTGACTCTTGGCTGCTGCTTATCTTGTTTGAACTCAGTGAGTTAAATGGCAACTGTTACCCTGATCTGATAGCCACCCTGCATGGCATCAAATCTCACCATAAAATGAAAAATGGGAGAATTTGTCACAAAAATCTTGATGCTATATGAATATGTCTTGGATATCCAGTATCTAAAGAAACACACTCAGATGTATGTGCTCTGCCACTAAATGTGACGGTATGAAACACCAGCAAAAATTGCTCATGAGTACTGACTATATGTCAGTTCTGAAACACAAAAGTCAGAAAGATAAATACACAAATAACCAAACAAGACCTATAAGATATGAGGGGAAAAATGCAGTTACTGAAGAAAGCAATTCAAGGATGCTTATTTAATTCCAATTAACTGACCAATTCTTTCAAGCTTTTAAAAACAAATTGATGGTAATAGAACTTCAAACTGTGGGAAGAACATGTCATGATTTGTAAAATATAGATTTAAAGTGAAGGATGCATCAAAAAATAACAGCAATACCAGAGTGATTCATGAAATGAGTGGTGTTGCCAAGTTTGCAACTAAAGATAATTACACATAGACTTGTGCATTCAGCTATGAACTCATTAAAATTGACTCAATTCCCACCCTGCTGTAGCAGTTATCACCTTAGCTACGCTACCATAAGATGACACTAATCCCTTCGATGAACTTGGAACTCTCAGCAGATAGCATGCTTTTCCCGTAAATAGGACACTTGGATGTAAACCACGTTTCTTATCTCCCAGGAGAGCTTCTTTAAACATCAGGCCATGGCAGAGACTGGACTGGAAACACTGTAGGAGGAAAGAAGAAACTCTCAACCCTTCCTGTTTAAGCTCTGACACTGTTTAGAAATAAATAGTTATTCATGGATTCAGGGAGTGACAGAGAATTATTTTATTGGCTTGATTTTATTTAAAATGACTTGATTTAATTTAATGATTTTATTCAAAGGACTTATTTGGGAAGGTAAGTGGCCTGACCCTGACCTCAGAGCTACTTCTGAATTTTATCCATTTACTCTTACAGATAAAGGGCAAAAGTACCTGCCACTACAATGGCCATGAGTTCAAAATGAAGATGGCAAGATTAACTGCGTGAAGATCTGATCCTGTCTATCCATGGTAGATAATTTAGTGAAAGACTATAGAATTGGGGTCCTGAGGGTTCTTAAGTGCTACCGTACCAAGCTTGCATAGCCTAACTGGATTAGATAGAAGTTGGGTATCAAGTTGCTTAGACTGGGGAACTAATTGACCATGTAGAGGTACAACAATTGAAGATTTCAAAGTCAAACTGGAAGACGTCTTTAAGGCTTTGTAATATTAGGACTAGGTGACAGAGGTCTTTTTGGTTTTGAAAGTGATAGTAAGAATACTTTCTTTATGTACTAATACAGCTTTTGAAACCATGGTTCTTTGACAAAAAGTACACAATGGAGAGAGAATGAGTGGGATGCAACAAAAAGTAGCAGTAATGACCAAGTAGCAACATATATATACTAAGATATGCATTTTCCCCACCAAAACACTCTGAGAATAAAATGAAATATGCAGCATTTGAACATTTACTGGGTTTTGAACAGAAATCTGCTACAAGGAAACAATGACACCTGAACAATACTTTGGTGGCAAATAATAGGCATGATCCTGTAAAAATTGAAAAGTTTAAATTGTTACAGTTAATCTCATAAAGTATGCTAATCTATAGAGCTGAAGAAGAAGAAGCTGTGATGAAGGGAGCCACAAAGCCCGGCTGTTGCTGTGCTAAACCCATACCTGTAACCCACAAGTCAGAACTGAGACCAGAAAGTGAAAAGCATAAGTAATTGTTAGGGTATTCGTAAACAGGAAATTGTCAAATCTGGGGAAACTGGGATCTGCAGGGAAATCAGGGTATGAAAAAGAGACATGGATGGCAATGTCTAAAGATCTATCTGAGTGTAATCACAGTTTCATTTCAGGGTTGGACAAAGACTTATTATAGTCTTCTTTCTTTGAGAGTGTTGATTTGCAACTATGGAATGTAAGTACCTAAAAAAAGAGTGCATAAAAATATATAAATATTGGTTTACAGGAAGAAATAAATTAAACCTGCTTTATATGTTGATAGTTTTCTTCAGCTGTTTTGGGAGTGGGGGACGAGAAGAGAATGTAATTGCTTAACATTGCAGTTTTGTTTCAGAGCGTTCAGGGGGGCTTGTTTTGTTGTTGTCGTGTTGGTTTTTTTTTTAATTTGTAACTAACTTTAATTAACTAGTTTGGGTTTTTTTCCATCCCCTCACCATCTTTCTATCCCAAGGGCCTTTAACTATGCAAAAAGTCTTGGTCAGGATTTGCAGAAAGTCAACATGACAATCACAATGCAATCACATCAACTCCTGTTTCGTGATAGATGCTTCCTCTCTTTTGATGAAGATTCTTTACTGCTTTCTGAATTTAAGTTTAAAAAGAGATTTCTTAACTCACTAGTTGAATTCCTTTATGTGAACACTGCATAATAGCAGTAGGACACCAATTTCAAAGTGATTACAATTAGTAATTATTTTACAGTTTTAATCTTAGTAGAGAGAGACACGCTGTGGTGTAATAGAGATACAGATTCTATGGTTTCAACAATGATATTAATGTGTCTTCTGGGGAAAAATTAACAACCTAAAATTACTTCATATTAGAGGAGTTTGGTGTTGCAGTAACATGGTTATATAATTAATCACTTCCACATAAGTTTTGAAAAAAACTAAAATGAAACTAATCTACTGGCATGTAATTCATATTGTAAGCTAGTATAAAATAATGCCCCCTAGGCACTGAATTTTCTTTCTTGTACCAGTTTTTATTTTCATTTTTAGGGAAGCTGTGTGAAAGAATATATGATATAGCAGGATGGTCAACTTCTTATACATGTGAGGTCTATTGTGACCATTACCTTTGTATCTTAACATATAAAAAATAAAGAAAATATTTCCCACAACATTTTACAGTTTATTTCATAACTATATCCCTACCTAAACAAAGTAGCATGACACTTCTCAAATTTACCTCAGTTGCTCTGTAGAGGCCATGGGTAGACAGTTTGGCCATGTAGAATGTGTCCCAGAGAAGTTACATCTGAAAAAGACGAAGTTTGGGGCTCTGCCTTGACACTGGATGGGGAAACACCCTGGTGAGACGCAAAAGTCAGGATTGTAACTACTTCAAAGAATTAAAAATGAGAGGGGAAACTGGCAGTTAGAATTCATATTGTAGAAGATGCTTATATGGCTTAAAATCTTGACAAGAAAGTCAGAGACTGACCTTCCAGATCTCTAGCTTATAAATATGATCTTAATTCAGGCAAGATTTCCTTTACTAGAACTACCTATTGAGTCAAAGATTTTTTTCTAAATGTGGCTAGGTGTTATGTCTTTTTGATATCAAAATGGTAGATGGTACAGGATCTGATATTTGACTAGTCTCCAACCCCACTGTGGAGAACAATGGAAAAAATTCAACCAGTACTTGCATTTATTCTGATTAAATGACTACATGGACAGACAGGTCTTTGGACATTATTTCTACTGCTAATCTTCTACAAAATATATTATGAGTACAACAGTTCCATGTCTGCAAGTTACCCAGACAAAGACAATGGAAATTAAATCTCTGTGGACGAGCACAAGCAGGTTACACTAGCACTGGTTTAAGTTGCACCATTTAATAACCATGAAATCATATGGGCTGTTAGAGCACTTAGGTTCCTTTGCATTTTACAAGCAGTAATTGAGGTGAGCTACTGCAAGGAGTTGAACTGCACACCATAAATAGACCAGAAATTCTTACTTTCCAGGGCGTGGTGTTTCCTGTTTTTTTTGTTTGTTTTTAATATCTGCTGTGCATGTTCATTGAAACATTTCAGAACATGCGCTTCATAAACTGATAAACTCAGGACCAGCAAAGTGAAAAAAATAATTTTGAAATGTCTCACTTTAACTGCTTTCTACCTGCAGTGAGGTTGTCGGTTTCATGGTAATTTTCAGTAACACATACATCTTTTCATTTCTGATGATAAACTGTTCTTCCTACCAGGATGTTCTTTACAACATCTAACAGGAATCAGAATAATAAAACGGTCAATCCTTTCTGAACGAAGCTTAGTGACAGATGAAGTTGGCAACCCTCAGAGCTTAAATGAGTATTTCACCAGTATTCTAAATGGAAGCAGATGGCAACTTCCCAGAGACTGTGCATGTTCCCCGGGGGAGAGGAGAAACATTACAACACTCCGCCATTGCACTGGAGCAGATAATTAGGCAATTAGATCTATTAAAAGCTGACGAAGGGAAAAGTATAGATGAACCTTCTCCTTAGGCTTCGATATGGCAGTACTTGTGATAGCCTATGTAGAAAGTCACAGTGAACATGATTTGTGAATTTTAAGACTGATTTATTGTAATTTATGTATGTATGAGCATATGCATACCTAATATATACTATGTATATTTTACATACTTACATATATACATATATTTTTATACACATATGTTATATGTATGTGTGATTATGAATAATTATCTCTTTTCAGACAATGGTAAATTTGTTAAAAGTCCAAGTCAAAAGTAATTTATGCTCTAATTTCTCCCAGTGAACTTCATTCCACACAAATCTCCTTCAGGATGCCAAAATGTGAGGACTGGGAAGTATTCTCTCCCTCTTGGAGACGAGTTATCTTCCCCAGTGCATCTGAAAGAGACAAATATTCCCAATAGTATCAGAGGAAAGAGAGCTCCTCCACTTAAAGAATATATTTGCTAGGAAATGAACTGATCTTCAGTGTGGACTCCGTATGTGTGTGTGTGTGCCTCCTTCAGCACCAGCCAGATGAGCCCAGTTTATTGATTTGTGTCATGGAATGAAAGATTGTTGTGAAATCTTAAGCAAAGATTTAAAAGTATTATTAGTTGCGGGATGTGGTATAAAACTTCTTTAAAGCCTGTGAACAGAACTGGATTTTAGGAAAGGGGTTCCTTTTCAATGTTAATGTAGAAAAAATTCCACAAATAAATTCTGATATATGAGAGAGTCAGGACAGCAACATTCTGTTCATATGTTTTTGCAGTTGATAAATGAACTGATGGAATTGGAACTAATTTCATTGTCATTATATATGTTGGGTAAAATGCTAACACTGTAAATGCTGCAATTTAATTATATTAATTGGATCTGATCTTTTTTTTGCACAGGTGTCAATCATAGATTTTACAATTTGCTTCTTGTATGTTTCTTGTGGTAGAAGGAAAAAGGCATATTCAAGGGCCTTCCCAATATTGTCTTTTATAAAGATGCAAGTATAAACCTCTCTGTCTCTCTCCATATAGACAGGTATGTATAGGCATTTTATTAATAATCTATAATTAATTATTTAATTATCTACTCAAAATAATTACAATATAATATTTATTATTAATATATTATTAATAGTATTGATATTATTTATTTTCTTATGTCATGACTCAGGAGACTGTGGTTGTGACAGGTACTATACAAACACAGGAGAAAAAAGCATGTGATAATTCACACTTCAAAAATCTAACCTACTATAATCAAGTAAAATCACATCAAATACAATTTGGAAGATCCTAATCACATTGAAATCAATAGATCCCATAGATAGTGGGACATGAAGCAGAATATACCTTTTGATCTTTGATGCAGCATGAAATGAAAATACAAGAAAGAATACAAAATTTCAGCAGAATAATATAAATAACAAAAAGGTCAAACAAAGTAATAGAGGAAGAGATAGCAAGCAGTCAATACAGCTACAAAGCTGTAGATAGGTTGTCTCATCATCTTCTTAAGTGGTCAAGACATTTCAAAACTAAGTTAACTTAAAATAACTTCTTTTCAAGAGGCAGGAAAATTGGCTGCCTACAGCCTTTATGTTGCTTGTGACTGTCATGCTTGGTTTACTCCATATCAATATCTTCCCTCTTGTACTGTTCCTTTGCATCGCATACCCAAGAAAAGTGGAAACTTCCTTAGGTAATTTCTCTGCAAACAAGGAGATCTTTTTCTAAATTACTTCCCAGTTTTATTTGCTTTTTAAAAAATGGTCTCCTTGAATTATCCCTGCCTTGTTCTGTACATCAGTGACAGTTCTACATTCTCTTCCAGTAATTTCTGGATAGTTTCCAGTTTCTATGACTTATTTTAGAAGCCAAGAATATAAACGGCCTTTCACCACTGCATTGTAATACTAATGTCCAACATCTTTGAAGGTTTCAGAGAGATAGTTCACACCCATGTGCACACAGATGGGTTTTATACATATGTGGTTGTCATTGAGGAAAGAAACTAGCAAGGACAATTCTCCTTGTCTTCATTGTACAGCAATGAAAACTGTTCATTGTATTGCCAAATGCCATCTTTAATGCAGAAGAGATAATGTCTCTATACTCCCTCAGAGCATTTTTTCAGTGTTTGATTTCTTCACATTCAACATTCAAGGAGACTAGGAGATTAACCTTCATCAGATAAAGTTAGTATCTTTGAAGTTTCCTTATATGATTCCTCACGGGGAAAAAAAAAAAAAAAGAAAAAAAACCTCTTTACAAGTAATTTGGCTTCATATAGATTTAGTAGGGGAAAAAAAAAAGTAGTTCAGGGTACACAACCCAATGATTCTTTCTGGCATTAAATTCAATGAATCCATGACTTGTTCCTTAACCATTTCTCCTTTCTGCTTCAGTAATATGAATATATTACTGGACAATGAAAAAAACACAAATGGAGTGAAAAGTCTGTATTAAAAGCAAATAGTTATTAAGATGTTTTAGTATCATTAAGACAGTTGTTCTCTGAACTTGTACCAAAGAAATAAAAGTTCGTTGTCTATTGTATGGAGTGCCATGTATGAAACTTTTTGTAAAATCATGGTAAATGATATTTGAAATTATGCAAGAGAGGTAACAGATTTTAAAACCAAGTAATCAAGATAAAAATAGTTTCAATCACACAGAAATGAAATAATGTGGCAGCTACTGTAGACTGTAATGTTAGAATTATGATTATTTATAGAAAGTCACATGGTTTTAAGTTTTACAGTAGTATGAGTAGTTTAAAACACTATAAACAATACACTGAAGAATTTTGTATTAAGTGTAAACGTATTGTTCTTTGAAATAAGGGAAGAAGAATTCATGTTATTTTTGTCAGCTGCTACTCAATTTAAAAAGTTACATAAATTAGATAAATAAATTCATTTCTCGCAATTTATAAATACACTCTTCCTATTATTATATAGAAACTTGATTCTGAATGGTTCTTTACTGCTACTGCAATATTTTTATGTCTAATCTTTTTATTCAATTCATAGAATTGCTGGGTTGGAAGGGAGCTTATGAAAGTATCTAATTTCCTCTCTGTTTAAATACCTTTAAGTAATTTTGGCAGACGTTCTTTCTACTCTGTTTTTAACAGTGGTGGTGGAGGCTCCACAGCCTTCCTAATCTAGTGCAGTACTGTTCTATGTTTACCACGAGATGTCTCATCTCCTGAATTTCTTTGCTACAGTTATTATTTGTGCTATGCATGCATACATAGAAAACAAGAAAAATGGAAAATAGTTGGTTTGGTTATTTGTTTCAATATTTTTCAAGGAACTGATATTGATCGTGTATATCTATATTTACTGATTCCTCCTTTCTGACTTTATAAAAATAGGGACCATAGAGTTTTTTCCAGTCTTTCAATATCTCACCAAATTTCCTTGAGTTCTCAAGAGATAAAGGGCTTTGGCTCTGAGATTTCATTTGCCAAGGTCTAAGTATCTTTATATGAAATTAAGCTATAAAATGAAAACGTGCAAATTACCTGAGTACTTCTTAAGTTGTTTCTTGCTTGTTCCTGACTAAGATGTTATATTTCTCTTTTTAATTACCACCTGGTCTGTGATCATCAATTTCGTATGATACGGTGTGCTTAATTTTTGTTGGCATTACTATGAATGTCATAGACTCCATCTTGCTATTAACATTCTTAGAAAAGAATTGCTTGTATACTCTTCCTTAGCACATTTCATTTGTGCATTAGCTTTTCTGGTTTTGCTCATGTCAAATTATTCTTAGTACTTTGTCCTGTGCTTCACTTTTTCCATGCATCTTTTTTTGTGTTTGAGATTGATGAAGAAACATCCCGATTCAGCCAAGTTGATTTTTCAAAACTTGCCCAAGCTTTCTTGCAGCAGGACATTGCAGTAGGACTTTTTGCATGTGTATTTTAAATACTGTTCATTAAAAATGAACAGTATTGGGAGACTTTTTTACCAGTTTTGACCTACTTCTTAGGATGCCTTATATACTCTTGGAGTTTATTATTTCAATCTAATATACTATGATACAATATAAAATATTCCTATTTCTATATTTCTACTAAAGTAATGTAAATGAAAATATTTAAATCCTTTATACACTGCATTTTGACATTATTTTACTTCTTACCACAAGAATGATGAACATTCATTTTATAAGCTCTCTGACCTAAATTGATTTCCTTCTTGATATTCAACCTTCCTAGTCCTGGAGGTGTTATATATCACTATGTGTTAAAAAAAAAAAAAAAAAAAATCACTGGTATTCAGTTCACAAAACATTACCTCCTTGACAATAGCTACTACACCTTCATCGGTCACTTAGATTCTCTATATGGTCACTAAAGAAACTAAAAGACAGTTCTCATGTTGTGAGTGATGTGATCTAAGCTAGGGATTTATTCTCCCAAAGCTAGTGTGGCTACCCAGAATTAGGTGAGGCAAAATTCTACCATATGTGTCATGCTGTCCTACCTCTCACCATACCTTACCAGATAGTTAAAGTATCCCAAAACCAATAATTCCAACCCTTTACATGATTCTGCCAGTTTGTAAAACAAAGCTGCATCTTCCTGCCCTTCTAGAATTGTCAGTGAACTCTTGCCATTGACTAGCTTCTCAAATATCTGTCACTCTATATTTTAGATTCCAGAGAATGTGCATTTGGTCTTGACACAGAGGGCAAACACAAGTCATTTATGAAGTCATCAAGGTCCTTGTGTGACATGGTGATGGAGCTCTTAATCTCCATATGTGGTGAACTTTTTTTTATATAATTATCCTTAGGCTTTTGTGAATGCTATTACGTTCATTATAGATAAGAAAAATTATAATTGTACTCTGTCCTTCCATCATTATTTGATATGAATGCTGATCTGCCATTTCCTTCTCCTCTGACATCAATGATTACAAACATGTCTGTCATCACCTCCATAATTTCATTTCTACTGTATTGTGTTTCCTCATTCAAGACTACCTGTCCTCTCACTTTTGTGATGACAGCTTTCTTTTTCTGGCTTGCTTAGCTTTCCTAAAAGTAAAATGTATAAAATTCTGTTGCCTGAATGCTTTTGTATCTGTCTATATCTCTTACTTTATGCTTCATATATATACATAAATACATGAAACATAAAATATCATATCATATCACATCATATATTTTCTTATATGTGTGTATATATATATACACACACACTTTTTTTGCCTTACCTTTACTTATTTCACTCTTGTTCCTTGGTTTTTTTTTCTAAAATTTCATGTCATATGCGTTCATTTTTTCACATCTTAAAATTTGGATTTCATGAGTGGGCCATTCAATGCCTCTTTTACACAGTGAAAAAAGTAAGAATGAATTAGAAATTTAGATCACTTTTTTCTTAAGCCTGTTTAGTGTTAAGTACTTTGAGTGTGAAAAACTAGTTTATAAATTAAATATTTTCATGCACCTTTGACATAAAACATTGTGTGATTTCAAACAAGTAAAGCACAATAATTCAGAACTAAGCTCACATCCTGAGGTAATGCTTCAACTTATGGTAAAAGTAAAAGTTGTTTGGTGTGATTCCACTGATTATATTAATGTATGTCATTGTTCAGAAGTCATCAGCACTGTTAATATAAATGGAAAAGTCAAAGAGACATGAGAACTTTTCCTGCCTTAAGAATAATTCTTTTGATTTTGAAGTTAAAACTGAAGCTCTTAAAGTTATTTTAAAAGATGATTCCTGACTTAATGGTGTACCCCCAAGGAGCTTTTGACAAAAGTTTACAAGACATTTTCACAAATCGGTCACAAAAGAAAACAAAATGAAGCGCTGCCTTTTACAAGTACTGATTCATACATAATGCTTGTTTTTTAACTAGCATCAATATGGAAAGTCACTTTTCTGGAAAACAGGAACTTTCTCAGTTTTTAGGGCATAGATTTTTCCAGCTAATAGGTTTATATAACCATCTTTCCCTAAAGAACAAATGTATTGTGTCAGTAAAGTCTGTGTCCTAATTCCTCATCACAGGTAACTTAAAAAACTG
This sequence comes from Chroicocephalus ridibundus, assembly GCF_963924245.1. Taxonomy (NCBI): domain Eukaryota; kingdom Metazoa; phylum Chordata; class Aves; order Charadriiformes; family Laridae; genus Chroicocephalus; species Chroicocephalus ridibundus. Next base: position 151,251,214 of record NC_086285.1, on the reverse strand, counting down.
CTATAAATAAATGAAATGTTAAACAGAATGTAAAGAGATGCTAGCTTCCATCGTGCAGTGGATTCAGAATATAAATGAAACATATGATAAAAGCTTCGTATTAGCATGTTAGCAGCTTTACAACAGGCAACACTTTCCTCCATACAGCATGACAGTGCTTCATTTTCTCCACCTAGTCACAGTACATTGATTGGCTCAATTATCATTTTCTGACCTCATTTGGTAGTTCCTGATACTTAATGCTGAGAATTTTTACCAGAGTATACTACATTAAACTAGAATTTGTTTACTGTATACCTTGATATTAGGATTTGATAATGTAAGTCAGTTACTTATCAGAGTATACACAAATTTCTTTTGATCAAAATACAATATACACTTTAATCTGAATCTGTAGGATCAGCCAATATGTCAACAAGCATATATATGCACGTGCATATACACCTTTGATGACTTTAATCACCAAAATTCTATTCTTTAAGTTCTTAAGTTTATAATTTAAGCCCTCACAATTTAGAAAATGAGAAATTACATGCGTACAGCTTTCTTTTTATATATGTATTATTTAATTCTTTAATTGGTTTACATATATTTACAATACTGTATTTATGAGACTATAGATTTCATATTTTCTGCAAGATCTTTGCCTTTTTCTGTGTAGAAATAGAATTGTTCGATATGGGAATCTTGATAGTATAGAATACCTTTACTATCTGGAAGAACAAAATATCCCTTTGTTACTGAATCTTAAAATTAAGTGGTGAGTGCGAGGAGATTATAGCACTATAAATGGTCTTTTCTAGTTAGTTGAATGTTACCTTTGGAACTGTATATTAAGCTTACGTTTGCTGCACAGTTTGTACATAATGTTGGACAAAGCAGTTGTAACAAACTTGATATTTATGTTTGGTAATTTCATGTATAATTTCTTGAAAACCTATTAAAGATAACACAGCCAAGATATTGGTTGAAATGTTATATTCACAGATTCCTCTGAAGTGAATCTGAATTGGCTGGAGAACAATCTACATGTCTAACAGTACTGTTAAATGACATCAGGGAATACTTCCAGGCACTGAAACTTGATGGTCTTTAAGTTGTGAGAATATTCTCGATTAGAATATGGCCTTAAACCTCACACTTTAGGCTTGATTTGGCTTCATAAAGTCTTCATCAAACAAATCCCAAGCAAGGCTCAGAGGTTAGTATTGGGTAGAAATCATTTCCCATAGGCAGTTTATATGTGATGAGATGCTATTCAGATAAACAAGATGAGGTAGCTTGTAAAATGAATGCTCTCAGTGCCAGAGAATAGTCCTACATTTACTATTTGCTTTTATTTAGGGAGGGGTCCAAAGAACTCTTCAAGCTGAAAGACAGACACTTTTGGCCATGAATGGAAATTAATGCTTATAGCCACAGAATACTAATTGTTCTTGGTCTATACTGGGCATTAGTTTCTTTACTTTCTCCTGGATACAATAAGAAGACAAGAAAATTCTCGAATTAAAGACCTTCTAATAAGGACTCTGTTTTCCTGGACTAGCCCAGCTCCTTGAAAGGATGGTCATTATCCATATTGATACTGTGCACGCATTAAATCTTCAAGCCTTCATACAGTAAAATAAAGGATACTTTGAGTCTTAATCACTAAGCCCACGGATCCAAAAAAGGACTTTTTCAGACCTTAAATAATACAAAAAGCTGAGCACTCCCTCTGCTCAGGGTTCATGTCCTGGAATTACCTAAAACTGAGTAAACACATCACTGTTCCCTACTTCTAGCCGTCTGATCCTCTTTAGAGCATAGATATCCCAGCAGATGAGCAGATGGCTATCTACATCCTGCCTGAGTTACAGGAAAAAATAATGAACAGCTAGCTAGGCAGAGGAAAATTGCATTCTCCCAAGGGCCCAGTTTATTAAGATGTGATTAGATGAAATCTACAGCATGCCAGAAGATTCAGAACATTTCAGAAATTAAGTCAGTACTGTAGTTCATTGTAGAGGAGGAGAAAGAGAACCATCAACTTTTTATAATGACCCAACATTTAATGCCTCCATTCGAGAAGTAGGTGAGCAGAAAATTCAGTGCCCTTCCTGGATTCAGACATCTTCAACTTCTTAAAACATCTTTTTAAGCACTTCCCTGAGTGTGTTTTGTTTGGTGCTGTATTTCTAAATTTAAAGGCTTTCAATCCAAAGGCAAGGACAACCCAAGGACCAGAAACTCTAAAATTTGATTCTCTGAACACATTGATACTCTGACGAATACTACATTATACAGTCATGTTGCCTTTTGTTTGTTCAACATTTAGACCCATGAAGCATTCATTATTTTTTTTTCCCCTATATAATGGCACAGCTTCAGAAAAGAATGGAAGAAGAATCAGGGGGTCACTAACGAAAACTGGCTAATATTTAATGTGTGCCTCCTGGGAACTTCCTGACCTTTACTTCAACTAACAGAAGTTTTAAAAACCATTTGTCATGGATGACTCTTTAGCTCCTTGGTTCTTAGATATGAGACAGAAACCATCCATAGCTCCTTCATCTGTACTATTCTGAAGGCTGCAACATCTGAATATTTGTGGCATGTATTAAGTGAACTGTCTGAAAATCTACTGGCCTGAACCCCAGAGATTAGATTTCTTTAAGGTTTTGAGAACGTTTAGGATTACATCAAAGGTAGTCCCTGTCTCAATAGAAGCCTAAACTGCTACTTATCTGCCTTCTTCTGATGAAGTTTTTGAATGGGATGCAATTGAAAAGACACACACTTTAAGACTGTATGCTGAATTAAAACAAAAAACAAACAAACAAAACCAGTTACTTGATATTCTCACGTATATATAACTTCTCAGTTCAAAAAGTTAATGTTTGGAAAAGCAGCAATCAACTGAAAAGAAGATCTTACTGTGGGAAATTTTGGTTTCCCTCAGTATTATGTGATGCTGCCAACACCACAGTAGACATGTGAGACCCTACACATAACTTGATAGCAAAAGGAACACTTATAAATACTAACATAATGAATATTGCACTTACACATTAGAATAAAACACTGAGCAAAAATAAATAAAATCCACTGCCTTGCTGAAGGGAACTGATTAGATAACAGTTTTTTACATTTGCTTTTAAAATATTTCATCTAAAAAATGAACAATAACTCTAGTACTTCATAGCATTTTTTCTAAATTGGCAATCATAAATGAAAATTAAATCTGTTCATTAAAGAACAGAAAACAAGAACGTAAGTTATTTATACTATTGGACCATGATTTTGCCAGGTAAACTGCTTAGAGCACTATTGTTTGAAACTGTATTGAACCAATACATTGTAATTTCACATTTGCATTTTTAGTACCTTGGAGACTTCCCGACAAACACATGTTAATTACTGCGCTGTACACAAATGAAATAGGAACATGAATTTTCCTTACAATTTCCTTACAATTCTGATATGAGTAAAGAGATGGTGGACAAGGCAGAAACACATGTGGGAGGAGAAGTTTGGACCCTGATCTAGAACACCAGCACTGTTAGAGTTGTCAGTGCAGCACTGTCAAGGCAATGCAGCATAGTAGAATATTTTGAGGAGACCGAAAAGAGAGGAAAACCTGCTTTTCCTATAGCCTTCATGGCAAAGATCAAGAAAGACTCTTTAAGAAATAGATTGCAAATGAGCAAAAGGCAAGATTCACTGACACATCTCTCAGGATTGTAGTATTAACCACCCTGGATATTATGAGCCACAAACTCAAGTCTCCAGAATTCAAGTGGCTGTGATATGCATACCTTAAAAAGCCAAGAGTTGCAGTGTTTGTACTGGCTTTTCACAGGTCCAACTACTGTACTCTAGGATAGTGCTGGATCTGTAAGAAACTCATCAATGTCAGCTCTGATAGCTCCTAGTCACTTGGTTCTTCACACAGCTGGAGAGGTGTGTTGCTAAGCCATTTCTGTCAGCTCAAGCAAACTAACAGCCATATGATCCATGTGAAACATTTAGGATTGTGAGATATTCAAAAGCAAATAAAAACCTACCAGTAAGATAGCCATCAGGATTTCACACAAGTCTACCGTCATGTTTTTTTCATAACCTCAACCTGAGAACTGCCGTCTGGGGCAAATTATGTCTTGTAAAGCTTGAAGTGTATAAGAACTAAAAATAGTCTGTAGTAAAAAAAATTGCTGAGCAACTGCTTCCTTTACTTCTGTGTCTTCTGCCTTTCTCTTCTCATGCAGTTCCTTTATCTTTTGCTGTGTCTAGCCTTGAATTCACACCTCACAAGTTAATAAATCCCTTATGGAAATTACTGGAAGTTTACCTATATGCCATCCTGAAAGTCATGTTCAATGTTGAAGCTTCACTTCAATTGAAGATAGCAGTAACTTCTCCCAGATGCAAATATAGGTAAAAAAGAAAGTAGGCATTTGAAAGAAATGGTGGGGGGACTATGACTTCTTAAAAATAGGTAAAATGAGCATGCTGTAGACAAATAGAGACTATTAATAAGTTTGTAACTAGGCTAAGCTGTTACAGGGATTTTATCTCTCAGGCACTAAATGAATATTTTTCTGTATAATGTTGATTCCCTTTCTTTACCAAAGGTTCAGTAAAGATCCAGATAAAGCTTTTTTAAAGAAAGTTTGCCAGTATGAGTTTTCATATATGTATTTTCTGTTGATTTTTCTTTTGAAGTTTTATTTGAAAACAGTAATATTCTTTATATAGTTTAAGTAATGCAGATGACATTGAACTGTCATAAAACTGAATAAGAAAATTTCAAAACTTTATGGCTGAAGAACAGACCTGTTCATTCAGATCCACAGCAATTTGTTACTGGCTTCAGGTAAGGAAGGGACTAAAACATATAGGAAAGATGTGACAAACCTTGTACAATATTTATAATATTTTTGTAGAATTAATAAATTATTCATAAAATATATGTAAGGGAAGGTTTTCCTTCTTCATTCTATTAGTTTATCCTACAAAAAAGCTTAATGGGTTGTGAATCTAAACAAAACCATACCCACTATATTATTTCACATTTGCATTTCGACATTAGTTAATCCTCCTTATATTTTAATTATAGTTCATTCCCTTTTCCTCTTTTCTGTTGGATGCTTCTCCTCTTAGAGTACTTATTTAATTTTAATATTGGTTTGGCTTTATTTATATAACTCCAAACTTTATTTCTATAACTCCAAACTTTACTTCTATAACTCCAAACTTTACTTCCATAACTCTGTAATTCAAAACTTTTATTGCTTTCTCCTAAATGAAGAAAGGTTTTGTGAGACTAATCCCTGAGACACCTGAACATTCAACAAGCAAGTCATTGTTTTTAGAACAATATTCTTTTTAAATACCATCCTTCCTCTTTCCATATTTCTGAAATGTACTTTTCTGTAGACTTTCAAGGTGCTTTAATAGATGTCAAGAATTTTTTTTAATAGTTGATACTTAAATCAAAATAATTAATAAAATTATCAGCTTCTACTTATTCATAGAGAATAGTTCATTTTTTAAAGTCTTGTCACTAAAACCCTCTGGTTTTGAAGATTTCTCAGAAATCTATGAAAGTATATCATACCTCCAGGAATACATATCCTTCCAGAGTACTTAATGTCACATTAGTTGAAATCCCTAATGATTCATGTTTCAAGCCTTGTTAAAGGTCTTTCTCATATGCATAAAATATTTCTTGTTCTTTCTTTTCAGGAAACCCAAGTTTCCTAGAACAGTTACCTTTGCATTACTTAATCTCAGTACTTCAGTTCATCCTCTCTCCAGAAACATTTCTACCCTATGTGATTACAATGTGTTTATTTGCTCTGATAAACAAAAAATATAACTCTTGTTTTGATCACTCCATGATCAATTTAAGTTAAATTTCTCACGAGATGTTTACCTTTCAATTCAGACCATGCTCCTCTATTCGCATTTTAATGGTTTCTGTTGTAGTATTCCTCTAGTGCTGGAGGGTCAGATCTATATACCCAACAGCTTCAACAATGAAGATAGATAAACATTTTTCCAAGGATGTCATTTCAGATGTCTGTTTCAAATCAGTCAGAAAACCTAGTGACACAACTATTAAACAATGGCTTGACTATTCATTCTCATATTCTTTCTTTCACAATTGCCTTTTTGGCATAGCATGCCTACTGAGATTAACCTCATTGTTGAAACAGCTGATAGGATATCTGATTTCTAAATAGTCCTTTAGATCTTCCAGGATATTGACTTGAGCTTGGGAGTTTTAGCAGACTACAAAGTCTTAAGTTCTGTATAAATACTTCAGCAGGATCTTGGAAGGAACATAGTGGTGAAATTAAAAAAAAAAAAATGGTGGTGAACAGTAAGTAAATTTACAAAAGTATCAATCTTAGGCATCTGAGTAGGTTTGAAAATACAAGTTTAAGAATCAAGTGGTCTTTGAAAGCAGATCTTTTAACATTTAATTTTTAAAAAATTAATAACTTTTCATATATTAAATAGTGCAAAACTAATCACTGCAAAGCCTACTAGTGCTAATTATGGACCAGAGGTTACAAACTTCTCTGGATATGGGAGACAAATGTTCAGGGACCATTTCCACTTGAAAGGTTGGAATCTGTATTCATAAGTCCTTTGTCAATACTTGTTCCATCAGATTATTGGTCTTTCTGCTGTGGAGCTATCTTAGTGTCGCCTGATAAATGGATTTAAGTGGCTTCATTTTGTGACACATTGAAACATCAATATATGTTGGCAGTAATTGTTTTAGCTAATATCCTGAACTCACTACACCTTACCTGGGCCTTACACTTTTTTGCTCTGTTCCTATATTGGTTATATATCTCAATCTTACAGTCTGATGGCTTTCTCACCCACCTATTATTTTCTATGAAATGGGTTCAGTTACTAATGTTGGCTGCTTCAAACATAGATACTGCAGTTGTATGTAGTGTGATATATAGAATTAAATTACTTTTACATTCCCAAAGAAGTTGCGCTGTATTAGATATCTATTTATATCTTCTGGTATTCTTTCAAAACTTTCAAAAAAAAAGAAAAAAGATTAATACAAATGGAATTGAAAAATGCAAGATTTAGGAAAGTATATTATACTAAAATACAGTCTTTAGAATTATTTTCAAAGTTAAAACCCTACTTCTTTTAAATACTGTCTTCAGAAAGAACAATTATTTGCTGAGGCTGGTGTGAATATTATCACTGAGCAATATGAAACTGAATGAGATGAATGACTAAATTCTGTAGTTATAGATCTTATACATTCATGAATATAAACATGCAAGTTATCTTAAACTATGTCTGCATTACAACTGAAGTTGGGAATGTAACATAGACATAGCCTGAGATTGTTATTTTTTTTCTAAGACTAAGTAGAAAGGGGTGTTCTGAAAAAATTTCAATATAGTTGAGGCTTGGACTTAGGAAAAAGTACTAGTGAACGATTAACCTGTAATTGTTTTGACAGAATCCAGTCTCACATCTTCACTGAAGAGGCTACTTGTGCTTTCCAAATCAAAACAGAGAAATGCTTATGCTTCCTGTGATCACATATTCTCACCACATATAACTTTGATGAACTGCGTGCATTCAGACCAAAGGTATATCTGAAAATGTAATGTAACATGCTACACTCAAGTGTTAGCCACTGAGTAAAGGATATTTTTATAGCCAAAGATGATGTGTTATATATAAAAAAGCACAAATATTATGCAAATCAGAATTATTACAGGAACTTTTTAATGATTAACAGATTTTGATGACACTCATTGGTGCTTTTACTTTGATGTGGCTGTGTTAACTTCCAAATTATCACCTTGTGTTTTCCGAATTATCACCTGCTTACCCAACATGTCAAGTAATTTGCCCTCTAGAGTGTGGCCATTTTTGTTGCATAAACATCAAACTTAGGTGTCATTAAATGACAATGAAGACTTTTTTTCATTTTATTTATACAATCCAAAATGTTATTGCCGGGTATAGTAAAGATTCTACATATGCTTTTTGGAGCATCTTAGTATTTCAGAACCAAATTTGCTTGAATTTCAGTAAAAAACACAATCTTTTTAATCTGGATCTTCTTTTATTCAATCTGAAATTAGAAGTAGCTTCCTTTTTCTTTTTTTTTTTTTAATTGGACCAGTAAGCTGAAAAATATAGTCTTCTCAAAAGTCTTTTCCATATTTTTTTTTTCTTTTATCAATCATAATAAAGATATGAAAGTAAAATTGGACAGGTTGACTGAACTAGGATGTGCAATGCAATTGGGTCTGCACTGAACTTGAATTGGTCAGACCCTGTGTAAAGTGTGTAAAGTTCACTACAATAAGCATATTCTCATTTATTTATTCTGGTAAACATCTGCAGAACACATACTCCTAAGGCTTTATTTATAATTTTTCGTATATATCTAGTAACAGAGCTTTTAAAAGTTGGTCCAAATGTGAAGGGTTATTGACCTTTTTGAATTTTAGCCCTCTTCATTTATTCACTCAGTTACTACCTGCTAGCAGTCATTCCAGAGGTTCTCTATCACTAGTATTGTACTTGACTGTGAGAATATTAAAAGCAATTGAATACCTAGTCACCAGATCTATTTCTCATAATAAATACATACATGAATAAGCATAAAATTCTCATGTTTTCCTATATATATTCAAATTTTTGAATTTTTTTTTTAAATTCACTAGTAACTAATTTATGTTTAGGGATTTATACTAATTTTTAAGGATGTTTACTCGTTGACATTTCCACCTCCACAAATTGATTCAATGGCTGCACCTATCCTACTGTCAAACCATGGTTTAGCTTCAAGTGTTCAACCACTGCCTATACTGAACTCTTTTCCACCCAAAATAAGAGGACTATTTCGAACGGATGCACTGGGAAGAATCTCTGAAAGGTGCCCAGACACATCCTGATACATCATTTTTCAAACAGAATACGTAGCCTAAACCCTTCTTTTTCTCTACAAAGTAAAAAATATAATTTGGAGTAGGGTAAAAAACTAGGAGAGGGAAGAGTAAATTAAATTAAAATATTCACATGTTTTACATCAGTCTACCTATGTGAACACTTAAGTCAACTTTTATTAACAAGTCACTGGTATCCCATCTGATATTAAAAAAAGCATGTACAACTCTTTAAATATGAACAACTCTTCAGATTTTTTTCAGCATGCGAAGTCTAGAAAGAATTCTTTTTTACTATGAAAAATTAATTTGAAGAATTCTGCTTGTTAGCAAACCATTATATTTTGCAGTGTGTTTTATTGCAAATGGCAGTCAATTTTGAAAAAGACAGAAATGAACACAGGCACAATAAATGTAAATATAACTGATTGGTTACATTATCATCCAGTGATGATAAAGTCGAGTGTTTATGGGTAAGGTTGAAGGGGAAGACAGATAAGGGAGGTGTTGTGCTGGGAGTATGCTACAGACCACCTGGCCAGGATGAGGAGACAGATGAAGTATTCTATAAGTGGCTGGCTGAAGTCTCGCAATCACCAGCCCTTGTTCTGGTTGGGGACTTCAACCTGCCGGGCATCTGCTGGAAATATAACACAGCAGAGAGCAGGCAGGCTAGGAGGTTCCTCGAGTGCATGGAAGAAAACCTCCTGACACAACCGGTAGGTGAGCCTACGAGGGGAGGTGCCTTGCTAGACATACTGCTCACAAGCAGAGAAGGACTAGTGGGAGATGTGGTGGTCGGAGGTCGTCTTGGGTTTAGAGATCATGAAATGGTCAAGTTTTCAATTCATAGTGATGTAAGGAGGGCGGTTAGCAAAACCTCCACCTTGGACTTCCGGAGGGTGGACTTTGGCTTGTTCAGGACACTGGTTGAGAGAATCCCTTGGGAGACAATCCTGAAGGGCAAAGGGGTCCAGGAAGGCTGGACGCTCTTCAAGAAGGAAATCTTAAAGGCCCAGGAGCAGGCTGTCCCCAAGTGTCGCAAGTCTAAAGGGTGGGGAAAATGGCCAGTCTGGATGAATAAGGAACTTCTGATGGGACTTAGGAATAAAAGGAGGGTTTACCACCTTTGGAAGAAGGGACAGGCAACTCAGGAGGAGTACAGAGATCTCGTTAGGTTATACAGAGAGAAAATTAGGAAGGCAAAAGCCCAGCTGGAGCTCAACTTGGCCACTAACATTAAGGACAACAAAAAGCTTTTTATAAATACATCAACAAAAAGAAAGCCAGGGAGAATCTCCATCCCTTACTGGATGCTGGGGGGAAAGTTACAACCAAAGATGAGGAGAAGGCTGAGATACCTAATGCCTTCTTTGCCTCCGTCTTCAATAGTCAGACCAGCTATCCCCAGGGTATTCAGCCTCCTGAGCTGGAAGATAAGGATGGAGAGCAGAACAACCCACCCACAATCCAGGAGGAAGTAGTCAATGATCTGCTTCTGCACCTAGATGCACATAAGTCTATGGGACTGGATGGGAATCACCCAAGAGTACTCAGGGAGCTGGCGGGAGAGCTCACTAAGCCTCTCTCCATCATTTATCAACAATCCTGGTCAACAGAGCAGGTGCCAGATGACTGGAGGGTGGCTAGTGTGACACCCATCTACAAGAAGGGTTGGAAGGAGGATCCAGGGAACTACAGGCCTGTCAGCCTGACCTCGGTACCAGGAAAGATCATGGAGAGGATCATCTTGAGTGAGCTCTCACGGCAAGTGCAGGGCAGCCAAAGGATCAGGGCCAGCCAGCATCGGTTTAGGAAGGGGAGGTCCTGCTTAACCAACCTGATCTCTTTCTATGACCACGTGACCTGCCTTCTGGATGCGGGGAAGGCTGTGGACGTTGTCTATCTGGACTTTGGTAAGGCCTTTGACACTGTCCCCCACAGCATTCTCCTGGAGAAGCTGGCGAATCATGGCCTAGATAAGTGTACTCTTCGCTGGGTTAAAAACTGACTGGATGGCTGTGCCCAGAGAGTTGTGATTAATGGGCTGAAATCCTCTTGGTGGCCGGTCACCAGTGGTGTCCCTCAGGGCTCAGTTTTGGGGACGGTTTTGTTTAAGATCTTTATCAATGATCTGGATGAGGGGATTGAGTGCACCCTCAGTAAGTTTGCAGATGACACCAAGCTAGGTGGGAGTGTTGATCTGCTTGAGGGTAGGAAGGCTCTACAGAGGGCCCTGGACAGGCTGGATTGATGGGCCACAGCCAACTGTATGAGGTTTAATAAGGCCAAGTGCCGGGTCCTGCATTTTGGTCACAACAACCCCAAGCAACGTTACAGGCTTGGGGAAGAGTGGCTGGAAAGCTGCCCAGCAGAAAAGGACCTGTGGGTGCTGGTGGACGGCCAGCTTAACATGAGCCAGCAGTGTGCCCAGGTGGCCAAGAAGGCCAACAGCATTCTGGCTTGTATCAGGAATAGCGTGGCCAGCAGGAGCAGGGAAGTGATCGTGCCTCTGTACTCGGCACTGGTGAGGCCTCACCTCGAGTACTGTGTTCAGTTCTGGGCCCCTCTGTACAAGAGGGACATGGAAGTGCTGGAGTGTGTCCAGAGGAGAGCTATCAAGCTGGTGAGGGGTCTGGAGACCAGGTCATATGAGGAGAGGCTGAGGGAGCTGGGCATGTTTAGCTTGGAGAAGAGGAGGCTGAGGGGAGACCTCATTGCCCTCTACAACTACCTGAAAGGAGGCTGTAGAGAGGTGGGTGTTGGCCTCTTCTCCCAGGTGAATAATGACAGGACTAGAGGAAATGGTCTGAAGTTGTGGCAGGGGAGGTTTAGATTAGATATTAGGAAGAATGACTTTACTGAAAGAGTGGTCAGGCACTGGAACAGCCTGCCCAGGGAGGTGGTTGAGTCACCATCCCTAGAGATATTTAAGAAACGTCTAGATGTGGCACTTCAGGGCATACTCTAGTGGCAGAGATTGTAGGTTGTTTGGTTGGACTCGATGATATTAAGGGTCCTTTCCAACCATGAAGATTCTGTGATTCTGTGATTCTGTGATTATTGTAGTTTTTGTTACCAGATAAAATTTTGATACCAAAATCTAGAGGAAAAAAAATGTTGAAAATAGTTGATGCATATTAATAATAATGGCTTAAGTCATCAGAGAACCTGATTTAAAGTCTTCAAAAGTCAACAACCAGATTTTCAGTAATATCAATGGATTTTGGATGCAATCATAAATATTTTTTTCTTTTTGTGCTGCTTATTCCCTTCTGTATTCATGATTGTAAAAAAAAAAATTGTCCATCCTAATATGCATGACTACGCATACATACATTGGAGATCTGCAAAAGCAAGTATATTTCACAAATTTAATTCTATGTGCAGAAGCCATTATATTTTCTAATCAAGTTAGCTATTATGACTGAGGACCAAATAAGAACCAAGGCACAGAAGGTTAGGCCAGTTTATTTGCCTGTATCTGAACCCTTAAGAAAACAAATTTCTTGCGCATCCACAATATAAAACAAAGAAACACTTAGAATCCAACACCATCTAAAATTTTATTCATTTAAACTAACTTGGAACATAAAATTCTGTTTATTGGCATTTTTAAATGACATGGTGCTGTCATAGTAAGTAGGGCATATTAGAATCAATAAATTAGGTGGTCCTCTACCCAGCCCACCAGGGAATGTTTGTCATACCGGATGCTGCAGAAAGTATGACTGTGGCTGCTGTATGCCTTTGTATTTACAGTGGGTACAACTCCCTCAGTTTCAAATCTAGTGAAGCAAGATTCCACCTTCCTTACCACTGCTCCAAGCAGATCACAGGCCCTTTCCCTTGTTTAAGCTCTATTACTGTGCATGAAAGACAAGTAATGTATTTTAACACTACACAGTCATTGTATAACAGCATAAGACTAAAAACAGTACCTGGAGCAAGCTAAAAACTCTGCCTCCTACACCCAGATGACTCTGAACAGCCTGCTGGAATACCAGATATTCTCTGTCTCTTTCTCTCACTGTCTTTAATTACGGCATGAAATGGAACTTCTTCCACATGAGAGAGATGATAGCATAGTGCCTTATAATATTATAATGAGTAAAGAACGTATGTGGAGATATGAAAACTGGTTCAGAGTTCATGGAGAGAGAGGAGAGAACAAACTGCTGTATAAACCCCATCGAGGAGTACCTTGAAGAAAAAGAGTTAGCTGTTTAATTGTTTCAAAATGTGGTGTAGGTGCATGTAATTAGGAGAAGGTACTGAAATATGAATATGGAGGTGTGTGGCTAGGACTCTGATGTGTTTAACTCTTCCCTCCACATTGTTTAGGTACCTAACTCATGGTTTGAAACTCCACTGAAGGTTTTGGCTGCTAGAGAAATTAAATTTTTTGAATTTCTCCTTTATTTTCTTTTACTTTTTAAAACCACATTCCTAAGACTTTGCTTATAGAAAGTATTGGAAAAAAATTCATATCACTATGAATGCATTGCTTTGTTTCTATAGCACATCCAAGAGATCCAAGGAACCAAGTCAGTATCAAACTATTGAAAATACCAGGTTGATAATTCATGTCTTTGTCCAGGAAGCAGAAATTTTTAGTTGCAATTACTTGCTAACATACTTGTAAATTTGGTTAATTAACAAGCACAAATGTGTAATGATATGACCAAGGATGTTAATAAGGCTGACAAATTTTGTGAATAATCCCCTTTGGTATCATGACTTTGCGTAGCTTTTTTCATGATCAAAAAAAGTGAAGTTTTGTTGTTAACCCCGTAATTTATATTATGACCAAATTAGGAATCCAAATCAGCTGATTTTCACAGTGCTTTTAAACTTACTTTATCTCAGCTAATATTTCCTCATGACACAGCAGGCAGACAGAAAAGAGCAGAGATGGGGAAATAGTATCAATTACAAAAATAGAGTACAGAAGAAAACCAGATCTCATGCCTTTGTCCTTTATAAAGAATTTTCAATAGCTGCAGACATTTTAGAAGCTGACATTCTAAAATTCTTCCAAGACTTTGTAACTTTTCTCATTTGCTCTGAGCTGAGGCCAATAATCTTATCTTTTTTTTTTCTTTTTTTTTTAAATGTTTTTGTGGCATTAACATCATCAAAAATGTAGACAATAACAGACAGATTCTATATTTCTCTGCCTATTTGAAAAGCAGTGAGATTACATGATCCCTTTCGAGCAGTAAAAGGAAACTCTTATTTGAAAGTAAATAATGCAAAAAGTATTACTAGCTTATTTTCTTAGCGGTTACAGACACATCCAATTATATCACATATCAGCTGCTGACGTCCTTCGAAAAAAATACAAAGTATAAGCCAGAGCAGGAACTGCAAGCTGTATCTGTTAATCTATAGCCTTGTCATACAGTATTGTCATTGCTAGTAGCAGTCTGTGAACTTTATATCATGATTGCCAGGCTCAGGACTAGGGTTTGTCAGGCCTGCTCTGTGGGACTCCACCAGTATCCACAACTCTTTATCCACAGGGCTCCTCTCAACACATTCATCTCCTAGTCTGTATTGATACTGGGGATTGCTCCGACCCAGGTGCAGGACCTTGCACTTGGCTTTGTTGAACTTCGTGATGTTCACGTTGTCCCATTCCTCAAGCTTGTTAAGGTCCCTCTGGATGGCATCCCTTCCCTCATGCATATTGATTGCACCACTCAACTTGGTGTCATGCACAAACTTTCTGAGAGTGTCATTAATGAAGATATTAAATAGTGTTGGTCCCAGTATGGACCCTTGAGGGACACCACTCAGTAGTTTCCATTTGGACGTTGAGCCATTGACTAACTTTGGATGCAGCCATCCAGCCAATTCCTTCTCCATCAAATAGTCCATCCTTCAAATTGATATCTCTGCAACTTAGAGGTGAGAATGCTGTGGATGACCATTATCAAAGGTCTTACAGAAGTCGAGATAGATGACATCAGTTGCTCATCCCTTGTCCGCTGATGGAGTAACTCCATTACAGAAGTGATTTACAGTGAAGAAATATAGGTATCATACAATAGACAGGCCTTGAAAAGTGTGGAAACTGGGACGATAAGAGATGAAACATAAGCTTTTCACTAGACACTTCTTGTGTATAAACAACTTGTCCATGATTGGTTAAAGAAATACAGACCTGCAGCTGGACAAAACTGGTTCTGGGTGTAACAAAGAGAACAGAGAACATGTACGCAGCAAGTACAAAAAGCACCATATGTAGCCAATTCGGAAGTAACTCGGAACTGCAGGCCTCTGAAGAAAGAGCACACGACCAAACATATCAGGAGGAAGAAACTATCAACATGAACATCATATCTGTCTGTCTTAGCAAAGGACTCCAGATGCTAACAATTCACAGTAACGCTCCATCACACACACCACCATCAGAAAAAAACTTAGGATACAGTATCAGGGGAAGGGTGACCATAATACCATGAGAAGAAGCAGCTGAGAATTATGTATTTAACAATTTGAGTGAATTATTATCTTTTATTTTCCTGTAATAATTACCTGGCTAACAATTATTAGATTTCAATTGCACTAACAATAAAATATTTGCTTTATATGTATATGAAGTGTTCTTTCTCTTTGCCCATAAACAAGATTTTGAGTGTAGCAACCTGTGGAAAAAGTATCCATAAGCCTTTCTCATTCTGGCATTAAAATTTTTGGGCATGTTTTTAGAGACTTTTTTTCAGCATCTCTGTTCCTTACAAGGCATGCAAGCATAGTAGAAAATCTGGGAGCGGGACAACGACTGGATGAGTCAGGAGCACAGGAAAGAATAGCTTTGTTTGCAGGAGGAAGAACTAACATACATGCTGTAGAGATATCAGATAGCTATATAAAGTTTTTTCAGGGATAATTTCACATGTACCTCTGTGCCAGAAAGATTCTTAAGCAAATAACTGGCACATATTCAGTGAGTTTATTTCTAAAATTAGTTTAGTCTTATACCACATCACTGAAGTGCCTGCACTGGAGTTACTCTTGATTTACACTGTGGTAACTGAGATTACTGTTAGCTCCAGTGCTTAAAGCAAACATTTAAGAGTTGAGTATGCGGCAGTCGATTTAAGTGACATCCAAAATATCATCAGTGTTATGCAACTGGAAAAAGCAACAGTTAACAAGCCCAGTGAAGCAATAATAAACTGGGACTTGACATTCCTCCCTTGTCTCCAGGCTGTTGGCTTGTGCAGTACAGAGCACTAACTGTCCATTCACTGAATTTTGTCAGTCTGATTATCTTTTTTCACCTGCAGGGACTATCCAGTGTAACAAGGCCTTAGAAAAAGATCATAATTCTTTTAGCCTTTTAAAGTAATTGAAGAGACAGCTTCTAGATGGTTTAACCCCAGTGCCCTTTTACAAGATGTATATGTGGATGCTAGTGGGTATCTGGAGTTGTTTGTTGCTCTTTTTTTTTTTTTTTTTTATGTAGCCATACTATAACTCAAAGACCCAAGCTCCCTGAAAAATCATTACTTCATTGTTCTTTTTCCTGACAGTAATTTTAATGGTTCTATTATTCCCTTCAGTTTCTGTTCCTCTCTACACCTTATTGCACAAGATTGGAAGTGAAAACACATAACAACACTCACTTCACAGTCGTCATCTAGCATGGAACATTTATATCTGTTAAATTACACAGTGTCTGTGCCCTGCAATCATATTCTGAAATCTAGGCCATAGACCTGATCATAAGTATCTTGACAGACAAAACATTTGCCTACAGGCTATAGTCAGAGTGGCCTTATCAGTTTCCAATTAACAGTGATTCATCCAGGCTATAGCTTTAGTCTGACTTTGGTCTCAGTGAATATCTAGCTAACAAGTGATGTCTCCCTTGCAGCTTCTGAAGTAGTTTGTCTACTTGTATTTTTGTCCTGTTGCTTACCAGGACCTCGGCCACTTGATTTCCTTGCCTGCATTTTGTCCTGTCATAGTTTTCTGTAGATAACCCAATTACTGGACCTTGTTTGTTATTAGTTTGTCTTAAAGACTTCATCAGTGTTTTGCTCACCAAAAGGAAATTGAGCAGTTAATAGTTAGTTAACAGATTCATGTGCTTGTGTTGGATTTATATTTTTATACATCTGCTAAACACTGGCCCCTGTCCTACAGGTGATTTCTGAAGGACTGTTGCGTGAAAAGGGGCAAAGCGGTTTTGGCAGAAAATAAATACCCTTGCATTCTAACACTCCTCACCGAGGTGGGAGGCTAGGTGTGGCTAGGTTTAAATTCTGAGTGATGCCCAACTCACCACTATCAGTCCAGTCGCGTTTAATATGTATCAAACTGTTACGATTTGGATACACTAATAGTGGACTGCACCTTCAGTCTAGTCATGCTCATGAATCAGCACAGCCACTCTTCGAGTCTTTGTCATGTTCAGTGAGAAACCAAAGACTAGCTACTTAAACAGTGAAGTTTATTTTAACAACAGATATGTAGGTTCTTAAGATTGACGGTGATAAATACACTGTCTGCAAAGCAAGTGCAAACAAAGGTATTGTTAAATATACAAAACGCGCGACAAAGTTATAAACAATACAGCCTGGCTATAAATGTAGGAAAGAGGCTCTCTAGAGATATTTCTAAGTTCCCCGAGGAAGCACTCGGTATAATCTAAGTCTTACCCAAAGGTGTCCCTAAGTGGGGGGAAGAAAGGCTCAGCCCGTCAACTGATGCTGGAAGTCAGTGATGGAGTTCTTGACTTGTTCGCGGTGGTGTCTTCCCTGATATCCCCCCTCTCTCAGGCTATTTTTATACTAGTTTTTATTTTCAAGGTGGAGTTTGAGTGACTTTAGTCATAAATACTTTTATTACGATTGGTGTACTCAAGGAGGAGTGGTCGCACCTTGGAGGCGAGTAGCCTTCGGGGTGGAGGTGTGTTTTGGTACATTATAATGAACAAAGTTGGTACAAAGGATAGCATCTCATCAAAATGTGAAAAATGTTGGCTCAGGGTAGCAAGTGGGCAGCTTATTGGTTCCATAGTACCATCTCGTTCCCATATCTGCTATTCATCACAAGGCAAGGCCACAGAATGATCACATTCTGTCCTGTCCCTCATGTAGCTTCACAAGCAACCTTGTACAGGAAAACGCAGATGTTGCATTCTTCGCATGCCAGCCACGGCTGTATTCTACCTCAGAAGCCTCTTGATTTTATACCTTTCCTTAATGTGTGAACAATGCCGTATTTTTGTATTTTTGGCCATTTTAGTAATTATTCCACAAGGACTATGACAGTTCTAGGATAATACGATAGTGTAAGTTAGAAGGGACATCAGAAAATCTCTAGTCCGACTTCCTGCCCAAACCAGGGTGAACAATGATGCTTTTGATACCTTCCCCTTATTTTCAACAGTGCTGCAGAACATATTAATTGGGAGGTAATTTGTGGGTTTATAATAATGACATACCCTGTTCTATTCAAAGAACTTATTTGCTTTATTGATTGATACTGAAGACTGAGCTGATGTTTATATGAAGTTGTCTATTATATCCCCAAATTCTCCCATCTGACTATTAATGATTACATCATTTAAATACATGCATTGATTAGCTCATTCATGATCGCAGAATTAGAGAACCATAGAATGGCTTGGGTTGGAAGGGACTTTCTTATAAGCTCCTTTTCTCCATTGAAAGACCACAAAAATGTCTCCCCAGAGCATTCTCTTCTCCAGGCTAAACAGTGCTAACTCTCAACCTTTTTTTTCACAGGACAAGTGTTCCAACCCCATGATCATTTTTTTGGCCCTCCTCTGGACCCAATCTAACAGGTCCACATCTTTTGTTGTACTGGGGACACAGAACTGGATACAGTACTCAAGGTGGGCTCACATGAGAGCAGAGTAGAGGGTAAGAATCACCCCCCTCAGAAGTGATTCTAGTCATGCTTCTTTTTATACAACCCAGGATACAACTGGCTTTCTGGGCTGCAAGTGCACATTGCCAGCTCTTATCTAATTTTTTGTCCACTGGTATCCACCTACCAGGGAAGTGATCAGAGACATCAATGTCTGCTTTAAGTGATAAAGCTCATTCACCTTCTCCAGGACTCAGAGTGGTAACCTGTAACTCTTTGGAGCCTACTAAACATATGTGAAAGAACTTTGCTGCCTTTGTCTTGTTCCCTTCACAGTTGGAAAGGTCCTTCATAATTTATGGCAATCTAAGTTGTGTCACTTCTGTGCCCTTTTGCAGATCATCCTAGAATCATTCAAATCATTCAAAGTTTCAGGAAAGTGATGTTGAGTGCCTTGTGGTATTTTAAGGACAGAAAAGGCCTGCAAAAGTGACTGAGCATACAATGATGGTATTTCACAGGCACCTTCACCAGGCAAATTGAAATTTTATAGGCAATTTCACTAGGTGAACGTAGGGACTTGTGTCTCCAAGGAGTCATAGGAACCTCATATATCATATATTTCACAGCGGTTCACAAAATGGGAAAGCTATGGTCATGGGTTCTGCTGGGTGTGTCTCAGAAATAGATCCAATTCCTTATTTCCTGTATATCCCCCTATAAACACAAAGACTAACAAGTGCTCTGTTGGCAAATCTAGTGCAGAAATACACACATGTACCATGGGTACCCATGTACATGCCTAATCCATCAAAGATAAGATCTTCCTGGGTATTTTAAACACTATTTGGATAATCAATGGGACTTTGGTATTTTATTGTGTTGCTGTATGTTCAAGAATCTGAAGAAAATCTTATCTCGTATTCACCTTCACACTATATACATTCACTTCTGATTACCTAGAATCAGTAGCTAGAAAAAATTATGTGCCTAAAACTAATTGCTGGAAAAATACCTATTAGTCTCAACATAATTTCAAGCCTTCCAAAACAAGCAAGACTGGACTGAATGTAACGGAAGTGCTGGTTGTATTTACAGTTAGACTCAATGATCTTAAATGTCTTTTCCAACCTAAATGATTCTATGATTCTTTGATTCTATTTTAATAAATTTTCTTGCCCAAAATGTTAGTCTCTTCCCTATGACTCACAATCATTCTCTCCCTCCTTTCTCAATACTAAGACAATTGTTTGCATGACAACTTAATATTTGGAAAGTTTTAATGTCCTTATCTTTTCCTAATTTTACTGAGCCACTGGAAACAAGAGAACATAATCATATGTCAGTTATTCCCCAGTGAGCTGCAAATAACATTTTCGGAAAGACTGGAGTGACTAATATTTTGAAAAAAAAGTGTATTTGTTCCTGATATCTTGTAGCTGAAGCAATACAAAGTAATGCCTCATAAAACTTCTAAATAAAGTTAACGATGAGTTTATAACTGATAAATGTTTAGTCTAATAACTTTAATTATATATCACTATTGGAGGGCAGCAATCTACTGCCTAGTAAATTAGTCCCTATCCTACAGTTCTGCTTGTAAATTTGCCCTCTTAACATAACAGAGTATTACACAGTTATGACAGTCTTGTTGAAGGAACTATGCCTTTCATTTGGGGAACCAATGTTATATGTCATAATTAAATGATTAAAACTGATAATAATTTTTTATAGAAATTCTACAGGGAATATCAGAAGAACACCTGAAAAAGGTAAAATGTGACTCATTAAAATTATTTTAAGAGGAAGAGATTTGTAATACACTAATAGAGTATTTCATATCTTGCTCTTTGTGTATTTGCTCTTTGTTGCATCTGTTATGGTACACATAATTTTCTAGGACTAGTGACTTTGTTATGACTGTCATACAAGTTAATAATGTTAATACTATTCTGTCTCTCTCTTGACAATAAACACTTACTTACAACAAAAAATGATGAGGTCTGTTTTTCCCTGTAATGTTTTTAATTTATTAATACAAGATTTTGGTGGTTGTAAGTATGTATGTACTCAAATAACTTTAGATTTAGATAGTTTAACAAATTTCAGAATAACCTTTGCTAGTATATCTAGAAACCACAACCATAGGCTACTCCCTTAATAGTCATTGCATAAAAAGTCTATATTGATAAAAGGCCAGATATAGTATTATGTGATTATAATACTCTAAGATGTCCTTTACATTCATACAAACACATTTAATGTTTTGTAATTGTTGTGCTTTAACCCCAGCTGGCAACTAAACACCTTGCAGCCACTCACACACATACACTCCCCCCCGCAGTGGAATGGGGAGAAGAATGGGAAAAAAAAGTAAAACTCATGGGTTGAGACAAAGACAGTTTAATAGGACAGCAAAGGAAATAATAATAATAATAATAATAATAATAATAATAATAACAACGCAATAATAATAATTTATTATTACAGAATATGCAAAACAAGTGATGTAAACAGCAACTGCTCACTGCCTTCTGACTGATGCCCGTCCCACCCATGAGCAGCGATGCTGGATCTCTGCCCTGCAGCCAACCCCCTTTTATATACTGAGCATGACATCTATGGTATGCAAGATTCCTTTGGCCAGCTTGGGTCATTTGGCCTGCCTATGCGTCCTCTCAGCTTCTATGGGAAGCTGAAAAAGTCTCGACTGCTTTGGAACAACTGAAAGTATTAGTGTGTTGTCAACTTTATTTTCATCCTAAATCCAAAACCTAGCAGTGAATCAGCTGTTACAATAAAAAAAAAAAAAAAAATAAAAAAATTAGCTCTATCCCAGCCAAAACCAGGAAACCAGGACAGTAATAAGGCTGGTTAGGAATCTAACTATCTGTTTGCATGCACGTTATATGATTTCACTTTCCCAGTACCACTGGATGCATAGGACCATGAGTAGTCTCTAAGCAGCATGATGACATTGTACATGTCATTTTCCTTGACATCAGCTTATAATTTGAAGCCGGGAGTTATGTAAAACTGGGTGTTATCTACTATAGAGCAAGAAACTGGCTTTTACATTTTTATATAGTCCGTGGAAGAGAGTATCTTCTAACACCAAAGTGTTGCATTGCCTGCAGCTGTCTTCTCAGCAAGACAAGTAATTACTTTCTAAGATTCAGTGTATTCAACATGATAACATCCATTTAAAATGCTTCACTGTAATTTTGAAGTTTCAATGAAGTTGGATCAGATTCTTAAAGAAGACTAGACTGATATGCTAAATGCAACAACTGAAGCTCTGAGAACTAAAGATTTTTCCTCGCATTCCTTCCTTTGTGAGTACTATACATGCTTTGTAAGTAGTAAGTTTTTCTAGTTCAGATTATACTGTAGATTCTTATTCTTGTTTTACCACATATCTTTCTTACAGTTTTTAAGTTTTTCTTTTCATTGCTACAAAAGGGAGCTGAGCCAGAATTTTTTTTCAAACCTTTTTTTGAGACTTAAGAAATTTCTTATTCTGCATCCAGAAAAAAAGTTTGAAAGAGAAGAAGAACTAGTCCAGAAGCCATTTGAGTAAGTCATATCAGCAGTGAGGATCTTTAACAGGAAAAAACTCTGTTTTGCCTGATTCAAACCAGAGCATTTCAATGCTAATCAGCCTACAGAGGCATACTAACCACTGATGTTGAATGTTGTGGAAAAGGATATGTCCGTTTCCTTTGCATCAGAACAGACACAGAAATCTGGATTTCCCATTTATCTTGTGGCTTCCCTAACCACTGGCCTACTGCATTGTGACATTTTGGCTTTGACAAAGAAATAGATGAGGTTCAGAATGCTTTTAAAAATCTGTTTAATGGCTCCTGTCTAAACTTTAGTGTTCCTCCTTTTGGTAATGTCATCAACAATAGAAACTGATCTGTTTTCGTACTATCTGTAGAATTGTTTTGTTATTGAAGCTAGATAGGAACTCAGAATAAATCTGTAGAAATACACATATATTCTATTGTAATTTGTGGTATGTTGTATTCTTGTGTGGGTTTGGAACAGAAACGTTTAAGTTTCACTGCCTGAATGATGAATTACCAAAAAGACCTGTTAAAAAATTAAAAATCACTGATGATGCATAACACAGAGCTATGACTATGTACCTGAAGCATACATTTTCTGATGCTTCTTTTTCTCTTAATAAATTTTACTTAACAATGCATTAAAATGTGTCAAGGTTTCTCAGGAGATTAGGGTAATAGATCAATAGGATTACAAAAGGATTTAATTTGTTAAAATAGCGATCACAGGTTTTGGAGAGTCTTCCTTTAGAAAACAAATCATGTCCCAGGGCTGTGAGTGCATTCCCCTCAAGTGGGACTTTGGTGGCCTGGGCTGACAGCCAGCTCAGGCATGTGCAAGTGGCAAGCTTTGTGATGCCTCAGCAGAGTTCAGCCCCTCTTCTGTTTGAGGCTTGTTTTCAAACTCAAGATCTCACCCTTGGTGACCAACATGGCAGCTTTGCCTTGAGCCTGGTTTCATATCTCTGACCGGGCCCCCAGACTTTCCTTTCTGTCTTCAGCTTGAACCTGCCCTGCACTACGGGTGCATAGGGTGAATACTGGGCTCTCGGCTGACCCTGGCTGCTGCCCACAGAGCTGCCCTGCTCACCTTGCTCAGCCACGGCAGGACTGCGCCTGCTAGCCTGCTAGCCGTGTTGTGACTCAGTCTCCCTGGTTTGCAGTCTCCTTGCCTGGCTCTGCTGCTCCTTAGTGTAGCTGTGGGGAAAGTAGAAACAAGTATGCAACTATAGAAATTAAGAGCCTTATTGCTAGATTTTTCTCCACACACTTACAAAAACCCAAACCTACAGGTAGATAGATTATGCTTATAGCATCAAGATACATAAGGGGAAGAAGGTACATTTAAACATGCCATTACTTAAAATAGTCCTTCTATACTTGTGTAGGGCATTTCAGCACTGTATATTAAGACAACTTAAAAGTATCGATAATCTGAACACTGGCAAAATAAGACTTCATCAATGATGTAGTTTAGAATAAGAATTGTATTGATGTTGCCTCTCCTTATTACTGTTTGCTTCCTAATACGCATTCCTCCTGAGAGAAGTGTACATGTATGCACTATAATTGGTTATAAAAAGTATGATTACATGTCTTTTGAAACAATAACACGAACTGTGAAAACAAAGCTAGCATTCATTCTAATCAGCCATGCAACTGAAGAACAAAACTTGAGGTTTTGTCCATCTCTGTTAGTTGGTTTTCTATCTTCTGTTGAATATTTTGTAAGGTTTTTGTTATTTTCTTACATAATTCTAGCTTGACTAACTTAATTGTAAGCAGCTTTATTTTTAAAATAAAAATGTGTTTTCAGGGTTTTCTCTTTTTAGGATAATTTCACAGTAATTCTACCTTACTTAACAAACAAAATTGGTGCATTTTTGAAAAAGGGTCATCAGCTAGGAGCTGGTTAGGTTCCACTACTGTCATTCTATTTATATATAAGAAGTGAAGGAGATGATAACTGTAGTCTCAGACTTCCCATTAACTGATCCTGAAGATTTACCAATACTGAGGTTTGTTGCTGGCTTCTTTAAGCATGCAATCAATAAAATAGGGACTTCTTAGTTTTATGTTTTAATTTTAAATCCTCTTATTAGTTTAAAATCCATGTATTTACTTGAAATTGATATTTGCATAATTAAAAATCTTAATTCAGAGAAGAATCTGTCCAAACCATCTGAAATATAGTTACTATGAGTCCTATAGAAATAAATGACGTATAACACCATTCCATGAGCTGTTTTTTAATTCAGAAGAATATTAATTCTGTAATATAAATAAAATTTAGAAATGCAATATTCATTTGTATTTTCAGATGAAGGTCTAAGATTCTTCTATGGAATATAATAAAACATTCAAGCATTCAAATAACAAAGCTGAATGGATGCAAAATGTACTGGTACCAGAAATCTGACCACAAAAAAATTTCCTGTGTAAATTCACTATATGATAGACAGTTTTCTCTGTTACTTCATTATTGACTTTTTCTTTTTTTTTTTTTTTTTTTTTAAATTTACAATCTTAGGGCCTATTAAAAATGCTGTAAGCTGTTGTGCGCATTAATTGGAAATAATTAAGAAGGAAAAGGATGTAGGTGTACTTGTTGATGAAAGCAGATCATATAGCCAGAATACTCCAAGACAGATACTTTAATTAGGAATTGACAGATACTACTTTTTTACAAATGGGACAGTGGAGAACTCATTTGAAATTCTGTACACAGCACTATTCTCTGTGGTCATGAAGATGAACTGAACTGGAACGAGTGGAGAGAAATACAAGCAGGATGACTAGGAAAATGGAAAACCTGTCTCATCAGCGAACACTAGCAAAAAAAAAGGCTAAGAAGGGACAAAATTCTTGTCTATAACTAACCATTACCTTAATAATGTAGTAATAAATCTTATGACTTAAAAAACATACTAGAAACCTTAGGAAGCAGCTCTGTAAAATACTCCAAACACCATCTACCTGCAATAATATCTTAGATTTTCTACAATTATTCTTTTTTTCTATTCCACATATCTTGTTAAAATGTTGTATTTGATAATAATGTTGCTGAAATATACTGTATCTAGATATTTTCTCTGTCTCTTAAGTCCCCTTTACAATCTTGTTTTGAAAAGAAAAAAAAGTAAAACAGTCTGAATGCAAGCTTGGGTATATTATTTATGGTTTGCTGTAACTGATGGTCAAAGATGAGTATTATGAAAAAAAACCCCTTAAGTTCACTAAAAGCTCTCCACTTACTCTATCTGCGTCAGCACATCAATATTAGTTATTCAGGTGCAAATCCTCTATATTTCAAGCATTAAAGTTTCATTGTCCTTTGTTTTAAAGATGTTGGACAAAATGAATCTTCTCTAAAGATACAAAGTGTAAGGAATGACATCATCCAAATCAAGGGAAGTCAGTTGTTACAAGTCAATTTCTTCATGAGATGTTACTGTCTAATTAGCAATATAGCACTGAATCAAAATTTTCACTTACTCCCCAAACCAGATTTAAAGTTGTTTACATTTTCAGGAATGGAAAGTCTTATTCCACAAATATTTTATCTATTTTCTTGCCAGTTCTTAGATTGTAGTTTTCATTTGACTTAAAGAACAAGGATTTTTTAATAAGTAATGTATCAGTACTTAATAATATTGTTAAAGTCAAGCCAAATCTGGGACTCAGGTGAGTCTGTTTGCCTCCCCAGTCTGTTTGCTGCTATTCCCCTCTGGATGTCCAGACAGTAGCAAGTCTGAGCATGTACTCCAAAAATATAGATACACATGCACACAATGCACAGAGGTCCAGCTACACAGATGACACAGACAGAGAGCAGTGCTCTTCCTGGTACGCACATAAACCCCAGCAGCACTCACAAAAACATGAACACCGCCAAATCCTGTTCCTTTTCTTCAGCTCACCAGGGCATGAGTTCCTCCTTTAGCACTGCCCCCCCCAGCCCAAACTCTCAAAATCCACTGACACATGTACGTCTGTAAGTCCCTCAAACCCTGGTCAGTCTGTCCCAATCACATCTGTCCAGAGTCCTTGCCCATGCCCTGGGCTCTGTTTGTCCAGCCTTCAGTCCTGACTCTGGAATTTTCCAGACACTTGTCTCTTCACACTTGCTGGCCGGTTCAGCTTGAGGATACGTAGCGAATCATACATACAAACTCCTACACGCACCCACACATATATACATGTACACAAAAAAGAGCTGGTTGAATCTCTTCAAGTCTATGCAGTACTGTTTTCTTCAAAGACCCAAGTGTTGGTGGCCTAAAAGCTCTAGTCTTTATTTTCCCACAAATCCACTCTTTATTATGATTTGTGTATCTAGATTTTTAATTTATTATTGTACTTGTTTCTTGCTTTTCCCTTATTGTTATTGGCTGTCACAAAGATATCCTTATAAACCATACTCTTACAAATATATCACTATATATTTATTTTAGCTTGAAAGTACTTATCATATTCAAATGAGTTGCAGAGTGATTTTAGAGAGCAATGCTACCTAAGACTGTCATAGGATGCAGTGACATGTTTTTTCCTGTTGAAAAAGGGTGAAAACTGAAACTGGCTGCTAGAGAAGACAGAATAATTTTCTGTATCTCTGAGGACTGGATTAAGTAATTACTTCTTTTAAAAAAATAAACCCTGTCAGAAAAAAAAGCATCTGGTTGCTACAGATCCAATTTAAAAGCATTACAAAATAATTAATGTATCAGATTTTGGACATCGTGTCCTTGTTGGTACTTGTACAACAGGGAAATAGTAATGAACATACAGCAAAAGCTAGTAAGCTAATACTCTATTAAGAGGTTGATCTCGTTTATTTCCCAAAGACTTTGAATTCACTGCACAAAGAGAAACATCTGCTTCAGTCTAACAAAAGAATTTGCTAAATCACTTGCAAAATCAGTGAGTACTTGTACATCTTATGCTGTAATATGTGCTTACTTTTAAGTGGCATTTTTATATTAGCCTCCTGAAGTACTCTTACTACTAAACTGAAAAGAGATGTTATGTTACTAAATGGAAAAAAGCTTTTACTTTCTTCAGTGTATCAACAATTGGATTTGTAATTCTTGTTTTGATAAAAGACTAGAAGGTATATAGCCAAGCTAATGTTTTCTTCTGCA
Source organism: Chroicocephalus ridibundus (assembly GCF_963924245.1). Taxonomy (NCBI): domain Eukaryota; kingdom Metazoa; phylum Chordata; class Aves; order Charadriiformes; family Laridae; genus Chroicocephalus; species Chroicocephalus ridibundus. The sequence goes on along the minus strand of NC_086285.1, from coordinate 151,223,716 downwards.
TCTAAAGCTATTCTATGTAGTAACATCCATCTTCTCCCTGCATTTCCTACATATAGTCATAAGTAAAATTTTGCAAGTCTACAAAATTTTTCCTCAGATGTTAGCAGGGACAGAATTTCACCCAGGGATCATCACTTGTTTTAGAATGATCCTCAGCCCCAAGGTTTGATTTATTATTTTTTTTTCCCTCCAGTACTATAAATTGCGTTCTTTGATATTTTAAGCTGGTCAGTTATTGTTTACTGTAGTGTAAATGAAAACAACTTTGTGATTCATTAAGTTAACTAAGAGTGAAGGTGCAAGAGAAGAACTGAAAGACTTCTGCAAACAAGTTAAAAGGTTGCGAAGGTTTCATGGTGATGTAATTTTTAAACCATTGAATCAGGATTGAAGAAAAACTTCTATTTGTATTTTAACTGAGTTTATGTCAGTTACCATAATGATTTAGAACTTAGTTTAAGTTAAAAGAAAATAAACAACTTTTCAATTCCAATAAGTACTGGTGCAAATGTCAAATAAGCAAAGCTTGGTAGACTTACCTTAGTTTTTCTCCTGTTTTTTGTCTTTGACTTTGCCTTCTGCCCATCCTACAACTACAATCACAAAGTTCATGTAACTCTCAGTCCCTAAACTCAGATGTCCCCTTCTGTATTTATCCAGTTTCGTCATCCTTGTTATCCAGTTTCACTATCCTTGTCCTATCTGCCTTGCATCATCCTTTTCTAGTCTTTCACATTACTGGTACCAAAGTAACTGTGAATCTTCTCCAATAATCTGCAATATTGTTTCAAGGAATAAGTATAATCATTTAAGTGATGTTTTTTCTTGTCTGTGTTTTTAGTGTAATTGTCGTTTACTTACCTAACCTTGTCAATCAATATAAATACTCTGCGCTGTTGATGGCACTAGTTGGGTTTCATAATCCCAATGACAATCCCATTTGAAGTTATTGGGATGTGTAGTTTTATACAAAATCTTACTTCCTGATAAAGTAGCTGATTAGTGAGGGGTTACATAATGACATATCAACTTGTTTTGTGGAATAAATAATAAATAATTTAAAGGCAAATAATTTATTTGAATGTGGCTTCAATGGATTTGTTTATTGATAGTCTTTATTTATTTAGGGCTAAAGCATAAACTGTCTATTTCATAAATGAAAAATCCACACAAGTGACAAATGCCAATGAACAGACATGAGAGAAGAACACCAACTGAGAAGTATACTCTAGGGCTTTATGATACCTAACATTGATTGAAGCTTCCCTATGGTTAGAAGATTACAGAGCTCTCCAATGAGCTTGATGATGTCTAGAATAAAAGGACTTTACACTGCCAAAAAATGCTGTAAGAATACCAACAAACACTTTCTGGAGAAGAAAGCAAAACAAGTTTTTTTGCAGTCTGCAGTTGTTAGTGAAAGTCTACTTGCAAATTTTCAAAGTTTGCATGAACAGGAGAACCAGAACTGGAACAATGACAAAGTTAAAAGACATCAAAGGAAGTAAAGAAAACAATAGTAGGAGATAAAAGAATGAGGAAGACAAAAGAAAGAGTAACAAGGCAAGAAGTTGCAATTTTCAAAAGCTTTCAACACTACCTCTTGTCTACAAGTACGGAGGTTAATCACTGGTTTTTTCCACCTGATTCTAGTGAGACCTGTTAACCGTAACACTCAATATATTTGCATCTGTATATCTCGGTATGACCCTTTAATTTTTTTAAAAAATTTTTCAGCAAATACAGGTAGGATAGTATGTCACATTAAAGTGCTGAATTTTATGTTTACAATACTAGACATAGTAGTATCTTGAAAAACATTGCTGTATCTTAATATACCAATGTATTTATTTGTACAACTTGCAAAACATTATATTATTCAAGAGGACAAAGAGGCAACGTGAGATTTACCATGAGATGTTTATGTTCAAAGTAAATGTATAATCACATTTACAGCAATTTTAAGCCCACAGTCTCATAGCCTTAGATTACACTACTTTTTAATCATTCTGTATTGTTGATAATGAAAGTTCTATTATCAGTAATTAGGGTTTGCAGTGATACATGAATGTGCGTTCCACACAGAATAAGATAACCTACAAAGCTGAAAGTCTTGAGCTTGCAAAGACTAAACCAGTTCTAACTTTTCAGAAGAGAATGGATTATACCTTAGTCTCAATGGTATGGATGTTTTTCTGGTTGCATTAATACTGGATTTTCTCAGACTGCTTTCTCTTTGCATAAAAGTCTTTATTCTTGTTATCTGTTTGTACCATACATAACAGGAAGGACTTGGAAGTCGTGTAGCTGCTGCTAGAATACAATAAATAAAGCCACACCAATTGGCAGTAACTCTGAACCAACGATGAGAGGTTAACGCGCTAGGGGAGATGTCTCCAGTTGTGGATCATTGCTATGATGTCTTTTTAGTTAGTTGTCAGAGAGTTTGATTCAAATTACTGTAACCCTAAACATTTATTCAGACAAAATCCTTTAAAGCAATTTATTCTTATATGCGCTTTAACTTCCATGTTGTTAGAATAAATCATATCTGTCTACTCTCTCATAAGATGCATGCAATTGAAACAAACTTTAACCCAATTAGTGTTTTAATGGCTCTTTTCCTTCAAGCTATTAAGCAAAATTAATTCAACTAAAACCTCCAAACAAAACAAACCTCCAAAGAAAACAGCCTGTTTGACAAAAAACTTTAAAGGACTACTACAATCACAAGATTTTATGAATTACTGAACAGAAAATTGGTTCTGTTTTACCTCAAACTGGGACAATAGTGTAGGAAATCATGCCATGGAGAGGGGATGTTTCTTTTGCCTGGACTAGTAGGCAATGAGTTAAAACATTATTCATTTTCACCAAGACAGGAAACCAGCCATAGATGCCTACAGAAAAAAAGAAACACAAAACCACAAACATTTAAGAAACTCATTACATGAAGAAGCAGACAGACACCCTATCCATTGTACATGTTTCTGATCATGTTTCAAAACATGTAATTTCTAGCTAACTTAATATGCCAATTGTAGAACTGCTAATGAAAAAACACTCATACAAGACTACTCCATAATATATCAATCTACACCTATTTAAAAAAAAACAAACAAAAAAGCCAAACAAAAAAAACCCCAAAAAACAAGCAACAAAATACCTCACATCATCACAAGTTCATGATTATATAAATACTTTACACTCCATTAATTTGCCTCAGTGGTAGTGTCCTTTGTTTGTTATATCTGTGAGGACTTTACCTTTCATTTGAGTTTACGCAGGAACACTTTTTTTATTTAAAATAACATAGTAAAAGAATTGGGGACTAATGTAAAGCACATCACAGGAGCAAAACAAAGCCTGCAATGTCTAGTGTGTATGCCAGCGATGAGGTGAATCTAGTCATTCAAGTCGCAGTATTTTGATATTGTCATGATAGAAGCTGATGAAGCCCTTCTGACCAATCTTTTAATTTTGAAGCTGTTGATATTCTAGTCACCATGTATAAAACCTCTTTTCATCTGCCCTATGCTACAATGATCCTCACCAGATTATTTCAAAAGGAAAGTGCCACTTTCCTCTCTTTTTCTTGTACACATAAAGGATGTAAGCTTACACCTATAGGTTTCTGACAACAGAGCTGGATGTTCTCTGTGATATTTTGAGCACAAATGACTGTTTCCTCTCCATAGTCAATACGATATCCTTTATCACCAGCAAACCTCTATTTCAGATTTTGTTCCTAACAGTATGAGTTTATGATTTGCATCCACACATCACTATGAAATCTTAAAGTTCAGTGAGGCTTTTCGCTTATGCTACTGAATGACTGAAACTGTATGCTAACAAAATAACAAATAGCATTATAAAATTAAATATGACCAATTAATCCTGAGATTTTAACTCAATTAACTAAGCCTAATGATATTTCTGATATAAGTGAGTAATTGACTTACGAATGTTTCTTTTATTAGTTTAAAGTTATAAGTGTTAAACACATTATTTTAGCGTTCACAGTCTTAAGATTGGACCTGAAAGCTCAACTAATTTTTAGTAAAATGTATTTTTATCCTCTCTCAATTACTTGCTCAAAATATGGAGAGTATTTGTATCAGTCAAGGAAAGTAAAGAATGATGCAGTATTAATATCATACTGCTAAGAAAATTCCAGCTAGGAAGATCTATGTCTGGGAAAATGTCTCAGGAGAAGCAGTGAAATCGTCATTTAAGGTACATAAGAATAGAATCTCTAAACAAAGTACTTGAACATATGCAGGAGGAAACCTTACTGAAAGAAATATGACAAGGATCTGTTTTACATGTTTCTGAATTGACTTATATCACTTAAATAAATATTGGTAAGGGGTTTTATTGCCAAATAATGTATGGCAATTAGATAAAGGATCAGCAGCAGTGGCTACATGGTAGATGGCACAGCTGGGTGGATAACTTATTTCTCATTTTAGCATATACAGATAATGTGTAAATAGCAGGAACTCCTATTGTTTTTTGAACAAGTTTCAACACTTATATTTCACAGTCACAGTCAGTTATTTGGATTGAATTAATTTGCAGGTAAAATAGCTCGTCCATTATTCTTATTCTTTTCTTTATTTAAAATATCAAACATTGGAACAGGCTATGCAGGGAAGTGGTTGAATCACCATCCCTGGAGATATTTATAAGATGGGTAGACATGGTGCTTAGGGATATAGTTTAGTGGTGGACTCGGCAGTGTTAGGTTAACGGTTGGACTTGATGATCTTAAAGGCCCCTTCTAACCTAGACTATTCTACGATTCTATGATCCTATATCGCTAGAACATCAGGCTCAGCTCTGCTGATTTGCTTTCACCAAAGAGCTTCTTTTGTTCCAAGAATTTGGGAGCTTTATTAACGGATTCCTTTCATTACCCATCCGCTTGCAACAACTAAGTTTCATGTCATTTAAGCCACGTAAAAGCCAAATTTGAAAGGCTTGGAAAATAGTCCAACCCCACTGCGAGGGACATTTTTCTCTAGATCTGGTTCCTTATACCCAATGTATTTAATCTACCTTCTTTCAGTTTAAAATTGTTACCCCTTGTCCTCTCAATACAGGCTTTGGTAAGAAGTCTTTCTTCTTCTTTCTTATAAGCCCCCTTTATATATTGAAATGCCACAACAAGGCCTACTGGAAACTTCTCCAAGCTGAATAACTGCAAATCTCTCAGCCTTTCTTTATACGAGAGGTGTTCCATCCCTCTGACCATTTTTGTGGCGTCTTCGGGACCTATTCTAAAAGGTCCATGTCTTTCTTCTACTGGGGACCCCACCAGGTGGGGTCTCAAGAGAGCAGAGTAGAGGAGGAGAATCACCTCTCTTGACCTCTTTATGCAGCCCAATATATGATTGGCTTTCTGGGCTACAAGAGCACATAGCTGGCTCATGGCCAATTTTTCATCCACCTGTGTCCTCAAGATTTTCTTCAAAGAGCTGCTCTCAATCCTTTTATTCCCCAGTCTGTATTGACACTGGGGATTGCTCTGACCCAGGTGCAGGACCTTGCACTTGGCCTTGTTGAACTTCATGACATTCATATTGGCCCAGTTCTCAAGCCTGTCAAGGTTGGTAGCACCCCTTCCCTCTAGCAAATCAGAAGCACCACTCAGCTTGGTGCCATGTGCAAACTTGCTGTGGTGCACTCAGTCCCCACCACCTATGTCATTGATGAAGATACTGAACAATACCATTCCCAATACATATCCCTGAGCAACACCACCTGTAACTGATTTCCATTTGGACACTGAGACATTGACTGTAACTCTCTGGATTCAACCATCCACCTGAATCATTATCCATATAAGAGTCTATCCCTCTAACTCATATCCCTCAAATTTAGGGACAAGGATGTTGTAGGGGACCATATCAAAGGCCTTAAAGATGTCTAGGTAGATGACATCCGTAGCTCTTCCCTTGTTCACTGATGCATTCACTCTATCGTAGAAAGCCATTAAGTTAGTCAGGCATGATTTGCCCTTAGTGAAGCCATGTTGGCTGTCAAGAATAACCTCCTTGCTTTTCATGTGCTTCACTAAAGTTTCCAGAAGGATCTGCTCCATGATCTTGCTGGGCACAGAGGTGAGAATGACTGGCCTGTAGTTGCCTCGGTTTTCCTTTTTTCCCTTTTTGAAAATGGGGGTTATGTTTCCCCTTTTTCTAGTCAGTGGGAACGTCAGCAGACTGCCACGAGTTCTCAAATATGATGGACAGTGGCTTAGCAACTTCATCCACTGGTTCCTTCAGGACCCGTGGACGCATGCCATCAGGTCCCATGGATTAGTACACCTTCAGGTTCCTTAGATTTAATTGGGAAAGCTTCAGCTTTCCTAACCTGATCCCTGGCTGCTAGGACAATTTCTCTGTATTCCTCCCAGGCTACCTGTCCTCGCTTCTACCCTCTGTAGGCTTCCTTTTTACGTTTCATTTCTCCAGGAGCTCCTTGTTCATCCATGCAGGTCTCCTGGTGTTTTTGCCTGACTCCCTTTCAGTTGGGATGCATCACTCCTGAGCTTGGAGGAGGTGATCCTTGAATATTAACCAGCTGTCTTTGGCCCCTCTTCCCTCCAGGCTTTATCCCATGGTACTCTACCAAGCAGATCCTTGAGGAGGCCAAATTCTGCTCCTCTGAAGTACAGGGTAGCAAATTTACTGTGCACCCTCCTTGCTGCCCTAAGGATCTTGAACTCCACTGTCTCATGGTCACTGCAGCCAAGGCTGCCCTTGAACTTCACATTCCCCACCAGCCCTTCTTTGTTGGTGAGAAAAAGGTCCAGCATAGTACCTCTCCTCAATGGCTCCTCTATCACTTGGAAAATGAAGTTATCATCAACACTTTCCAGGAACTTCCTGGATTGCTTGTGTCCTGTTGTGTCCCTCCATCAGGGTAGCTGAAGTTCCCCAGGAGGACCAGGGTTTGTGAATGTGAGGCTGCTCCTATCTGTCTGTAGAGCACCTCATCCACTTGGGTTTTCCTGGTCAGGTAGCCTGTAGCAGATCCCCACTGCAACATCACCTGTCCCTGTGTTCCCTTTAATCCCGACCCATTAGCTCTCAGTTGGCTTCTCATCCATCCCCAGGCGGAGCTCCATGCACTCCAGCTGGTCATTGACCTAGAGGGTGACATTCTCTCCTCTTCTGCCCTGTCTGTCCTTCATGAAGAATCTGTATCCTTCTATTCCAATACTCCAGTCATAGAAGCCATCCCACCATGCCTCTGTGATGCCAATAAAATCATAGCCCTGCAGGCATGCACACATCTTTAACTCCTTTTCTTTTTTTCCTATGCTATGTGCATTTGCATAGAGGCATTTAAGTTGGGCCCCCAATGAAGCTGGCTTAGCAGCTGAAGTTGCCATAATTCCTTTGTGCTGCACTCCAGGTGCTCTTCTGCCGACCTGTGTTGGTTTTCCAAGCTCTGGGCATCTACTGCTTGTACTGCCATCAAACTGGTAAGAGTGGGATGGACTGAGGTTCCCCTCCCCCAGTGGCTTTATTTTAAAGCTTTCATCACCAGCTTGGCAAGCCTATGACTGAAGCCTATCCCCTTCCTTGATAGATGGACCCCACCTGCCCCCAGTAGATGTGGTTTCTCAGAGTCTTATGGTCTAAGTAGCCAAATCCCAGCACGGTCCTCTAGTCATTTGTTGACTCAATGGATTTGACTGGTCTTTTCAAACCCCTTCCCTTTAACTGTTAGGCTTGATGAAAAAGCTACCCGCCCCGCAGAATGCTTTGCTGCCACTCCTAGGGCTCTGTAATCCTTCTTGATACTCCTCAGACTGCTCCTGGCAGTATCACTGATGCTCACATGAAACAAAAGCAGTGAATAGTCAGTGGGCTATGCAAGGCTTGATAGTCTCAGTGACATCCCTGATACAAGCCCCCATTAAGCCACCACCTCCCCAGACAGTGTGTCAGATCAGCAAATTGATGCCTCCGTACCTTTCAGGAGAGAGTCACCTACTACTATCACCCATCACTTTTCTTAGTTTTACTGGTTGTTATATGGAGAGCAGATTGGGTTGCCTTACTCAGCTCCAGTATCTCTCCTGGTGTGACTGGTCTCACCTCTTCAGTCTGCAGAGTGGTGAAGTGATTCTGCAAGGGCATCTCAGGCTTTGGGGGAAGCCTGTTCCTCCTGCTGGTCCTTGCCATTGCAAGATTCCATTCTTCTGCATTAAGAAGTTGTGGGAAGAAAAATTGCCAGTGAAATCTGAGTCAAAAAAAACCCTGTTGAGTACCTCAGCCTTCTCCATGTCAGTTATCATATTCCCGGTCTCATTTTTCAAGGAGTTATGAATTCCTTTTTCTTCCTTTTCTGACTAACACACCTGCAGAAGCCCTTATTATTATTCTTTGCATTCCTGGGGATGTGGAAAAGACAGACTTCTCCATAGGATGAGATATTCTTCCTGTTTTACACAATTCTTTTGTCATTAACTACTCAGGAAAAATTTCTGATGAGCTTAGATTTGATTCCTGGTTTAGACCCTCAAACTTATTGCTGTGTTTTGTTTCTGCCTGTCAAGGTCCCTGAATGACAGCACAACCATCTGGTGTGCCAACCATCTTTATATTGTCTGAAAACTTGTTGAGGGTGGTCTCTGCCCCATTGTTCAGATCATTAATGAACATGTTAAACAATATTGGCCCCAGTGTTGACCCCTGAGGTACACCACTAGCGATTGGCCTCCAGCTGGACTTTGTCTCACTGATCACAATGCTTTGAAGTCTGACAGTTCAGACAGTTTTCTGTCCACTTTCTGTCTGCTTATCTAGCCCTTACTTCTTCAGCTTGCCTGTGAGGATGTTATGGCAGACAACAGCAAAAAAAAATCCACTGTTCTCCCCTCATCCACCAAGCCAGTCATCTCATAGTAAGCTATCTGGCTGGTTAAGCACAATCTCACCTTTGTAAATCATGGTCACCTTCATGTGTTCAATGTGTTTGGAAATGGTTTCCAGGAAGATCTACTCCACCTCCCCTGGCATTGATGTGAGGCTGATGAACTTGTAGTTCCCCAGGCCCTCCTCCTCCTCCTTGACCTTCTCGAAGATAGGAGTGATATTTAGTTCACTCCACCTATGGGCAGCATGCATAGAAAAAGAGTAAGTACAGAAGTCTCTACCTTATGCAGTCCTCTAACACTATTAAAACAAATCTTAAGTCCTGAAACATCTCCAGATGGTACAGAGTGTCCTAGCCTTATAGTCATGCTACTAAAAATCCCAGTGCAGTGTCCATTACACTGCCTTCACATTACATTAGAAACACCAAAAAAAAAAAAATAATCTTTTAGAACCAGAGAGTTTCACTAAATTCCAAGGGTGGAAAAAATCTTGCAGTCTGCTGTAGATGCTTCTAACAGTATAGACACAGTTTCTTATTGAGAGAAACTGTGTCATGACAATTGAATCAGATGAGCATAAATTAAAGCAGTCCTGAATTTCTCCGATAATTCTGAATGACAAAGCTCAGTTTTTTATTTCCAATTGAAATAATCTATGCATCATGATTGGACACATACTGCAAGTTTTAATAGTAAGACATGACCCACTGAGGCAACTTCTCTGAAAATTTCATGTATTTTCTATCACTTGAAGCCTTTAAGATTTTCCTGAAGGTATGGAATGTCCTCATTGAATGTATTTGATGAATAAAGTATTTGATGTGAATTTTTGGCCTATGTTATACATAAAACTGGATTATATGATCATAATAGAATTTTTCATAGTAAATTTTATTATTTTAATTATTTTAAACTCTTGGATATATGTAACAATGATTATCTACACTTATATAAATTCTTCAGTTGTTGTAAACATTAAGTTTGACTTAAAAGTATTTGTCCCACTCCATGGTCTAGTGCAACAGCTGTCCCTTTTTTTCACCAAAGCATTCCTGTTATTCCTGGTAAATCCTTTCTCCTTTGAAGTTTCATGATCATCTAACAATCTTCAATAGTTCCTTACTAAAATGAATCAATTATTGCAGAATTTAGGTGTCTATTTTAGTCTAATATAATGTGGGTCAGATTTCCCCAGTTAACTTTTTAACAACTCAGTTCAGAACCTGATTTTTGTAATGGTACTGTAAGTTTCAGGGATGGAGGAGAAGACATAACTCAGAGTTGTTTTCCCTATCCCTAATTTTCCGTAATAGCCTTGCTTAAAAGTTCCTGCTCTCTGACCAACTAATAAACACCTGAATCAGACATGAGGCCTGATAAGCCCAGCTCTTTTCTAGTAAAATGTAATAGCAGGAGTCCCCCAGCTTTTCCTCCTGATCAGAGATATCATTATTATTAACTCAATTATTAGCATGTCTAAAAAATGTAATTGCTAGGCATGTCATTAACAACAATAACAACAACAACAATAATAATAACCACAACAGCAATGATATATATTTACCAGCATTATAGTGTGAAAGTAATTTGAGAGTAGTCCAATAAAAGTTGTATAGAGACTAATAAGCACCTTTGGCGTCAAAATTTATTGTTCTAGAATATGGTATTGCCTCATAAACAAGAAACACCCTCAAATTGTGATAATAAACTCTGTCACTTACCATGAATAGAATGCTAAAACCTCTGGACTAGTTCAAAGTAAAATGAAGCATAAATTAATTTCTTTTGTGGTTTGGCTTCTGCTTTTTGTATTTCTGAAGAGAAAAATCTGTGCACCAACCACCAATTTATTGGAGCATTGCTAATTTGCATATCTAATTTCAAGCTGCACTAATTGCCTTTGAAAATGCCAAGCTTGTTTATTAGTCACTTCTTATTTTCCTGAAGGAAGAGTCTATTTGCACAGAAGCATTCTCCATAACGGAAAAATCATTATCCTGGGACCTAAGGAAAAAAAATAAACCAACATTTAAAATATATCATGGCCAGGTACAGCTTTTTTGTTTTATATAATGAAATTTTACAATTAAGTTAGCAAATGCTTCCAGGCATTTTGAACTGGGGTGTTGTTTCTCTTAAGTTCTTCATCTGCTTTAAGTATAATAACTTTGAATATTTGCATTGCTTTGGAAACAGTAAATATTTTTCTTTGTATATTTTTTACATGTATGTGTCACATTTAGTGGTATAGCTCCAGACAAAAAGCGTTATGAAGATTAATTCATGTGTGCCTATTTATTTTGAAATAAATAGCATAATCACTAAAATGTCTCATTCATGAAAAGAACTTCTATAACTACTGTTGCGCTTTTGGCCAAATTGGCCAATGGACAGCAACAGATGCTCTCCCCTCATCTCTCGCACACAGAGAGGAGGAGGAGAGATAAAGAGATTTATGGGCTTAGAAGAAACTAAATTACTTTAATGAACTATTAATAATAAAATAAAAAGGAAATAATGAAATTGATACAGTATATACAAAACCGTATTAAGCTCCCAGGACGACATCACCAGCACACACTGGGGAAGTCCCAGACTGGACTCAGCAACAGATGGGAACTGAATTCCAGAGCTGGAGTCAGAAGCCCACAGACTGGGATCAAAGGCAGATGAACAGCCAGTCTCCTCCTCGGACATCGTCCATTGAAGAAAAAGAGCTGACCCTTTGATCCCTCAGCTTTTATACTGAGCATGAGGCAGATGGGATGGAAACCCTGTTGGTCAATTTTGGATCACCTGTCCTGTCCGCTCCTCCCTGCAGGTGGGACCCCTCTACGTTTTTCCACTTCTGACCCTCCAACGGGGCAAATAAAGTTAGCTGACCTTGGTTGTTATAGCAAAAAGTGTAAGCCAGAGCGTCTCTGCATACCATTCCTTGGCATGAACTATAAACATAGGTCTTATCACTCTGAGAACAAACAGTTTTCTACACAATACACTCTCAGTTTCAGAGAGTTAGAAGACGTGTAGCTTATTAAAATTATTGAACAGAAAGTTGGTTCTGTTCTACCTCAAACCAGGACAACTACCCTCTGTGGTTAAATAGAATTACTTCAGGTATTTCTGTCCTAAAATGCCCAACTATAATAAAGTTAGTTTTACTATGCCTAAAATAGAAATAATTTCATGCTTAAGGCTTAATTTTATCTGTGATAAGATATAAACTGCTAAATTTAATACTGCTGTTATTATACTAGAGTCTAATATGTAAATAGAAACAACTGTGAAATAGGGAAGTAAAACATTTAATAGACAACGTTATTCTTTTTAATCAAATTTGAAAAAGGGCAATAACAAAATTTTAGGGAAATCTACAAAGCTTAGTGCTACACCATACTTTTCCATGGAAATTTTGAAAATTCACTTTCTAATTCTTATAAGATCATAAGATAGAAAATTCTGCCCCAGTGTTTAAAACTATGAACAACAGGAAGCAAAATGAGGACAGTTTTTGTAGAAGGTTTTGATATTTAGCTTTGTAGAAAATTCAGAACAAATATAGAATCCCATCCGTACTCACCAGTGCCATTTGGTGCATGGTAAATTAACAAGGAGTATATTTTAGAAATGGTGGTGGTAGCAACCGGTTTTAGTTACTTTTTTTTTTTCTCCATATACTTGAAGCAGGTTATTCAGTCTTTTTCTCATTCACATTCTTAGAAGAAAAAGAAAGAGAGAAAGGAAGAGAGAAAGGAAAAAAGAAAGAACAAAAGAAAGCAAGCAAACTCAAGACCATTTCTTTCTTTTATATCAGGAAGGTTACACAGTTAAGAACTCAAATTCAAAGAACAACAAAATTTAGGTTTCAGTTACACAACTGATAGCTGAAGTTAGAAGCACAAAAAAAATTTTAGCAGATGCACCTGTTATCAAAGGACAAAATATATAAATGTCCTGAATTATAAATGCTAGTAGCCTTAATATTTAATTTAAGCTTATTCTTTGTTCATATGTAAGAAATATAACGGGTAACATAAAAATTTCATTATTCATCAATCTATGTTGATTGTGATATCAAAGTCAATCCCTTGCTTTGTGATACCAAGGTCACAAGAATTCATGGAGTTATGTTATGTGAGATTATGAAAGGTAATCTTTTAATATTATCCAGTATATTTATCTTTGCATAAAACCATAAAAATGAATGACAGAAAATGTAGAAAAAGTAGTCTGTAGGTGACTAATACATATTGTCATTTGGCAAACTTTTCTTGCAATCATAATTTATCTGTGATAATAGACATGGCATTTTAACGTAAATAATTTCTGCGTTTGCTCTAATGTAATTTTAATAACTTTACAGTAATAATAAACTGTGAGGAGAATAAATAAGTTGGAGTAAAAAATCCAACCAAACAAACATGTAAAATTAAGATATAACTGAGTACCTCTCTGGAAGTGAATCAGTGTTGTAGCGTAGGAAGTGTTTGTAGTGAATATGGCTATACAAATACCAGAGCCAACTGAATGTGCTGTTATCAGAAGCTCAGCTATGAATTTTTGTTTTTGCCAAAAGCTGAGCTACAAATCTCACGACAGGAAAGTTTTATCTAACCTACTATGGCATCACAGCCATTTGAGGTAATATACATGTAGAATAACTACTTTTGATGGATTTAGGTTTACAGCAGTCTAGACAAATTAAATGTTTCTGGAATTACTATATTGCCCAGATGTATTTAATCATGATGATCATGATAATCATGATAAAGCATCATGACACAACATATTTCCTATAAGAACCTTTCCTATAAGAATCCTATAATTTCCTATAAGAATCCATTTTGCCATGAAATGCACCACTTTTGGTGCTTTCAAAGAAAAATACCTTTTAAGTACACTTTTTTTTGTTTTTTTGGTTTTTTTTTCTCTTTTTTTCAATGTCTTGGAAATATCTTTGGTTCAGTAATAATAAGCAAGCGGTAAGGTCTCTTCACTCCTGCAACAACAACAAAAAAATTAAAGTTATTCTTTATGTCTTAAAATTAGTCATTTGAACCACTATAGGAGATATTAATTTTTTTTTCAAATTTGTGAAGAAATACACTACTTCTATTTAAAGTGTAATTTAATTTGGAAATGTGGAATTTCTTGTTGAGAATTGACAAGACACCAACTTTTAAAATAAGTATTTACCAGTATCCTTGAGGTTTGGAGATGCTTTTAGCTCAAAAAATGGTTTCCCTCTGCATTCGGTAGTCTAAAAGATTCTGCTTGGAATATTTTTTTTTTTTTCATAGAATCATATGATCATTTAGGTTGGAAAAGATGTTTAAGATTGAGTCCAACCATAAACCTGTCATGATTTGGGCTGGGTTGGACAATGAAAAGACAATAGATGTTCTCCCCCATCTCTCACTCTAAGGAGAGGAAGGAGAAAGATAAAGACATCTATGAGTTTAGAAAAAAAACCTGAACTACTTTAATGAAAAATTAATAATTAAAATAAAAAAGGATATAATAAAATACATACAATATATACAAATATACACAAAGGTTGGAAAGGACCTTTCAGATAATCTAGTCCAACCATCAACCTAACACTGACAAAACCCATCACTATACCATATCTCTAAGCACTATGTCTACCCGTCTTTTAAATACCTCAAGGGATGGAGACTCAACCGTTTCCTTGGCAGCCTGTTCCAATATTTGATAACCCTTTCAGTGAAGGAATTTTTCCTAATATCCAATCTCAACCTCCCCTGGCACAACTTGAGGCCATTTCCTCTCTGTTACTTAGAAGAAGAGATCAAACCCCACCTCACTACAACCTCCTTTCAGGTAGAGAGTGATAAGGTCTCCCCTCAGCTTCCTTTTCTCCAGACTACCCAGTTCCCTCAGCTGGTCTTCATAAGACTTGTGCACTAGGCCCTTCACCAGCTTTGTTGCACTTCTTTGGACACACTCCAGCACCTCAGTATCTCTCTTGTAGTGAAGGGTACAAAACTGAACACAGTTTTTGAGGTGTTCCTTTCTTTTCCAAGCATCTTTGGCATGTTATTAATTCAGCTAAACTTGTTTAGTGGATGTTAATTATGCACTAGTTGAGGGCATTGCTTAACATCTCACTCAAGAGGCAAGTTGCTTGAATGATTTCATGATTTAATATTTTAATCCTTATTGCTCGGATGAATCTAAGAGATTCTAGAAAAGGGTAGTACTGGTGTTATGAGAAATATCTGTTTGTGCCAGTACTGTGTTTCAGACTGCTATGTTTTAGCTATACAACAAATGCTTATAACCAGTTTGTAGCAAAAAGCTAAGAGAAATGCCATCTTCTTGACCAAAAGAGCATGATGAGATACTTCTAGTTAATTCTGGATCTCTTCAGGAATGCAGTGCCTTTTCAACAGTTTTTTTTAAAAAGTTTTAACGTGTTTAAAGAGAGACTTTTTGAAAGAATAAAATAGCACAGGCAAAGTACTCAAATCAGGGAGAGGTAATATAGTATAAAATGTGTTCATATTTTATTTTATTTTATTTTATTTTATTTTATTTTATTTTATTTTATCCTTATTCATCACATTTTACAACATTCACAATGGTCTACATTTTAGAAATACTAAATATTAAATTCCAATGCATAATAAGTATCTTAATAAAATAAATATCTTCAGAGAACACTGTGAAAAATGTGATACAAATTCACCTGGAATCTGCCACAGTGCCACTATTCCAGATCCTACCTAGACGTGGCTAGCTGTGTTGTTTCTGTGTATGAAACTGTGCATTACTTAAAATATTTTAAATCATTGCATAATCCTTGAGCATGCAATGGTTGAGGTCATTTCAATATTTATATAATTAATCTACTGAAATCATTCCCACACAAATACTTATTATTATTCTACTACCTACTATAATGACTTAATTAAAAGCATCTTAGAAAGGGCATAAATTGCTTATTTTGAGTGCTTGACAAATTATAATGTTAGCATTTGGCAATGGGACACATACACACTAAGAACACTGTAGAAATGTACAATAAAATAAAACTGATGCATTGATAAAAACAATTAACAGTTAATGATGCCTAAATGTAGTAATTCATATGATTTTATTTTTGTTTAATTCCTGCTAAGTATAAATATTTTCATGCTTAATTTAACTTATATTATTAGTGAAACTCAAAGATGCCTATTTTTCATGGTAATGATGTTGTCTGTTTTATAAAATGCCTTTACTTACAAATGTGATAATTGACCTGAATAGGACAGTCTGTTTTTATAATTGCAAGCAAAAAATAAAAATATATGCAAACAGATTAACTTCATTTAAGCCACTTGTTTGAATCTTCATACTGGTGCTAGATAGTAAAAATTTTAAGGCTTTTGTTTTTTTTTTTTTACTAAAATCTAACATATTGCTCCAAAAAAAGCCCTCAAGCCTGTCAGATCAAATTGCTGTAATATATTAGCTCTGAGACCATATCATGCGTACTAAGTGAATCTTATGCATTGGTCTGTCCCCATGTGTCTGCTCAGATTCTTAGACCAACATCCTAGAATAACATGTTAGAATTATAACGTATCAGAATAACTAGCATTCTGGAGCGTCTCAATGTGTATGAATCCTTCCCGAGGCAATTAAACAGGGGCTAACATTGCGAGAAGGACTGTTCTGTACTTCCGTTTTTCCTCACTCTTGAGTGTCTTGGCCTTCATTTATTTGTCCCTGAGTTGGTTTTTTTTTTCTTTTTTCTGGATAACCTGCTTCAAAACTTCCTTTTCTCAAAATTTGGTTAAGAATCAAATAAATAAATTAACTATACATACTGACTTCTAAGTCTTGGGGCAAATTGCTTCATCACATGGAATGTCTTCTTGCAGGTGTCGTCAGAATCAACACCATAGACTGCAGAGCGTATTTCTATTTTCAACTATATCTTTTAACTTTTATTGCACAGTACTTTGAAAACTTTTGTTACAATAATTCTAAGTGACTGTTTCTCAAAAATTTACATATCAAAAATTCAAGGGGAGCAAGGTTTATCTAAATGTCGGAGAGTACTATGTGTGAAACTTTATTCAATCCCATGTATGTTAATGCAAAACAGATTATATTTAAGAAGGAAGAAGGAAATAATATGGTTTTATTTCTGCATTAAATGTAATATTTCTGATGGCTAACATTTTTGTCTTCTTCAATGTAGTTACCAAAGACCATTTTTCATTACATACCACCTTACACTAGGGATAAGTTAGACTATGAACTTTTGTACATAAAACACATTTCATAAAAATAGGAGCTTCTTCCCCCACAGTGGTTGCTGTATGTTAGAAGGTCATCTGCAAATTTACCATGTTTTCTGCTCTTCAGAAATAAATAATGCCTTTAGAAAAAATAATCTTCACACCCACATACTGTCAATTATTTTTTAAAAGTGTACTGTGTATAGCATCACTGCATTAATTAAATTTTTCTATCCTTAGTCAGAAAGAAAATTTTCAGCCATTTTATTTGTGGTTAAACTAAATGAAGCCTGCATGGATGGGTGATAGATTTAGCTCTTCCTGTTTGCTATAATATGAATGCTTAAAAACATCTCTGTGGATATCGAATACAAGTTTCTGATGCACTGAAATACTTCAAAACATTAAAGTTGATAACAATATACTGCACTATAGCAAAACATATGCACTGACTCATATTACCTTAAAACCAGAGACGAAAAAGAAGAAAAGCAACTTTTATTTTGATGCTTGTAACATTTTACAGAGGCTACCAAGTGCTTTCAAACATTTGGTTCAAAAATAGCAGCCTGCATTTCCTGATTTCTTTTTGTGGGAAAAGCTTATTAAGTCCTCACACATTTTTTTTTCTGACATCTGGTTCATTGGCTTTGGATGAGAAATAAAGATTCTATCTTAGATCAGTTTAAATCAGTATGTCCAAGAAAGAAGCCAAATATTTAACCATGTGTTGTACTGAAAGCAAAAACTTTTTGTATCGAAGATATCTCTAGTTTCAGATTTTTCCTGGTACAGGTTTGAGTTGAACCTGGTATTCTAGCAATGACTTTTTCTTTAAAGTCAATACTAGCAATAAAATATTGTCTGTGTTTGACTCTGCTTAATCTGTTACTAAAAGACTATTTCAAATGTCTCCAACAATTTACACAAGATCTAACACACTGTAGTTTAATGAATTGTAAAAAGATCACTTGAGATACCCTCAGTAATTACATCTTGTTCGGAGAAAGATACATTCTCCCTCTCCATTCACTGTCAGGTGCAAATGTATAAAATGCTGCCAGTAAGTATCACAGGTAAAAGGTCATGTTATTATTGGTCACTAACCATTTCCCACTCCCTGTTTAGGTTCCCCCCCTTTTTTTTTCTTGTCTACACCAGAGAAGTGACTCAGATTGAAGTCATCAGCTTGAGGTGATAGCTCTGGCGGTGTTACACTTACCTATGCTGTTCAACAGCTGTCAAGGTGCTGTCTGAAATAGATGTAAGTGGAAACAGTTTTCATCATTTACTGATTTAAAGGAAAAATGCATATTTTTTCCCATTTCTATCAAAGGTTGGATGTTATTTTTCCATGCACTTAATAATAGCTTTTCTGTACTAAACTAAAATCTTTTACTTTTAAATTAGAAAAAATAAATAATGTGCATTTTCTTTAAATGCTTCCATCCTAGACTACTATCTGGTTACACTTTTGTTATGTAAAGTCACTTTATGCTATTTTAAATTTTAGTCTCCCTTCAGCATTTTGTCTTTATTATATATTTAGTAGTCGTAGTTTAGAATGGCGCGTCCAAGTGAGATAGTACTCTAAAACCATACTAGAACTGCTAGAATTAACAACTCAAATGTCTTACAAAATTATTTTTCTGTCTTTCTTTGTCACAATACTTTTACCATGTGAAAAGAAAGCAGGTGCTAGAATCTCTCATTGTAAATGACTGAATATAATTTCGTAAATAGAAGGGAAGGTTATATTGTACATTGCTGATTCCTGCACAGGAAAAGTCTTTCTTCTTCCGTATGATACGCTTGAGTTTGGAGAATATAATCTTTACCATGTAGAATATCACTATAAAATGCAAGAGCAGTGCACAAAAATATATATTTTATCAGATATCATAAGGACAATAACAGGGAAGCAGGTTTTCTTCCAGGGTGACTGATATTCAGTAGATGGTATCAGTTTTTCTTTAAAGTATTTAATCGTTTTCTAGAGTACAATGTAGCAGTTGGCATTGAATTTGAATATTTGCAATATTAATATTTTAGCATATGTTAGAGAGAAAGGAAATTTCTTCCCAAAAGTATTTGTCATCATGATATTGACAGACCAATGCATGGATATTAGTCCATACAAACCAGCACTTCACGATTTACTAAGTCCCATTTAAACAGTGATCGGAGGGACAGGAGGGGAAGGGAAGGGAAGGGAAAACAACAACAAAATTTATCCAGAAAAAAAAATTACAATAAAAAAGTAGAAATTACCAAAAGAGGAAAAAAAAAATAAAAATCACTACAACAACAGAAAAGTGATTTTCCATTCAGTTTCCTCCTTTCTCAATTTAGATGTACAAGTGGCACAAGAGTTTTATTTGCAAGTGCTTCACAGTTGTGTCCTACACTGTTTAACTATACAGTCCTAAATAGCTTACGGTACTTTATAGATTGACAATTTCATAGGTGATTCAGCTACAGGGTGCACTGTCTCCGTGGTAAGAAAATTCAGAATGCTTCAGAACATAAGTTATAGATTTGCCTTATAAATGATAGTGCTGAAAAATTATAGATATATTCACTCAGCTTTTGGAAGCAATTAATTCACTCCAACTGTGCTCAAGTTCACTAAGATCTTGATAACAGGGTTACTAGAAATAGTGTGAAAACAAAAATGTTAAGTAGTTTTTATTCATGACAACTTGATTCTAAGATTTAAGTCCATTCAGCCATGAGAGGATACACCATAATTCATTCTGCATCCTAATTTCAGTGGCAAATGACAATGTTAAATATGAAATGCAAAGAATTATTCAAAGACATTTAGTGGACAGCAATGATGTAATAGCAAACTTGAGAAAATAAGGATCTTAACATACAAGTTTAATTTAATTCCATTAATTAACATTTTAGATGCTGATGTACATGTTTTTATGTACTTAATAATGTTTGGGTTTTAAAAATCCAGAAATCAAAAAGTTTTTATTTTATGTGGTGCTATCTCTGGTGTGAATGGATGAGTTCTTACTGCTTTACAATGTATTGCTGGGGTTATGCAAAATAATTAAAGGGAAGACCTTTTAAATAAGTAATTATAATTTCCATTGAAGTTAGTAATGTGTATCATGACTACATGTATATGTATATGTACAGGTATATATTTATGTAATTATAAATTTTATTTGGAAAACCTTAATTACCAAATAAGCTTGATACATGATGGTGAGCATGAAATAATGACAAAATTGTAATTCTATTTTTAAAATACACTGTGAAAAGTAACACAGATCTTATCTTGCTGTTAGCTGTTCTGTATTCTTCCCTAATTTTCTTTTATCTCAAATACTGAAATCTGTTATTCCAGATTATATCATGTGTATTTTACATTTGGTATAACTTCAAAGGTCATTATATGTAAAATATTTTAATGTTTGTTTTAACCTCTGTTACCTTTACATAATATTTGAACGTAATATTTGAATACCTGTTAGTTGTACGATTCACTGAAATCTATCAGATCAGGTATGATCCATACCAGTTTCTCTATGCTTGTATAATGAACTGCCGTTGTGGGAAAAGTAAAGACAACAAAAAAAAGAAATATTATCTCTAGATATGTGTATTGTACTGCCTCAACAATAATTATTCTATGTGCTAATTAGGGAAATTTATTAACAGTGTTAAACTAGCAATTTCTTAATGTAGCAAATTAGAAATACCTTCTGTTCACTCACACAAATTCACACCTTTTGATACTCTTACTAAAACAACACATGGAATGGCTGTTTAAGACTAATATCAGCCATTTGCTAATTTGAACAGAATTAGCAGTTTTTAAAGCATTATATTAAAGGAAACAATTCATTTTCTAAGGAACTCTTTTCGCATGGAAGCATATAAAACCTCTTCACACCAGAGATCTCTAATTGTCTTTCATTCTTTGTTTAATTTTAATGAAACGTGCATCCATTTCTCAATCCAGAATGTAAAAGTGTCTTTAGAACTCACAACTCCATGCTGTTTCCCTGTGTTATGGTTGAGGATGAAGAGAAGACTGATATGGACGACCCCCACGACAGTGGGTGTCTGCTATAGGTCCCAGAAAGAACAAGCGGATCAGGGCCTCTATAGACAGCTGTGACTAGCCTCACGTTCGCAGGCTCTGGTCCTCATGGGGAACTTTAGCCACCCTGGTATCTGCTGGAGGGAAAACACAGCAGGGCATAAGCAATCCAGGGGGTTCCTGGAGAGTATTGATGACAACTTCTGGACTCAAGTAATAAAGAAGCCAAAGAAGGAGAGGTACTCTGCTGGACTTCATACTCACAAACAAGGAGAGGCCTACTGGGGATGTGTAAGCTGAAGGCAACATTGGATGCAGTGATCATGAGATGATGGAGTTAAGGATCCTGAAAGGAGGGCAAAAAGCAAGATCACAGTGCTGAACTTCAGGAGAGCAAACTTTAGCCTCTTCAAGGATCTTGGTAGAGTCCCATGGGATAAGGCCCTGGAGGGCCGAGGGGCTGGGGGAAGCTGGTTAGTGTTCAAGGATCACTGCTCCAAGTTAAAGAGTGGTCCATCTCAACAAGCAAGAGATCAGTTGAAAATGCGAGGCCTGTATAGATGAGTGAGGAGCTCCTAGCCAAACTCAAACACAAAAAGGAGGCATACAGAGGGTGGAAACAAGGATGAATAATGTTGGTCTACTTGGAAAATTATGGAAGATTAAAAAAGAAACAAAATTTTGCTAATATTCAGAAAGGATAGATAAGATAATTTAAGTAATTCTAGAACTAATTAAGTTAATACTATATTTTAGGTATATTAATAGAAATCCTGATACAGAATCAAATAAGGTATTAAAGTAAAGGAAAAGAATTCATAATAATCAGAATGGCTTTTTAGATAATGCTACTCCTACAAAACTGGATCCTTTTTTGATGAGACTGACAAAGCCACAAATGATTAGACCCTTGCTCAGCTCACCATTTAATGTCACAGTTGTGACATTGTGACTTTTAACAAACAGTATGTTTTAAGAAAAGTAGGTTTGTGAAGATGATTAAGGCATTGGAGCATCTGTCATATGGGGAGAGGCTGTGAGAATCAAACCTTGGAAGATGTTGCCAAGAGATTGCCTAAGTTCTGGAGTCTCCTCCCACCTTGGCAGTGTTCAAAACCTGACTGTACAGGGCCCTGAGCAACCTGCTGCAGTTGCCCCTACTTCAAGCAGGGGGGCTTGGACTACTTGACTTCCAAAAGTGTCTTCAAACATCATTCATTCTGTGATTCTGTGAAAACTAGGAGATATTGCACGGATGAATTATTACTGGACAGACATATTTCAAAACATAGCTGTCTGTGGGGAACTGTGTTTGAATAGCACTTTTCCTAGGGGGAGTCCAAACTGACTGATATTAAAAACAGCAATATTAAAATTTACATAAATGCTCTCTAAGTAAATATCAGTTCACAATTTATTACATTTACAGATGACTTAAAGACTGACAGGATGATAATTAATGAAGAAGAGAGAGTAGTCATAAGGAAGATTTGTATTGAAAAATGAACTAGCCTCATTTAAAGAATAAAAAATAAAAAAAAAATCTTCTAAAAATAAGAAATTTGTAAGTATAGACTAGGAAACCGTATCATAGAAAGCAGCAACTATAATAGGCTCTAAGGGTCATGCAATTTCCTGTGCAACTCTGCAGAAAAATAGGGTGATCTTTGGAGGAATAAATAGAAAAATAGTGAATAAGAGTGAGAAGGAGATTTTAGCTCCCTTATGACATTAATGAGTTATGAGTTTAGTGTGCACATTTTTAAAGGAAATTGTAAAGATTCTAAGAAAAAATCAGGAGAAAAAAGAAAAACAAACAAACAAACAAACAAACAAAAAAACCCCAAAGAAATTGCACCAGTTAGCACATCTTGTCAGAAATAAGACAGATTTCTGTAGAATGCAATAGAAAAAGCCAGGAGAAAAAAAAAATAGTATCTGGGACTTAAAAACTGAAAAATTGAAATGGAAATTAAGTCCAAAGTTGTTTGGAATATTTTTTTGGTTTTTTGTTTGTTTTAAGAAGGTTTAATAGACACAAGAAATGGTTAAATATCTGTGTTTGGGTATCTTCAAAATGTATGAGATGTTTTCCTGAATGTAGCTTTACTCAAATATATGATTGTGTGTTCCATACACATAGTACTGAACAAAATATAAGGCAAGAAGATACACAGGATGTGGAATAAACAGACCTAGCTTTGTCTGCTCAGCTTTCACTCTGCATCAACTTAGAAAAGCTAGTAAAATCAAGGAACTTGCTACTTACTATATGAATGTATTTTGTACGTAAATGTTATGATCCTTCTGAAAACATGAAAATAGTATTTTGAAATATAAGGTGAAAGATTTCTAATCAGAACAGGAAATTCTTCAGGCACTTTCCAATAGGAAGATGAAATAAAAAAGCCCCATGTCTTAAAAGCCAGTACTATCATGAAACAACATTTTAGGAAAGATATAATACAAACCATACACTCAAGTGAAATTCACATCAGTTTATTCATACATTGGTTTCAACAGTATAAAGACCATTAAATATCCTAGTTTGACTTTCTGAATATCACAACTTACAGTATTTTACTTTATCAATCTTGTATTAAACCTAAGAAAGAATGGTGTTACAGTAAATAGAATCATAGAATCATAGAATTGTTGAGGTTGGAAGGGACCTTTAAGATCATCGAGTCCAACCTTTAGCCTACCCTGACAAGAGCCACTTCTAAACCATGTCCCTAAGTGCCCCATCTACCCTTTTTTTAAACACCTCCAGGGATGGTGAATCCACCACCTCCCTGGGCAGCCTATTCCAATGTTTAATAACCCTTTCAGTGAAAAAATGTCTCCTAATATCCAATCTAAACCTCCCCTGACGTAACTTGAACCCGTTTCCCCTCGTCCTATCACTTGTCACCAGGGAGAAGAGGTCAGCCCCCATCTCTCTACAACCTCCTTTCAGGTAGTTGTAGAGGGTGATAAGGTCTCCCCTCAGCCTCCTCTTCTCCAGGCTAAACAACCCCAGCTCCCTCAGTCATTCTTCATAAGGTTTGTCCTCCAGACCCCTCACCAGCTTAACCAGAATAAGTTTCAGAACCAGATTAAGTTTCAGAAAATTTTTCATCTTAGTGTGAAATTATTAAGAAATGGAGATCTCAGTGCACGACCTCCAGTGGCATTTTTTCCAGTATTTAAATATTGTTTCCATATGAAATCACTTTCCCTTTGAAGAACAAGGCCACATTTCTTAAACAACTGGCTACAGCTCTCAGCTTTTAGTTATTACACCATCCTTTGGTGCTCTCAAGATCCATTTTGCACCAAGGATTCTCTTTATCATGAGGAGGTTTATACTGCAACATAATCCGTTTAATGAATTAAATGTAGTAAGCTTATCATAAAGGCATTTTTACAGTTGTTGAACCATTAAGTCATTACTTTTACATACTACCCTCAAATCTTCAGTGTTTTTGCTGGAGATATCAAAACTTAATATTAGTCTTCACATTTTATTGACCTGCTTACTGTTTTTGTATTAATTCATACAAGATATGAATCACACAGTCTCTCACAGCATTAAACTGAGTGCTTATGTTCTATTTATTGTCCAGCATGCCATCTAAATCACTTTCAGAGCCTTTGCTCTCCAGTATAGCATTCAGTGTGGTGTTCAACAGGTGGTAATCTTCTGATTTGTTATCAGAAGATTATCTTGTAGGCAGTTTCTGTTGCTGCAGAGATCGCCCTAACCAAAAGTCACTGAGGGATCAAAGGATCAAAGCCACAGTTTCTACAGTATTGACTTCAGCGGAAAGACCTTAAAAAAAAACATCTGACCTTCCTCTACGTGCTTCTTCTGAGTTCTTGGGTACACTAAAAAATTGTGAACATGTAAAAGCATACAAGTTTGAGAATTTTCCCCATAATACCGGAAATGTTATGGTACCAAGGTGTGTATTTGAAGTCTAGGCGTTCATTGTTAAAGGAATTATGATTCATATTTTTAATTCATAAGTGTAATCAGTATAATTACACATCATTGTCAATTATTATCCTAATTCCACAGATGGTGAGCTGAGGCAGAGAGATTAGCATAGAAATAGAGCTTACTGAGGAAAGAGTGAGGAAACTTATTTTTCACTATTTTTTTTTCATTCAGTTAAAAGAGTACTATGGAATTTCAGCAGGTGCTCAGTCAGCAACAACAATCCTTCAGGTCATTGTATTTTTTCCTTTCTTGGGTAGGTCAGAGTGTGTTTCTACCAGTCTTCTACCTTCATCTCCTGCATGTGCCCAGCTCAGGCCACCTCAGAAATCCAGTTACCATACTAGTAGATTAACAGCACAGAGAAAAATTGCCTTCTGTCGTTTCTTGTGCAAAGCTTTCATTCTCTATATCAAATGAAGAAAAGATACTGCTCATTTCTATGCCAGAGGCTGCTTAGTCTGCATGGCATCATAGGTGAACTTATTTCTGATGTTCTATCAAAAACTGGCTGAAAACAGATGAACTTTGACTTATCCCATTCGTAATTAGCAAGATTTTTGTAGGGAGACCCAACAGGGAGAAATGTCTTTTTTTCAAATTTCAAGTTGCAACTTTGAAATACAACATTATTACAATTTAATAAAACCACAAATAAAACCTCAAAGCCCCCTATAAACCTCCTAAAAAAACAATTAATGTAACCGTGTTCACAGATGGGGTTTGAATTTCAATAAATAAATGTAATTTGGCCTGAGGTAGAAGTCCAGTGAAAAATTAAATCCAAATAAATGTTTAAAGAAAATGTTATAAAATAGAAAAAAATATGTTAACTTTACATGTTCCTTTAAAAAAAAAAAGTATCAGACAAACTCAGCAAGAAGCAACAGAAGCTGTTTCAAGTTGTAATAATTCAATAACTTTGAGAACATAATTGAAAATGCTATACTAGTTGTCCTGGTTTGAGGTAGAACAGAAGCATTTTTCTTTTCAGTAACTTTACTTTTCAGTTAAGTCTCTTCTACTTAACTGCACTCTCTGAAATTAATGGCATATTTTTCAGACCGTGCCTGCTTTCAGAGTGATAACATCTGATATTTATAGTTAATACCAAGGAATGACACGCAGAGAGGCTCTTGCTTATACTTATTCCCATAACAGCAAAGGTCAGCTAATTTCGTTAAGTGTCGCATTGGAGGACTGGAGGTGGAAGAGCATAAAGGAGTTGCACCTGGGGGGAGGACCAGATAGGACAGGTGACCCAAAACTAGCCAACAGGGTATTCCATCCCATCAGCATCATCCTCAATATAAAAACTGAGAGATCAAAGGGGTCAGCCTCTGACCAGCATCTGAAGAGGGCTCTGTCTGTTCATCTGCCTTTGATCCTGATGCATGCGCTTCTGAAGCCAGTTCTGGAATCTAGTTCCCATCCGTCACTGAGTCCAGTCAGGGATTTCCCACTGCCTGCTGGTGATGAGATCATCATCCTGAGAGCTCGGTACTGGTTTTGTATATATTGTATAGATTTCATTATTTTCTTATTAATATTATTATATTTTCCATTTATTGTTAATAGTTTGTTTCATATTCCATTAAAGTAGATTAGTTTCTTTCCAACCCATAGGTCTTTCTCCTTATTCTCTCTTTTCTTTTCTGGGTAGAGAGAGAAGTTAAAAGAGAGCATCTGTCATTCTGTTTAGTGAACAGCCCAGCCTAAACCATGACACTGGTGTTATGGTATTATTAAGTAAATCATAGAATGCCACACAAGTTGGTTTTATGCTGAAACCATCTTTATAGTTACTGACAGGTTAGTATTTCATTTCAATTATATAGGTGAAAATCTTTAATAATTGCTAGCAATGACAGTTATGAACTTCGAATAGCTCTAAATAAAATATTAATGCTGCAATTATTCAGAAGCATAACAAAAAAGGCTTTTAAAATTCTCACGGGATTTATGCTCATTATCATCAAATTTATGATTAACTAGAAATGCCAATACTATTAATTCATTATATTTAATTCCTTATTTAAATGCCTGACAAGAAAATTTTAATTCACATTTCATCTGTAACCATTGGCCATAACTTTTTAGCATCCCTGTAGTTCTAAAATTACATGTTAAAATTGAGGAAAGTAAAACTATAGTTTCAGGAAAGAGCATTTAGTTTAGCTAGCTATCAGATAGCTAGGTGTATTCCCCCTTCACAGGGGAATGTTCAGTCTTTTAACTACAAATATGATGTGGAGAAAAATGTAAGCATTCTATGAGTTTATTTTTATTCCATTGTTAACAATTTTATGGAGCAAATTTACAAGTTAACAAATTTTATGGAGCAGCTCATCTTGAGCGCCATCACGCAGCACATACAGGACAGCCAGGTAATCAGGCCCAGTCAGCATGAGTTTATGAAAGGCAGGTCCTGCTTGACTAACCTGATTTCCTTCTATGACAAGATGACCTGTTTAGTGGATGAGGAAAAGGCTGTGGATGTTGTCTACCTGGACTTTAGTAAAGCCTTTGACACCATTTCCCACAGTATTCTCCTGGAGAAACTGGCTGCTCATGGCTTGAATGGGTATATGCTTCACTGGGTAAAAAACTGTCTGGATGGCTGGGCCCAAAGAGTAGCGGTGAATGGAGATAAATTGAATTGGTGGCCTGGACTCAGTATTGGGGACAGTTCTGTTTAATACCTTTATCAATGATCTGAACAAGGGGATTGAGCACATCCTCAGTACGTTTGTATATGACACCAAGTTGGGTGGGAGCATTGATCTGCTTGAGGGTAGGAAGGCCCTAGAGAGTGATCTGGACATGCTGGATCAATAGGCTGAGGCCAATTCACAGAACCACAGAAGCACAGAATGATTGGGGTTGGAAGGGACTTTCAGAGATCACCTAGTCCAACCCCCCTCCTAAAGCAGGTTCACCTAGAGCAGGTTGCACAGGATCGCGTCCAGGCAGGTTTTTAATATCTCCAGAGAAGACAACTCCACAACCTCTCTGGGCAGCCTGTCCCAGTGCTCTGTCACCCTCAAAGTAAAGAAGTTTTTCCTCATGTTCACATGGAACTTCCGGTGTTTCAGTTTGTGCTCATTGCCCCTTTGTCCTGTTTCTGGGCACCACTGAGAAGAGTCTGCCCTTTAGATATTTGTAAGCATTGATGAGATTCCCTCTTAGTCTTCTCTTCTCCAGGCTAAACAGACCCAGGTGTCTCAAGTGTCTCAGCCTTTCCTCATGAGAGATGCTTCCGTCCCCAGATCTTCTTTGTAGCACTCTTCTGGACTCATGCCAGTAGTTCCTTGTCTTTCTTGAACTGGGGAGTCCAGAACTGGACACAGTACTCCAGATGTGGTCTCACCAGAGCAGAGTAGAGGGGGTAGATGACCTCCCTCTACCTGCTGGCCACACTCTTTTTAATCCACCCCAGGATACCATTGGTCTTCTTGGCCACAAGGGCACATTGCTGGCTCATGGTCAACTTGTTGTCCACCACGTCTCTCAGCTTCTCCACAGAGCTGCTTTTCTGCAGGTCAACAGCTAACCTATACTGGTACATGGGGTTATTCCTCCCTAGGTGGAGGACCCTACACTTGCCCTTGTTGAACTTCATTAGGTTCCTCTCCACCCAACTCTCTAACCTGTCCATGTCTCACTGAATGGCAGCACATCCTTCTGGTGTGTCAGCCACTCCTCCCAGTTTTGTGTCATCAGCAAACTTGTCGAGGGTACACTCTGTCCCCTCATCCAGGTTACTGATTAATAGTCTGCCTTAATTCTGCCCAGGTTCTTGCTTGCGGTGTCATTCATACCCACATGAAAGAGTGACAGTGGATAGTTTTTTTGACAAGGTGTGGCACCCTCTCAGCGATGTCTTGGATCTTAGCTTCTGGAAAGCAGCATACCTCTCATGACTCCCTGTCAGGTCAGCAGATGGGTGCCTCAGTGCTCTTTAACATAAAGTCACTCACTACTAGCTCTCATCATTTCTTTTTATGGTATCCATTGTGTATTACTGGTACAGTTTCCCCTTGCAGATCTTGCTCATGGGTGTCTATAGCTGTTAAAGTTTCATATCTGTTTATGGTTATGATGCTGGAGGGTGGAGACTGAAGCAGAATCCTGCTTTTGTGGGTCACCAGGGTCCAAGGTGCCTCATTCTCAGTGGTATCCGCTACAGGAACATGGTTATGAAACCACTTATCTATCTCCATTTCAGCTCCTCGAATACTGCACAGCCTTTTAACATTTTTCTGTACCTAAGTACCTACCTTTTCACCAGGAGAAGGGGCTGGGCACTCACTGCAACCTACCACTTGTACTGAAATCTCTTTCCTTACCGGTACCATCTGGGCGGATGCTTTTAACTCTGAGGTGGGTGCCCACCACTTTGGCAGAGACCTAGAGCACTTCCTTGGGCTGTGAACCTACAAGCAGGTTGCAGGGCCTTTCCTGCATGCTCTCCTGTGAGAATTAGTGTGCAAACTGATGTGCCATGTGCTGTTTGCAGTGCTCCTGGTCACTCATGTTCCTGGGGCCTTTTAAATCTCCCATGGTTGCTCCCGGCAGTGCCAAAGCTTGTCAGCCTCACTCGTGAGAGCTGCCAGCTCCTGTGAGGGATCTCTACTCTTCCCCGGGTTTCCCTGGCATTGGGAAACCCCCATCCTCCTTAATCTAGTGCTCAGCACAGAATTTACCATTGCCACCACTGCGTTCCTCACCGACAGAGGAGCCTCAATTGTATGAGATTCAACAAGGCCAAGTGCTGGGTCCTGCACTTATGTCACAACAACCCCATGCAGCGCTACAGGCTTGGGGAAGAGTGGTTGGAGAGCTGCCTGGTGGAAAAGGATCTGGGGTTGTTGGTCAACTGCCAACTGAATAAGAGCCAACAGTGTGTCCAGGTGGCCAAGACGGCCAACAGCATCCTGGCCTGTATCAGGAATAGTGTGGCCAGCAGGACTAGGGAAGTGATCATCCCCCTGTACCCGACACTGATGAGGCCCCACCTCAAGTACTGTGTTCAGTTTTGGGCCCCTCACTACAAGAAAGACATTGAGGTGCTGGAGCACATCCCAAGAAGGGCAACAAAGCTGGTGAGGGGTCTGGAAAACAAGTCTTACGGGGAGCAGCTGAGGGAACTAGGGTTGTTTAGCCTGGAGAAAAGGAGGCTGAGGGGAGACCTACAACTACTTGAAAGGAGGTGGTAGTGAGGTGGGGGTCGGTCTCTTCTCCCAAGTAACAGGTGATAGGACGAGAGGAAATGGCCTAAGTTGCGCCAGGGGAGGTTTGAATTGGATATAAGGAAAAATTCCTTCACCAAAATGGTTGACAAGCATTGGAACAGGCTGCTCAGGGAAGTGGTTGATTCACCCTGGAGGAATTTAAAAGACATGTAGATGTGGATTTTAGGGACACAGTTTAGTGGTGGACTTGGCAGTGTTAGGTTTACAGTTGGACTTGATTGTTTTAAGGGTCTTTTCCAACCTAAACTATGCTATGATTCTAATAGCTTTTGCAGATGAGGTGGCGCTCTAATACTGTCACTCTAAACAGCATGGATCTTAACAGCATATTCCATACATCTATTTATGAGCATTTAGTTTAACATTGTAATATGTTTTAAAGCCCACAGTTATAGAAATGGCAGTAAAATGCACAATAAAAGAGCATCAGTTACATGAATGTAAATTAAAACACTTTCTCATAAAAAAATAAAGCAGTCTTGTTCGAAGTCACAATTTAGAGGGAGAAAAAAATCAGTACATATTTAATTTGCAAGGATACTTACTGCAGTTGCTCCACAACTGTCTGTAGTTATAGTGAAGAATAGTCCTACTATGTGATCTTTTTGGATTTCCAGGCCTAAATTCCCACTATCTTCTGATCTCTTTTTTAGGAGCCAAGGGTAATATTTTAACTGACATAGAGTTAGAACATTATTAAGTTCAAATTAATGATCCTGATATAGAATGATACATGTCTGTCTATCGCTTTTTCCAACTGCCTCCTTGTAGAACAATTTTGTATATGGTATCAGGTAAATGACTTGGCAGCAGAAGAAAAACAAATAGTAATTTAGTATAGGCTGAGTAATTCAATGAAAAAATAAAATAAAACCAGCAATGTTAAGGAAAAGAGGTAGCTAGAAATAAGAATTAAAATGACCAAGCAATTTGTCACTGAAGGATAGAGACAGTTCCCTACCCCAGAATGTTCAGATACTGTTAGGAAACTATTATTTGTGACCAAAGCTGGGCTGCCTTCTCTTCAGCTCATATCAATATGTTCTAGTCTTCTTAGCTTGAGCTTGAAAATCTTTCAAAATAAACAATCAACCTAAGTTATAGAAAGAGGTTCATAACAGATAAAGGAAAACAGGTTTAAGCTCTTTTCTGCTTCTCTTTAGGAACAATCTGGAAGATGAGTTTTCCTTGTTTCTGACTATTGTGTTAATCACTAGGGTGCCATGTGTGCTGTAACAAGTATCTTTCATTTTGAAATGGCTCTGGTTATTCCAATGGAAAGTTGGATTTTATACAGTTTAAATTTATGAAAAACTTTATTTAGCTCATTTAATAGGAAAATTGCCCACCAATTAAGACAAAGTGCATAGTTTTCTCACAGTTTCAGATGACTATTTTGAATTGACTAATGCCCAAATAGCAACTCGGATCAGAAACATTCAAAGTTAAGTAAAAAAAACCTGCTCCATTGACATCCCGTTCTGTGCTTATGTGAATTCCTGTTTTGCTCTTCCTACAGCTTTCTTGTTGTGAAGTTTCAGACTGAGGGAGAACGCATTCTGGTTTTGGAGATCCACATAAGATTAGCACACAAGGGCTGCAGTAGGAAGCAATGCAGCAGTCCCCTACTCCATCACATCTTCTTTCCCAGTAGTATCATTTCCACTGCTGCTGGAGTAGCTAAAGAAAAATGTATTTAAACAGGGTGATTTGCTCCAACATTTGTAGATGCAATAGTCTGAGTTTGATAGAAAGAGACACAAATGAGGCCAATATTTCAAAAGGCTGTTGCAATATTTCAAAAAGCTTTTCTGAGGAATAAGTAGATATAAGATCTCTGTATGTCAAGGAAAAAAAATAAGGAAAATATTGAGTTAGGGTGCAAAACAACAAAGAATAATAGTCAGAGACCAATGAAATAGAAAATCATTTAAACTGATTTGTTAGAAATTGAAATGTTACAAAGGAGTTACAGTTTTCCAAAGGAAAAATTAGTTCACTTTCTATGTATTTTACTCTGTGTGAAAGTTACCATTTCATACTTTTAAGTAGAAGATAATGACTGCATACTATTAATTTCTACATCATCAGGACAAAACGTATGAGTAGATAGTTATTGAGTATGAGGAAAAATGGGATGCTTGAATTTCAAATTTCAAGAATAAAAATGTGATAAGAGCTCTTTAAATTTAAAACTGGTACTGTAGAGTATGCCTTTGGAAAAGGTCCTCCAGAGCCCCGGACAATTTGAGTGAGAGAAGGTTAAAAAATGGCTGTAGGCACATGTTTTGCTGTGAATATGTAGGCAAAAGAGGCATGGACACATAGACAGTGTATTTTCTGTCATTTGTGCATTTACCCCAGAACTTATTTTCTAAGACATAAGTATCTCCCATGCTCCTTGTCATGACTGGTCTAACAGAGAACTGTTGAAAACTAATGTGCTTACCTTAGGGACATGACCAGCCTGTAGAAGCAGCATATCTAAATCCTCTAGTACCTTGGGATTTGGGGATTTTGGGTTTTGGATTTTAATATATTGTTCAGATACATTAGTTAGTGTAGTATACATTGTTCAGACCTATAAAGTGTTCCTTTCAAGCTAATGAATCTAGGTGCGGAGATATCCTGTTGATAATGGAAGAAAATACTAACTGTAGACAACAAGATGAAAGGCTAAGACTATCACGTTTATCTGAAGACTGATGCTTGTCATGACATTGAATATCAGTTTTGCTGAATTTTGCAGATGATTAGTAGACTTCGAAAAACCTGAAAATTATTAACTACTATTAGTAAACACGAAAGCTCATTTTCTAAGACTGACCTTTTAAAATAAGCTGTAAATGTTCTTTCAGAGTTAAAACTGCAAGAGTTTTAGTATCAGAAGGAAAAGGAGGTGAAACAAATCTTAACTTGTAGGTTCTTTCTGTATTTTGGTATGTACTGGATATCAATCAGATAAGAAGATGGATTCAACAGACATAAATTTATAGAAAGCTGTTGGTTTTTTAGTCTATTGGTTTTCTTTAGTAGCCTCTTGAGTAACTCTGGTGTGATACACAGAACACTGGAGCTGACGGAAGAATTTTACACTAAAGTCAATAAGCTCAGGATGTGACATATAGTTCCTGGACATATTTTAAAATCAGCTGGATGATATAACAAAAATAACATACAAATTATATCTTTATTTCTTTTTAGGGTGTTTTGCTGTGTTTCTCCACATTAAGATGTATGCCAGAGATCTAAGATCCTTCTTTTAGGACACATAGATTCAAGAAATCCAGGCCTGCTGATTTCAAAATGTTTATTCCTAACAGACATTATCTAATAACCTTCTGTATTGCTAGAGGATTAGAAAAATATTTACACAAGGGACACATAAATGTGCAATTCCTACTTTTCAGAAACAGTAATGAGTTTTTAAGATAATTGTTAACAGAATCATAGAATCATAGAATCATAGAATGTGTTGGGTTGGAAGGGACCTTTAAAGGTCATCTAGTCCAACGTCCCTGCAGTAACCAGGGACATCTTTAACTAGATCAGATTGCTCAGAGCCTCATCAAGCCTGGCCTTGAATGTCTCCAGGGGTGGGGCCTCCATCACCTCTCTGGGCAACCTGTTCCAGTGTCTCACCACCCTCATTGTAAAGAGCTTCATCCTAATGTATAATCTAAACCTACCCTGCTCTAGTTTAAAACCATTGCCCCTCATTCTATCGCTACATGCCCTTGCAAACAGCCCCTCCCAGGCTTTCTTATAGGCCCCCTTCAGGTACTGGAAGGCTGCTATAAGGTCTCCCCGGAGCCTTCTCTTCTCCAGGCTGAACAACCCCAACTCTCTCAGCCTGTCTTCATAGGAGAGATGCTCCAGACCTCGGATCGTCTTCGTGGCCCTCCTCTGGACCTGCTCCAACAGGTCCATGTCCTTCTTGTGCTGAGGGTTCCAGATCTGGACACAGTACTCCAAGTGGATTCTCATGACAGCAGAGTAGAGGGGGAGAATCACCTCTCTGGATCTGCTGGCCAGGGTTGTTTTGATGCAGCCCAGGATGTGATTGGCCCTCTGGGCTGCAAGCACACCTTGTTGGCTCATGTCCAGACAAACATATTTTCTACTCCTTTCTAATAATGGACTAAAAGTGTTGCTACAACTTATTCTTGCCTAATATAAGACTGTCCTTTTCCTTTTATCTAGTTAGAGTATCATGTGTAAGTAAACCAGTGATCCTCAACTTTTTAAAGACCAGGGAAAATGATGTTGAGCAAGTAAGATACTGTAACTAAGAATACAGTTTACTTTTCCACAATAACCTTCCTTTATGTTTGTATATCCTGAAGATGTACAATAACAGAGGACCTCACAGTTCACATGTCTACCACATCTGGGGAACCACAAGCATAAGCAGTCATAGAGTATCCGTGAGGCTACAAGCATATTTCTTTTCTCTCTAGCATAATGAATCATAAATCCACTGCTAAGAGGTCAGAGAAATATTCAAAGAAATAAAAAAAAATTATTTCAATCCTCCAAGCAGTGACACCATTAATTGCAAATGTCCCACACCTCAGAAATTATTCTACCATGTTTTCCCTTGCTGTATTTTAAGAGCTATATACACTCCTCTTTTTAAGCTTATTTTTATGTGAGAAGAGATAGATGAAATAGCTACCCCTTCACGACCCGGAATCAGATGTATATATATATGAGGAAGGAGCATGTACAATTTTCTTTTCTTCACTGTTTCTGATTGGTTAGCTTGGGTGGATTCCTATACAGTTCTATGGCTATTGCAAATAACACTAAAATTTCCCCACGGACTTTATGGAGAGGTATTTTCTTTTGTTTCATTTTAGTAGTTATAGACCTTAAAGACCAGTCCAGAAAGTTGTTTAAATGGACCCTTAGACTACCCAAGCTGCAATTTAGTCATAGTATAGCTTCTTCAGTTCAGGAGAACAGGTTAGAAAAGCCCTGTCTAAAAGACAAGGGTCTAAAGCTTTATTAGACACACTAGGTCACAGCCATTGCTGAGCACGCATCTAGTTCCTACCAAGAGCTATTTAGGATCCAGAAAACAGGTATTTCAGAGCTTAAAACCTCTCTTTTGAAAGCCTACTCAGACTCAGAGAATAATATAGAATGAAAGAGGCAGCTGAAAGTCAACTCGTTCAACCGCCTTCTCAGACTAAGGCTAGCTTTGAAGTTAAGTAAGGTTGTTCAGGGTCTTGTCTAGCTGAATTTTCAGTATCTACAAGGGTAGAGATTCCACACACTCTGGTCATCCTGATGCAGTGCTGTCTCTGTGATTTATTTTTTCCTTATATCTAGCCAAAATTTTTAGTGTTGCAATGTGTTCCTTGTATATTTTACATTAAACAAATAACATTCAAATCCTTCTGCCTTGGTAAGTAGTGCTATTTCCTGCTCACCTTTGGCCTCCATGAAATTTGCGACCTGTTTTTGTAATGGCCCAGCATCACTAGGAAAGACTGAAAATACTTTTCATTCTGGTTTTGAGGTCAGCTTCAAAGCATGCATATGGTAGTCAGTTGCATAAAGCAGCAAAGTGCCAGAGGCGTGACAAGCAGCAATGCCATCATGCAAACCACTTTTTTAGATTAAAATAGCAAACTGTGTGCATAAGTCAACAACAATGTTTGAGATTCAACCACTTTTTCACAGAGGCACACAGCAAAACAGAGGAAGCTCTTTCTCTGTTGTTTCTTACACACTTTTTAGCATCTGACAGATGCTGGAAATCACAGTCAAAACATCTTTTTCTTTGCTGTGATTTTCATGCAGGACCTTCTGTCAGCTAACTTTTAGGCACTGCAGAGCTGAGAATCAAGTTACCTAAATGCATTAGCTAAACCTAGTCCTTTATTATTTAGTTTTGAGAAGGAAGATTAAGATATTTATCTTTGGAGTATGGATGAATATCACAAACATAGTACATGAAACCAAGTAAACAACTTTATGCCTTTTTTCCGATGGACCATTCCATCTGCATCATTGTATCTGTTTATTTTGCGTCCTACTTGCTGATGTGCGCTACACGGTAAGTTTCCCTGGCCAGACTTTTTGCCATTTATTTGACAGAACTCACTTTTGTATGTCATAAAGTCAAATATTTTAAGTAAAGAACGCATGTTCCAAGAAAGCAATGTGGAGAAGCAAGAGGAATGGTTCGATTCTCCTGTCCACACAGTGCTAATTTCCTCCTTTTATCCTATGAATATCCTCAATGAATTTGAACAGCTCACATTTAAAACATTACTGAAACACAGCTCTTACATATAGACCTTACTTTTCTTCTAAGTCCATTGGAAAGACGGCAACTGGGATAGGTCAAACCATTAAATAAATTTTTGAAATAATTTCTCTGCAAAAAGATTTGAAAAGGATGAAAGTAGAGAGACTGTTCAGATCCGTGCTGGCAAGGCAATATCTGGTCACAAAAGGAGAATACCTACAAAACTTCAGTTCCACCTATCACCATCCTCTGGAAAATGCTGAGCATTAATGAAGAACAAGATTCACAGACTGTATATATATATTAAAATTATTAATTCTGACTTTAACTGCGAGATATTGCTGTGCCTTAGATTTTTTTTTTATTTTGTGTTGGTTTGGTTGTGTTGTTTGTTTTTTTTTTTTTTATCCAAGGAGTGTCTACAGGCATGATGATAACTTACACGATCCTTAAGAAATATGACATAGGGAGCATGACCTCGAATCATCAGATTTTTAGTATTCATATATTTAAAGGTTTTAAAAAACAGGAAACAGAGAGGTTAACTCAAGTGCAGCATTACTCATGAGTACAGTAATGTTAATAAGAAATAGTCTTTCTTAACCTAAAAAAGTTGTATTTCATGTTTCTATAAATGTCACTGACTTCATATACCCTTTCCTTGTGCTTCTAGGAACCTCCTTGCCAAACAAACTGTATAATGGTAATCTCTAGTTCCTGTAGAACATTTTTCATGAGGAGATCTTCAGACATTTTATAAAGGAGATCAGTGTCATTCTTCCGACTTAAAAATACACAGTTCACGCATTTATATTTCTAGGCAGAATGTAAAACACTTTGAAAAAGCACATTATATCACTTATATATCAGACCTTTTAGTCTGTAGTTAAATTTACAATGAAATCTTAAGAGTGGTGTAACAGACACAAAGACATCCTGGAATATTCAGACTATCGTACTAAGCTTATAAACACTTTTAAGAGCATGTCAGTAATTGGACTCTCAGCACCACTGCAGAATTAAAATCAGTTGGACACAAACAAATCAAAAAACATCCAATACTTCAATATTGTCAAATAATACATTTTTTGATTTCCATTCCCTCCCCTTTCCCAAGAGAAGGAGCAAAACTTACTTTAGCTAAATCAAGTATCCTGGCTTTACAGTTCACTCAAGAACTGATAGGGTGACACTGACCAATGTCAAATGATCCTGGACTAATATGAAATTCCTTAGAACTACAAAAGATTTCACAAGAAACTAAGACGACCACAATTATCTGGGAATCAGTACATAAGACAGATATAGGAGCAGTTTATAATTGTAAAGTTATGTTGTACAAAGATCACATTAATTAATAGTATTTTCCATAAGGAGAGCAGGCTGGCTACCGGGTAATTTTACATCTACTGCGGCAAGCACAATTTAATTTGGAAATGTACAGATTAAAAGCTTCAACCTATAAGAAGTCAATTACTCAATTGACCCAACTGAAATTCTGTAGGGGAAAAAAAAAAAAACACACAAAAAAACAGTTAATGAGACTCTGAAGGCACTTAAGGAAGCTGTCAGAGGTCAGACAGGTATCTGAGGAACCGAGATCAGGTTTATGACTAAAATACAGTTATAGAATAGAATAGAATAGAATAGAATAGAATAGAATAGAATAGTTTCAGTTGGAAGGGACCTTCGATAATCATCTAATTCAGCTGCTTGACCACTTCAGGGATGATTAAAAGTTAAAGCATGTTATCAAGAGCATTGTCCAAATGTCTCTTAAACACCTACAGACTTGGGACATCAACCACCTCTCTAGGAAGCCTGTTCCAGTGTTTGACCACCCTCTTCGTAAACAAATGCCTTTCTAATGTCCAGTCCAAACTTCCCCTGCTTCAGCTTTGAACCATTCCCACATGTCCTATCACTGGGTACCAGCGAGAAGAGATCAGCACCTCCCTCTCCACTTCCACTCCTCAGGAACCTGTAGAGAACAATGAGATTGTCCCTGAGCCTCCTTTTCTCCAAACTAGACAAACCTAGGGTCCTTAGCTGCTCCTCACAGGACGTTCCTTCCAGCCCTTTCACCAGCTTTGTTGCCCTCCTCTGCCCTCCTCCTTTTGTTCTGATTAGTCATACTAACAAAAATAATGTGAAGACAGATAAAAGACAGAACATCATCACTGGAGTAAACATCTGGGACTGTTCAGCCTAGAGAAGAAAAGGCTCAGAGGGGCTTCATATATCTAAATACCTGAAGGGAGGGTGCAAAGAGGATGGTGCCCAGCAACAGGGTCAGAGGCACAAACTGAAACAGAGGAGGTTCCCTCTGAACATCAGATAACCATTGTAATCTCTGAGTATCAGTAACAAAACTTAGCCCATACCTCTGCCTGACAACACCAGTGCCAGGCAATGATGAGTTCATCGTGGCAATCTTCATTAAATCATTATGATTACTTAATTTTAAGAAGCAATATGTGCCATATGACTTTATAAATTTGATTTAACTTTACTTGTATCCTATTTTAGTTTATTACAGTCATGACCTAGATGATGAATACATCTTTCTAACAGATTTTTGAAAACCCTACAAAACTAAAAAAATCCAATTCCCTAATGTTTCAATTTTTATTTTATCTTTCTCTTATTTTGTCCTGAGGAAAATATTGGAGAAAATACATAAGCATAACAGAGTTAACATTTGTATGGGTTTTATATTTGCTGGTAGCTGACATTAAAACATTTCTGTTTACCTTAAGTTAAAAGATAGTCCATGACTTCTGATGCATCTTCTGTTTATCCCTGCCATCCACATGGGCTTCAGGCAAGATGTGGGATGAGAAATGGAAAGGTCAGATACTTTTGTATTTCAGGATACTCTGAGGTTCCTTTGGTTCTTTCAACAGGTTATAGAAGATGTGATAAACATTAAGATACAGACCACATTAACAAATCTGCCTTTATTTTTTCCTACTGTGTTTGGATTACATTTCATTCTTTCATATATGCCCAAAATTGAATCTATGAGATTGATGGAGAAATTCAAGTTTTATTTCTTGAACAGTCTTTTGTTCTTAGAACATCAACAGTTGTCAGCTGTATGTAGCCAATACTGTATAAATCATGAAGATGGACATCCCAGAGCAGTTGAATGAAAGTTCCGTTAACAATATGCAAAAAAAAATTTGCTACATTAGACAACTCAATCATTTTCTCTGAGTATGATTACTGTGACATTCTCATAATTAACTGATTTTATGATGAACTTTAAATAGAAATTTTCTGAGGCATACCTAACCTATTTTTAATATGGAGAATAACAGTTCTTACAATAGGAATGACACTGTGGGACTTTATTAATAATTACACCCATCAAGGTGCTGAAGTGCAAGCTATTGCAGAAGTGCAAATAAGCATTACTGCTCAGTGCAATCCAGTTTATTCACATCTCTATGCAGATGACATACACATGGGATTAGGCAGCTCATCTTCAATACTTACAATACGCAGAGTACGCACGAGATAGAGTAATTTCTAGTTCCAGGAAAAGTCAAAGATACGCTGACCAAGTAAGCACAGAGAATTATGAGACTTTTCTTTCAGTTTTCATGGTACTTTAGTAACAAGAAATGTCTGCTGCAAACCATATTCCATAGGATTCTGGATGTGCCTCATACAGCTATAATTGTGACAATGAGAAATCTGAAAAATATGGGGGGAGGTGTTTCTTATGTGGAAGGAGGTATTTGATTTTACCTGTGAAAACACTGGTAATTCTTCCAGGCTATACTATGTTAATACAGTAATCTAAATGCTCCTAAACAAACTGTTTTCTTCAAGGCTATCATTCCTTTCGGTTTTCCAGGTTTCCCTACTGGACATTTGACGTTATTGGCTACAGACAGGCATTTCAACTGTGAAACAACACAATTGTACTACACGGCTCTGTCTCTCTGGTTATAGTAATGGAGCCTGAGAATATGAGGAAATTATTCTTGTTTAGCATGTAGTAGTTTCTTGTTAATAGTAACAATACACTAGAAGAAGATAATTTCATTTTGCCATTTGCTTTGCTGTGCTCCCCACCAAAGTGAGAAAACATTTACACTGTGAAATAATTCCATTTTCTAGCTCACTCCGAGGTCTCAGTCTCCTGATTGTCCCCATTGCATACCATCATGGCTTCTTTTTCCAGGAAGAAAGAAAACTTTTCCAAAACAAAATGCAATTGCTTGATTCTGGGAATAGTTCACTCGAGGTACCGTTTCAATTATGTTTATAGGTGAGAATGCACCATGTTTATGTCCCTCTGCTCTACTTAGTGAACTAACACTACTCTGATATTGCACTTTTGAGCACCTCTAGAGCTTTTCTGACATTCTGTCACACCTCAGTTCCTCTGGTATGTATCATAAGTATCTCACTGGAGCATGCTTTATCCTTGAAATGCCCTCTGAAAGTTTAGTTATGCTTGAGAAACTCCAGACACCATGTAAGACTCAATCAGCTTTAGAAGTGACTCATACTAAGGTGTGTGAACTACAAGCACTTTAGAGCCTTGGTCTAGGGGCTGGGGCTTGCTCCTTGTAGTAGAAGCATTTAGCAATGTGGAAGTAGTCATATAATCTAGTTCAGAATTAACACACATTTTCAAATCTTTGTACAGTCAACAAATCTGGTGTAATGTTTCCCTTTACATTATAGATGAAGCATACAAGAGCTTGGTTTGGTTTCCTTAAGGGAATTGCATCACTACCCAAGGATGAGACTGACATCCAAGTCAATTGGTCTAAACTCTGAAGGATAAGAACTAAACTCTTGCTTTAGAACTTGGTACTTCAATCAAACTTAATTCATTTAGGTTTGTCCAGCTACATTTCTCACTGACAGTTGCCAGATCTTAGTATTCCCACAGAAAACCTTTCTGAGACTGGTTTTAATAGAAGACAATCAAATGCATTAGTATTTTTCTCTACTTGAAAGACCAAAGATGGTCAACAAATAAAGAGCAAATGTTGCCACACAAGAAGGAAAAATATTCCCTCAAAGATCTGAGCAAACAAAAACTCCTGTCAAGAGCTTGTGGTAGAGAAAATAAAAAGGTAGACATGACAATCAAAAGCAGTTCAAACTGTGAAAACACTTATTAACATAGTTTGCAGACTGTATTAATTCCATGTCATTTCTAACTCTTTGAGATATTTCACAGGTGCCACATCTCCTAAGCAACAGAGCCCACCCAGAAGCAATGATTTCAGAGAACTGAGAAAAAAATATATCTGTCACTTGGATCCATGTAAAATAAAGCTCCTAATCAAATAACAGACCATAGTTTATATTTTCTTGACAGAAAAAGTTATTACTGCCACCATTATTCTGGTTATTGACACCTATCAAATGTGCTTTAAAATCTCATTAAATCTGTCTAAAAATACAATTTTTCAAATTAAAAGACACAAACTGTAGCCAAAAGGGTTAGGAAAATAGCAAGGGCCAAATCTAACTTCCTTTAAACAGGAAAAAAACTCAAACCCAAACCAAATACTAAACCAAACCAAAACCAGTAATTGCAGCAGCTGTAAAAACAAATATTATAAAGAAAGATAGCAAAAAGGTAAACATTGTATTCTTTTGTTTCTTTTCACTTATATTGATTTGAAATTGTACAGTTAAACTATACAGGCTATGTCAATTAATGGAATG
Organism: Chroicocephalus ridibundus; assembly: GCF_963924245.1. NCBI lineage: Eukaryota > Metazoa > Chordata > Aves > Charadriiformes > Laridae > Chroicocephalus > Chroicocephalus ridibundus. The sequence goes on along the minus strand of NC_086285.1, from coordinate 151,181,300 downwards.
TTGCAAACAATATTGACTACAGACAACCTAAGTCCATGGAGTAGCTTCTTTTTTGAAGGCTGTCTACTGAGTTCTGTGTTACTATGACTAGCGGATACTGTTTACAATGTGCTAAATTTTGCTAAAGATTTTAAGTACAGTATCACAAGCTATCCACTGAGCACCGTTTTTATTCTTAGAACAACTATTGCAAAATATGAAGGAGGAAGTTTTGTGATGAATGGAAGGAATATATAACAAATAAACAGCCATTACAACTTTGTTCTTCATATAAAAATATCCCAAAGAGATCTTGTAATTATTCTAAGAATACTTGATAAGGGGAAAAATCCATATTTTTCCTATGACATATGTGGCAGATAAATACTGTTAACATTGTCAGGTTGCTATCACAATATATAGTAACATATTTGGTTAAGAGAAGTAGCAAGCAGACAGTACAAAGAAAAGAGATAAATTTGTTGGTCACTTATGACTTCCTCTCAGCAAAATTTATTACAAGAGGAAGAACACTTATGGTATTTAAACGTATGTGACATGAGTATATGTTCCTAAGGCAGTCTGTTTGCAAGCAATCTGTGACAGACAAATGCGCTATGAAATAAAATGGAGTTGACAGAGTCCATAAAACAAGCTGTGCTCTTGCCTGAAGGTGTAAAGTACCAGACAAAGGTCTGTAAACACTGAAAGTCGAAATGTAGGCTGCTATGTCCTATGCTTTTAAAGAGGTATAGACACATACAGAATTTTTTTTATATTTTCTGAAGGGGCTTTCTCTCCGTGGTCAGAAAAACACCAAAAAAATATCAAAACAAAAGCTCCCAGAGTACGGAAGGCTTGGGGAAATGGGGGCCTGTTTAGGGAATGCAGGTATCTTGATTCTCAATTAAGGAGCATTTCAGTCATAGAATCATAGAATGGTTTAGGTTGGAAGGGACTTTTCAGAACATCTAGTCCAACCATTGATGTAACACTGACAAAAAACATCAATAAACCATATTGCTAAGCACTACGTTTACCGTCTTTTAAGTACCTCCAGGGATGACGATTCCACCACTTCCCTGGGCAGCCTGTTCCAATGCTTAATAACCCTTTCAGTGTAAAATTTTTCCTAATATCAAGTCTAAACCTCTCCTGGCACAACTTGAGGACATTTCCTCTTGTCCTAATTGTCTGTTACTTGGGAGAAGAGACCAACCCCCACCTCGCTACCACCTCTTTTCAGGTAGTTGTAGAGGGCGATAAGGTCTCCCCTCAGCTTCCTTTTCTCTAGGCTAAATAACCCCAGCTCCATCAGCCTCTCCTCAAAAGACTTGCTTTCCAGACCCCTCACTGGCTTCATTGCCCTTCTCTGGACTCACTCCAGCACCTCAATGTCTTTCTTAATATCTGTCATATAGAAATGATTACCCTCAGCAATTTGAGACTTCTGTAAGAGGTCTTTTCAGAAAGCTTCCTTAAACACTTCCTCAAAATCAGACCTTGAAAATATTGTCAATTGAATACATGCATATTGAGTTATAAAAAACGATCATTCTTTTTTTTCATCTCCAGTCTTGATTTTTGTTCAGCTGGAAGGGACCCGCAATGTAAGTGTTTTTACTAGCCTAGAACCCACTCAAAGAGAATATTGTTGAAGATAAACACATGGTTATATTCTATAAGTAGTAGTGATTATGGTCAGCTTTTAACAGCTATGTTGCTTTAGATTTATTTCTGATAATGCTCCTGCAGCTGTACAAAGTCCTAAAACAAACAATAATTTTTGGATTTGTTCTTTTCCATTAAGGATAGGAAAGAACCCCATTTGGAGCTCCACCATAAAAACATGGAAAGGAATTTGGAGTTTAAATCAGGATAAGGATCTTAGTTGGTGTGAAACTGGAAGCTATGGATATGCTTGATATGGATACACTTGAAGAAAACTATACAGATCAGTGTTCAGTCTAACAAGTGTTTCTACTTTTGGTGGCTGCCATGAAGTTCATGAAGGGTGAGAGTAATGCCAAGGGAAGGGGGTAGATTCAAGAAAAACTGTATATATTGGATTAAACTGTAACATGTCTAGGAACTACAGATTATAAATATTACCATCATTGTAACTTCAATAGCAACAAATTTTGAATAGATTACTGTGAATCTAATGAGACTATCAGTAAATTTCTGTATTGACAAGCAAGGTATGTTTCTTTATCCGTTGTAAGTGTCATGGTGGTTTTGGTCTGGCACAACCTGAGACTTGGTTTGAATTTGGGTGCAATGGTTGCACTACTCTGGAAGTTCTTAACTTTTTTTCTGTTTCATCCTTATATAGTAATTTGTTCAGCTGTTCAGTGTCCTGTCTTCTGGAAAAGTGCTAACAATGGAGAAATAAGGTTGAGAAGTGAGTAAAGAAAAGAATGATCGTGGATGGGATTGATTGATGGATCAGTTCTCAAAGACCTGTTGTAGTAGAATTTATCCGTGCATGCAGTTAGGTGGAGAAAAGGATGAATATTTTGAACAGCCTTTCTCAGGAAAGCTGATGAATAGGCCCATCTACAATGATAGCTCTTTTACTGGAGTAATGGCTGGATTTTTGTGGAAGACCCATAACTAGGGAACTGACTGTTTTATATCAAAGCAGGGATGTATTTTGTTTGGAAGGCTATCCAAGCACCATTATCCTTCATATCTTCAATCCCTCTTCTATGACAATATTCACATCACGCTACTTTCTCCCTGCCCCCAACCCGAAAAGAAAAGAAAAAAATGAAAAAATGAACAAAAAACCCCACCCAACCAAACCCTCAAGGAATAAAACAAAATTTACTACAGTGAAATGAATTATATAAAGAAGGATTATTTACTTTGTAGGCAACTCTCTCTGACAAAAAATATAAGATTGTTTTATAAGTTAGTAGCATTTTATAGCTACAGATTTTCTTATGCTTTGATCTCACAAAAAAGCTAGTAAGTGTTTCAGAGTTCATTATTTCACAGTCTATTTTTTATGGGGGCTGTTTTGTGCACTCCATTGATAGACTTCTGTTCCTGATCCATTTATTACCTGATATAATCTAGATACTTTCCCTCCATTTTTGTCAGGAGTTCTTTTTTCTCCATTACCTACTAGCTAGCTTCTTACCACACACACTTGTTTCTTCTCTCATGAAATGAGTGTCCATTAGATCATTAGGGGCTTGGTTTTCCTAATCTAAATCCTTGCACATTTTTACACTACTGTGAGATCAGTCCTTCAACTATTTCTCCATTATCACATCCATTTTTCCCTCAGTATGCATGCTAGACCAAGTAACTATCACAACATCGCATGTGAAAAGCACCAAGGGAAGATGTTGGGCAGCATTTTGGTGACAACAAAGGTACTCATTCTATATACCACAACTCTGCAAACAGCATCTTTGATGCGTAGAATTTAACAAAGCAAATGACAGACTTGATGAGTGTAAGTCACATGGTAAAACAATTTGATTTCCCACCTACAAGACAGCAATATTCTGCTTCATGAATGCATGAGTGTCTGTTTCTTTTGAGATAAATATTTCAGGGAAAGAACATTCTCCCCTAGTAAAATTTCTTTGGAGAATAAATGTTTTTGTTTTTTTTTCTTAAAGAGGGGTATTGATGGCTTTAGCACAGATGGTAAACATGACAGATGTTTATTTGCTGAGTATGTTTATGTATCAGGAACTTGGTTTATGGAATGACATGCTTGAAGACAGATTTACAAAACACATGATACTGATATTTTTTTTAGCTTTATTTGACATTAGAGAAAATTAGAATTGAGAGAATGTTTCTCCCTTGATTATAAACCTTGATGCCAAACTACCTTAGTAACTGAAAGTTTAGTTATCCAGCATTTCTGAAATAAGAGCAATAACATACAGTAGATCACTGAAAAGAAAACCGATATGATTTAATAGAAATGAATTTAAATTGTTGTTAAAGATATGTAGCCTGCCAAAGGAAAATGAAAGAAATGGTAGCACAACCTACTGACAGATATATATTATATGCCTCTCCTGCTGTCTAATCACAAAACTTGGAGATCTGGAAAAAAGAGGAAAATAGTATCCCTGAAGGATTTTTGGGGGACTGATTTCGTTTAATATTTCCATTAGTGATATTGCACAAAGGATATATAATCAATATTAAAAAAGATAAAGAAAAAGAGTGGATTTAAAAATGATCTGAATTTGAAAACAGACAAAAGAAATAGAATAAATCTATTAAATGCGTCTCCCGCTTTTACAGACTAGTAAAAATTTCTCAGATAAACTGAAATTTCATGATCTAAAATATAAAGAGGAGAAATATGTGAACATATTAGTTGATCACAATATGACCACAAATTGATAATATCATGTAATTATGAAGAGGTCAAATTTTAACCTGAAATGAATTCTGGTACATATATGAAAGTATTGATTGCATTATATGATGTTCTCTGAGGACTGCATTTTTCATACTCTATTTTTAGGAACAATAAGTGCCATTTAATAGTTTAAGAAGCTGTATGTGAAATGTAACAGCCCCCTACTCAAAACAACTCCCCTGCTCATTCTGCTCAAAGCTAACTGATGAAGAGATTGATTGTGTGTCATTAAGATCATTCGATCTTCATAAGAAGCTATTTCCTTTAGATATTTTTTTTTGTTAGTTTACTTTTTGTTACATTAGAGATTTCAACTTGAGTTCTTAGATAATGTGTTCTAATTCTTCATTATGCTCTCTGCCATATCAGGTGCTGGAATGTATGTAGTACTGTAGGATAAGTGAGCACATTTGCTCTGAATCATCTTTAGTAAATTTATCCCTAGAGTAAGTTCTTCCCTGAACTTCTCTATGACTGTTTCATGACAGTATTCCAGTGTGGAGCATGGCTGCTTCTGTTACCAAAAGTCTGCTTTGCTTTGTCTTTCTTTCTATGGTAACTCTGGAGTTCAAGCAAAAACAAAACTCAGTTCTAATAGAAACATTTAAAAGACAGAGGGAGCTCTCCCGTGTCAAAGACCTTTTAGCTCTGTAGTCATTAAATAAAGTACTGATAATAACAATAACAGGCCAGTCTTTGTATTAAGCTAACATCACATGCATCAGCACTGAGCCTATCACACTTATTTTCTTTATGAACTTATCTTGTCTTTCTTATAGCTTTTTTTTTTAGTTTATTTATGTGTAAGAGCATTTTTCTAATAACCATATAGCTGTTACTGAGTTTGCGTTAGCTTTGTTTAACTTGGGATATTTGTGTGGTTTAAAAAGTAATGTTAACATTTTTGATGTAGACATGAATAACAAGTAGTTAGGCTGTGTGCCGGGAAGTGACCCTAGCACAAAGATTCAGCTAAAGGAATAATAAAGGAATAAATGAATTCAGCCATACAGTGATAGCTGAAAGTGTGAGCACAGGATGACATTGGAAACCTCAAGTCTATCAAGACACCAGTGGTCATATATTGATAATAATGCAAATATAGAAGCTGGACAAAACTAGTTTTAGGTGTAATAAAAATGAAAACCAACTTAGATCTAACGTGTAAAACATGCCAAAGGTAGAGAAGTGAGATATAACATGGCATTATGTGAAGAAGGTCACAAAAATGATCAGAGGGATGGAGAACCTCTCCTATGAGGAAAGGCTGAGACAGTTGGAATTGTTCAGCTTGGAGAAGAGAAGATTCTGGGGAGACCTTATAGTGACCTTTCAGTACTTAAAGGGGGCCTACAGGAAAGACGGGGACAAAGTTTTTAGCGGGGCCTGTACTAATAGGACAAGGGGTAATGGTTTTAAACTAAAAGAGGGAAGATTTAGGCAAGATATGAGGAGGAAATTTTTTACTGAGGGTGGTGAAACACTGGACCAGGTTGCCCAGAGAGACTGTTGCCATCCCTGGAAACATTCAAGGTCAGGTTGGACAGGTCTCCAAGCAACCTGATCCAGCTGAAGATGTCCCTGCTCATGGCAGGGGAGATTAGACTAGATGACCTTTAAAGGTCCCTTCCAACACAAACTATTCTATGATTCTAAGAAAGAAGGTGTGAATCACGTAAATCAAACAAATAGAAATAATCCTGTGCAAATCCTAAACTGAGGAAGGAAAAAAATATGAGTACCAACATCTTGCTCCTCCTTCCAAAAAGGAAGGAAACGCCTTCTGTAAACACCATACTCAGGATGCTGAGAACTTCTTGCAGTTCTCCCCTCCAGACAGAAACTGTTGACATTAAGACCCAGAGGAGGAGTGGAAAGCTCACAGCACAATACCAGCAAACAAGGGGAAGTTATTAGGTGTTTTTTGTATAGGAATTTGCAACTGCAGTATTGCTAATGAGATTTCTTTAGGATTAATATTTAGATAGTGAGTCTTAGCAACATTGTAATTGGGCTAATAATAATAATTTGTCGCATTTTGGTTACACTAGTAAAAATTTTAAGTACAGTAATAATAAATTTTTGGCTTCACTTACAAGTGAAGTGTTTACCTTTTTGTACATCACTGTCTAAACAGTCAAAGGGAATACAACAAAATACACAACCCAAGTGAGCCAAATACACATGTCAAATAGGTCTTAGAAGTTACTTTTAACTTCTTTAAAAATTCTCTAAAAAATATTATATTGGAGAAGTTGAGAGATAAACTGGATTAGAAAACAGGAAAGAGGAAAAAAAATAATAAGGAAAATACCTCATCAGTTCTGGAGATAGAATGATGCAACTAAATTGTTTGATGAAACCTGTGTCTAAGGTCTCCTATGTAATCTGCCTTTTGCATTCACCCTGACAAACTTCAGTGTCTACTTGATGATTTCTAAAATTTAATTCTAAGCCCATGGGAAGCATATTGGCCCTGCATGCATGGATTTTACTTTCCACCACAGGGTTCCAGTGATACATCTGTGTTTTGTGCAATGGGAGCCTTCATAGCACAAAATAACCTTCATTTACTCAAAATTCACTGAAATCAAATCTATACTGATATGACATAGCACTGCAATGTTCTAGGACAGATCAGTGAAGCATTAATACTGCTATTTTTTGTTTCTCTGAAATGGAGAACACCATCAAATTAGTTCCAGTTATTGTCTTAATTTTACCTCTGTCCTGGTTTGAGGTAGAACAGAACCAACTTTCTGTTCAGTAATTTTACTTCTTAGCTAAGCCTCTTCTAACCCTCTGAAATTAACAGCATATTGTGCAGAAAACTGTTCATTTTCAGGGTGATAAGACTTATAGTTAATGCCAAGGAATGGTATGCAGAGAAGCTCCTGCTTGTATTTATTGCTATAACAACCAATGTCATATTTCGTTATTTGCCCCATTGGAGGGTCAGAAACAGAACAGCGTAGAGGGATCCCACCTGCAGGGAGAAGCGGACAGGAGAGGTGACCGATAACTGACCAACAGGGTATTCCATCCTGTCTGCCCCATCCTTGGTATAAAAGCTGAAGGATCAAAGGTTCAGCCATCTTTCCTCAATGGTTGACGTCTGAGGACGCTGTCTGTTCATCTGCCTTTGATCCTGATCCATGGGCTCCTGACTCCAGATCCTGAATCCAGTTCACACCCATCACTGAGTCCAGTCTGGGACTTCCCCAGTGCCTGCTGGTGACATCATCCTGGGAGCTTGATACAGTTTTGTATTTATTGTATCTGTTTCATTATTTCCTTTTTATTTTAGTATTAATATTTCAGCAAAGTAGTTTAGTTCCTTCTAAACTTGTAAATCTCTTTATTTCTCCTCCTCCTGTCATCTGTCATTGGACGATCTGGCCTAAACCATGACAACCTCTTGATTAATGCCCTTGACTAGAAGAGTTCTTACATTTTCTTTGTATCTGATTCACTCTATTTCTAGATCAGTCTTGAATGATTTCCCATAGTAATTCCCAGGACTCACCTTTGAAGATGAATCCCAGTATAACCTTTGAAACCCTGTATCCAGTGTTTTGGATTTTTTTTTCTCAATTTCCAAAGATTTTCTGAAGCTATTAGGAGAACAGAACTTTTTTTATCTGCAAATAATTCTTTGGTCTCTTCTTCAACTTCAGACAGTTGGGCTTATTATTGTTTCAATGTGTCAGCCAAGGAGTTGCTTATTTGATTCTCTGTTATTTCTCTTTTTCCATGAGTGATACTAGTTATGAGCTAGTACAATCATACAGTGTTAGGACATTCACCTAGTTGTGGCTGTCTGAATTTTCTGTAGTCTTTCAGAAGAAACAATGGGATTAGAAATATAAACAAACAAGCTATCTAATCCCTACAATGTTGGTACTAAAGAATAAAATTTCGATACAAGGTAGTGACAGATCTGACACTTTTTGAGAACAGTTCAAGCCTTTTCTTTCAGCTTTGGGGAGCATCAATATCTTTGAGCTTTAATAGAGTGTTAAGGCTACAGACAGATGTCTGAGATGCTTATTTGGCCCTAGACTGAGGCTAAGCTAATTGAACTGGACATGAGAAACTGCTGTACATGACATGAGAAAACCACTGGATGAAACAGATGACGGTGAAAAGCTGACAAAGTTACAGACAGCTCTGTGAAGGACATCTGGATCTCATGAGTGTGCAAGATGAGTTATGTGGGAAAGGGCTAAGCCTCACAGACCCTAGGAGGGGGTGCTGGAGCCCCTCAGGGAGTACAATCACCCAAGGCGAGCAGCACCAGGATAACCATGCCAGTAATGTGCCCCATCAAGGTAATCCTCTTAGCAGTATCAGAAATATCAAACTTGGGTATGGATGTAGTAAAGCAACAATGTGGAAAAAAAAAGTAATTAAGAGAATTTACCTGGGAGGGGTTCAAAGTGATAAAGAGGGAAGAACCAGGCAAAGAAAGGGAGGAAATAGGGAATACAAGGAGTAGCAAATCATGTGATCAGTGCTGTTTGATGTCAAGCAGCTCTGTATTTGAATGTGCCCTTGTGGCCAAGGTGGCCAATGGCATCCTGGGCTGCATCAAGAAGAGTGTGGCCAGCAGGCCGAGGGAGGTCATCCTCCCCCTCTACTCTGCCTTGGTGAGGCCGCACCTGGAGTACTGTGTCCAGTTCTGGGCTCCCCAGCTCAAGAAGGACAGGGAACTGCTGGAGACGGTGCAGCAGAGAACTACCAAGATGATTAGGGGACTGGAACACCTCTCTTATGAAGAAAGGCTGAGGGATTTGGGTCTCTTCAGTCTGGAAAAAAGACGGCTGAGGGGGGATCTTATCAACACTTATAAATACTTAAAGGGTGGGTGTCAGGAGGATGGCACCAGACTCTTTTCAGTGGTGCCCAGGGACAGGACAAGAGGTAATGGGCACAAACTTGAGCATAGGAAGTTTCACCTAAACATGAGGAGGAACTTCTTTCCTTTGAGGGTGGCAGAGCCCTGGAACAGGCTTCCCAGAGAGGTGGTGGAGTCTCCATCTCTGGAGACATTCAAAACCCACCTCGACACGGGTGCTCTGGGTGACCCTGCTCTGGCAGAGGGGTTGGACTAGATGATCTTCGGAGGTCCCTTCTAACCCTACAATTCTGTGATTTTGTTACTTCACATCAGAAAAAAATGAACATAAAACCAGCTTTCTCATAGCTGGGAAGGCCAAAAATAGTACTTCTGCTCTTTGAAGATGAAGTAGTACATTAGAAAGAAATTAAACTGCTCACCTGAAAGAATAAAATGCTTATTCATTGCATGCTTGCAGAAGGATACAATATTAGAAGCTTAGGCTAAATGTAGGGTGCCATACAAAATGGACTTTAAAAAGACCACATAAAGAAGGAAATAATTCTTCAGCATGATTAGACAGCAGCCTAGAAGAAGCCATTAGTGGATAAAAAACACCCTTTAAAAGTAGAAATCATATCAAAATGAGTAGAATAGAAAAGAACCTTTTAGAGGTTGACAATTTTGAGACACAAATTGCTCAAGGCATTAAAACTAATAATAAAATGTTTCAGCTTATAATAAGCAAACAGCTTTCTACAGGCTAGCACTAACCCAGTACATAGTTAAGATGAAAAAGCAGCATACATAAGAAAAGGCATACTCAAAGAAGATAATTCCAGTGTTTACTACAGGGAAATTTAAGGACTTTCTACAGCAGAGAAAAGAGAAGAAATCTGAGGAACTGCCTGAGAGAGAAGTGTCAATAGAAAGGATTCAACACTACTAATTCAAATAATAATAACTTGCCACTACTTGATTATATTCACTGAAGAAATGCTAGAGGAACATGATCTCACTGAACTACAAACTATGATGTACAAAATACCTTTTTAAATTAGCTTCAAAATAAGAACAGAATGTGGCAAATAAAATGAGGGTTCATAAAGATCTCCTGATGTTTTCTGCAGAATCATAGACCATTTGAAACCAACTTGTAGTCCTAGAAGAAGAAATGGAATTAGAAGACACATGAGTAAATATTTTGGGGAGAGAGTGTCAAGGTTTAGGCTGGGCTGGCCACTGAAAGAATGACAAATGTTCTTTATAAACCCCTTGTCTCATTAAAAGGACTGTAGTTTCGATATTTGTTGGTCAGAGTCCCAGGACTTTCACTGATTTACTATCAGAGTCCCACCAAAGGACTTTCACTGAATCAGATTCACAAATAATCAAAATTAGTTACTTTATTGAGAGCAACAGTCGCAGATTTGAGATTGCTGTTGATAAATTCACTAACTACATAGCACTAATTACTTAAGATTAATATTGCTAGCAAAAATAACAATAGTACAACAGCCCAGGGTAACATTCACCAGAGGGTGAAAGGCACAGCACTTACCCAGAAAGGCGTCCCTGCCTGGGGTGGAGGAAGAGAACGCAGCCCGTCGACTGGTCCGTCAGGTATCAAGTTTCTTCTCTCCCAATTTAACAGTCATTTTCTCCATCCTTTTATCCCCAAAATTACAAGGTTTCCCTCCCCTAGGTGACGTGTAGTATGATTTGGGTGGAGAGATGAGTGTTATAGTCATATATGTTTAGCATGATCTCTAAAATCTTCATTAACATATACAAGGGTGTCAACTTTAATATGCATTTCACAGGTAACGAGGCAAAGGTCAATTACCAGACACAGAGCCTCTCAAGGAAACAAAGAGCTACACAAAGTCTCTGTTATCTTGATTTTACTGTCTCTGCTGAAGAAAAGCAGGGCTTTCCTGGCTCCCCAAGACTACGCAGTTATTTATGTATCCTGTGATAGCCAGACAAGCCTTCACTCCCCTGGGTTTCACAAGAGATAGCAAAGCCAGTCTTAACTGCTCTTTGAGCACAGAGACTTTACCTCATTATCCAAATTCCACACCCCTCTCCTTTCCCAAATTGGAAGAGAGAATGAGGGAGAGAGTGACTTATGGGTTGGGGAAAAACACTAAAAAAGTATGTGTGACTCTTAAAACAAAACAAAACAAAACAAAACAAAACAAAACAAAATAGGATACTATTTATGCATCACAAGGAAATTTCCATTGAGAATTACTGACCCTAAAAATACATATGATTTCCTAAAAGGATAAGATGCATCAATAAGTCTATTAGAATCATAGATTTGTCTAGGTTGGAAGGAACCTTTAAGATCACTGAGTCCAACAATTGACCTAACAGTGCCAACTCCACCACTAAACCTGGTCTATAACAGACTCCCATCATGATATCTGCCTTGTTGACCTTTCCCTGATTATTACCCATTAAGACTCAACCTTTTCATCACCATCTTCATGCAGTGTTTCAAAATTAACACAAAATACAGTTTTATTTTCAGTTTTCTTTAGTCATAATGGATGGAAGACAGCCCCCTTCTAATAATTAGCATACTGAGCTGCATGCTATCAATGAATTGAAGATGAGAGAAAACAGTTTGATAAACTCAGCATTTTTTCCACGAGGAACCATTAATTTGTTTGATTTCAAAATAAATTAAAAAAAAAAAGTAAAATGCACAAGCTCAGTTTATCTACATGCTTGTCCATAGCAAGGTTCATACTTACTTTTAAGCTGTTCTTTAAAAATAGAGAGAAAAACAAGGTTAGCATCTAAGGGCTTTGTATCTCTTCATTCATACTCTACCTTGCCTAAGTTTTGCCTAAAGTTTTCCACAAAGCAGAACTTCTGTCCTATGCTAACTGCTACATTCTTTTGCAAATGAAGAAGATGATGTCAATACCTCCAAACTTTTCCTAAATTTCATTTTTGGTTTTCTGTTGAAACATAATCATGCCATCCAGAGGCATGATCCCTCCAGCATGTCGACCACACCACACAGCTTGGTGTTGTTGGCAAATTTCCTGAGGGTACATTCAATCCCACTGTCTACGTTGTTGATGAAGATATTAAACAGTACTGATCCCAATACAGACCCCTGAGGGACACTTGTCAGTGATCTCCATCTGGACATTGAGTCACTGACCACTACCCTCTGGATATGACCATCCAATCAATTCCTCATTCCCTGAACAGTCCACCCATTGAATCCATGTCTCTCCAGTTCAGAGAGAAGGATGTTGTGGAGGACCATGTCAAAGGCCTTATAGAAGTCTAGATATATGACGTTTGTAGCTGTTCACTGATATAGTCACTCCATCATAGAAGGCCACTAGGTTTGTCAGGCAAGGCTTGCCCTTGGTGAAGCCATGCGGCAGTCTCAAAGGCTTTCAAGGGGAACTTGATAAAATCAGGAATTCCAGTGGAACTTTTATCTTAAATCTGCCATTCATGTTTTGCCATATTTAGTACTGCTCTAAGACCTAAGTTTTGCACATGTATAAAGATGCGTTGAAATTTAGAAGCAGCAGCATCTTGCATAACTTTGTCAGTTTGTTCTTGAAATAGATTAGTATTTTCAATGCATGTGACTGCCACAGTGGGTCAGAGTGTTTTACACCCTGGAGAAATGGCATCCAGAATAGGGTTCTGTTGGAGGATTTTTAATACAAAGGGGTCATCCTGTGGACACTCCAAGCACCGAAGAACTGCTAACAACTATGTAGGCCAAGCACCGAAGAATTGCTAACAACTATGTAGGCTTTGTTAGTTTGAAGGCTATGTGAAAACATTGTAGCGATGTTAGAAATGCTGAGACCAACAAGATATGAGAAAGTGTGCTGAATTCAGCGTGCGAAATGTAGAACTTCACCCAGGATATAGGAGGGGTGATTGTCTGCGTGGACAGATGCTTTAAGCCAATTATAATATGTTGCTTGCCGCGTGCACAGCTCGTGCAACCAATCAGCAAATTGTCGGCGCGTGATGCGGAATCAGAACATCTATAATAACTGAGCTATCTGTGCAATAAACTGGCATTAACCTGATCATATTGGTCGTTGTGTTATTGTCCGAGCCTTCCGTGTCGACAGGGTTCCACTATAACCAGTTTATTGGAAAAGCAATATATAGGGTTCCATCACCATCACCATCTCCTCTACTTCCTGACTTTAACATTATCCAAACTACACAATGAAACTTTATGGGCTCATACTGAAGGCAATTCAAATACAGTTACAGTGTATCACTCTAACCTAGAGACTAAGCATGGTTTAAGTAAATCCTTTTCTGCCTTTATAAAGATTGTGAATGTTCACATGAGAAGCTAGGACATTTCATTTAAGTAAGCTTACTTCTTCAGTCAAGAAGAGGTTCCTGCCTTTCTTATATATCACCGAGCTGTAAGTGTAATTTCTTCCATAGAAGCAGGCCCAGAACAGTCTATAAGATGTATTTGATATGTAATTCATCAAGCATTTGTGTTTATTGTCACAGAAACTAATACTCGCAAAAGTGGTTGTCATAGCAATTAATTGTCAGCATTTATATTCAGAGGTGAACCAGGGCTGGCATCTGTGAAACACTTTCACATCAGAATTCTACATCATATTCTTGCAGAACTGATTCTAGGGTTGCAGTTTAATTAAAGTCAGTGCAATGAGTCTTTGTGTTTGTGCCCACTGTGTCCAAGAAATGGCATCAATTAGTGTCTGTACAAGCTAGATTTTCTATCTGTAACGGATGGAGTCTATTTGGTCAGTATACTTCCATTGCCATAAAGGGGAATCAATTTGTATTTACTGCCTCTTGTCAGATTTTTATAATTCATACAGTATTACAAGAATTAGATTGTATAGCTATTCTGCTTGGTTTATCTCATTTTCAGTGGAATCCAATCTTCCACAATTTTGCTTACTTAGTTTAATAACATGCTCAGCTCTTCCTGAAAGCATTTAAATAAATCTTTATTTTTAAGAGTGTAGATGGCTTGGCTTCCTTCAAGAGATTTATGAGCTTGTCAACGTTCTACTTAAAACATGTAAAATTCCAGATATTGCACAGCGATAGGTCCAACTACCCAGAACAAAACTGGTATGCTGAGATTATGATTTTACTCCTTGGGGCGGGGTGGGGGGGGAACAAACCAAAAAAAGCAAGGTACATTTAGATTTCAATGTCAGTATGCTTTTAGTATGCTTTTAGCTTGCATTGATTTTTTTGACTGTATTTTTTACATATGCGTTGGTAGCTACCAACAAAGAAAACCTCACAGAGAGTTTAGATATGTATCTTCCATCAGATTTAATTAGATTGAACAGAAATATTGAAGTGTGGTTTTGCATATTTTCTTTTTAAATGAAATGCCAAATCTGAAGACTGAATTACTTTCTTCTCTAAAAACTCTCTAACTTTCTAAAAACCAGATATGATTATATTAATTTTAAAACCTTAGGATACTTGATTTAGTAGTGGTTTCATTGCTTCATGCAGACTTGAACATCAATCATATGAGATGTGTGAAATGCATTTCTTTACCTCAGCCTAGTGCAAAACATTGTCTCAGCTTCTCAGAACAGATACCCATTTGTCACTGTTGTAAACATACTGCATCATCTAACAAAATATGTAGTTCCCCCCAGAGTGTCCCATATTTAAAATATAGGGGGAAGACCTTACAGGTCATTTTTGACATACATTGGCAAAATGCTGGAACTCATCTTGCTGTTTTTGTTGGTGCTATCATTCATTAGCAAAACACACCATCTTGCAAAACACTGTAAACAAAGGAAATTATGCTGAAGCTAACTGACAGCTACAGGTGAGGGTAGCTTTGTGCATTCTGTCTGCCTCTGCTGTCTACCCACCTGAAAAACAAATTCTTCATAATATACTTTGAAAACCTCAGAAACTAAAAGTGATATATACGAACCACAAATCATCTACTGTGAAAGAAAAAGATCCTAGAATTTTGTGTTTAGGTTTTTAGTTTATTGGTTTGGTTTGGAAAGTGTTTCTTTAATACACTCCTGTATAAAGATGGATCAGAAAGATCACTGGTTGCTACAGCTCTGTAGAACATGCTTGGTATGTATTTGTTGTCTATATCTCTGGACTAATAAAACTGACATCCATTGAGGCAAAATGAAGAAGTGAAGTTAGTGGACATGAAGCAAATTATTTTATTATGAGAAAAATGTCTATTTCTGAATCAGATGTTCAGAGTGGATTTTCTTTATACCATCCTCTTGTATTTAATGGATTGATGTAAAGGTCCAAAGAGCACTTCAGAGCAGCTTTTAGTTCTGATTTCAGGTGAAAAAATATTTCCTGAAAGGCTTTGGTCAGTGGGTTTTGTCTGTTTGTTTGTTTGTTTGTTTGTTTGTTTATGGGCAAGTTTTGAGGTGTTTTTATGATTCTCAGAATGGAGTTATGCCATTTTCGTTTACAATGAGCAGACTAAAATTTTTTATGCAATGAAGTAGATAGGAATGATGTCCTTCTCTCTAAAAGCAGCCATTAGCCTACGTTCAAAGCAAACCCATATTTAAGTGTCTTTGCTTCCCATTGTTTTCCAACAGCTTGTGAGACTATGGGGAAGAAGAACCAGGCAAGAAAGAAATATTCAGTTTCTGAAGAGTGGTTTGAGGCTAGATGCTCTGAAATGAGTTCACAGTAGTGGACAGGGGAATTAGTTTGGGGTATTTTATAATAATCAATATTGCATGAAAAAAAACCCCAAACCCACAACAATTTATTTCATCACTATTTTCTTCCACAAATTGCTAATTTTTAGAAAATTAATGATAGCAATGCTATTTTAAATTGCTGGTGCAGAGTGGGTACCTATGCCTTCTGTAATTCTAACGGCATTGCTGACACTGAAAAATAGGACCCGAAGCAGAAATACCTTCTGGCGAAAGGGTAAGAAAGGAACACTTATGATTGATGCTTTGCAGAACCATTACTGTGATTACTTAAAACAAACAAAGCTGTTTAAGAGTTTCTCTAAAAATAATCTAGTGTCCCTTCAGAAAGAGAATTTCAGAAGCATTAGTTTTGCTCATCTGTATTTTGTTTCTAATTTCCTGGGGTTTTTATGTGTAAGAGACAGACAATATTAATACTGAGCAATTTAACACACATCTGTTTATGAGAGTTTCTGGAGGAAATGGGTATGAAACAGCTTTGTGGATGACTCAGTCAAATCTCACAGTTTATATGTATGAAAGAGATCAGTGAAATCTGGAAATATCAGTGAAGAATGAAAACCAAACCTGCAGCTAAACTGCAAGTCTTTTAACAGATAAAGAAAAATCCACTTTCAGAGAAGCGGTAAGGACTAAAGACAAATCATAGTCTAAATGAATAAATGCGATTTAATTATATCAGCTACACACAGCCCAGTGCTGGAACAGTACAGTATACTCTCTCATGTAAAAAGTCATTTCATAAGTAGCTGAAAAATAATTAGCAGGGAAATCTAACCAGTTCATTGCTTAGTATCAAGTCCATGTCTCCTGGTGGCCAAAGTTACGAGATTGAGGAAGTAATTTTTTTTTCTAATTCTAGGCAGCAGGAATAGTTTGTGTATAAATAAATATGACTAAGAGTGGAGGTAAGGAATTTCGTATACCTGTTAATTGTTCTGTGCATTAGCATGATTTCCCTTCCTGATCTGCTGGCAGTTTCATCCTGGATATGATTAGGGGAACTCTTCCTACAGAACTATTTGAGCACTGCTATAACTAGCAGAACTTAAAATTTCTTGAAGTGATTTAGGAAAACTGGAAAAAAATATTAATTACTGGTACAAGTAATTCACTGTTTTGTGACACTCGCCTAGACTACCCTTCCTTAAAAAAAAAATAATAATTGCTTTCATATCTTTCCTTTCAGTATCCCTCTATTGTCAGAGAAGATATGGGAATAAGGTGATGAATTTCAGCAGTTCTTTAAACTTTGCTTAAGAAGGAATAATTATATGATTTTCTTTCCCTCTGTGGCATAACTGTTGAAGAAGAGCTGATACCAACATTCTGAACTGATAAAGCACTACAAATTATTTCAGGATAAGCACATTTTCCTAAGAACTAGTCTATGTCTGCCTTAAACATTCAGAGCTCTTTTCAACGCTCTAAACCCAGTAATTGGATCAATGTTGAGGAAAGAGAAGGAAAAGGTAATTTCATTTTCATCAGAATGATTCACCAGTACCCTATTATCCAGAAGCACAGTGCTGTCCCAAGGTAAAAGTCTCTGCCAGGACAGGACTCGGGAATTTCTTCGCTCTGCTTGAACTGTGGAGGACGTGTCCCTTTTGACTGCATTTTCTTACTAGCTGCCAAGTCAGCCTGGATCATGGAAGATGACCCTCCTCAGCTGTCATATGCTTGATTATTTGCTCTTCCACAGTGGTGGTGAAAAAATAAGAAAAGAAGAAAGAGCTGAAAGTACTCCTAGAACAAAAAGCAATATATTCTAGAATTGAAGTCAAGTTTTCTTAGATCATGTGCCAAAAAAAGCCACGGTAACATTATGATGATATTAACCTCCTCAATGAGAGTAATCAAATAGCAAATTAAATGTACTCTATGGCACAATAGTAATGCACTACGGTAGTTCAAATGGAATACAGTATTACTCTGCACATCTAATCAAGATAAATTCAATATAATATACATTTAGACTTAAAATATTTTCTGCAAAAATTACTAATACCTTAAGTTATTCAGCTTTTTCCTTGACCAACTCCTCATTTCATTTCCTTTAGAATAATTTTCATTTAGGTTGGAAAAGGCGTTTAAGATCGGCGAGTCCCACCATTAATCTAACATTGCCAACTCCACCACTAAACCATGTCCTTAAGTGCTACATCTACACGCCTTTTAAATACCTCCAGGGATGGGGACTCAATCACTTACCTGAGCAGCCTGTTCCAATGCTTGACAGCCCTTTTGGTGCAGAAATTCTTCCTAATATCCAATCTAAACCTTCCTTGGTGCAGCTTAAGGCTCTTTCCTCCTGTCCTATCCCTTGTTACTTGGGAGAAGAGAATGACCCCAACCTTGCTACAATCTCCTTTCAGGTAGTTGTAGAGAGCGAAAAGGTCTCTCTGCAGCCTCCTTTTCTCCAGACTAAACAACCCCAGTCCCCTCAGCCACTTCTCAAAAGACTTGTGATCTAGACCCTTCACCACCTTTATTGCCTTCCTTTGGACACGCTCCAGCACCACAATGTCTTTCTTGTAGTGAGGGGCCCAAAATTGAACACAGTATTCAGGGTGTGGCCTCACCAGTGCTGATTACAGGGGGATGATCGCTTCCCTAGTCCTACTGGCCACACTATTCCTGACACAGGCCAGGATGCTGCTGGGCCGTCTTGGCCACCTGGGCACACTGCTGGCTCATTTTCAGTTGACTGTTGACAGACACCCCCAGATCCTTTTCCACCAGGCAGCTCTCCAGCCACTCTTCCCCAAGCCTGTAGCACTGCATGGGGTTATTGTGATGCACAGGAAGGACCTGGTACTTGGCCTTGTTCAATCTCATGCAGCTGGCTTCAGCCCATCAATCCAGCCTGTCCAGATCCCTCTGTAGAGCCTTCCTACCTCAAACAGATCAGCACTCCTACCCAGCTTGGTGTCATCTGCAAACTTACTGAGGGTGCACTCGATCCCCTTGACCAGGTCATTGATAAAGATATGAAACAGAACTGTCCCCAATACTGAGTCCTGGAGCCCTGGGGAGCACCACTTGTGACCGGCCACCAACTGGATTTAACTCCATTCGGCACCACTCTTTGGGCCCAGCCATCCGGCCAGTTTCTTACATAGGAAAGAGTATAACCATCGAAGCCACATGCAGCCAGTTTTTCTGGGAGAATACTGTGGGGAATGCTGTGAAATGTTGTGAAAGGCTTCACTAAAGTCTAGGTAGATAACATCCACAGCCTTTCCCTCATTCACTAAGCCGGTCACCTTGTCACAGAAGGAGATTAGATTAGTCAAGCAGGACCTGCCCTTCATAAACCCATTCTGACTGGGCCTGATCAACTGCTTGTCCTCACTGCACCTCAATATAAAAAAAAAACAAACCACTTTTACCCTTTCTCATATATATATATATATTTTTTGCAATACAGAAATCTTTTATTATTTAATCAAAATATATTTATTGACTAATCAAAACCTTAGATTCCCTACCTGGTATGTGCTATATAACGGAAGTTAAAAGTAGTCAAGCTAATAATAATACTGAAGTGGTATTACTATATTTGCACAGAAGGAATATCTGAGGATATATCTTATGTTCAAATTCATTTTACTGCCAGAAAACACTGGTTAAATTTTGTGATAAAGTGTGTTTCTGTTCCTGTTCTAGGCTTATTACTTGACCTTGAATGAGCCACTTAGCCTCTGTTTTCTTCATCTCCAGTTTGTAAAGTGACCGGTATTTCTTTTTGCATTCTAAACTTAACGCAAGGACATTCTTTCATTGTATTTTTCCACATCTAAGAGCATGGATGTTCCTGGTCTTAGCCACATATTCCGAATGTTGATATAAGGCAGGAATGATACATGAAACCTTTCATTCTGACTTTAAACAGACCTGAGAATGACCTCATCAAAGCAAACCTTTATTTAATTATCCCTTCAAATCAGTAAATTGTTACCAATAAGTGTTATTATATATATGATCATGGGAACAGAAATTACATTTGAGTTCAGTGTGTGTTGGCTGTATATACTAAATCTTACATTTGAATGCAAATGCTAGTGAACTACTGGAAAGAGTTGAAGACTTCAAGCAAGTAACTTATTTTTTCTTGAAATTTTTTCTTCTGAGGAGAAGGATCTGGGGGTCCTGGTAGACAGTAAATTATCCATGAGCCAACAATGTGCCCTCGTTGCCAAAAAGGCCAATGGAATCCTGGGCTGCATAGGGAAGAGTGTGGCCAGTAGGTCGAAGGAGGTCATTCTCCCTCTCTACTCTGCACTGGTGAGGCCACAACTGGAATACTGCGTCCAGTTTTGGGCTCCCCAGTCCAAGAGGGACAGGGCACTGCTGGAGCGAGTCCAACGAAGGGCAGCTAAGATGATTGAGGGACTGGAGCATCTCCCTTATGAGGAAAGGCTGAGAGAGCTGGGACTCTTTAGCCTGGAGAAGAGAAGGTTGAGGGGAGACCTTATTATGGCATACAAGTATCTAAAGGGTGGGTTGAAGGAGGATGGTGCCAGACTCTTTTCAATGGTTCCCAGTGACAGGACGAGGGGCAATGGGCACAAGTTAGAACACAGGAAGTTCCGTTCAAATACAGGGAAAAACTTCTTTACGGTGAGGGTGACAGAGCACTGGAACAGGCTGCCCAGGGAGGTTGTGGAGTCCCCTTCTCTGGAGATTTGCAAGACTCGCCTGGATGCAGTCCTGAGTAATGTGCTCTAGGCAATCCTGCTTTAGCAGGGGAGTTGGACTAGATGATCTCTAGAGGTCCCTTCCAACTCTGAAGATTCTGTGACTCTGTGTTTCTGTGATTCTGTGAAATCTGCAAAGTATGAGACTAACTGCATTTATTCTTCTTTTGGGAATCCTATTTAATAAATGCAGGATTACTAGAATGTACTTTGTGATTGTATTAACATGATTACACCACTCAGAATCCCAGTGGAGCCTCTAGAAATATTATTAGGGATGTCAGTAGAAAGGAGTGTATGGATTAAAAGGTTCTAAACTAATCAGGCACTTATTAGTTATGGCCAAATTCCTGCTAGCTCCCAGATGAGGGAGAAAACAAACCAAAACTAATTACTACAGTTGGGCACACAGGGGAAGATGTCTGTACTAGAAAACGTAGCATAAAATAGCTCTCATGACTATAATTACTTTTTTCCATTATGTCATTTTGAGTTATTACAGAAAAAAAATAATAGTAGCACAGTAATATGAGGTTCTGATGGGCTACAGGAATATAAAAATGAGTATCAAGGCAGCAGATGCAGAATATGTTACCTTGTAAAATAATCCTTACAGTTAGTAGAAACAGATTTATTGAATCCATTTAACAGTACAAATAGGTGTAGTTCTGACTTGAATATAAGCAGATTCTGCAGCACTAAGTGTCTGATGGCTTCAGAGTCTTTATACTTTTGAAAGTCAGAATAGCAAAGATTTTTATTTTAGAATATTAAAAATATTTCTTTTATCACAGAAATAAATGTTAAAGGGAAGACACTTTTCAGAGACCTTGCTGATAATTTTCTAAGTGGTAATGCAGCTTTCATATCTACATAGAATTTTTAAACCAGAGCCTAATCCTATTTTTCACCAAAACTATGATACTGTAATAGGGATTACCTAATAAAATCTGGTAATTTAAATTTTTCAGGAAGACTAGTCTTAAAACTTAGACTCGTCTAAAAGAAATTGCTCTTTTTTATTCTGTGCTGTATATACTTGATATTAGATAGTTATTCAAGTCTAAAGCTGAAGAAAGTTCTGAAATGAGGCTACTCAATTTTTCCCTTCATGTCCATTATTAAATTATTGCAAAAAAGAGCAACTTCATCACAGAGTATCTAGACCAGTTCTGTCCAGAACATCCTATAGCTTGGTGCTCACATCTTGCTGCAAGAAATGTGGATATGAAAACACCCCAGAAGCTTCACTCCAGAGCTGAATCTCATTTCTTTTTATTTCAGGCAGTCTGTGGTCTGAAGTCTGAATTATTTCACCACAAGGTCAATGACTCTTTTTGATGTCTCAAAAAAGAATGATAGCTGCAAAGTTCAATAAATTAGGCATACAGTGCAACTGCTGTCACTCATCGTGCTTATTTGGCCCTAGCATCACATTTTCTGATGACAAGATTCCTCTACTTCCAGACTGCCCACAGCCTCTGAGTGTGGAAACAGAACCTTTAAAGCCTACGTAGAATAAAAACATCATATGTTGCTATGCCTTTCTCACCACCAGCAATCAATCTCTTATGTAGCCTTATGTCCCTGAAGAACAGGAAAAGTATCTTTCAGAGAAGGTGGTAGTGGTGACCTCCTTTTATTCCGTACTTCATGATTAGTGTTTATTCTGAATATCATCACTTTGGATTCAATTCTATCCTTCGGATTTCATTCAACTTGGACCTGAGTCCTCCTCTGTTGATTTCAGTTGAAAACTAGTATGTATCCACTAAACAGAACTGACTAGGGTTTAAACCTAAATATAGGCACTAGGTCTAATACCACCAATGGCTCTGAAAGAGAACGATCTTAGCATTTAGAGTGCTCCCGCACACACTTACTGATTCAAAAATGGCAGGAATTAAAGCCACAAATGCTTATAACACAGAACATTAGTTAGAAAACACAGATCTCTCTTCTGTAAAGCCACCTGATTTGAGCATTTTCACAGAACTTAAGATACCCCAGTTGAAGATCCAGCCAACCTGATGATAACTACATCTCTCCCTTTCGAATTCCAAGAATAACTTTTACCCAAACACTAAGTTGATATATGAGGCAAAGGAACGGGAGCACTCAAGAATGCAGAATCTGTATATGCAGGAGAACAAGTTTGTAAAGGGAATGGCTCTGTACAGTGTTATAATAATGCATAGTTCATAGATTGCACATGACTCAATAAATCAGCACAGCTCAAATTACACAGTTCATTTATAGAAGTTTTCTGATAATGGTTGTTTTAAGGGTGGATCACTGGAAGAACTGGGCTACAGCAACTTTAACACATCAGATTTCAAAACTATGTATAATTGTAAGGAAATGCATTAAATGCTTCAAAAATGGATGTTGTATTCTCTCTCAGAAACTCATTATAACATGTTCCAACTTTAAAACCTGCAATTAACTCGGAATAAAAATTCTGTTTGCTCCAATGATGTTCAGTAGGATATGTGTTAGAATTTCTCTTCTGGTAATATAACCAAGACAAGGCCTGACATTAGTTTAGCTAATTAGATTATTTTGGCTAATTAGTTTTGTCTGCGACTTATTTTGGGTTTGGTGCTGCCATAGACAGTCTTTTGAAGATACTCATTAAAATAAGAACGCAGTCACATGAAGCTCTCTGTCTCAGCTCAACATAAAACCTTTGTTCTCCATCAAAATTCAATGCTGAAATTTAGACAATTAACTAAAGAAAGAATTAAGTGTGTAAATATTAATTAAAATATATACCTCCTTTCCTGCATGTCATGAACTGGATTGATTTTAAGCAAGTATTTCTAAATTTCAGAGAAGAAATGTCAAGCATGGGATGTGTAACTTGAAAACAGCAGAAATAAATTTCAAAAGAAGTAAACAATATAAAAATTAATTATATACATAAAAACAATACCCCCACAATTTTATGTGAAAGATCTTTTTAGTTTTGTTTTGTTATTTTCTTTCTAATCATGAAATATGCAATATTAATATTAATACAGAAAATAATACCTCTTCTTACTTCTTGTTGAATGTTTAAAGTTGTTGTGGTTTTTTTTTTTTTCCAATTAGTGTGCAGAAAAATAGTTACTTCTTTCGGCATATATAAACACTGATACATTAATCCATATCATACTGAAAACAAGACAACAATGTAACTATTTCCAGAGCACACTGATCTTTACTGGCAACGTTAATTTCTTTGTTTGTTTTTATCTCCATCCTTGTACATTTCCTGCCCTACCCTTTCCAAATCCTTGCTCTAAAAAAAAAAAAAAAAGTATACAAAAGTATTAAATCCAAAACAAGAACAATTAAAAGAAACTTAAAATAATCCCTGTTTATATTTCTAGATAGCTTGCTATTTCCAGAACTATTACAGAAAGACTAAGTCAAATGTTTATCTTGCATATATCATCTTTAAAGAAGGAAGACCTAGTCTATATTAACAAATGCTGTACGTGACAACATAAGGCAAAGAGTCCTCCCCAGTATGCTTCCACATTAGCTTCTTTTTTATTGACCTGTTTACATAGCCAACTTACAAAATGAACAGCTTACCACTAGGGTTATTTCAAGATTTCTTTTCTTTTCAGACATTTAAAAAATAAATTAAGAGAACTCTTAAGATGTGTCAAACAGCTTTATCCAATGTATTTAGTATGCTTAAAGGTATATGCTTTTTTAGGTTACCATAAGAAGCAGAAAAGCTGTAATAAGAAATCGTGAGAACAGGCCACAAAATAAACCTAAAGCAACAGCTGAAGCA
Source organism: Chroicocephalus ridibundus (assembly GCF_963924245.1). Lineage (NCBI taxonomy): Eukaryota > Metazoa > Chordata > Aves > Charadriiformes > Laridae > Chroicocephalus > Chroicocephalus ridibundus. The sequence goes on along the minus strand of NC_086285.1, from coordinate 151,156,840 downwards.
ATAGCTGGAAGTGGTATTAAATAGAAATGTTCTAACCCATGATGTACTATCACATACTGATTGCCTAAAGCTTTTCCAGTTGAGAACAATATGCTGAACATGTATCTGACAGAGGCTCACATTGGTACAATATTACTTCACAGTTAAGTGACCACAGGCTGCCAAGTAATTTGTAGAGATAGCCAGGGAGCAGGAGACAGACATGATCTTGCCCTAGGGCTTATCAGAAAGGCATAAGAGTGATACAGACAAAACAACACACGTTAGTACCAAACAGCATTTTCAATATTTTAGTTGTTCAATACTCAGAAACTTACCCATTGCACAGTAACGTGAAACCAAATACGCTGCAGGAGTGAAAAGGAGCAGAGAGGCAAGTGGCACTTACATATTCTTCAAAGTAGAGCTTACTTGCTTTTGTTTCTGACCTTTTGGGTGAAGGAAATGCATAACTTGCTTAGTTTTTAAGATCAGTCAACTGCCTGATACATGCCCGAAATTATCACACACAGCCAAATGCGTGCAGTTTAGAAGAAGATAGAGGACACCTATTTGTTCATAAGGCAAAGTCGACTGGGTCCATTGGCAAGAAAAACAGCAAGAAATGCAAACAAGAATTATAAGCCAAGGTACACAGATTAGACATGATTAGTGAACCCAACATGTGAAAAAAGTACATTAAAGAGTAAAATTATCTCTTATACTAAAGAAGAAATAAGTATATGAATAACTGAACCTATATATGATGAACTATATGTAGCTGTATATGAAGAAGTTATGAGCACCTTCTCAAACTGTCAGAATTTTAAATATAGTATTTTTTATTCTTTCAAGTGATCCAAATATTAACATTGCCCCTAAAGTGTTTATTTTCATCATTTGTTTGTAAATTTGTTTCTGGAGTATATGAAGAAACTTTCTTTAATTATTTGTATTATTTTCACATAAGCTAACAAACCCACTATCAACATCCTATGAAGAAGGTAATAAAAAAAAAAAGTCAGAGCTCCTTTCTTATGTTCTACTCTATATGTTGGGTTTTACAGAAATAATAAGCCAAAATACGCAGCTGAAGTTCAAATTAAATGTAATGTCAAATCCGGATAAAATCTGAGGTTTTTCTCAGCAGAGAAATCATATGCCACCACTAAGGTCTTAAATAACATTAACCTGATCTGTCATGCTGACCTAAGAAATTTTGCAGCATCGAAGAAAAGTGTAGTTATTTTAATGATAAAAATATTCCAACTAAAATAAGTATTTTAAAAAAAATCCAAGGTTTCATCCTATTGGAACTTGTAAGTTAGACTCAGAAAAATTAGTAGCATGTCCCCCCCAAAAAACCAAAACAGCTCCCCCCAAAATAACCCCAACCTTACGGGTATACTGGGATTAGTTAAAGAGGAAGGATGAAATATTTTGGGGAAAAAAATCCCTAACAAATGCATGTGTAAAAGTTTAACAACCAAAGGCATGAAGTCACATGGTGAACTTCAAAAGGCAAGGCTTCTTTTCTTCTCTTTCTGTTTTGTCTGCTTGTTTTTAAGGTGCTTTTGATAGTTAGTGCTTCCAGTTCATCTTCCTTGATTTCTGGATGTATAGCTTGAAACATTCCCACATGTGTTAAACCTTGTCTAACACAGGCAATCTATTTTAAGTATTAGCACTCCTCCAGTTCTTATGGTTGAGTATCTCTGCACAATATGATAGGACACTGTCAGTTCTCTGAATGGTAACTAACTACACCATTTTCTTGAGGTAAATATATTAAAAAAAAATCAAAATTTTACATCTTTTAGCAGAGGCTTTTAATTAAAACATAAACTAGAAAAAGTGAGTTTTAAACAGAGATACTGAAAGAGAAGTGTGCCTAGTAGTCAGATAAAGCATTGAGGTAAAACAGTTGAAAGGAAAAAAACAACTTGAAAACAAATTTTACCTCTTCCTTTTCCTCCTGGGCCCTTCTTTCAAGGTGTTTACTCAAACCGTCAACTTCCAGTGATTTTCTAGATAGCAATAAATTGTATAGATGTAATGGCTTTGGCTGGGATAGAGTTAAATCTCTTCATCATAGCTTATATGGTGCTCTGTTTTGGATTTGTGATGAAAACAGTGTTGATAACACACCAATGTTTTAGCTATTGCTGAACAGTGCTTACAGAGATCAAGGCCTTTTCTGCTTCTCACACTTCCCTGCCAGGGGGTAGGCTGGGACAGCTGACTCTAACTGACCAAAGGAATACTCCACACCATATGATATCATACTCAGCAATAAAAGCTGTGGGGAAGAAGGAGGAAGGCGGGGGGGGGTGGTGGTGTTGGTGGATGTTCAGAGTGGTGGCGTTAGTCACTGCAAGTAATTGTTAAGCATGACGGAGCCCTGCTTTCCTAGAGATGGATGAACATCTGCTTGCCAATAGGAAGCAGTGATTGAATTCCTTATTTTGCTTTGCTTGCACATGCAGCTTTTGCTTTACCTATTCAATTGTCTTTATCTCAACCCATGATTTTTTTGCACTTTTACCCTTCTGATTGTCTCCCTCATCCTACCGGTGGTGAGTGAGTGAGCATCTGAGCTGCCCATTGGGGTTAAATCACAACCATAAAATACCTTCTAAATCCCTAAGAAAATTATTTCTTTTAGGTTCCTGATGCCATAGTGATGGTCTCCAACCCTGGCATGTCCTGTGCCCCTGGTCTTACTCCTTACCAGGAGGTGCTGGCTTCACACCAAATTGAAGGTTTTCTCAGCCAAGCATACATAAATCTCTCAGGATAGAGGTAATTTCATCCTCGCCCACAAGACTTCTATAGGCTTTTCTACTGCTCAGCTTGTTATTTTATTGAAAAAAGTTTAATATAAAACTATATACAGCAGATAGAGAGCAAATAGGTCCTATCACTCACAGGTGCCTAGAACTGTCCCTGGCCTGACAGGAAGGAGAAACTGAGTGTAATTTGTACTAATCCTGACTGATACAAAATTTAAGACATTTTCCTCTAGTTCCCTAAATGCACTCAATCCCATAATATGCCTACTGAACCTGACAGAAGATAGTTACACATCACACTGCCAGTCTTTACTTTCTTTCCCAGTCAAACTTAGTTATTCAATGAAGCTGGAGAGAGGATATCCAACCAAAGGGCACACAAACCTATATCTTGCACCTGCTGATAGTGTCCCAAAATCCTGCCTTCCGTGTTCCTATTCCTCCCTCTTTGTAATTTTTTGCTTAGACAATCTTGGAACCTGTGGAGGTCAGCTGGTCCAACGCCCTAATCAAGCAGGGTCATCTAAAGCAGATTGTCCAGGACCATGTCCAGATGGCTTTTGAATATCTCCAAGGATGGAGATGCCATAGACTCTCTGGGCAATCTATTCCAACCATATTTATTTTCTTCTACCATGTTCCTAAACATGATATATAAGTAAAAAAAAAATTTAGACTCTGTGCTGAGTGCCACCATTTAAAAAATATACATGGCAGAACATAGCATTTAGCAGTCCTCTAAAAGTTTTGTTTCTTAAGGACTTCCTTTAGGATTCTGATAATAAAATTAAGTGATCCTAAATCAAGATTGTCCAAATATATAAGCACTGCAATGTTACTTTGGGGCTATATTATTTAGGTGCCATAATTCCCTATTTGCAAGCTTAAAGCTACAGGAATGAATCTATGAGGAGGAGGGTGAAAGTCACCTTTGAAATTTGGACCTATGACCCCTTTTTTGAGTACCTCTGAAACATTACTCAGACAGCTTTACAGAATTGTCTGATTAGTGTGTAGCCTACTTTCCTTTTATCAATCATGTGGCTCCTGAAATGTAAGCAAATAGTCTTAATTATGCAATTTTGTTCATGACCCTGCTATTTAAAGAGTGTATTTTCTAAGTGTTTGATTGTTAATAGTGGGTAGAACTTGTTTCAATTTTCTCTGCACTCCAGAGTCTCATAGCTTCCCTTCTCATGGATCCTGGGACAAAAGTTATTCCTGCTACATGGGACATTAGTAAATTCCAAATAATTTCATGTGCAGAACAAATACATGCATACAGTCCCCTTCATCCCTAGAATGACAAATAATTTAATCCCTAATCCATAACTGCTGCATTCTACAAACTATCACTTAAAATACTGATTTATCCTATCTGTTACTTCTGGTAGTGTCTATCTCTTCTTACAGACTGTGGAATTCTATTTGTATTATAGCTTGTATTTTAAATGAGGTAAAGAGAAAGAATATTGGTAATTACTCCTGATCTGTTTGATCTAGACCATACTTTTTTGTCTTACCTTTTTTTTTTTTATGTGATCCTCCTTTTCAAGATTCATTTGCTAAAAGACAAGAATTTTCTACCCCTTCCTTTCTTCTTTTAATCAATAAAAATGGATGATTAATAAAAAACAAGTCTTTATGTCTGATTTTCCTTCAAATAAAACATGAAACTAAATATAATTACCTGTCAGGTTATCAAAATTTATCTTAAAGTCTTCAATATCTTTCCAAGGTGAATGCAAGTTCAACTAATATCATAAAACATCCAAAAGGTGAATTTAAGTGATACACTTGCCACAGAGATACAAGATGACAAATAGCAAGCATATTCCTACAAATTCTCAATTTACCAGCTGTACCTAATGTTACCTCTAAATACTGCAGACAACCACACAATAAGTCTCCTTTCGATGTCTTTGATTAATATGAACTAATTTCCTTTACATAAGACTGCAAAGGAAAATATTTCTTGAATAAACATATATAATACTAATTCTTGAAGACTACTTACTGAACAAATTTCCACTGAAATCTGTGGCTGTACTAGAAATCTTATAGAAGTCATATAGTCTCTAGCATCAAAGGAATTTTTGCTTAAATGTAAACAGATGTCAGTACATATTCCTGAGTTTGCTCCTTTGGGAGTTACACGATTACTCTTAAATCAATTAAACATGGATTTGTTCCTCCTGAAAACCTTTTAAAAATACTTTTCTTTGGAATGGATAAAATGCACACTTATAAAAGGATGTGATGATTTGGAGTATAATTAACTCAGAAAGCATAATGTAAGACATGAACCAGCTCTTTGAGAAATCTCAGCTCTTGAGATTTCGTTTAATAATTAAAGCATTTAATTCTTTCACATGATGCCTCATTTTCTAACTGCCTCTCAGTATCTGGGTTTCCTGTAGGATTGAGACTGCAAAAAAATAAATACTGGAAACTTCTGTGTTAAAAAAAAAAAAAAAAAAAGCTTCTTGAAGCAGTTTGAGGCAGAGTTTTAAAATTTCATCAAATTGAACTGTAGAAAACAAGCTGTTAAGGAATAATGAACTAATTGTTCCATCCGAGCTGAAAACTGCAAGAGAGACATCATGTTAGACTTACAGTTTAATTCCCAAATTAAACCACATGTTTCTTCAGTTTCTTTTAATCAGGCCAATAGGGAATCTGCTGAGTTACAAGGTGCAAAACACTGAAGTACTGGAAAATTATCTGTTTTCTTCCTTACCTTGCTGCTCTTCAAGTGTTATGAAGAATAACTGACTTTATTTCTGACCCATCCCTCAATTAGGACAGAGGAGAGAAAATCTATTACCTTACTCACGTTGACTACTGGCATTTTGGAGTACTCATATTACTAGGTGCTGAGGTCAGAAGACAATAAAGAGAAGGAAAAATAAAAATCTGCAATTCAGGGACCATGAGTTAAACTTCTTTTCTAAGACTCCACGTAAGCAGCTTTCCCATCTCCACTGACTCTCGCAATCCAAAAAGACTGCCCTCCTTTTTTAGAGACCTTAGGTGCCTAACTTTATTTTTCTATCACTTTACCACTGCTGCCCAAGGAATAAAGATACAAGTTACTCTCCATTTCATTTTCAGTGAGAGTAGCCTACTTAAGCAGAGGTGAAGAAAGTGCAGAATTCAATGGGAGAACACACTCAAGAGACAGACACAGTCACGCTAGCACTGACCCTGGGCAATGAACAGGCTGGGACAAAGGGTCCTCACAGAGCTGGTCTGCCTTAACCCAGCAGGCAGATCTCACAGCTGTGCCTGGCCTTGGACTTTTATATCTTCCAGACTGCCAGGCCAGGGATCTGCTGGAAGTTGAGGGCTGCCAGGGGATGGCTGCAGTCACACATCCCCACCAGACACTACTGATCCCACCTGCGCTGGGCAGCATCCTCAAAGCAGTGTAGTCAAAATCCTCTGCCTCTACTCCCTGCTGACTCACCCATTGGTGGCCAGGTCTCTTGGTCATTTTTGGTTACACTTTTTCAACCTAGCCAACAGCTTCAGCACTCTTCAGTCATATGAAATGACTTAATTTTCAAGGGCAGAAACACCAAGGACCCTAAATGAAAAGTGGGCACAGAGAGAAAGACTTTCCCATGAGCTTGATCCAGCTGCTGATGAAATGAAAGAGAATTTCCCTATTGATTAAGAAGGGAGCTACATACTTTTCTCCCTGGCTGGTAAAGTTTGAACATTACATTTATTCCCAGTAACAGAGAAGAAATCTACAGTATATATGATGACTAAACTCAAGAAAAACACATAATTAAAAAGGAAGGGGTATTTTAAAACAGCCTGTCTACTTAGATGGAGAATATTAATGGAAAAAATTTACTTATTCCTGCGTACAATTGGGGGAAGCACTTTTCCAACAAATCCTGTAACTCTAAGCCATTTTCCTACCAGAAGGAAACAAATATGTTGTTTTCAGTTTCTTCCGGACTTAGTGATAATGTATGCCAGCTCCCAAGAGAGATTTTTGGTCCATCTCCGAGTTAATACATTCACTAAAATTATTTTATGCCTCCTAAAACATTTTTCATCTCTAAAATGATAGATAATATAGCTATGGTATATACCATTTATTAAAGTTCCCTTTGTATTGACTTAGAATTAGCCTGGTAACATTTCCATGTTCACTAGCTAGGCAAAGTCCCAAAGAGATGAATATCACTTCACAATTTTTGTATCAGAAATTGTATTTCACCTGGAGACAAATGGAGATAATAACAATCTTTGGTCTTGAACCTGTATCATATGTTTGAGTGCTGAAAAGTCTTAACATCATGGCTTCCATTAGGAAAATCTGAGTCTCATGGATGCTGTACGGTATTCCAAAGTGTTATACTCCCTTTTCAGTATATATCAATATACTAACTCGCTTTTTCCTTATCTGACACTTAAACTTTTGTGCAAAGTTTAGTGTTCATACATTAAACTCCATCATCTTTGAAAGGTCCTGGACAACAGGCGAGGTGCCTGAGGACTGGAGGAAAGCCAATGTCACTCCAGTCTTCAAAAAAGGCAAAAAGGAGGAGCCAGGGAACTATAGGCTGGTCAGCCTCACCTCCATCCCTGGAAAGATGATGGAACAGCTCGTTCTGGGCATCATCTCAAGGCAATGTGGAGGAAAAGAAAGCTATCAGAAGTACTCAACATGGATTCACCAATGGGAAATCATGTGTGACTAATCTGATAGCCTTCTATGATGGCATGACTAGATGGACAGATGAGGGGAGGGCGGTAGATGTGGTCTACCTTGACTTAAGCAAGGCGTTCACAGAACCACAGGACCACAGAATCACAGAATCTTCAGAGTTGGAAGGGACCTCTAGAGATCATCTAGGCCAACTCCCCTGCTAAAGCAGGATTGCCTAGAGCACATTACTCAGGACTGCATCCAGGCGAGTCTTGCAAATCTCCAGAGAAGGGGACTCCACAACCTCCCTGGGCAGCCTGTTCCAGTGCTCTGTCACCCTCACTGTAAAGAAGTTTTTCCCTGTATTTGAACGGAACTTCCTATGTTCCAACTTGTGCCCATTGCCCCTCGTCCTGTCACTGGGAACCATTGAAAAGAGTCTGGCACCATCCTCCTTCAACCCACCCTTTAGATACTTATATGCCATAATAAGGTCTCCCCTCAACCTTCTCTTCTCCAGGCTAAAGAGTCCCAGCTCTCTCAGCCTTTCCTCATAAGGGAGATGCTCCAGTCCCTCAATCATCTTAGTTGCCCTTCGTTGGACTCGCTCCAGCAGTGCCCTGTCCCTCTTGGACTGGGGAGCCCAAAACTGGACGCAGTATTCCAGGTGTGGCCTCACCAGTGCAGAGTAGAGAGGGAGAATGACCTCCTTCAATCTACTGGCCACACTCTTCCCTATGCAGCCCAGGATTCCATTGGCCTTTTTGGCAACGAGGGCACATTGTTGGCTCACGGATAATTTGCTGTCTACCAGGGCCCCCAGATCCTTCTCCTCAGAACTACTTCCCAGCAGGTCCACCCCTAACCTATACTGGTGCTTAGCATTCTTCCTCCCCAGCTGCAGGACCTTGCACTTGCTTTTGTTGAACCTCGCACTTGCTTTTGTTGAACCTCATTAGGTTCTTCTTTGCCCAGCTCTCCAGCCTGTCCAGGTCACGCTGGATGGCAGCACGGCCCTCTGGAGTATCAGCCACCCTTCCCAGTTTGGTATCATCAGCGAACTTGCTGAGGATACACTCTGTCCCATCATCCAGGTCATTAATGAATATACTGAACAAAATTGGACCGAGTATTGACCCCTGGGGGACACCACTGGTTACAGGCCTCCAACTAGACTCTGTGCCACTGATCACAACCCTCTGAGTTCTGTCACACAGCCAGCTCTCAATCCACCTCACTGTCACCTCATCTAGCCCATACTTCCTCAGCTTCCTAATGAGGATGTTATGGGAGACATTGTCAAAAGCCTTGCTAAAGTCAAGGTAGATGACATCTACGGTTCTCCCCTCATCCAGCCAACCAGTTATAACATCATAGAAAGCTATCAGATTGGTCAAGCATGATTTACCCTTGGTAAATCCATGTTGACCACTTCCAATGACTCCCTGTTCCTCAACGTGTTTGGAGATGACATCCAGAATGAGTTGCTCCATTACCTTCCCAGGGACACAGGTGAGACTACTCGGTCTGCAGTCCCCTGGCTCCTCCTTCTTGCCTTTTTCGAAGATTGGAATGATGTCAGCCTTCCTCCAGTCCTCAGGCACCTCTCCTGTTCCCCATGACCTTTCAAAGATGATGGAGAGTGCTCTAGCAATAACATCTGCCAGCTCTCTCAGCACTCGCGGGTGCATCCCGTCAGGGCCCATGGACTTATGAATGTCCAGCTTGGCCAAGTGGTCTCTGACCCGGTCCTCCTCAACTGAGGGAAAATCTTCCTCTCTCCAGACCTAACCCCTTGCCTCCAGGATATGGGATTCGTGAGGGACAGCTTTAGCAGTGAAGACCTAAGAAAAGAAGGCATTCAGCAGCTCTGCCTTCTCTGTGTCTTCCACCACTAGGGCACCCATCTCATTCATCAGTGGGCTTACATTTTCCCTAGTCTTCCTTTTTCTATTGATATACTGAAAGAATCTCTTCTTATTGTCTTTAACTGCAGTGGCCAAGCTGAGTTCTGATTGAACTTTGGCCCTTCTAATTTTCCCCCTATATAGCTTCATTATATCTTGATAATCCTCATAAGTTTCCAATCCCTTTTTCCAGTGAATGCAAGCTTTCCTTTTTTTCCTGAGGTCCAGGCAAAGCTCTCTAGCCAGGCTGGTCTTCTTCCCCGTCAGCTCGTTTTTCGAGACATGGGGATGGCCTTCTCCTGTGCTTCTAGGAGCACCTGCTTGAAGTATGACCAGCCTTCCTGGGCGCCTTTGGTCTTCAAAACTGCCTCCCAAGAGACACTCTCGACCATTCTCCTAAACAGGCTAAAGTCTGCCCTTCAGAAATCCAAGGTGGCAGTTCTGTGGGCTCCCTGCCTTGCTTCATCAAGAAATGAAAATTCTACCATTTCGTGGTCACTGTGCCCAAGAAGACCTCCAACCTTTACATCCCCCACAAGACCTTCTCTGTACGTCCAGTAGGGCATTTCCCCTAGTTGGTTCCTTCACCAGATGTGTTAGGAAGTTGTCTTCCACACACTCCAGGAACATCCGTGACTGTTCCCTCTCTGCTGCATAGTATTTCCAGCAGACATCTGGGAAGCTGAAGTCCCCCATAAGAACAAGGGCAAATGATCGTGAGACCTCTGCCAGCTGCTTATAGAATACTTCATCAGATTCTACATCCTGATTAGGGGGTCTATAACAAACTCCCATCACGATGTCTGCCTTGTTGGCCTTCCCCTTAGTTCTTATTCATACACACTCAACACTGTCGTTCAACATGGTCTCCTACAGCATCCTCATAGGGAAGATTAAGAAGAGTGGGCTTGATGAATGGACAGTAAGGTGGATAGATAACTGGTTGAAAGACAGAGCTCAGAGGGTCATGATTAAGGGCACAGAGTCTAGTTGGAGGTCAGTGACGAGTGGTGTTCCCCAGGGGTCAGTACTGGGTCCAGTCCTCTTCAATATGTTCACCTGGATGAGGGGATAGAGTGCACCCTCAGCAAGTTTGCTGATGACACAAAGCTGGGGGGGGGTGGCTGACACACCAGAAGGCTGTGCCGCCATACAGAGAGACCTGGACAGGTTGGAGATCTGACCAAAGAGGAACCTTAAGAAGTTCAACAAGGGCAAGTGTAGGGTGCTGCACCTGGGGAGGAATAACCCCATCCACCAGTACAGGTTGGGGGCTGACCTGCTGGAGAGCAGCTCAGCTGAAAGAGACCTGGGAGTCCTGGTGGACAACAGGATGACCATGAGCCAGCAATGTGCCCTTGTGGCCAAAAAGGCCAATGGCATCCTGGGGTGCATCAAGAAGAGTGTGGCCAGCAGGTCGAGGAAGGTCATCCTCCCCTTCTACTCTGCCTTGGTGAGGCCGCACCTGGAGTACTGTGTCTGGTTCTGGGCTCCCCGGCTCAAGAAGGACAGGGAACTGCTGGAGAGGGTGCAGCAGAGAACTACCAAGATGATTAGGGGACTGGAACACCTCTCTTATGAAGAAAGGCTGAGGAATTTGTGTCTCTTCAGTCTGGAAAAAAGACAGCTGAGGGGGGATCTCATCAACACTTCTAAATACTTAAAGGATGGGTGTCAGGAGGATGGGGACAGGCTCTTTTCAGTGGTACCTGGCAACAGGACAAGAGGTAATGGGCACAAACTTGAGCATAGGAAGTTCCACCTAAACATGAGGAGGAACTTCTTTCCTTTGAGGGTGGCAGAGCCCTGGAACAGGCTGCCCAGAGAAGTGGTGGAGGCTCTGTCTCTGGAGACATTCAAAACCGGCCTTGATGCATTCCTGTGCAACCTGCTGTCGGTGACCCTGCTCTGGCAGGGAGGTTGGACTAGATGATCTCCAGAGGTCCTTTCCAACCCTATGATTCTATGATTCTTCAATGAAGATCAGATTTAAAGTAGCTAATGAAAAATTTTGAGAAACAGTACATTCTTAACCCACATAAATACTCATGCTACAATGACAGGTGAATGATGTTCTTAAATTCATGGTTGTTAGAAACATATTACATTTCTGTTGTTATTCTTGCATGATTATCCCATGCCGTATGTCTCAGATCTATCTTTGCATGGTTTAAAAAGTACAGAAATAAACTGTTGTATGATTAAGAAACTATAGTGATCCTTATTTCCAAACAATGTTCATAAAGTTATTATTACATCTTATTCTGAGTACTCCTCAGTACTTTATCTATTTGCAATACTACTCTTCATTTTTAACATTAACGAAATTCTGTGTTATTTTACTTTTTGCATTATTTTGTCTATTTCCATAATTCCACAGTTGAAAAGTAATAAAAAATAAAACACACATCAAGCAGAAGGAGTTTTTTTGGCCAAAATCATTATGCTTAAACAGAGTAAGTACACAAACCCACGTGCTTTATTTATTCAGGCACAATTGTGAACTCTGTTTACATATGCTTTATCTGTAATTATCTATGTAGATCGGATAAACTGCTCTTGCATATAAATAGACATTTAAGCCTACATTTACTTGATTGGCATATGCAATCAGGGTAACTGATCTTGCAGAGTAGGTATACAACTGCATGTCTAATACAACTAAAATGCAGGTCTATAAAATCCAGTTAATTCTCAATAATCTTTTGATATTAGAAGGAATCTGCCCCTTTTCTCAATTAGCAAGCCACCAAAAATAGACAGAATAGCTAAGCTGCATTTTCTGCACAGTCTTGTAGGGATATGATAAAAATTCTGCCCTTCAGCTCCTAATATGAAAGGGTGAAATCAGGGCTGTCCTAAGATCAATAGCAAAATACCAGTAAAATCAGGAATTTACTTCTGACCAAACTACTTTACCTGAAAAATAATTTGCTTATCCACTCCTTCAACCCTTTTTGCTTAACTTCATGGTGGCAAAATACACACAAAAAGGTAACACATTTCTATTTTCCCCTTCAGAATAAAGGGAGTTTTGAATAAATATGTTATAAATCTGCAAACTGTTCTTATTACTGCTCGCATTGATTTAAAAAAAAGAAAGTGTGAGAACCTCACTTTCTGTATATTACTAATATCTAAGATTTTTTTTATTCTGTACTGATAAAGACATACCATCATTTCCCACTCTCATATCTTTCATGATATAGTTTACATAAAATAGTATTTGCTATTTTCAATAATGAGTTACAGAAGATAGAATAGAGAAAAGTAATAAGAGAAGAGTTACAGAAGAGTTTTTCCAAGACACGTCAGGGTAATAAGCATTTTATTAAAAAAAAAATATATATATTTTTATGTTCTTGAGGGGAAGAGCAACTGCAGTCTGATGGTGCTTCTCCACAAAAGCACATTTTCTATAGATGCTGTGCTCTTTGAATAGTATGTGCTAGTGGTTTTTCAGATCTTTGGGGGCAAGTCAGAAGGAATGTGATAATGTGACTTTTGGGTCACCTTTGCATTGCCTTCTCCTCTGAACAGGCAACTTCTCTGCTGTCTTTAAATAATCTAAGGGCTCTTCCTTCTAATGCTAGGCTGCAGAGGCCACTAAAGAGCACAAACATCGGTCAGGAACAGCATAGGATAAAGGCAAGCATAACATGCTCCTTTTCGTCTTCATCTGGAATGCTGAGAGTGAGTTAGACGAGAGCCATGTGTCATCCCTATGTTACTACATGAAATGAAAAATTATAAATTTTGGGCAGTTAAGCATACATAAATTTGAAGAAACTATGACATGCCCAGTATATTTTTAATATTGTGCATATACATCTAAGTCTTCTTACACATCCTCTCCTTCCATAAAAAAAAAAATAAATTATCTGTATATATTGACCTGGTGAAAATTTGTATATTTTAGTTGGACTTTTGATTGATCTTTCATGCATCCGGGAAACATGTCTGTCCCTAGAGCATATACGCTCTGGTCATGTCTAGACCTTCCCTACGTGATCAGAGCTATTGTGCATTTTACTGTATTACAGAAGAGAGAAAGGAGCACTAAATGCATCTGGGAAATTAGTTTGCACATATGGGAACAGTGACACAGTGCACATATTTCTGTTAAGGGAATTCTAGACAGAAATATGCTACCTCTAGTCAGTGAGTTAACATAAAAAAATACCAAAGTTGTGATGTCAGTGAACCACTTAGTGGTTTCTTATACATTTCAAGCTTTGGTGGGAATCACAGCATAATGGTTCTTTGGGCCAGAGAGTCTGAATGTATGTTGGCTGAATCATATGATGACTTCTGTAACATTTAATTTCTTTTTGTTCTAAAAGGTGTGTTAACTTTGCGAAAAGCAATTCAGAAAGCCCATTTTCAAAACACTCTACAGATCATTAAATTACTGTTCTAAGATGTGAAAAGGAAAACATAAAGACAGTTATCCAAATCTAAGTTCAACTCAGTACTGCATCACCGGATACAACAAGAAATTCTTGCTATTGTCATCTGCCACCAGCCCAAGAAAAATCTAATTCAACTTGATGTCTTCTTGGCAAAATTTAAAAGTCAATCAAGAAAAGTTTTTGCTGCCCCTCGTTTGTCCTTTCCAGCAGGTGGATATAAACTTTTCCCATCACAGTCACCTTCTTCCTAAAAGTGTTGTTTTCTAGGGATCTCCTTGTATGCTATATCAGGTTTCTTGAAGTCTCAAGGGTTCAAAGTAACCAGCTGGAATGTAAATTCAGCTAGATAGTAAAATTCCAAGAAAAAGGATACTTCACTATTTTAATTGCCTTTCATGAATCACTATTCCATTATCTGACCTTTCTCTTGACTCACACAGACACAACTCTTGCATTTGTCTGGAATTAAGATATCTGTAACACATCTTACATTAATGATCAATAAAAATCCCAGATATATGAGAAAAGCGCTCAGCAGAAAGAAACAAAAATAGTGTTGGTGGTGAAAGAAGCTGAATGCTACTAATTACAAGGCAAGCAATATGCAGAGGGGGAGGGGTGATGCTTTTACTCCTGATTTTGGAGTCAGCCATGGATCATCATTACATGCTGATCTTTCACTTGTCTCTTACATGTTAAATGAAGACCTGAAAAGGAAATGTATTTGTACATGAATAACATTTCATTTATTTTATAGAGTATTTCACTTTGTTGTCAGCTAATTAAATTCTGTCACTGAACCAAATATGATTGATTGTTACCTACAGCTGTTCCCTGTAAATCTGTCTACAAATAGCTGCTCCAGGATAGTAAGCATTCTGACACTCTGTAAAACACAGTCAGCAACAGAAACAGACAACCGTTAAAAATTTAATCTTAATAAAACTTCCACTGAACTCATGGGGATACCATTTTTAATTAGAAAGAGAATGGCAGATTCTGAGTAACTTGCTTAACAAAGTTCTCTAAGTAACATCTGATTAAATGACATAAGGTGGACAGCTTTATTTTCCCTCTAGGAAAGCCACTAGCTTTATAAATTATTATTTCCTTCATAAGATACATTTACTTGTCAAAATGACAGGCTTGTCAGATCCATGTAGGCATGTGGCAGATTACCCTATATATTTTTTATTTTTTTTAAGTTTGCTTCCTACTTATGTGTCAAGAAAGAGAACACTGCATTTTATTATGAACAATACCAAGATTTATCCACAGAGCTAAGAAACTGATGCATACCAGTCATGTGTATGACCGTGCGATGGGAGAGAATGAACTCTTGGAAAGGCTGCAATGATATAAAACTGGGAAGAGTGATTCATCAGTGGTGGTGCTGCCGTTCAGACGACCTTGACAGGCTGGGGAAATGGGCAGAATGGAACTCCATAAAGTTCAATAAACTCCTGTAGCTAGAAGTGCTAGAGGAATAATTTCCTGCAGCAGGCTGGGACCAACCATCTGGGAAGCAGCTTTGCAGAAAAGGTCCTCAGGGTCCTGGTGGACAGTAAATTGAGCATAAGCCAGCAATATGCTCTTGTGGCAAAGAAGACAAACAGGATCTGGGGCTGCATTGGGCAGAGGGCTGCCAGTGGGTTGAGTGAGGTGATCCTTCCTTCAGCACTGGTGAAGTATCTCTGAGTACTGCCTCCAGTTGTGGGCTCCCCACTACCAGAGAGACATGACCATACTGCTTGGAGCATAGAGAATGTCCACGAAGATGACTGAAAAATCTTTCATACAAGAGGCTAAGAGAGCTGGGACTGCTTAATTTAGAGAACAGAAGGCTCAGGGGTGTCCTATCCATATCTATAAAAACCTCATAGGACTGGGGAGTAAAGAAGATGGAGCCGTGCTTTTCTCAGCGGTGCCCAGTGACAGGACGAGGGACAATAGGGTGAAATTTAAATATAATAAATGCTACTTAAACATATGAAAAAAAAAATCTGCTGCAAGGACGGTTGAGAATTGGAGCAGGTTGCACAGAGACGCTGTGGACTCTCTACCTTTGGGGATATTCAAAGCCCAACTGCACACGCTTCTGAGCAACCTGCATTAGCTGACTGAGCTGAGCTGCAAGGATTTGTCTAGATGATCTACAGAGCTGCCTTCCAGCCTCATCTATTTTTTGATTCTTTGATTATATATGAGGGGGGACTAGGGGAGGAGGGGGGACAGAAAAGAAAAAAAAAGTGTTGCATGTTATTTTTTTTCTTTTTTTAGTAGTTTAAAGTTACTTTAAAGGTAAAACAATAGTAAGAGATTTTTCTCTGAATCGCTGTCATACTGAAACTTAAATCAGTCATACTACTTATCATGAATAAGTATATTCAGGCTTCTATATCTATCTGGAAATACCAGGTTGAGCACTCAAAATTAGGAGGAAGAAAGCAAACAGGCGGCAGCACTCTGTGCTAATGTGATAATTTATTTTTTTTTTTTCCTACTGCACTTTAGTCTGTATTTCTTTTTAATGGACAATGCAGATTGTGGTTAAGGTATGTGCTTCTCTAAAATTAATAAAGAGTATTGTTCAAAATTGCACTGAGGTCTCAAGAATTGTCTGATAGGTCCATATGAAAAGAAACCATGAGAAAACAGAGTCAAAGAGCCTCCATTTAGTATTTTCTTCAGGCAGACTGTAAAAAGCAAAATATAAGCAAGAAGAAGCAATTTGTTTTTCAGTAAAGGACTGAAGATTAATAGAAATTCAGGAATCCGTTACTGCAATAAATAGAAATGCTGGAAGCATGCATCTTGTACTGGGACCCCCAAATAGAATGCCGATGGTATTATTTTGTGTACAGTTGTGACAATATAAAAGGAAAAACAACATTTACAAGGACTACTGTTACAGTTCTGAGTTCAAAAAAAAGCAATTTCTGAAATCGTTTTATGTAGGCTTGTTAATTGTTAGGCATTAGAACGCAGACAACTGATAAAACAAAGATGCTTAAATATACAGTGTAAAATTAAGTTCCAATGTATTTTATTCAAGTACTTTTGAGTTACATATTTTCCCTTTTCTAAATGAGGATATTGCCTATAGTGAATTGAAGCATTCTTGGTTTGAAATAACTAATCTTTTGCACAGTACCCTGCAAAATGTGAGATCACAAGAGCAAAACACATACAACTAGAATGGGTACAGAAATGGGGTGATCTCATAAATTCCATAATAAGACTTACAGACAAATGTAGAACAACTGTAGAAGCATAGAAAAAACATTAAATATTAGAGTTTCTAAGAAGGCTTAAAATGAATGCTTAATTGAAAATTTATGCATGTTCAAGAACAACCCTATTTAGTCCTTAAACATCTCTGTGGAAAAACTCAGGTCCGAAAGAAAGTGTAAAAAAAAAGGAAATGTTAAGGAATATTTCTAGATTTCTTTGTATTTTATTTGAAGATCATTTTGGTCCTTTTGTACTCCATTTCTACCAAGGACTTAATAATATATGTTGTTCTAGATATCCTCCAGGAAAATAATCCCATTTCTCCACGCAGAACCTTATGATCCAGAAATTAGATACAGAGTGACTGAACATTTTAGTAGACTGTGCATTGCAGAATAGGAATAAATTTGGAGAGATAATAACTGTGCTACTAGCACTCCATCCTTTACAACTTTGAGTGAAATAGAGTTTAAATAAAGCTAATTTACTCAACTGAAGTCATTAATTTGTAATAGCATAGGATCTTAGCTATACTAGCTAAGGATCTGGCACATAAGTGGTTTGTGGCAGTATACATCAGAGAAGACGAGTAGTTATGTCTCCAGGCTACTAGTAATTTGTGTTTATCTTCTCCAGCCCAAATAACAAAATGCACATGTAGGTATCTCTAACTAGCCTCTTCATATTTTCTGATCCTCTCTAGTACCCCTTCTAATAATGATGGGAGTTATCTACATGGGTTCCTACTGAGCCGCTTGAATTCTGGAAGACAGAGAAGTTGATCATGCTAGTCAGAGGTTCTGTATTGCACCATAACATGGCTTAGTCTCCTTTGCAAACTCTGGATAACCACTTATTGCCATGATAGCTTCTGTGAAACTAGCAAAATTTGGTGTGGGGAAAGAATAGGAAGATGATAACATATACAGAAACTGCATTTTTGATTTTGGAAAACAGCCATCAGATGAAGCCTCTAATCCTTGATACCAGTGATCTACTCAACTTGGACACCATTAATTGTTCACAATACCTCATGGGAGTTGACTGATAAGATCTTTAATATAGAAAGATGAAGATTTCAAATGTTTCCCTCTTACTGCAAATACAGAGCAGTGTGATCCCTGTTCCATTTATTCTGGTAAATATAATTTCTGTTTTCATATATTACAAATAATATATGGAGACTGGCTCTAGGTAGCAGAAAATAACAATACTAATAATGAGGTATTAATGCTGACATCTGGCCTTTTCAATGTCCAAATGAACTGGAAATGGAAATCAAACATAGACCACAATTTTCTGTCAAAATGCGGAATTCTTTGATTTTTCTCTAGGTAGCTATTGTCATTCTTGTCTATTTCTCTTTCATATTTAGTTGAATGACTCTTCAGGCTATATGTGATAGCCTTTACCAGAACAAATTAGCTAAATTTATGCAAGAAAAATACCAAAAGTCCTACTGACTTAGAAGCTTGCTACATTCTTATCTATCCAGTACTTACCTATCCAGAGGCAACTCAGACCTGCAGCTTTCTCTTATTAAATTGTGTCTTTACAGCTAATTCCAGTGTTTATCAGAGGTATTTCCAGAAGTAAATTATCACTTCATAAACGAAAGGAAAGCAGAATTGGGCCCTCTGCTAACTTGAATGCTTGTTTCAATGAAAATGATTTGGCTTCTGTCAAGGTAATTGCAATTTATAATTTAACAAGCAATCGTCTGCTCTCACTGAGGCAGACGAATTCTCTGATGCAGAGTTTTGATTCTGTCTCCATGTGTGCAAGGGTATACACATCTCTCTGTATTTTAGTCTTTTATAAAATGCGGAGAAAAGGTAGATTTCAGCTCTGTGGAAGTTCACTTTCACCAGTTTTCTCTACAAAGCCTTTAAAACCACAGGCTACATTTAAAAATAAATAAATAAATGAAAGAACAAATAAGAGCACTTATTTGAAGGGAAAAAAAAGCCAAGAAACCAACCAACCAAACAAAAACAAAACACAAAACCAACCAAACCTGATATTTGTGTTTAAACGATGAATACTGAACATTGTAGTGACCCTGATTTATTGAAACCTCTTGTGGCTTACCTTTACCATTTGTTTTGATCTGTGTAATTCAGAATGGCTTCCAGGTGTCAAGAAACATGATACAGGTATGAATTCCAGGTAAGATGAGTATGTGCTGATATGAACTTAAGCATTGCTTTTTCCTGTATTTCACACTAAAACGTAGCAATTTCCCAATTTTCCTTTGCAGAAACAAAGAAAAATATTTTTAAAAATGAACTCAAGACTCCCTATGACAGTATTTTGTATAGCTGGAAACTGCATATACTATAGATAAATTGGTTTATAATGAAGGGTGATAATGGGAGGATAGAACTGAAAGCTAAAGTGCTATATTCTTCTACTGCAGAGACAGGAAGTTAAATTGAAATACTGGTAGTGAGAATGGAATGAGTACTGCAGTGGAATGAATACAGCCTGACATTGATACCAGGAAAGATCATGGAAAGGATCATATTGAGTGAGCTATCACGGCAAGTGCAGGGCAGCCAAGGGATCAGGGCCAGCCAGCATGGGTTTAGGAAAAGGAGGTCCTGCTTAACCAACCTGATCTCTTTCTATGACCATGTGACCCGCCTTCTAGACGCGGGGAAGGCTGTGGACGTTGTCTATCTGGACTTTGGTAAGGCCTTTGACACCATCCCCCAGAGCATTCTCCTGGAGAAGCTGGCAAATCATGGCCTAGACAAGTGTACTCTTCGCTGGGTTAAAAACTGGCTGGATGGCCGTGCCCAGAGAGTTGTGATTAATGGGGTGAAATCCTCTTGGCGGCCGGTCACCAGTGGTGTCCCTCAGGGCTCAGTTTTGGGACCAGTTTTGTTTAAGATCTTTATCGATGATCTGGATGAGGGGATTGAGTGCACCCTCAGAAAGTTTGCAGATGACACCAAGCTAGGTGGGAGTGTTGATCTGCTTGAGGGTAGGAAGGCTCTACAGAGGGCCCTGGGCAGGCTGGATCGATGGGCCAAGGCCAACTGTATATTTAACATATTTACATCTCAGGTATATTTTTAAAGTCATATTCATTCTGGCAATAGTTTTTCTTTTATTTATTTGTTTGTTTTGTGGAAAAACAAATGAAGAATAGATGTGAAATATAGATGTGACAGTTAAGGAAACCCCATGAACTTCTGAGATTTGAATCTCTGATTCTCTTGCTCTTTAACTTTTTTATTTTTTTTTTTTAAACTGCGTATTTGGATACATTTATAAATGTATATATTGATATCTGCATATATGCATGTCTCTGGGTGTGTTTATATACATATATATACACAAACATATAAACATACATATATAGAGATAAATTCTTCTTAAGGTTGCTTGCACTTACTTCATTACTTTGTTTACCATGCCTTTACAAGTTTCCTCAAATCCTCTTTCCATGTTGTATTTGCTGGATATATAACCAGAGAGAGGAAAAGGTCCTTTGATTGCACATTAATTGAAACCAGCCTTTACCACAAATTTTTTAAACATGAACCAACAAATTATTATAAAATAAATTAATGAACTCAGCAGAAAAAATGAGAATTAATTAATTGTTATAATTATCCATGTATTTGAAACACCAGTATAAAGAAAAGATAGGGGGAAATATGTGTCTGGAATGATTCATAGACAGTTGACTCCAAATTAGGACAGTATACATACGTGCAGTCATTACCACTATTTTTATTCTATGATGAGGCTGAACTGAATGTCGCCTAGTGAAAATATTCTGAACATGTTCAATCCTGCCCAGCTGTAGAATGGTGAGAGAGCTCAAGTGGAGATATGGTACACATTTCTTACATTGTCTGGTTCTTCTGTGCATCTTTTGTGCTTTTTAGTGTAAAGAGAGTCCTCTTTGTGTAATGAGTTTCAAAAGTAATCCTGAATACTCAGAAGATTGCATGGAATATGTACTTTGTTTCCTTAGATTTTTACGAGGGTGCTGTCACAGATGATCTAATGAAGATTTTCTATTGCGTTCCATACTAGTGAAAGGAGAAAACAGACAGAAAGCATGATGTACATGAAGTGTATGACACAGGCCAAGAACTAGAAAAAGACGTTCCAACCTGCTCCAATCACGTAGTTTAGCACAAAAGCATGGTACATATCTAAGCAAAGGCAAAACAGTTTTCCACAAAATGCAGCGGAACTCCCAGAGATGCTTTTGTATGTGATGTGATACAGGCATAAAAGCAGTGGTTACATAGTGTTTGTGTAGCCTCCTAAAATGACAAAGCACAAAAGATTAATTTTCTGAAATAATATTAATTACAAGAAATTTTCCACTTCCCACCCATCACCCTACAACAATAAATGAAAGGCACTTATCAAGACTTTGTTGTCTGCAGCAGAAAGGAAGTTATAATTGTACTTTAGATCCTTGGATGAAAGGTACTAGAAAATGCTAAGCATGATCATCATTATGCTTTTTTCTATAGTCTAGTAACATAATCATGATGTCTACACAGTCTTTTCAACAAATGGGCTATAAAAAGTGTTGAATTGTGAGATATTTCTACTTTCTAGTGTTAGACCAATAAGGCTGAATTTTCTTTTCAGGTTTATGATATTTACAAGTTCATTTATCGTTGCCTTCTTGGCACTGAGCTAAATGACTAAGTTAAGCTGGATTTTCCTGCCATACATACTTTCAGTATTTTATTTCATCTTTTTCTACACAAATACATATTCATCTGTATTATGGAAATATTTGTCAGGACCTGAAACATTTTTTAGAGGAAGTTGGGTTTTTTTATTATAAATTAGCTGCTGATTGTGGCTTCTTATGAAATAAATCGAGAAAAACAAATGCAATACGCTATCCATTTTTTTTTCTTTTTTTCTTCAGTATCAGGATGTAGACATTTTATTTCAGATGTGTATCAAATGATCCCACTGATGAGCTGGGTTTTGGGATTCTTTGAACTCTACACAGCTCATTGCAAACACCTAATCCTAAATACAGGGTCCAGTGCTGTAATTTAGGGTTTTCAAAGTCTGATCCGAGTAGGTAATCTATATCTCTCTTATTGGTAATTAGAATGTTTTTAAAGATAATTCATCTCACCCATCTTGGGTGTGTTTATCGTTCTTCTGCAGGACTTACTAAAAAAAGGTGGTCATTCTTTTAAAGAACTTCTATTTCAAGGTGTAAACAAAATAGCACACAGTTTTTTCCTAAAGCATTATTTTAAAGTTTGGCCTCAGCAGCTGAAGGAGATGGCACCAGTACTCCTCTCCCCTTTATAAAATGCCATCCTTTTTAGATATATGCTAGTCTGATTCATATAAAGAAGCACTATCCATCTCTGCAGAGAAAGCTTGGCGATTATGAAGAAAATAAATCAAGTTCAATAAAGAAACCTAAGTCAGATTTGGAGAAAGGATGAAGGAAATGTTGCAGAGAGAACAAAATGGAGCATTCTGGATAGAAAGTAGGACACAGTTGCAGGGAGGTTAAGGAAACCTGGGTTCAAGTTTCTGCTCTCCAACTCTTTCTGCATTTTATCCAGTGACAGTTTAATTACAAAACTGGGACACATATGACTTGCACAGAGATAAATCTCTAAGCCCCTGTAGACATTCAATGTGAAAAAGTTCAAAGAAGTTAGTCAGGACATTTTAAGAGTTTCAGTAATGCAGATAGGAACATAGATCTAAATTTGTAACCTAAGAACAAAACAATTTTTGAACATTTTAATAATTTCATAGGATTGTTATGTCAAAATATATTTTTTTTCAAGTAAAGATTCCAGTTTTGCTTTTGTGTTGAGTGCTACTAAATGAGATGGAAAAGCCACTCTTCCACAAAATAAAAATTCTGGTGAAGACAGAGAGAGACTGTCTATATCGCATATTTCAAAAATGTTGAACTCCCATTTTTGCCATAGAATCATAGCATAGTCTAGCTTGGAAGGGACTTTTCAGATCACTGAGTCCAACCGCCAACATAACACTAACAAAAACCATCAATAAACCATATTGCTAAGCACTACGTCTACCCATCTTTTAAATACCTCCAGGGGTGATGATTCCACCGCTTTCCTGGGCAGCCTGTTCCAATGCTTAACAACCCTTTCAGTGTAAAAATTTTTCCTAATATCAAGTCTAAACCTCCCCTGGTGCAACTGGAGGCCATTTCCTCTTGTCCTATTGTCTGTTACTTGAGAGAAGAGACCAACCCCACCTCTCTACAACCTCTTTTCAGGTAGTTGTAGTTGTAGGGAGCGATAAGGTCTCCCCTCAGCCTCCTTTTCCCCAACCTAAACAACCCCAGCTCCCTCAGCCCCTTCTCATAAGACTTATTTTCCAGACTCCTCACCAGCTTTGTTGCCCTTCTCTGGACCCGCTCCAGCACCTTAATGAATTTTTTTGTGGTGAGGGGCCCAAAACTTGACACAGTACTCAAGGTGGGGCCTCACCAGTGCCAGGTACAGGGTTATAATCACTTCCCCAGTGATCCTACAGGCCGAGATGCTGTTGGCCTTCTTGGCCACCTGGGCACACTGCTGGCTCATATTCAGCTGGCTGTCAGCCAAGACCCCCAGATTCTTTTCTGCCAGGCAGCTCTCCAGCCACTCTTCCCCAAGCCTGTAGTATTGCATGGGGTTGTTGTGACCCACATGCAGAACCTGGCACTTGGCCTTGTTGAATCTCATGCAATTGGCCTAGGCCCATCAATCCAGCCTGTGCAGATCCCTCTGCAATGCCTTTCTACCCTCAAGCAGGTTGACACTCCCACCTAACTTGGTGTCATCTGCAAACTTACTGAGGGTGCACTTGATCTCCTTGTCCACGTCATTGACACAGATATCAAACAGAACTGTTCCCAAAGTTAAGTTCATGCATGTTAATTGCTTATAATTCTAAGTATTTTACCTTTTTTTTTCAGAATTTTAATCTTCAGCAAGACAGTCCAAAAAAGTTTATTTTACAAAGTGATTGGATGCCAGTGGTTTGATACAGTAGATGGCAAAATAATTAATACATGTAATATTTTGGTCATAAGTAAATGGATGTACAGAAAGAAAATTAGTATTTTTTCATTTGTTTGTTCATTTGCTAGCTTGTTTTTTAATCTAATGAAACAAAGTTTAAATCTACAGAATTGCTCATTTTCATACATGATAAAGCTGTGAGCTCCTAAAATTACAAACATGCTAACATGGAACATCATATCAAAACATACAAAATGGTTATTCCAATTAATTTAGAATGGGAAATAATAAAATGTGGTCTGCTTTATTTTGAGAAAATTTAAGACACAATCTTCAGTTTTCATAAGGTGAAAATGAATTGTATTAAAATATGAAGACCTAATATAAAAATGCTTCAAAATATATGTTCAGGAATTGCCCTCTTTTAAAGAAGAATAAGGCTTAATGAAAAGCTTTGCTTACTGTTTTTCAGCATGTATTATCTTTATAAGTAAGCAAAAATGTAGTGTATGTTTTTAAAATACACCATTTTCTACTTTCTAGATGAGTGTGTATATCCATTATATACATATACTGACTGTTATAAACAGTGTTAAGGATATTAAAAGTGAGATGCAAACATATAATCATTATGATAGATTAACAAAATGTCATTGGGTAAAACAAATTTCACTAAAAATTATAGCTGCATATTAACATGCATTCAAACTATGAAATACCTTTATCACTACAAGAATTACAGTGATGGTTACTCTGTTTACCCAGGAGCTCCTTTGGCATGTGGTTTGTAATCTTTCCTGTTCACATCTTCAAATTCATGCTAGTAAGAATACCAATTATGAATACCTATTTTGATTTTAGCTGAGTTGGAAAGTCCTTGAAGCCTCTCAACAGTATTGCTTTTGTCAAAGACATGGTGCAAAAATATAAATATGTATAAAATAATTTCCAAATTTTATTCCAGAAAATGCTTGTTCTTCAGTGTTGGCACTACAATTTTTCTCTCTTGTCTTACTCTGTATGGAATCCGTTATTACTCGCTGAAGGTCAAGTGAGTCAGTTACATCATTTGATTCTGCTTTTTTTACAGAACACAATTTTACTCACTTTGTTGCATGGGTTATGTACTGTGAATAGCACATTGGAATTGATCAATACAATAATATTTCAAATGCTATTTCAACCTACTTTTAATTTGTATGCATTTCTATCTAAACTTTTCTTCTTGTGAGCAATCTTTAAGAAAGTAATTCTCAGAATTACTCATTTCTGTAACTAGAGTCATAGATGAAGTCTTCTCAGACTAAGAAATGGAAGCACAGTTATTGAAAATAACACTTGAAGCCTACTATAAAGGATCCTTTTAAATGAGATCTTTAGTATTTTTTAAGCTAACAGGCAGTGGGATAACATTTACTAGGAGTCTTATCAAACAAGTTTCTCTTTGAAATCAAATACGTTCAAAGTTCCTTTAAACTTAATTATAAATGATTTTAATTTAAACTGTGATAGTATTCAGTAAATGATTTATTATAGTACTAGTGAACATTCTTCTCCATAGTATAACAATTTTCCACTTCATTGCTGCCATTTAAAAATGACATCAGAACTTGGTTCACTTATGATCTCTTCCTGTTAATGATTTATTGTCACGGTCGCAAAGAATTTCAGCTGGCTACCATAGTTTCCTCTTTCATCACTGCAGTTAAGAAACACCTCACTGTTTTCTAAGTTTATGCTAAGTAACTATTCTTTCTCTATTTAAATTATAATTGCTATGGTTTGTCTAGAGAGTAAGGGAAGAGTCTATATTGATGTCTATAATGGAATTTCAATATGCAACACTAATTTTCCCTTAATCCTTAGATACAGTTGTTGACTACATCACAAGTTCCAATTCTTGTTAATGTCAAAAACCAAACAGCATGAGAGAAAACAGAGCAAGAAAAAATTTACAAGGGTTGTTCACACTATGACCTTTGAGTCATAGTGGAGCTTGTGTCCAGAGAACGGCTACAAAGCTGGTGAGGAGCCTGGAGGACAAACCTTATGAAGAACGACTGAGGGAGCTGGGGTTGTTTAGCCTGGAAAAGAGGAGGCTGAGGGGAGACCTTATCACCCTCTACAACTACCTGAAAGGAGGTTGTAGAGAGATGGGGGCTGACCTCCTCTCCCTGGTGACAAGTGATAGGACGAGGGGAAACGGGTTCAAGTTACATCAGGGGAGGTTTAGATTAGATATTAGGAGACATTTTTTCACTGAAAGGGTTATTAAACATTGGAATAGGCTGCCCAGGGAGGTGGTGGATTCACCATCTCTGGAGGTGTTTAAAAAAAGGGTAGATGGGGCACTGAGGGACATGGTTTAGAAGTGGCTCTTGTCAGGGTAGGCTAAAGGTTGGACTCGATGATCTTAAAGGTCCCTTCCAACCTCAACAATTCTATGATTCTATGATTCAGCTCCTGAATTCCAGCACAAGTATTAACAATACCTGATTTTTGCAGATGGGAATGTGGCATTAGCTCATTCATTGCAAACCTGATTTATTACTTTTTTTAAATTTAAATTTATTATATACATATATACATTTATAATTTAAATTTATTGCATCTAGTAGAAAACCCCACACCTGCCCAAATATTAACAATAACCTCCACTGATGCAGGTTGCAGAAGCAGTCTAATCTTATGCTTAACTGTCCTTACTGTTAGAATATTATTCCTAAATTCTAATTTTAAATTCTTTTGCTACAAATTGGTCCTTATACCAAGTCCAGTTCACAGGGAATTCAAATGAACAATCTTCTCTTGTAAAAAGTGAATTTAATCTATGGAAAATTGTGGATTGCTTTGTATTGATTGTCTTGTGTATTTTACCCAAGAAACCTGAAGACCAGCTTTGTAATATATGATTTAACAACGCAGTCATATTTGTAAAAATCAACAACAATCCAAGTTTGGGTAGATGATATTCTGAGCACTTAAAACACAATAAAACATACTGATAATAAAGAATGTTCCTGGTACCCTTTTAAACAAAAAGATATGCACATTAATAAAAAAGGAGTGTAGAGCATATAGAATATGATGCCCATGTCATCCATAATTATGTGGTTCTTACAGGCAAAGGTGCATGTCAGAAAATGGTGTTATGATGCTGAAGACTGACCTGAGATAATTTTTTATATTATAGAATATAAAAAATATATTCTTAAAAATTTAGAGATAAGAAGCTTTTTCAGAAGGAAGATACAACAAAGAAGGTGACAGAACAAGGTTGAGAGGGGAGGGAAGGAGAGGGGATGTGGAACTATATTTCTGTTCTGAGCTCCTCTATTAGTGAGCTGCTGTACGATTAATGTCAGCTTTGTAAGATACAGGATACCACTCTCTTCAAGATCACTAACTTCTTACCTTAATTAAGAAGTGAGGTTAGTCTCTGCTGAATGATGGCATTATTTTTCTTGAAGATTGAAGACTGAATGTTGTCCCCAGATTACATTGGATTTCTTCCAGGGCAAAGACCAACATATCAGGACTGGGACTTGTGCCATAAATGTCTGCTTGACACACAGTAATCTACTTGCAAATGAAAGAAGAAAAAGAAATAATTCATATGATTATTGATAGCTGATTAATCTTCCTGTTGGAAGTACTCAGACACTTGGTTCCTTGGCAGTATCTAATTATAGGGTATTCAAACTGTACTGTAGTTCAGAACATCTCCTGTCGTAAAATCTGAGATGTTTAAACTGAAGGATTAAGAGAAGGACAGTAGAGGATCCTAAAATCAGATGCAGAGTGGCACAGTCAAAAGAATAACCTGCAAATGTGAAGCTTATGAAATTAGCCTGAAAATCCTTTAACACTGGAAATGAAATAAATTTCATTATGTCAATTGTAAGTCCTTATTATAGAATCAAACAAGATAGCCAAGGAATAACTAATCTGCAGAGACAGACATTTCTCTCTTAGATTTTACCTGTATTTAAAGTAAACATAAGAAAGATAGAAATGTTATATCTAGCCTGTTGTTTAAAATAAATACTCTCATTGCTAAATCTTATTCAGCAAACACTGATGTTAAATAAATGTTAATTAGTGATTTTTTTTCTGACAATATAGAAGGTCAAATCATCTATGGAATATCTACGTACTGAACAGGGGAACGGGCTCTAGAAAAAAGGAAATTTTGGGGGGGCATAAACTAATATGCATGTGAATGGGAGACTCTGAGCAGCATCTATAAATCCTAATCTTATTAAAGGCTAACAGCAGGTTCAGTGCTCTTGAGCCCTGTACTGAATGCTGTACTGAAGCAGACACATCTTCTTCTTGCCACATCCTTCATAAACTCTAGACTCAAAGCAACCGTTATAATCCTGCAGTTTGACCTCTGACATAGCAGGAGCCTAATGAGCTTCCTGATAGAATTTTCAGTCTTACAGCTGGTGCTAAACTAAAGCATACTTTAACTAAATGGTCAGTCTTGATATAAATATTCTCAGCAACAGAGAAACAACCAGAATTCTTGAGATGTTATTGCAATTGCTCAGAAAACACAGTTGAAATTGTGTGGCTAGCCTAAATTTCTCTATCTTAATTTAAGCGATAGGATCGTGTTAATGTTTGTGACTTAGAATTAAGAACTTCCTATTATTAAATTTCCGTTCCTTCTGTAGGCTTTTACAGGTTGTGATGCTGAGTGACCCCTTAGTCTTCTCTTAGATTAACTAAATATGTTGAATTTCTTGAACTTCTCACTTATCTTCATATTTTCTAAACCTTTAATCATTTTCATGTAACTTCTCTGATTTATTTACTCACAGCCTTATTGACCCATCTGTAAAATGTGATAAAAATGTTCATATTTTTCAAGTAATGCCCATATTTGACAAGTAATTTGAAACCTGCTTGTCAATAAATAACAAAAATTTTAAAAAAATGTTACCAGTATGCAAAGTGACATTCGGTAATACATATGACAATAATTAAAAAATATTCATAAATAGTTAAAAGTGCAAAGGTGGAGAACCATTTGAAGCTGTAAACTATGTTCATGCACAAACACATACACATATCTTCTTGTGTATCTCTTCAGTCTCTTTTCAAGTACAATTCCATGTTCTTATATTTTCAGCAAATGGCATATAATGTCACTCAGTATAGACATCACTGCGGTGATTTCAAGTGATTTGTGGACTGTGTGAGAGACAGCAGCAGTTTAGTAACTGTCTGGGTGTCTATATTTACAGATATCATGCAAGTAGGTCTCTAGTCACCTTCCAGTCTTTCTATCTGCCTCAATCCTACCTTCCTATTTTTGTCCCTCACTATTTCACCTAATCCTTGCAAACTTTTTTCACTTACTCATTTTCATGCAAAAGCATATTGTTTCCCACTTCTCTATTCTCATTCATTGTAATAGTATCTCTGGAATTAATTAGGTACGTGTTTACTCCATGGCACCAATGAATGTGTCATAGCTGCTGGGATCAAGAGCATGTCCTAAATCCTCAGCTCCGTGTGTAGATGAGACCACTCCTGATTCTCCCATTACTTGGCTTCCATGTAAAAGACCTCGGCTGCACTTGCCTCCTTACAGTTTAGACTTTCCATCCTGCTGATATTATTTAGGTATAAAGGAAGACATAATCTGGAATCTTGAAGAATTTAATAATATGAAACTCCATATTAGTACTATGAAACTGTGGAAAGGGACCAGGCAGACAGAAGGGCTCAGATAATATTCTGGAAAAAATTGTGTTACAGCCTATCAGTACTTCTGGAAGTAGGACCTGAGACAGCACTCTATTGGGAGACTTAACAGGGGAAACCAACAGGAGTTATGACACTAACGGAAAACAGTTTAATTTGGCAGAAATGTGTTTGCCTGAATCATCTATATCTGGATTTTCTGCTTCTACTGCACTACAAAATGAAACCTTTTCTTTTCTCTTTTTCTTTTTTTTTATTAGAAAATTGATATTCCTGATTGTGTTCTGAACAACTAAAATGCCCAATGTGAGATTAAATGAATTCCTTTTGTCTGAATGTAAGGGGGAGGGTACCAATTTTCCTAATATTAGAAAGCACACAATATAAGTGCATGTAATTTAAAATACATTAGCAGCTGGATATTTCCCAATCCTTCACTGAGCTGTCTGATAATGGAAGCATATTGTGTAATAACCCCTTTCACTTGCTTATGGTCTGTATGATGCAGCAAATCTGAGGAGTGTTTTAAGGTGAAACTCTGATAAGTAAAGAATTGAGAATATAATCAAGTCCTTTGATAGGTAGTTCAATAATATGGTGAAAGAACATGACAGTTATGAAGGATGTTTCACTTCAGGAAAAAAAAAAGATTTCTTAACATTTAGAATAATCTAGGTTAAAGTTTGGGAATACAGCATGTAGATTAGGTAAGGGTTCGGGAAAAAAACAGGGAATCTGGATGCTTTGCAGTAAAACTTCGGTACTTACTCAGGTTTTTAAAGCTTTTTTTCCATTTCTAATTATCTTCCTAGCTTCCAGAAAACAGTGTCCTAGCAATGCCCACCATTGTTCCTGATGTTCTTTGAACTACAGAATGTATTTTAATAGTTATTTTGAATGTCACGTAACTGTCACAAGACAAAACTGATGACTGCAATGACTGCAGCATGTAACTAGCAAATCTGTCTCAGCTATCCAAGATCATTACATAGAAGTCTGTTTTCCTACTATAAGGACAGTTTAAAATTACTGTCATAAGTAACGTGAAATGTGATGGGTTTCCCTAATAACCCCACTTTTAAGTAATATGAAATCGGGATTCTGCTTTTAAAAATATACAGTACCTCCTAATTATGTTCAATCTTATTGTTTTTAATAAGATTAATAACAACAACAAAATTAATAATATTAAATAAGTCAGACATCAAATTGCTCAGCCCTATATCTGTTCTTTTCAAATATTGTCATTTTTGTCTGGCTAAAACAAAGAATTATAAAGACAATGCAGTAACTTACAGTGGTTTCTACAATAAATAACACCATTTCTAAGCTTTACTGTCAGTTAGATTTAAATGTCTACCTCTCTTTGAGGCTTTGAGTCTACCTGTTCTGCCCTGAGGTATGCAGGAAGTCTGTAGCAGGAATTGGTAGAATTCACAGAATTTTTATATTTCACTCTAGTGCTTGAATCACAAAGCAGAAAAAAAAAACCTAACAAATACAGGGAGGTAATGTGTCTTTTGATACTTCTGAAATATAAGCTGAAAAAAAAAATGAAGGGAGACTTTGGATTTCTGCTTCTACATGCACAGGCACTAGATTTACACTGGTGGAACTGGATGAACAACTCCGTAATGGAAGACAATAAAAACAGTAACCAAGCAAGACATTTTGTCTTTTATCTTCCTTGGACCTATTGAAGGCAAGAACAAAACTGATATTTTTTCAGGATTTTTTACTGTTCTTCCTTCCATTCATATGTAATTTGAAGAAAATAGGCTACTGCTGCTTTTTCTTCCCTTCCTTTGCACTTACGTGCAACTTGAAACCACTTGTCTTGCTAACAAACAACACCAAACATATTTTTTTTCATATAATACACAATGCCTATGTACTTTAAAATTAAAGTTAAGGTAAATTCAACAATTCTGAATTTTATTTTTGCTTTTTAAAAATTATAGCCTTTAATTGGATCCCAACACATACCCTTGCATTTAAATATACATAAGCATTGCTAAGCAACACTTAGCAGATGCTGTTTTTAGAAATTTCTGCTTATACAACAGCCATCCTTTAATATTAATCACTCAAATTATAATCATGTTCTTCAATAGAATTCAGATTTGAGGCTGCTAATGACCTTTATAGACATTTTTGTGTCAGCAATAATTATCTGTGCATCAAGTTCAACTGCATCTGCATAAAGCAACTTTATAAGTTCTTACCATTTAAATCAACATAAAATCATCAATTGTAACTCCACTAATATCAATCTAACATTATAATGCAGTGGCAATTTGTTCCTGCTTGCTGCTGCTGGCAGACCTAAGCAGCACAAGAATTATTGAGACAGATGCACAAGTAATCAGTTATGTCACTTTATTGATGCATTCCTGATTATCCCTTAATGAGGCAGAATTTCTGAAGAGGGAGTACTTGTCCCTAATGAATGTTTCTTCAGATGCCAGATTTGTTTGGCTTATACACCTGCTTTCCTTATATGATCTGCTATCCTTAATTACTACTTATAGATACAGCGGAAAAGCAAAATTCTTGAAACAACAGTGGATCAAAGATCTTACTTTTTGTCAGTGTGGGAACAGACTTTGCAATAAAGTGAGATTCTGAGATGTGAGTGAGGTCTTAATTTAAACAAAGAGAAATTAGTGAAAAATACAAGATTTCATGCCAAATAAAGGATTAGTGGCCCACTGATGTTTGCTGAACAATTTATTTCTTGTTTTTCTCTCTTTCTCTTCAACTCAAAAGCTGGAGCATAATTTAGCCCATGCTAGACTTGTTCAGTTCCCATAATACTGACTGGTTAGAGGATTTATTGAATAGAGTCACAAAAGGCTGGTGGGGCAGGGAGAAGGCAGTGTTCAACAGCCCAGTTACAGAATGGAATTAGTATGTGACTTGAACAGTGGAATCCAAAATCCTGTTGTATTACAATATTTCCTCTGGTGAGAACAGGAGTATCTTGGCACCTGAAATGGGATTCAAAATCACGGCTTATCTAAGACAGTGAATTTGAAAAACTAAATTAAAGTTCCTTTTTTTTTCCTCCCAGATTTACAATATATCTATGGGGTTGTGTGTGCAGAAAATCAAGTTTTCTTCTTCAAACTCTGTGCAAACTAGGTGAGAACCAGTTCTGATCAGAAAGTATACGTTTATGCTGAAACTAATGAACTCCTTTCTCTTTGTTCACAAGCAAATGAAATCTATTTATCTGTCTGTACCAAATTTTTCTATGCAGTAGGTTAGCATCTCATAGCTGCAAATTCAGACCTAAAAACAGGAGTCTCTTTATTACTGAATTAAAGGTTTATATAGAAAGAAGTGGGCTAAACAGACAAATTTAATTTCTCTTTCTTTCTGTGTTGTTAGAGCTGTATTTAACTGAGAATGATGGCTCTGATGGGAAGTATTCTTTCTTTTTTTGTGGGAAGACCATTTGTCTTATTTGTGTCAATTGGGGACTTTCATATTTGCTGTTTCTAAGTCTGTGCCAAGGACATGATTGCTGCATTCACAGTCAAAAGCATTTTCATTGCAGGAATAAACTGTAATATTCATGGCAATCCCAAGCACAAATACAGGCTGGGCAGAGAACAGGTTGAGAGCAGCCCTGAGAAGGACTTGAGGGTGTTGGTGGATGAGAAGCTCAACGTAAGCCAGCAGTGTGCACTTGCAGCCCAGAAAGTCAACCACATCCTGGGATGCATCAAAAGAAGCATGGCCAGCAAGTTGAGGGAGATGATTCTGCCCCTCTACTCTGCTCTCGTGAGACCCCACCTGGAGTACCATGTCCAGCTTTGGAGTCCTCGGCACAGGAAGGGCATGAGCCTATTAGACTGGGTCCAGAGGAGGGCCACGAAGATGATCAGAGGACTGGAGCACCTCTCCTATGAGGACAGGCTGAGAGAGTTAGGGTTGTTCAGCCTGGAGAAGAGAAGGCTCTGGGGAGACCTTATAATGGCCTTCCAGTACCTCAAGGGGGTCTGCAGTAGAGACGCAGAGGGGCTCTTTATCAGGAAGTGGCGCAATAGGACGAGGGTTAACAGTTTTAAACTGCAAGAGGGTAGATTTAGATTACATATTAGGAAGAAATTCTTTACTGCGAGGGTGGTGAGACCCTGGAACTGGTTGCCCAGAGAAGCTGTGGATGCCCCTTCTCTGGAGGTGTTCAAGGCCAGGCTGAATGGGGCTTTGAGCAACCTGGTCAAGGGAACAAGATGATCTTTAAGGTCCCTTTCAACCTAAACCATTCTATGATTCCATAAGTTTATGGGTCAGTTCCTTATCACTTCCGTAAATTCTACAGATGCGTCATGGCTCTCTATAATAAGTGCCGTTGGGAGTCAAAAACTGAAAAGCATCCGGGCAACTGCTACTGCATTCAGAGGACAGACAGTCAGTGCCTCACCACCCCATGTCTACTTGTCAGAGTGTTATTTCCAGAGTGTATATGTGTACCTACATACCCATATATTCCAGAAAGGGAAAAAAAAAAGCAAGGAACTGTTACCTGGGACTATTACTCAAGCAGTCAGGTAGCAGGATCTGTTGCTGTTCTTATTTTGCCAAGAGATGGATATAAGGAGGATGACAAAAGTAGTAGAAAATGTAGCTCAAATGACAGATACCTTTGGGTCACATTCTGCACATATGTTAAGAGAGATTGAGAAGTTATGATTATGTCAGCTGTGGTCAGGGAGCTGGAGAAGTGAAGTACTCTGTGTTTCAGGATGGTGTCATTCAGCCTGGAGCCCTGCTTAGAAGTATCAATTACTTCCTTTTCCCTTTTCAATCCAGTGATCTCATTGCCTATTAAGAAAGCCAGACTGTAGCATTTATGAAGGTCCCTGGAGGATAAACAAGTTTACTGACACATTGAAGGCAGATGATGTACATACTAATGCTTGCACTGTTTCTATGGAATTCAGTACAAATTTGTAGAATTAAATTCTAAATGGGGAAGTGTGTATTAACTCCAGTACACACCTAAGCACCATGCAGGCACTTGTTCACTCTCCCTTAGTGAGATGGGGAAGAAAATCAGAAGGGTAAAAATGCAAAAACTCAAGGATTGAGATAAAGACAGTTTAATAGGTAAAGCAAAAGCTGCATGTGCAAACAAAGCAAAATAAGGAGTTCATTCACTGCTTCTCATCAACTGGCAGATGTTTAACCATTTCCAGGAAAGCAGGGCTCCATCATGCATAATGGTTACTTGGGAAGACAAACTCCTTAATCCCAAAAGTTCCTCCCTTCCTCCTTCTTTTCCCCAGCTATTACTGGGAGGGGACACAGGTGGGACAGATGACCCAAACTGACCAAAGGGATATTCCATACCATATGATGTTTGTTCAGCAATAAAAGCTAAGAGAAAAGAGGAGAAGAGGGGGGCATTCATTATTACAATGTTTGTCTTCTGGAGCAACTGCTATGCATACTGAAGCCCTACTTCCTGGAAGGTGACTGGACATCGCCTGCTGATGGGAAGTAGAGAATAAATCTTTTGTTTTCCTTTGCTTACACATGCGGTCTTTGCTTTTGCATTATCAAACTGCCTCTATTTTGACCAAGGAGCCTTTCATCATATTTTTCTCTCCCCCTGTCCAACTGAGGGGGGATTAGTGATAGAGCTGCTTGGTGGGCACTTGGCATCCAGCCAATGTCAACCCACCCTAGGCTACCTCTTTAGGCAGAATTTGCTTTCGAGTCATACAATGATCAACACAGGGACAGCTTCAAAGTCAGATAAAAACTCAGATCAGATTATTAGAGGATTATTTTTTTTTCAAATCTTGTCTATAAAGTTTCCATAAGGATAACCTCTGATGGAAGGAGGAGAAGTGATGGATGAAATTTTACGAACTGTGCCCCTTAAAGTTTCTTTCTTCTAACAATTGCCTTCCTCCCTGGAAACTGTCCAGGAAATTATAA
The DNA here is from genome assembly GCF_963924245.1 of Chroicocephalus ridibundus. Lineage (NCBI taxonomy): Eukaryota > Metazoa > Chordata > Aves > Charadriiformes > Laridae > Chroicocephalus > Chroicocephalus ridibundus. Next base: position 151,121,170 of record NC_086285.1, on the reverse strand, counting down.
AAATGTGTCAATTTACTGTTTAATAAGGTCGCACTTTGTGGAAAAAAATGAATATCCTAAAATGAGGAAGGATTTTGTTTGAAAAATAAATCTAAAGTATAACAATATTCAGATGTGATGTAATTATTGATTTTTTAAAAAAATCCTACATTATCCTGTAATTGTATTGGAATAAGATTTTAAAAAGAATCATAGATTGTCCTGGTGTCGTATTGGAATATAAATTTTAGGGTAGATTGAATTAAGTAAAAATCAACTTATATAAATAGAAATGTATATTTCATATAATATTAATATAAGTTCACAAGTAATACAAATACTTATTAAACTTTGTGAATAATCAGTATTTCAGGTTTTTTGCCTTTTTTTTTTTGCATTTTTTCATCTCTAGGGAAAATACCTCCCTTGAATACTATGCTAAAATTCCCAGTAAAGATGGCGAGTTCAGAATTTCATTCTTGCATATCTATGAGATTGTATTTCTAGTGGTTATCCATAAAATGTATGTGACCCAGAAGGAAAAAAGAAAAAAAAAAAAAAGCCCTGGTGAATGAGTTTGATCTGAATTTGCTGCAGTGGAAAAAATAAATTCATAAACAGTAACAGCACTGGAAACCTTTGCAAAAAGCCCCCAGGTAAATTAGCCTTTTCTTGGCAGCAGATGAAGTTTTCCTTTTTAGCAAACCTCTTCCATGTATTATCCATATAAGTGAAAATCTAACTAGAAATTCAGATTTCAATGTCTGGCTAATATTCTTACATCCAAAACTAACTGTGGCCAACTACAGTTCCTACACCATCTGTTTACCAGTTATGGTCCCATTGTAAATGAATTGTGGCTCCATTTATAGTAAGAACTTGGAAAAAATGTGTCAAACCAATGAGGAAAATTTGGATGTTTTAAGGGTGCCAGCATTTCGGATGAAATCCACAGAATGCAAATAGTAATGGTTTAAAGTCCACTGTACTTGCTTGTCTGCTTTAAAGTCTGACAGGTATTTAAATTGCACTATTCGTTCATTTTTAGAAAGCTTTTCTCAGCCTTCACACTATTCTAAGTTGTACAGCTTGTGCTTTATTACAAAAGTTAAATTCTACCATTTAAGAAACACCCAGAGTAGACACAATTTCTCCTTATGCTTTGGGATTCCCAGAGGAAGACTTTACATTACAGCATCTCATTAAAGTAGGAAAAGCTGTGTAGATGAACAAAAAGATCTATTTCTAAATTTTCTAAAAAGGATACTTTAATTAACTTTTACCCATGTGCCTACTGAGTGAGAAGCTACAATACACATTCAGTTCTGCTCTGCACAAATTAGAGATGGGGACTGCACAGAGCTCAAAATGGGCACCAAAATAGTACATTGGACTTTTTTTCAAGTCTGAAGGACACAAATGTTTATGTGTAAAGTAATCAAAAGTCTTGATCATGAAATCATGAAACTAAAGAACTTAGATAAAATGTTTGAAAAGACAGCAGCATTTTTTAGCTTTTTCATAGGAAAGGTTCTTCAAAGCATTTTTTTATTATTAACTTGTTTATTTTAGGTTTTATTCTATGCATAAATTTGTACATATTAAAAAGCTCAGACTTTTTTTTTTTTTTTTTTGAGAGGTAGTGACAGCAGTTTCTAACTTAGCTCTATAACCAGCCATACAGACTAAATAAGGGAAGGGACTAAATAAGTAAGGGAACCATCATCCGCCAGTTTCTCATAATTAAAAAAAAACATTCATTTGTGAAGAACATGAAAGTAGATATGAACAATATCAAAGTGTCTTCTGGACATTTCTTGCAGAAGCTAAAGGGAGATAATGTAGTTATAGACTTTTTTTTTATGGTTTGACTTTTTTTTATGGTTGACAATCTGATGATGTCTGGTCATCAAATAAGCATAAGGGAAAATGTTAAGAATTGTCAAAATAATTCCATCTGCCCACAAAATGGCAAAAAACCACTGTGCAATACTGTAAACAAATAAAAAAAAAACATAATTTTTTTATCAGAAAGGTACTCGTAAATACATTAGGAACGTATGTAAATTATGTTCAGTCTGCATTTGGATTTTTACCACATATCTGCAAACAACTTTCTATCAGAAAAGGAAGGACTTTATCTACATGAACACCCAAATTAAATACTTCTAAAGCATTAAGAAGTATTTGTTAAAAGAACTTTATAAAGTGTATTTTTGTTTAAGAAACTCTAATGAATTTATAAACAAGGAACCAAAAAGTCATTTTGACTTATTTTGCATTGTTTGATTATTATTATTTTTTAATTTCTAGGTTGGACAGAGATATTGCTTATGATTATTCTTCCTTTGAGTTTATTGTAGTTAATACTTTTATGTAATCCTTTTTACTGGTTACAACAAAAAAGAAGATCTCAATGATGTTTTGCTACTACTCATTTCTTATTGTTACTGAGAGACTGTAATTCAGTAAGGTGGATTCTTACCTTAATTTACAAAAAAAATACAATCTCTAAGTATGTATAGAAGCCCTGGTAACAGCTGGATTCTTAGACTTTGGGGATTGTGCTCCCCAAAGTCTAAGAATCTAACTGTTACTATTGTATGAAGCTGTCATTATGGTTTAGTTGTAATTACTGTCTGTTATTACTATCTTTACATTCCTGCTATAGAATGTACAGTTACAAAAAAGCTTTCTATATTCAAACCATGTTTCTATGGCTAGAAAAGCCATTTTGGCCTTAGTTATTGAGTTGCTGTGTGGCTTTACTGGTTTATTCAGTGTTTTAAAATACGCCACCTCAACCGTTTTATTGTTATACAGATGTATACTTGCTAAACAACAGTATTTATATGATGATTTAATGAAAGCAGTAGCAATTCATATTCCATTTCAAGGAAAAAGAAAGATCTTGTTTAATTCTCTAATTATATCTAATAATAAATTACACTTTTTGAATGAATGGACAACTAATAATCTTACAGATATTTTCACAGTGCATTCATAGTAAATACTAAGTGACTGTAGACAGAGGAAATTCTATCATCACTGGAGAAAGGGGATACATGGAACAAGGACTTTCTGATATATTTATTTACAATAACTCAGAATAATTGAAAAGTTGCTTGGACCTTGGAGGAGCTGATCTGAGAACTAGGTCATTCAGCATTGTCTTTGTCTAGCCAGCGTCTGAAAAACCTCCAGGGACTGAGACTTTATAGAATCTCTAGCCAGTCTGTTCCAGTGCTACATTACACTCCAGGTTATTTTATTTTTTTTTTTTTTTTTTATGTACAGTCTGATCTTCCCAAGCCACAATTTATGGCTGTTTGCCCTTGTTACATCATCTACCACAAATTCCCATGAAAATCTGTACTGAAAATGAGTTTCAGTTTTGGATTGAATAGCTTCAATCAAGTTGAAATAACACTTGAATAGGCAAACACAAAAGAAGAATTAGCCTTTTTTGTTGCACACAATTTTTTTTATAACTAAGGTGGAATTGCTTGTGGTTTTCTATGTAAAACACAAGTACAAATTTAAAACTACAAATGCAGTAACAGTAGGGGTTTAAAATCACATTTCTACCTCTTGGGAGTTCCCTTTCTACAGTAGTAGACCCTCAGACCATCCTCAGCAAGTTCCTTGCTTATAAAAACAGCAAAAAATTCATACTACGGTGATATGATCAGTCATTAGTATGCACCTGCTGGCATTGCCCTGGTAACTCATTACAGCGAGTTATCATCAAAATCATGGTGTGTTGATTACACATTAACTTTCATATATTACCAGTGGACCAGTGAATTGATGATATATTACTGTAGTACATCACAAAAATGCCAATTGCAGAATATAAGAGATAAAGTTTGGTAGTTGGTTTGTTTTCTCAAAGCAAGATAATTTTATGACAGAGAAAGACACTAGCACTGGCATTATGCTATCAACATCCTTCACCATTGAAGGCAACGCATGCTTGCAGCCCAGAAGGCGAAATACATCCTGCGCTGCATCAAAAGAAGCATGGCCAGCAGGTCGAAGGAGGTGATTTTCCCCCTCTACTCTGCTCTCATGAGACTCCACCTAGAGTACTGTGTCCAGCTCTGGGGTCCCCAGCACAACAAAGACATTGACCTGTTAGAGTTTGTCCAGGGGAGGGACACAAAAATGGTAAGAGGACTGAACACCTCTCCTATGAGAAAAGGCTGAGAGAGATGGGGTTGCTCAACCTAGAGAAGAGAAGAGCCCAGGGAAACCTTATTGTAGCCTTTCAATACATAGAGGGGTCTTATAAGCAAGATGAAGACAGACTTACATCAAGGCCTTTAGTGACACAAGAAGGGGCAACAATCTTAAACTGAATGAGGGTAGATTTAGATTGGACATAAGTAAGAAATTTTTTACAATGCAGGGGGTAAGATACAGGACCAGGTTTCTCAGAGAAGTTGTGAATGTCCCATCCCTGGACATGTTCAAGGTCAGACTGAATGGGTCTTCGAGTAACCTGATCTAATGAAAGATGTCCCTGCAGGGGCATTGGACTAGATGATCTTTAAAGGTCCTTTACAACCCAAACCATCATATGATTCTATGATCATTAAATAACTGTTGTGGCAAACTGAAGAGAAGAGGATGCACTGAATTAATGCACAGAGTTTAATGAAAAAAACTAGTCTTGAGCTTTCCATGTTTACCTTCCAAATATATAGCCACCATTGTAGTGGTGATGAGGGTGTTAAAGTAAGCATCCAAAGTCCATCTCTGGGAGGAATGTGATGTTCATAGTGGTGTCTTCTTTTTTCTTTGTACAGGATATACCTGCAGTCACGTTTGCTAATACACTTTTATACCTTTGCTCTTTCTTCATTGTTCTTGCAGCTCCACATTACATCCAAATTCACCAAATATAGTGCTTTTTACACGTTATCTTTGTTATCCCTAAACCCCATTTTGCCCAGCTTCACATTGCATATCTTCACATCCTTCCCAAGGACTCTGGTATTGTACCAGACCTGTATTTCTCTGCGTTGTGTCATTGTGTTATAATTGAAACTGTCCCATTCTACATAGAGTAAGTACTTGCTGCTGCTATTCTCTCTCTAAAATTACGGTTGTACCACACAAACACAAACAAAAGTAAAACAAATTGACCATAGACACATAATCATTTAGAGAAATTGTTGTCATGACTAAACCAAGTAAAACAAAACTGCAAGTAGGTCAAGAAAATTCACACAGCAGAACCAACAAGCCTCAGTCCTAAGGACTTGCAATCTCAGTCAAACCTTATGGCCTTGTTAGTTAGTTAGCTTAGTGGATGAAGGAAAGTCTGTGGATGATGTTTACCTGGACTTCAGTAAAACCTTTGACACCATTTCTCACAGCATTCTCCTGGAGAAACTGGCTGCTCATGGGTGTACTCTTTCCTGGGTAAAAAACTGTCTGGATGGACAGGCCCAAAGAGCGGTAGCGGATGGAGTCAAATTCAGCTGGAGGCCAGTCACAAGTGGTGTCCCCCAGGGCTCGATATTGGGGCCAGTTCTCTTTAATATCTTTAACAACGACCTGGACTAGGGGATTGAGTGCACCCTCAGTAAGCTACACAATGGCTTCCAGCCCCTCCTGTGTGTTGATCTGCTTGAGGGTGAAGGCTCTACAGAGGAATCTGGACAGGCTGGATCAATGGGCCAAGGCCAACTGCATGAGATTCAACAAGGCCAACTGCTGGGTCCTGCACTTGGGTCACAACAACCCCATGCAGCGCTACAGGCTTGGGGAAGTGTTTGGAAAGCTGCCTGGTGGAAAAAGACCTGGGGTTGTTGGTAGACAGCTGGCTGAATATGAGCTGGCAGTGTGCCCAGAAGGCCAACAGCATCTTGGCCTGTATCAGGAATAGTGTGGCCAGCATGACTGGGGAAGTGAACATCCCTCTGTACTGGGCACTGGTGAGTCCAGTGGTTGACTATATCACTGCAAGTCTGTCATGGTTTGGGCCGGGCTGGCCAATGACAAGGTAACAGATGACCTCTCCCACCTCTCACTCCAAGGAAAGGAAGAAGAGAGATAAAGAGTTATGAGTTTAGAAAATAACTAAACTACTTTAATGATAAATTAATAATAAAATAAATTAAAAAAAGGATATAATGAAATAGATACAATATAAATAAATATACACAAAAGCAGATCAAGTTCCTAGGAAGATGTCACTGGCAGGCACTGGGAAAGTTCCAGACTGGACTCAGTGACAAATGAGAACTGGAACACACTGAGCAGGACCAAAAGGCAGATGAGCTGATGGGGTCCTCCTCAGATATCAGTTATTGAAGAGTGACACTGGAGAAGAGCCAACGGAGAGGAGCTGAAGACAAAGAACCAATAGAGAGGAACCCACTGGAAAAGAGCCAACCTGACCTCTTTGGTCCCTCAGCTTTTATACTGAGCATGGCAGATGAGATGGACCACCTTATTGGTCAGTTTGGGTCACCTGACCTGTCCCCACCTCCCCACAGGTGTGACCCCTGTGTGAGGTAAACAATCGAGTCAGCTGACCATGGTTGCCACAGCAACAAGTATAAGCAAGAGCCTCTCACTGAACAGAAAGTTGGCTCTGCTCCACCCTAAACCAGGACAAAGTCTCAAACACAACAACATGGAAAGTCAGTAGGACAATGAACAATTAGAACTCCTTAAAATTCAGTATTGGAAAACTGAAGTGAGCTTAAGAAGATATTGAAGAGGATATATTTTCTGTTTAGAGGCCCACTTACATGTATTTCCTATATAAATATCTCACTATTTATGATCGAGTACTATTCAGAACAAAACCAAAGAAGAATAAAGAGGAAAAGGAAAAAAAATGCATCTTCTGGAAAAAGATCCTCACTAAATATAACAGGTTTTGTGGAATGTATAGACCATGAATGTGGTTCCTAACACTATCAGTAAAACTTTAGATATATTAGTATTTTTAGAATATTTTAGAAATATTTAGAAATATTTACCATCTTAACAGCAAATATACTGTCTGCTGTGGGCACTCACTGCTCTTCTGATACCCTGAAAACATCAGTATCCTTCATACACAGCATGCGTGTTTTTGCCAAAGAACCAAAAACAACTGTCCTACAAAAACAAGGACAGAGACTTGCTTAAATATTTCTGCAGTGTCTGAATGAGGTGCAGAGAGGATCAAGAAGTCAGAGCAGGTTCTACAGGATTCTGAAGACTTGTCCTACCAGCATCAAACATTATGTCAGCATTCCTCCCTGTGACAGCGCATTGCATACTGATATGTTCAATACCTTATGTCACTTTCTCCATCAGTAGGAAAATAAAAAGAAAATTAATTCCTAGCTCCCTCTTCAGCTTTGATGTATGAAAATCTGTGTTTCTAATTACTTTGTTTTTGCAGACACAAGTATTACATGGAGAACCACTCAATGGCCTCTTTAAAGCCAATTACACAGCTCCCATTCTTCAGTGAGACTAAGGCTTCATCTGAAATTGAGAACAATTCAGATGAATTATTTATAAGGGATATTCCTCTATAAAAAGTCAGAGAATAAAGGAATGATTCTATATACTAACTTCAATAAACCCTAGACAGTTGAAAGGACAGCTATTTAGTAAACATTAATTCTAGTTAATGAAGCAGTTTGTTTGTATCTAACAACCAAACAGTTCTTGAAATAGACTTTAAATTGCATGAGACTTCAGTAACAAATAATGGTTCCTAAGAAATCTAGAAACAAAATTGAGGCTATTTAATAGATTGTTCAAAAGCTCAGTTGTTCTGACTGAAATCTACCCGAATTTAATTTCCTTTTTCTAATAGAAGTGTTTGGATAATGTAGAATAAGGTCTGGAAAAATGTAGAATAATTAGAGTGTCATCATTCCAATGAAACATCTTAGACATTTATTATTGGAAAGATCAGTCTGGTGTCCCATTATGAAACCAAATTTTGGTTAAAGAAAATCAATAAGCTCACATAAAAAAACTTGAAGGAACTCTCTAGGAAAGTGTTGAGTTTGTTTAAGCTCTAATTAAACCATTTGGGTTTTCTTGGAGATTAAATTCAGGAACAAAACAACTTAAACTAAAATGAACTCAGCCTAGCATACTGCAATACAATGCAATTTCTTAAAGAAAATGAGTATTTTTCAAAAACACTCACAGCTGTACATGCCAATGTTAGACTACTTAGATTTTAGCCTTTTTTTTTACCAATATTCCATATGAATAACAACATTTTGCCACAGAACTTATAATTCTTTTACAAAATAAGGTGCAAGTTGTGTCCTTACTTGCTGTGCCACTTTGCTATTAAATTAACTCGTACCTCCTCTCCCCATGTTGGAAGCAGCTACACATCACTGCGTGCCCACTGTACTCCTGGGGAATGCATTGGATCTCTGTTATGAAGAAATTATTTCAAGAGGTCTTGGTGGCAGCCTGGAGTTTTCAGAAGGCTGAGGCGATTAAACTGAGTAAGTAGTAATCAACAAATCTTCTATGTGTAAGAAATGCAGAATTACACTTGTAATGTGGTACTGTAAGTTAAAATGACTATGATCCAAGGCTAAGATTGTATTGTTTTAAGCCACTAACAGGAAAACTGCAGCAAGATTTTTGAATAAAGTTTAAAGATGATTTTTTTCTTCTATCCTATGTGTATTCCTTTTTACAAAAAGCTTCTCAACATAATAGTATAAAGGTTATACACCACTTACTATAAAATTATATAATAGTTAAAGGATGCATAATATGATTTGTTATTATGTGAATTCAAGATTCAAGTTTTAACTTCTAAGTGGATCTATGAAAAATGTGAAGCAAATAAGTTCATTAGTTGTAAGCTCATATGACAGAAAACCTCATAATTCATCAGGGGAATTTATTTTTTTTAGAACTGTTTAGCTGCTTAACTTACAAAGTCCCTTGCTGCACCTGAGCTTATACAAATATACTTTGTTATGATAAGCTAAAATACCTTTGAAGTTTTTATGTTTTTCTTCTACTTTAGTTTTCTAGACACTGGTCTACACTTTAGATAGTCAACAACGATTACATAAATGGGGACAATCTGTAGCAGTTTGCTGTCCGAAGTCACATAGTTCTTCAATCTCCTTCAGCTCTTCAATATTAAGAAAAGTTTGTATGGCCTTTTTCCATTGCAGATTTTGTTATCCCACAAGGTAAGCACTATCCTTCTGACCCAGACAGGCAGAACGTTATGAATGATGTGTCAGCATGTGTATCCTCATAACCTTGGTTTTTGTTTGCTTATGCTTTTCAGCTGTTAGATTGTTCATAAGTATTAAATGAAACACATATAATACACCATTTTTACAGCACTGTTGATTTCATTTTTGGGGCCACTGGTGGAAAAAAATACCACAGATCAGATAAGTTTCTTCATGTAATTTCAATTGATTTCCTTTGTATCTTTAGCATGTTATCTCAGGCTACTGGCTTCTTGTATGACAAGCTTCATCTCCTTTTTCTTAGTAACTCAATTATTATCAGATGACTATCAGTACATCATGCATTCAGAATAACTTAGAGTTCCATACTATAAGACAAGTCAAGCCTCTTACACATATGTTTTCAGAATTAGACTCTGATGAAAGAGTTGAATTTGGCTTTGAATGTTTTTTCTTCTTCAGTATTTAACATTAGAGAATCCACCTGCATTTATTATCTTCTTTAAAAATAAAATTGTGATTTCTAAAAACACTGTTAAAGAGCCACAAAGAGATTGACAATAATGTAAGTAGGTTTGCTAAATATTGGTTAATGGAGATGCATTATTTCCTTTGGTTTTGACACAGAAAACATAAGAAGGGAAAAGAAAGTGGAAGGAAAACAAAATATTTGTTGGTTTTGTTTGGTGTTTTTGCTTGTTCTCCTCTCAATTTTAAGTTTTTCTCTTCATTTTCTATTCCAAAATGCTTAGTCATCTTTTGAAACTCACATAAAATAAGACTGGGGTAGATTAAAGACATATATATATGTGCTTGTGTATATATATATATATATATTTAAGTTCCAATATTCAGGGACAAATTATAACAAGTTACTGGGGGAATCTGAGAAGAAGCGATACCTATCTTTAGACTTTTTTCTTTTTAAGAACTATAGCAGCCTCCATGCTTCTTCTTCCCTTTGTGAGAATAGCTAAAATGAGTTCCTTATCCATCTGTTGTCACATTTTCTCCCAATTCGAGTATTTTGAATTTCCGTGGGAGACTGTTTTAGTAAATGGTGCTGTATGTAAGTAGCTTTCAGTGGAACTAGGATTTCTTGTACACAATAATGCACTCTTGTAAAAAGGCTATTTTTTATTAAGCAGTGCAAACATATTTTAATTAGAATGAAGAAGCTCTGCCTTTGAAATAGCCTAAGGCAGTGAAGTGCTTTGTGAGTATTTGGGATGCAAGTGGCTGCATAGGCTAAGAAGTGGGGACACTTTCTGATTTCCCCAAGGCATCACTTCCTGAAGGGTTGACCTTCTTCCAAACTTTAAGTCCTGTTGTCATTTTGTAATACACCACAAAGCAGAACAGCTATTGCCAAGGTGAGAAGCATTTTAAGTCATATTACCCCCATAAAAAGGGGTTCAGCACATATAATAGTATGAAAGTTACTGCCATTGCCTAATATTGATTCAGAACTAAAAGTCAGAAACAATTTATAGATCTTCTTTCTTACAATCTCTCATATCTTTTGCTATAAAAACCAAAAAACCACAAAAAGTACAGCTGTTCTACTCAATGTCAGATACCAGCTTGGAAGGTACTTGCAGGCACCTCTCATGCTTTTTTCTGAACACGTGAGTCATTTAGAGTAATGATTTCAAAAACACTTTCTGTAGCCCAAAGACAGCTAAGGTCTCACAGATTTTTCATTCCTATTTGTTCTCCACAAAGAAATAATTGCATTAAAATATATGTGTGAGTACCTGCAAGTGTATATATAATACAGGTGTATGAATTTATATATATACATATATGTATGCATACTTATACAAATGTCTAACTACTATATTATACCTAATAATTATTTACTCATAATTTGCTCAGATTACAGTGAAAAGCATTGAGATTTTAATATTTTCATCTGCCTTCTATAGCTATTGTTCCCTCTCATGGTACTGATTAAAACCATTGTAAAGTAAACTACATATTTGCAAAAATTAAAAGAGAAATCAGGTATCCAGAACTACGTCCAAATTAGCTTTTTCACAAAACATTTCTTTCACACAGAACTTACAGAAATTATATAAATTAATTATAAAACAAAATTAAATATAAAATGATATAAATTAAACAGAAGTGTATGCACATTTGTGTGTATGTACAAACATGTATCTCTAATTCCCTCTTCATCTCTGTAAGAATCCCCCACTTAACCAAAATCCCTGTTAGTAATATCAAATACATTTTTCAAAGGTGATCTTTGTTCATCTAATAGTAGGTCTCTCACAGCAAACGTTGAACAAATATCCTTTTGTAGTCTCCTGGAAGAGCAGAATAAAGCCCTAGAGGCTTTTTGGAAGAATTTCTGTGGAGAAAAGGAGGACATGACAGGCATCATCTCTTTTTTCTTGAGTGTCAGTCTTTTTATGCCCAAAGAAATGAAGCCATGCCTGGGTCTTATCTGGAAAGCTAGTCACATGGTGACATATGTGTCATTTCTGATAGACTAATATTGAGTAGCATTCCTTTCTGAAATTTCTAAGCAAGGCATGTCATGTCATATCCCATTAATCAAATATGTCACTTGTTGTTGCAAATATATGATACATAATAGAGAAAAGCTTAAATAAATTATAGGAAAGTATGTTTATGGTATGCATAAATCTCCACTTACGAAACTCTTCAGCAAAGGGGCATAGCTTCCAGTGCCCATGTAATCCTATATTCTTTATAAAAAAAAAAAAAGTGTAATAATTATGCCTTTTAGAAAAAAGACAAAGGTAGCTATTCCATATATATGCATCAAAGCAGATGCATGAATACTCATGGGAAAATTGCCACAATTTTGGAGGTAAAGGCTCCTTTTGGAGCTTTTCACTTTAAAAAAAAAAATGAAATGTAAAGGAGGGCAAAATCCATTCGTATTTCATTAAATAATTTTTATTGTATCATAAAATACTCAATACAACTGGAATAATAATATAGAGTAAAATTACTATTCTTACTAATATGATGGGTGATTTAATTACTTCATTACCTTTCATATCACACTACTGGAAAGAAAAAGCAATGTAATAAAAAGTAGAGTGGAAATAGCAAATGTTAAGTGTAGAATAAAAGTGTGATGCTGGTTTATTCCATAGAGGCTGCAAGAATATTCAAATATCCCAAGTTGTGATTGCAAAACTAAAACATTTTATGTTTGTATAACGTGCACACGGGCATGAGTCTTGCAAAAGGCTCCTTGAAATATAAACTATTGAAAATAAGAACAAAAATTTCCCTCACACTAGAGAATGCTGTAGCTTCAAGCTGCTTATTTTCCTGGCTTTCTTCTGATCAGTCATTGCTAGAGTGAGACTCAGATGACTAGTGGACTGAATGTGATATCATAACATAAGTGTTTGTGGATTTAAGAAGACCTTATGCTTAGTCTTCTCATGATACAAAAGGCAAGAATTCTTTAAAATGTGCTGATTTACTCAATGTTAACTAAGTTAACTGTTTAGAATCAGGCTTTAAGAAGGTGGTACTGAAGTTATTCCTGCAACTCAACCCTCTCCTTTAGTAAAGGCTTTTTTTCACAAATAAAATGTATTTCAATGGACAAGAAAGTTTACTTCTTGAGCTAAAGATACTCTGACAGCTGGTCCCAGCTCCTCAATAAGTCATAGCTATTTCATTTACCCTGTATACTTGAAATATTTTTTAATCAACATAAAATTTTCACAGAATTTTTATTCTTTTCATTTCACATTTTTCATTTTTTTCCCTTTTAGGCTGGATAGATATAGGTGTTCATGTGTGCACCTGACATGTGGTAGAAAAACCGAGATAATGCAGATGAATTAACCGGATCTCCTGTGGAGCTTCATGACCTCAATCTATGCTGTCACTGTACACCTTAAAGGCAGCTTAAAAACAGAAGAAGATCTCCTTCAGATCAGTGTTCCATCTAGCACAGTGACAGTAGAAGATGATATTCCGGGAGAGCATGTCAGCCAAGCCAGTGTCTGGTTTCCTTTCTTAAATTGTACATTCACAGTCACTGGATTAGAGATGGTAGAGGATACGTGCCTGCCTGTACCTGAAGTTTTTGTACATGGATCTATTGTCTCTATTTTTTTCAAATCAAATAACCACACTTCTAGCAATATACAGTGAATAACTGGGGTGTTTTTTCTTGTAAAAAACTCCTGGATTTTTCCAGATTTTGTGTAAAGAAATTAATAATATTAAAACCCCAAGATTAACACTTGTGGATTTTCACCTTTGTTTGAAAAACAGAATGAAAACTGTATGTTGTAATACGTGAACCTTTACAGAATATGTCTTGAGAGAAAGAGACTGGTTTTCCCTCTAAATACATTTTCATATTTCAACATGACTAACACTTTGTAGAAACAGAAAAGCTGTAACATATCCCTCTTGAATTAAATAAAGATATTTTGAAGACAGTACAATGAGAACTTTTAAAATGTTTTAGATTCACTCTCCAAACACTGACAATACGAGGAATATCAAAGCATCACTATCTGTGATTTTTTTTTTTTTTTTTATGGACCTAAATTTTCTTCCCTGGCACTGTACTCATTCATTTACACCAATATCTACACAGATGCTGAAAAAAAAAATAACACAAAATAGTATCATCAACAGTATTTTCAAATATTTAGGGGCAAGATACTGGTGTGGCTGAGTTGAGACCTGCTGGTCAAACTAAAGGGCAAGAAAGAGATGCACAGGCAGTAGAAGCAGGGACAGGTATCTTGTGAATAGTATAGGGATGCTGCCCAGTTATGCAGGGATGGGGTCAGGAAGGCCAAGGCACAGCGGAAGCTGAACTTGGCAAAGTATACAGAGAATAATAAGGGCTTCTACAGGTATGTCAGCCAGAAAAGGAAGGTCAAAGAAAGTGTGCCCCTTGATAAGCAAGACTGGTAAACTGGTAACAACGGACAAGAAGGCTGAGGTACTCAACAACATTTTTGCCTCAGTCTTCACTGGCAACCTGTCTCCTTACACCTCTCGAGTGGATGGCCTGCAAGACGGGGATTGGAGCAGCAAAGTCCCTCCCCCTATAACAGAAGATCAGGTTTGTGACCACCTGAGGAACCTGAACATACAGAATTCTGTGGGACCTGATGAGATGCATCCCTGAGTCAACTGGCTGACATAGTTGCCAAGCCATTCTCCCTGATATTTGACAAGTCATAGCATTCGGATAAAGTCCCTGGTGACTGGAAAAAGGGAAACACAGGGTTCAGTACTGTTTAATATCTTCATCAATGACATAGACAGTGAGATCAAGTGCACCCTCAGCAAGTTTACGAATGACACCAACCTGAATGGTGCAGTTGACATGCCTGAGGGATGGGATGCCATCTAAAGGGACCTGGACCGGCTCTAGAAGTGGGCCCTGTGCGAACCTCATGAGGTTCAACAAGACCAAGGGCAGGGTCCTGCATCTGGGTTGGGCAACCCCTATTATCAATACAGGCTGGGGGATGAAAGGACTCAGAGTAGCCCTGAGGAGAGGGACCTGGGGGTACTGGAGGATGAAAAGCTGGACATGAGCTGACAATGTGCGCTCGCAGCCCAGAAGGCCAACCGTATCCTGGGCTGCATCAAAAAAAATGTGGCCAGCAGGTCAGGGGAGGTGATTCTGCCCCTCTACTCCACTCTCATGAAACCCCACCTGGAGTACTGCATCCAGCTCTTGAGACCTCAGCCCAGGAAAGACCTGTTGGAATGGGTCCAGAGGAAGGCCACATATATGAGCAGAGGGCTGGAGTACCTCTCCTATGAGGAAAGGCTGAGACAGTTGGGGTTGTTCAGCCTGGAGAAGAGAATGCTTCAGGGACACCTTCTAGCAGCCTTTCAGTACTTAAAGGGGGCCTACAGGAAAGATGGGGACAAACTTTTTAGCAGGGCCTGTTGTGATAGGATAAACTGTAATGGTTTTAAACTAAAAGAGGGAAGATTCAGACTAGATAGAAGGAAGACATTTTTTACAATGAAGGTGGTGAAAAACTGAAACGGGTTGCCCACAGAGGTGGTAAATGCCCCATCCCTGGAAACATTCAAGGTCAGGTTGGACGGGGCTCTGAGCAACCTGATCTAGTTGAAGGTGTCCCTGCTTGTTGAGGGGCAGTTTAGACTAAATGACCTTTAAAGTTCCCTTCCAACATAAATTATTCTATGATTCTATGAGTCTGTAAGTTTATGAGTCTATGAATCTATATTTAAGAAAGAGCAGTACCATTCCTACCGAGTTTTACAATCCTGTTATAAATTTCAGTTTTTTAGAAACCTGGTAGAAGAAAAGACTGAAGCTATTCCCTTTTCACCAACATGAATTATAAATTATTTTCCAGAAGATGAGCAAGGTTTAGTATGTTAACATAATATACTTTCCTTATATGCAGTTCTCCAATAAATTCTTTATTTAAGTCATGGACAAAATATGCATCTTAGGGGGAAATATCAGAGCTAAGCAACATTCTGTGCCTCTCTGTATCTCCAAGTTTCTAGTACATTAGCAGAAAATATGGGTTTTTTTCTATGTTTTTCTGCTTAAACATATTCTACATTCAGAATTTTTTTTTCTGAGTTTCTTGAATGTGGTTAAGTTAAATACTCCTTAATATTCACTGGTACAAACATCCATCATGCAGAGGAATGTATAAAACTTAAAACATAATATTAAGACTATCAATCCTATTATATGCACCGTACACATGTTGACTGCATAACAGGGAAAATGAATTTTCCAGATCTATGATTATCTTATACAATAAGATAATATTTGTTTCATCATGTATTTTTCTAATTAATTTCACCCACTTAATGTGAATACTGGCAAAAAAATTTCAGCAAACATAGTGAATAAATCTTACAAATTTAAGGACTGAGAGTTTAAAGTAGCACACCTGTCTACAATGTATGATTATGTCAGTAATTTTCAAAGTGTTTCTTTACTTAGCATTTTATTTTCCCTTGAATGTTTTCAAAGGAAAGCTCTGAATATTTCTCCCTTTTTTTTGAACAGGAAAAAAGATATGGAGAACGCTAAGTAAAGGACTACTAGTTTCTTCTCTGCTGAAACACCACAGGGATAGGTAATAATTTTTTTAATATTCTAATATAAGATAATTTTCTTATCATATAACTGCTCAAGAATGTGTAAGGAAACAAGGAGTATGACTGTAATATGTAATTACACAAGTGGAAAAAAAAAAGAAGATAAAAAAATAAAAAGGAGCTGGTGAAGAATGAGGAAAAAAATGTGTGGTTTGAAATCCATCAGACCACTTATACTTGTAAAGATGAGAGCCTGTACCAATGTCTTCCTCTAATAAAGGTAGCTTAATCAAAGCATTGGAGTGACAAGGGTTAAATGTTGCATAAATCCTACCTGACAATGGTCTCTGAAATTATTTTGAATACAAGATATACATTGTAAAAACACTTCCCTACTGGCACAGACTCTTATAATGAAGGACAGAAAACCAACAAGAGTAATCCATAGAAATATATGTACTTTCTTTTTTCTTGGTGAAAACAGATGAAACTCTCGACTTACCAATTAGTTTCAAGTGGTACAGGAAATTATGCATTTCAAAGAAAATGCCTATTAGCCAGGGGGAAAAAAAAGAAGAAGAAGAAAAAAAAAAAGATAAGAGCTTCCTTTTTAAGCATAATAAGGAGTTATGTCTGGAAGCACTGTTGTCACTGATATTAATCTTTTCATTAACTTATTTAGCATGAATTCATAATCTGGCTGACATTTTAAGTAAGGTCTCCACTGTGTCTGAAACAATCAGTTTGTTCTGCATGGCAAAACTATTTACTCTTGTTATGTTAAAATGAATCACATTAAAAGAATCTGACTTCAGCTGGCAGTTAATTGAGATCAGGGGTACAACACCAGTAATCATTTTACAAATGAGTTCCCTGTTTGCAATTCAGTCCTGACTAGCAGCTCCTAGCAACGTCAAGTATTTGTTAATGGAGCCTTATCAATGGAATTCTTTATAATGCATCTCTTGATTAGAAAATAAAAGAACATATCTTTTTCCACACTTATTAGTGACATTATTGCATGAACTGTTTTTGAAACTTAGGATACATACCATGTAAGATTACATTTGACCTGAGATAAAGCAGTAATATTTTAATACTATTTTAACATTAAAACAAAAGCATAGCTTTTTTATTATTATTATTTTGCAGCAAGTAATATTTTATTGTCAGACTGATTCGTAAGACAGCCACTTGTCTTTCTAGAAACAGTGTGAGTAAAACATGCCATCACAAAGGGCATCTCTTGGAGCCATCCATGCAGTTGTTCCTGTTAACAGAGAGCTGTCTAGAAAGAAGCTGATCTCACAGTTGGACTAGATCATGAAGTTGGACTATATGATTGTTTTAGGTCCCTTCCAACTGAACTGAACTATTCTATTCTATTCTATTCTATTCTATTCTATTCTATTCTATTCTATTCTATTCTATTCTATTCTATTCTATTCTATTCTATTCTATTCTATTCTATTCTATTCTCTATGTTCTATTATGTGCACATTAATTGTGAATTTCTTGTCAGTAAACTATATGGATCTGTAAGGGAAGAGTTTAACAATAAGTGACTATTTTAAGTATTACAGGTCAAGCAGTCATGGCAGATCGCATTAGTAATTCAAAATCTTTCTTTATACAGTGTATTCATAAATTTTAAGGACACTGATATTTGCATTCATAATACAACTTCTATGTTGTGCACTGTGATATGTAGGAATGAAAAAAATGAAAGGTTTCGGTGTCTTGCCACTAGGTGATTTTTTAAAATATTGATTTTAGTTTAAAAATTAGAATTACAAAAATGATTGCTCATAAAATTACCCAATTCTTGCTAAAACCATGTACTTGTGTTGAATAAATTCCAAAGGGCTAAGACATACTCTAAATACTTCTGTCATTAGTTGTAGTCTGTTCAGCTCAGTTTCTTGCTGCCTCTTAAAATACGACATTCTTCAAATATTTCACAGAGTATGAAGATTTCCATCCATTTGCAAAGCACACAAGCAGAATCCTTTTATCTGACTTTACCTCCATTACTAACTGCTATGTAGGACAAACTTTAGCTGTTGCGGCACAACAGAGGTTTTCTTTAAACTTCCTACATGACCTTTTAATCATTTATTTCACAGGAGAAGTGCAAATTAGTGGCATATTTAGATACATTTCTGTCACCCTGCAGTGCCTTACATTTAATCTGCCATTGTACCGAAATACTACACTCTTCTTGACGTATTTCTTGGCCAATATTCCATATAAAAATATATATTTTAAATAAACCCCTGAAATCTTGACACTTATCTGAATCAAATATTCTTCAGATTTTTTAGTGTAGCCAGTCCCTGTTTCGATATATCATTTCATGTCATGAAAGCCTCAGATATAACTCAACAGGAACTACGTAAAATACTTTTATGTTCTATACTGAAAGACTTATTACAGGACTACTAATAAAACAAACTGGCAGTTTACCCAACTACTATTTATTTTCTCCGTGAGTCAGATATGTTTTCCTATCTAAGTTGTGTCACTTGGAATTAGATTTTTCAGAAATTAAATTCCTCAGTATTGTAATTAAATAGCAAGAAGATATATTGCATTGTATAATCCTAAGCAAAATTACGGCATGTCATTTCACGATAAGACTCAGAAGACTGCCATGCTGTAACACAGCAGTGTTCCAATACTCAGGGACAAACACCCCCCTTTATTTCAGACCTGGGATCTGTCATCATTTCAGTTTGAAATGTTCCAAAAAAGTTTGTTGCAGTGGGCAGAAACAGAAATAATGTTAAACATGGTCTTGTTTTTGAATTGACAAACATATGGATATAATTCAGAAATATATTCTAAGTAGTTTATTTTCTACATGGTAACAAACAAAAAAAGGTTGTACTTCATTCAGATTGTTACTAAAAGCATCTATCCTTTTTTAGAATATATACTTTTGTTCTTGGTTTTGAGATTAAGTTACAAGCACAAGAGCTTTTTTCTCCATTTTCAGAGCATTAAGCATGCTCAATAGTGTCATTTTTCCTTTAAATAAATATTTAAGCCCTCATATAAGTGGTCTGATATGCAAATGTGACACTGAAGTAAATAGATTTACTAATTTCTGGTTAATCTTCACATGAAAGTAGTGCCTAAAAACAGGAAAGATTTTCCTAGGGTTTTATAGAAAGGTAATTTTTATGCAGAATAATATGTAAAGCCAAAAGGAAATAGCATGCTCTCAGATACTTGATAACAGCTTGATCACTAGATGCTCCTCTTACGAAGACATAGGAGAAGAATACATAGACTGCATCCTTAACTTCTTTAACATCTCCTAAATGGAATGGGATTTGTTAAGATAATATATCTAGGCTGAAGCAGAACAAATAAATTTGGAAATCAGCTCTCTATTCCTCTCTTTTAAAGAAACTAGTGGGGACAAAAAAGTGCCCAATAATCTCGATAGTAAGTTGCAGGTAAAATTGATATCATTATACAGAGTCAAGTAAGAGTGAGGAAGCCATTCATGTTTTGTTATGGGAGAGGCCAAACATCATCTCAAACAATTTGGTATTTTTAAATCTAATTAATATTGCTATACTACCTAGGCCTGCTATATACTTTATATCTCAAAGGATAGAGCAGAATGTGCTGGGGACACAATCACCCTTCTTATACAATGTAAAAATATTAAGAAGCACGTCTTTGAGAAAATATTTGTAAAAAAATTTCTCTGAGATCAAATTGGAGCTTGTTAGAAAGAGAATATTCTATTCATGCACATTATAATGTGTACGGGCTACTAAGGTGCTATCTGCTCATTTGTTTATTTCTGTATGATTTTTTTCCCCACTTAGCTAACACACTTCTTAGCTAAATGCTTACTACTTAGGTTATGCAATGCTACTTATACAATACACTATTTGGTTTATACCATACTTAGCTAATAGCCAGCCTATTTCCTTTCTGAATTTCCCAATAATTTTATGAATATATATGAAAGCCAGCCTATTTCTTTTCTGAATTTCCCAGTAATTTTAATTTCTTCATATTTTTTACTAAAATGAATAAAGTAACATATTGCCAGAAACGGAGCAGCAAAATTGAAAGTGGAATGTTTTGTTGCTTGCATCAAACATCTTCATCAGACTTTCTCTGATTTTATGATGATGTACCTTGGAGCAGGACCGTTAACAAAATTACTTTATTTCTCACAATTTATGGCTTCCCAGAGAATTCTTATTTTGTCTTGTTCATCTGCTTGCAGAATGTCTTCAGTGTCATTACTGTTCTCACTACTCAACAATGTTTCTAGAAAGAATTCAGTTACACATCTTTCATGCACCTTTTATTATTTACATTATTCACATTCGCTGAAGCCCCATAGAGTCTTTTTATTATTAATCTTGATATTTCATATTATATAGACACATATACATAGTTTATAACTACATAAATGTTAGTTATCTTTGTCTCAATATAATAACAGTTTGGATCTGATCCGAGAAAAGGACGAGTCCCTACACCTTCCCCTGACCAGAAAAGAATAGAAAATGCTCAGCAATGGCCCCTCAGTATGAAGGATGCTTTAGGATGCTAATACATCTACTAAAATTTCTCCTTCTCCTGTAGGTCTTTTTCAGATTGTTGGCATATAATTACTAATATAAATAAAATCTTATTTAATACAAAGTATTTTTTTCTGATAAAATGCAGTAATATAAAAAGGTATTTGTTTCCTTTCTGTTAATACAATTAGACTAGGAAAAGATTTAATCATTATTTAGTTAGAAGATTATTACTTTTATGAACTTCAGAATATGACTGGTTCATTAGGTTTAGATTAAAGGTAAGAAAAACAATATAAAAATGTGCCTTTTTTTCCATATAATATAAACATATTTAATTATTACATTACTGCAGAAGAAATCACTGTGTATACTATGAAAAAATATTGCGCTTAAAGGTTTTGTAATTTTCATATTTTCTCTTTGTTACATATTATACAGTACACCTCAAAATCATCTGAAAGTATCTTGGAATTTATTTTCATCCTCTCTTACGACTGAAGAGCAAAATACCATTCACTGAAAATCTAACAAATGTAGAAATTTTAAAGTTGAAAGAATATATAACTGCAAGTAGTGCACTAATACTTTCTGAAGTCAATGACCCAAGATTATAAAAAGATTAAACATTCCACTAACAACTTTTGCCTTGATATAAATAAATATGACCAGGGAAACCAACCATGCTTTTTCAAGGGAATATAATTTCTCTCCTTAGCTTTAATCCATATACATCTGAAATCAGTAGTATAAAGATAATTCAGTTTGGTAACTCTTGAGAGGGCAATTACTGACCAGTGCTGACTTCAGTTATGATGAAAGATTTCTGAAGATGAAGTTAATGGAAAAGAAAAGAAGGCAACCAGAGGACAGATAGTTGAGAGGTCTCTGTATTTATATACAATGACAATTTCACTAAATGTATTTAAAAAAAAAAATATATTACATGTAACTGACAATATAATGAATTAATCTTGAGGAAAAAAAAAGCTTCTTAAAAAAAAAAAACCCAACAACAAAATGCAATAATTTAATCTTCGATATATTGTATATTCCATGATTACTGACCACAATACACAAATAAGTTTTAGGAATGATCAAGTAGATACTTTCCCTGGAAAAGGGTAAAAATATTGAAATGTATCTTTTTTTTTTTCTGTGAGCTTTCCATTTAATTTGTCATTACTCATTACTCAGAACAGAAACTGCAACAGCAGCAATAACAAGCAACAAAAATACTTGATTTTCTACCCTCCAAAACATCTAAATAATATTTTGGTGAATAATGAAATCATCTGAATGTAGAATAACATGATGAACATGCATTATGTTCAGAATAGAGCTCCATGGTGTGCAACATAGCATCAAGAATGATCTAAAAATGGCATATTTTGGGGGATGATTCTCTAATCAATTACACATATGACCTTTGTAAACAATATTGGAACCATCTAGCTATTCACTGTATATAGGTATATATACCAGCTAATTTTGCATAAAAAATATTCCCCAAGCAAGACTGGAGTTTTGCACCCAGTTAGCACCTGTAAAACATTCAGGAAAATGGGACACAGACTTTTTCCAGGTCCCACAGGGGCTAGATCATCCTCCCTCTCTCCTGAAGCATAATACAAGACAAGATCTTAATTTCTCTTTATAGACTAGCTGTGATTTTTGTCTGTCTGAGAAATTATATAATTATCCTGTACAGATCATGATGCATAACACAAGGTCAGGTCCCTGATTCTGATAAATGTTCTTTGACCTTATTTCCCTAATTCAGCATTATAAACATTATAGTAAATAGTTGTAGTGATAAAAAGCAAATGATGAAGTCTACAGTTTTTGGTTTTTTTTTTTCAGCAGGGCACTTGGAGGGAGAAATGGATAATTTAGACCACAGTTTTGTATTCCTAATCTCCTTCTAAAATCCTTTGGAAAAAAAAAAAAAAAAAAACACAAGGCCACAGGAACTAAAATTTTACCATGGTGTGTACTGTTACCTTTGTGCCCATAAAGCAGAGTTACAAAAAGGCCAGTATCTTCTCTGTCTTTGTAACACAGATTTGGTCACAACAGAATTAATTTCAATTTATATTTGATTTTCAATTTATCCTATCATCAAAACTTCTATATTCAAAATCTAAACATCAAAAATCATCGAACATTCATATTGGAAGACAGAATCTGACCAACCTAATTATATCCTACTTTTAGGTACCAATCCAGTGGCTCTGGTTTAAGATTACATAAACCCAGAGGTGTCTCCTTAGTTCGTCCTAAAATTCCCTAGTCACCTTGAGTTTGGTCACTAGCTTCTGTATAGAACTTTATTGTAATTGACACTTAAGCAAATAGTAACCGAACTGGAAAAAGTTAAAAGCAATAAGAAATACGACTATTTACTTTTGGTCTTGCTACTCATCTTTTGTATAGCAATCTAATAGCCAGAATATTTAGCCAGAAAGTTATCATTAGCTATCCACTTAACAGCAATTAGCCACAGAGCAGAACTGGATTCTACTCACCAGAATGCATGCACATTTTATATTAACTGTAATTGGATGAAAAGAAAAAAGAAAAACAATAATGGATTCCTTAATGGGGGATCATTCCCAGGGTACGCTGGGATTACATGAAACATAGTTACCGCTTAGAGTATAACAACGATAAGGGAAGTAAAAAAGCAGGTTTGTTAGAATGGAAAAAATACAGTATCACATAAATTGTTTCTGTTTTGGAAGGAATTTCTCCTTCAAACATAAGAAAAATAAGACTAATATTAAAGTCTGGTTTAAACTGAGATTGGATAATTATGAAAAGGTATGAAATTCTGTTTTGTATTGTTTTGAAGTTTTTTTCCATACAGTGGACCAAATTCTCAAGTAATTATAGTGTTTGTACTGTTGTAAAAGAAGAGGAACTATTTTTTATTCACACTAGGAAAAGCAATTAAAAAAACCCCAAACAACTAAATACAATGCCTCCTGGGCACCTTATGAAGTTTTCATACAGTAGAATCATAGAATCATAGAATTGCCTAGGTTGGAAGGGACCATTCAGATCATCTAGTCCAACCATCAACCTAACTCTGACAAAAATCATCACTAAACCATATCTCTAAGCACTACATCTACCTGTCTTTATATACTTCCAGGGATGGTGACTCAGCCACTTCCCTGGGCAGCCTGTTCCGATTCTTAATAACCCTTTCAGTGTAAAATTTTTTCCTAATATCAAGTCTAAACACCCCCTCATGCAACTTGAGGCCGTTTCCTCTTGTCCTATTGCCTGTTACTTGGGAGAAGAGACCAACCCCCATCTCTCTACACCCTCCTTTCAGGTAGTTGTAGGGAGCAATAAGGTCTCCCCTGAGCCTTTTCTCCAGGCTAAACAATCCCACCTCCCTAACGTGCTACTCATAAGACTTATTCTCCAGACTCCTCCCCAGCTTTGTTGCCCTTCTCTGGACCCTCTCCAGCACCTTAATGAATTTTTTTGTGGTCAGGGGCCCAAAACTTGACATAGTACTCGAGGTGCTGTAGTACAGGGGGAGTACAGGGGAGTACAGTGCTGAGTACAGGGGGACAATCACTTCCCTAGTCCTACTCACCACACTGTTCTTGATACAGGTCAGGATGCTGTTGGCCTTCTTGGCCACCTGGGCACACTGCTGCCTCATATTCAGCCAGCAGTCAACCAACACCCCCAGGTCCTTTTCTGCCAGGCAGCTCTCCAGCCACTCTTCCCCAAGCCTGTAGCATTGCATGGGCTTGTTGTGACCCAAGTGCAGGACCTGGTACTTGGCCTTGTTGAACCTCATACCATTGGCCTTGGCCCATTGATCCAGCCTGTCCAGTATTAGGATTCCAGACAATAAATTACATATATAGATACATAGACTAACATATTTGATTGAAGGTAAGTAGAAGAATTTCTACATGTTCATTCTCAGCTGTAGTGGGTTGACCCCAGCCAGCAACCAGACACCCACCCTGACTTCCACGCCCCTCTCCCACAGGATGGGGTGAAAAATAGAAGACAAAAAGATATGCGTTTCAAGATTAAGACAGTTTAATAAGAAAAGCAAAAGCTATGCTTGCAAGCAAAACAAAACAAATTCATTCACTGCTTTCCACTGGCAGGCAGATGTCCAGCTGCTTCCTCAACATCAGGGCCTCAGCACGTGTACCTGTTGCCTGGGAAGGTAAACACCACAACCACAAATAGTCACCCTCCCTCCTTTCCCTGGGCTGAACATGATATCATATGGCATGGAATATCCCGTTGGTCAGTTTGGATTAGCTGATTTGGCAATGTCAACTCCCAGCTTCTTGCCCACCCCCAGTGTACTGACTCCTGGGAAGATGGAAGTGGGAGCAGTGAAAGCCTTGACACTGCTGGGCATAGACTAAAGTGCTGTGCTTGTAGCCCTGCAAAGCTACACATCCATACCATCAAACACAAATAATGTGCATAGAATCATTCCCAGAATAAACAAGCTAATAATTTTAATGAGTGCATTGAACTTCATAAGGGTTAGAGCTTCTTCACTTTTTTCATATCATAATTTCGCTTGGAAACAGCAAAGCATTTTGGGCTTGTTCTTCCATTTAAGATTAGATGCTGTTTAAATATTTGTGTCCTTCCCCTCCCCATTCCCCCCCCCAGCCCCCATCCCAGTTTAATATCCCAAATGAAGCAAAACAGGGACTTTTACTTGTAGTAAGATACAGACCTACACCTAGATGATTTTCTTAAAATTTCTTTTAGCGAGTTGACGTTCAGTTTCTGCCCCACTGCATATGATCACTTTATGCATAGGAACACTTTATGCCCAGAAGTTATGTGACTTCTGATCCATGCAAACTTTAAACTGGATCCACTACACCAGGAAATATGCTTGATTCACAGAAGTCCACACCAGGCAGAACAGCAACTTTAAAATCAAGAAAAGGATAAAGATGATTTCTGAAAAATCTGTAAGTAGTTTGAACTTGCCATTCTATTAATGACTAAGCACATTTTTTTTTTTTTTTCTTTTTCAAATAGTGACACAAAGCTTAACCCTAATTTTTAGCTCTCTGGACACTTTGGCCATTCTTTAGCTTCAGAGGTTAAAACAATAAAACAATACTAAACTAAAATTGACACTTTGATATTAAACAATAGGAAGAAAGCACAAGAATTTCCAAGACAAGAAAACTGAGCTAAGGTCAGCTTCTCCAAATCCTTCATTTTTGTCTGGTGGAAAGACAACAGAAAGGAATATAGCAATGGTCGCTTTACATCCCTCTGTTCCTGGGAGTTTATATTAGGTGGGCACCAGAGGTAAGAATGATCCTGGAATAATTTATTGTAGAACCAAGAACATAACTGATATATTTTTATCTTTCTTTTAGTAATTTAATCTTTTAACACATACGATTGAAAAGCTAAAAGAGACTACCTCTCTTTCAGACTAGAAAGGAAGGTGGGAGAAGGATTGCTATTTTTCTTTCTACCTTTTAATAAACAGTTTAAGTCCTGAGTCTATAGCAGGCTAAACAAGAAAAGTAAAAGAGAAAGAAAGGTAAAGAGAATCCCAGAGAGCTTCTTTAATAGTCAGCACAAAGGCAACCCAAGCTGTGTTCGCTTGAATCTCCATCCCCATAAGAGAAAAATTGAAGATACTAATGGATTAAGTTCTCTTTTCTACAGTTTACAAAACCAAGAGGGCATCAGCGTAAATCTTTCCAAGCCTTTCCATGCCAAACTTTCTTTTCATCCTTCTATTATATATTGAATCAGTGTCATGGTTTAACCCCAGCCAGCAACGAGGACCATGCAGCCTCTTGCTGACTCCCCCTTTCCCCCAAAAAGGGTAAGGAGAAGAGGGAGGAAAAGGAAAGGAAAGGGAAAAA
Organism: Chroicocephalus ridibundus; assembly: GCF_963924245.1. Lineage (NCBI taxonomy): Eukaryota > Metazoa > Chordata > Aves > Charadriiformes > Laridae > Chroicocephalus > Chroicocephalus ridibundus. The sequence continues at coordinate 151,094,449 of NC_086285.1, read as the reverse complement.
ACACCAGTAGTAATAATAATTATGTTAAAAGAATGTGCAAGACACAAGTCACTCTCACCACCTGGTGAATTGGTTGCCCAGCTTGACCCAACCAGAGATCGTGGATTCCCAACCCCCCGGCCAACCCCCACGCATATATCAAGCATGATGTCTATGGTATGGAATATTCCAATGGATGTTTCATTTTTGTGTATATGCTCCATCTAGCCTTCTATGGGAAGCTGAAAAAAGTCCTTGAATGGTATAAACATCACCTAGCAACAAATAAAACAATATGCATTATTGACATTCCTTTCATAGCAAATCTGAAAACACAGCAGTCACTAGAAAGAAAATTAACTCTACCCCAGGACAATAGTTAAACTCTTTAAAACAGAAATAATCTCTTACTACATGTCTGCTGGCACAGAAGGCTTTCCTGGACTCTGCCAGATCTGTTACAAGCCTATACTGCTGCTAGTAACAATTCCTGAATGTAGGTTAAAATTTGCTACGCACTAGGACTTGAGCTGTTTTATCCAAATCATCTGTCTTCATACCCTTGTGGCTCACTGCTGTTGCATTCACATCACATTTTGGCCAAATGAACATACTTTTCCAACTCTCTTTTATGCCTTTGCTCCCACTCAGAATAGGCCCATCTTGCATCCCTGCACTACATTTTTCTGCTGAGGAGAACACAGGACTGAAGAAGTAGAGCATGTTTGTGGAGATGAACCTGTGCTATACTGCAGGGAAGCTTGTGGCAGGGTATGCCTGTTCTAGAGGCTGTATTTCTGGGAACAGAACCAAAGTTTGTGCTAGATTTGATTCCTCACTTGTATCCTCAGGTTTCAGGTGATAAGATCTCCATTTAATAAATGAACTGATGCACCAAAGTCTTTTGATTTGGCATGGTGGTTGTGTGGATCGGAGTGCAAGATAAAGCCCTGAGTTAACATGGTACTATAGATATAACCATCTGAAGTACAAATCAAATTGAAATTAAGCTACTTCTCCTGTTCTCTAACAGGCTTTTTAACATACTCAATGCTTCCTGTGGCTCTGTGAGAGGCGATTCTACTATTCTATGTTTACTATGGAAGACAAGATATCTCATGGGGAACCTATTTTCAAGGTGATTACAATTCTTCCATAAAACAGCTGGGCTTCTCAGTATTTCATGAACAGTTTAGCAAAACTGCAGAGTAACAAACAGTTGTTCAGATGTAAGTGATACTAGTTATATACAGCATAACACTAACAGTTTCTTCTGTATGAAAAGTAAGGTTGATTGCTGTTCTCTACACATGAGTCTTTTGTGCCTTTCCTTACTGTGGTAGAATGAATAATGTAAAGAATCTGTCAGAATTATTTACGTGTTCACCAGAACAATCTGACTGTAACTATCTTTCTCCTGCCTCATTTCTTCTATTCAAAGAGACGATGAGAGGTAGCTATAGGGACAAACTATAGAGACTTATCAGCAACAAAACTGAAAACCATAGCTGTTAGCTCTTTCCATTATGTTTGATGGCCCCCCAAAAATAAATACAGTTCCTAAGTAGCAAGCTGAGTGCAGATTTGCTATAAAAATGTTAAGTTCTGTGAATCTTACATAACTTTCACCAGTCTCTGCTCCCAGATGCTTGTTATGTTTTATACAGGATTTTTTTTTTTTCCTTTGCCCTCTTGTTTGCATCTAAGAGCAGGAATATGCTGTCACTGCATTACCATTAAAACAATAATTATTCTGTTTGTACTGTCATCCTGCACCAACACAAGAGCAAGTAGAAGAGCAGCAATATAGTAGTATGAATGGCAAGTAAGTACTTTCAACCTGCTGTGACAAATCAATGAATGTCTGACCAACATAGAGTATAAAAACTGAACAGCGAACAAAAAGAACTTCAAAGACAGCAATGGGCCTGAGGTAGTTTCAACACATGTATTCCTTCTGGACAACCAGGCTGTCAAGCCTCATGACAGTGAGCATGTTACAGACAGCATATGGTGGGTATCATATTTGTATTGATTCAGCTATATATTGCTATTCCTATGCTCCATTAAATGTAATTTGATAAGTACATTGCTGTATCACTCTTCTAAAACAAAGTCCTGCATAGCATCAGCCAACTTCAAGGTGGTAAACTTGGTATTAAACATTAAGTCCTCCACTTGTGTAATACCTAAAAGAACCTGCTCACATAATATTAGACACTGACATCTGCTTGTTTCCAGTAGTAGCTACTGCAGTCACCACTAGATAATCAAAACTGAGTACTGCACCTGAACAGGACAAATCAGATCACATCTGGTTAAGAAGAAATTAGCTGAAGTCGCAGACTATGTCAGTGTTCATGGCAATAAAAGGTAAGTGTTATCTTTGACATATTTCTAGCAATATCTAGTTTTGGAATTTACTTAAATTTGTTCCAGTTTCAATCCAAATTATAACATGCAGTGATATATTCTGTGTAGTAACAGGATTAATAATCAATACGATGTATGAAGATTATATTCACATTAATAAGTTATTAACTTTACAGATTTTATATCATAGACACCCATGGAATTCAGCTATCTGCGACAACTTTGCATTTAGCTTCTCATATGTCACAAAATATTTTATAATGCTTTGGATTAGCTAGGTGAAAATCAGTGCTAAATGCAACATGAGAGCACCTGCAAAAACAGAGTTTAACCCTTTACCCTAGTGAGAAGGCTTTACAGTAGATTATTTCTTTATTGTGTGACTTAATAGCATCAGCATGAACAGCCATCAGTAAAATTCCATTAACATTGTCATAATACTTATTTTCTGTATTTTCCTGTATGTATTCCTGTTTCCCAGTACTCCTATCTGTGCCTGATTAAAAAGGACACTAAAGGAAAATAATGGGGATAATACTAGCAATCTGTTTGTCTGATTAATGCCCTCACTACTCAAGCTCACCTCTTCCCTGTTGTATATACTCTGTGTCTGATTTGATTTATTTCATAGATGCTTTACAGGGAAAGAAAGCACAGTTTTTCTGGATGTTATCTGTCTAACATTGTGTCCTCCATTAATATTGTTGCTGGTTTTTACTACTTGGAAGGTATCTTTCTTGCACTTAATCAGCTGTTTGGAAACAACGGGGTCAATTCAAATTGCACTGGCAGACAGGAGGTAGGGATAGGGCGGAATTTGTGTGTCAAAACTCAGGAGATGATTCAGGTCACCTACTGTCCGTATCTAACAGATCCTTGAGAAGCAAAAGTCTCAGACTGATCTGTCAGTGCCTCAAGCTTTTTGCAATTCTTAATTGAGTAAATTTACTCCCTTCCACAGAAGACCCGAGGAGACCTAGTGCATTTGGCGTGTACAGACTGTACACTGACAGGTAAGCATTGAATTCAGACCAATATTCAGTCTAAACTATCCATTCGTTGAAAATAAACGTGTAGAAATACCTTTGGGACTTCTTACTGCTAGTTACTGACTCTGCTGACCTGATACTCTTTGCCCTGGCTCAGAGACACAGTGCTATGGCATTATACACACACACACACACACACACACACACACACACACACACAAATCTCTCTCTCTCCCTCTCCCACTCTCTCCTTCCATGACACTATTTAATACACTGCCAAATGATTCTGATTCTCTTTTGGCATTGATAAAAAGACCAGACCAATTCTACCTCAAATCTGTAGGCCCTATGCTCAGTCATTCTGTAAACAATCTATATATATATATATGCATACGCACAAAGTTATATCATAGAGAAGTCTCTAAATATCAGATCTGCCCCTCCATTTAACATTTTTAGTATTCCTCTATTGGAGAAGGTTTCTTGCACATCCCAGTTACAGTTCCCGTGTTTGCTTCTGCTCCACTGCATTTTACTTATCTGACAGATATTTATATTGAATGGATTAAAATTTTAGCTTCCTTTAATTCTGTGTTTTCTTAATTGAAAAATTAATTTCTGGAATTTAAACACATGTTTTGCTGTTTTCTCTGAAGACCTTGGCATAAACTACTTATTTTTACTTTTTTTTTTTTTTAAAATGAATATTTCCAACGTGTTGGCTAATTACCAGAGATAATTAATTGTTCATCCCTGTTCATTTAATATAAATGAATTTGGCCTGTTTTGATTTACCTGTGGCCTTGTGTCTTAGATTTCTAATCTTTGGCTGCTTAGCATGCATATATATTTATCGCCTTGTTTAACGTCTGTTCTATCTCTCATTAAGTGTTTATATAAATTTTTGTTATTATGCCCTGAATTGTTCTACTGTATAATGAGGTATTTTAACAGGTTGTATTAACAGGACTGGCTTTTTAGTTTTAAGTCTCTGACAAATTCCTCTATTTCTTTTCCCTACGATACCCTTTAAACATTATTTTTATCTATTCAAAGTTTTATTACTCATTATTTCTATCACCTTTAGGAGATACACCAGATGTAGGTAATGCTTTTATGGCTGCCGCTCTAAAAAACACAGAAATCTTTCCCTCATCTTTCAGCTCAATCGCCCCTGTAACTCTTATATATAAATCAAATTGTGGTCTAAGACTGTATCAGACTTATACAGCAACTCCTGTCATTCTGAGGGCTGCTGAACTACAACAACCACTTGGTTACAGGTAAACTACAGGAATCACTACAGATTTTCTCTTCCATTGAATCTTATTGCAATATGTCCCAGATACTTCTGATTTCTTACAAAAAAACTTACAAAAAACCAAATTGTATTTATGCTTCCTGATGGTGTGCAAAACATCCTCAAAGAGCTGGTAGATAATAGATGAAGGAACCTTGGATCCAAGACTGGACATTAGGATCATCACTGGAGATATATTTAGGACAAATAAAATATTATAAACTGCATTAAGAAATCAGGATGAGAAACAATACATAAAATGAAACTGATTATTTGTTCACTATAAATAGTCTTCATAAACATTCTTGACATTACTCCCTTGGGGAAAAAAAACAAACACAAAAACAAATGAACAAAACAAACTAACAAATTTTTCAACCAGTTTTCATTGATTTTTAGTATTTGATGTGCAAAGGAATGAGGGATTAAAAATAAATTAGACAGAACTAACATAGCACTTTAAACACAAATACCACAAATTTGCCTTGGGGGCCTTTGGATCTAAGTAATGCTTAATTACATTACACAAGAAATCAATGGAGCCTTCCAAGGTGATAAAGACCAGAGCTATCCATTATTATATTTTTATCCATTTCACTGCAACCACATCCAGATGCATTATCATGTTAGACATATTTCACTTATTAGAACAAAAGCAGTCCATAACAAATGGTTGACAGTTTAGGAATATGACAGGAAGAACAGATGGAGAAAGACTGATAAATGGATTATGACACTGAGGAGATGACAAAGCAACATTAATTACAGTTAGTTTGGCCTGCACAACCTCAGAATGGACACACATACCTAACAATGTGCCAAGCCATTGTCTGCTGGTAGTGCAGTAAGAGACTGGCTAAGAAGTGTTTTGTTTCAGTTTTCAAAGTTTTTTGTTTTTTTAAGTAAAAAATTGGCAATAGCATAGAGATTGCAATAGTTACACTTATTAAGACGGTTCTAGATGTGTTTAAGCAGTTCTTTGCTACATAACTGCTGAATAGTTTGAGATGACACACGTTGACATCTGCCAGTCAGATTCTGAGGGACAAATTCTGCGCTCAATGGTGTTTTTTTATGAAAGTCATAATGGTACAATTTGGAATATTTTTTAACAAGTGGAAACTACAACTACTTAATCTAAGGTTGCATCATAGTTCACATTGGCATTAGCAAAGTTCTGTGTTCCATTAAATTATTAAATATTTAGAATTAAATTTGTACGTTTTAAATGTACAAGCACATTGTACATAAATATATATGCACATTTCTACAGGCACAATCAAGTTATTGTTGTGAAGTTTGCCTTTATCAGATTTTTTGGTGAATAAAAGAAAATATGTTTCAATATTTGAATAAAGTATTTGTCAATAAAGACAATTGTTTTTCTCAGTGATGCATGTAAAAAAGATGTGACTATTTTTGCTGACATAAATTTATATCACTTGTATTTGGCCTTTCTTATAATGATAGATTTTGAAAACCCAGAAGCATTTCATGAAGAGATGTATGTCCTATTTACCTAACTTAATTGTGTAGCTGAAAAATCCAGGTTTGGGAGCTGGACTGTGAGCACAGCGCTGAATGTTAAGAACTCTGCTTTGGGGCCATTCCTGTTTCTACAAGCCTGCATTACCCCCTCTTTCCTATCCATGAACATCTTTTTGTTATTGCGAAACAATCATCTTCTTTTCACACTGCATATCTGCAGGGATGCAAAACTCTCTTTATCCAGAAGGTCCCTGAAAATACAAAAGTAAGGCTACTACTCTGAGACTAGCACAGATGATTAACACTAAGGCTGACTTACCCAGTAGAAACCAGTAGCATCTACGTTTGACACAAAATCATAGAATCAACCTGACTCTGAGATTGTTAGGCTATGTTAAGAACACTGTTAATGGCATACTCATGTTTACTTCAGCCTTAGGAAGACTGGTGCTTACACTCCTATATTATGACAATTGCTTTCCTGCCAAGAACATTTACATAGAGTATAGTTCAAGAACCTGAAAACTAAGAAAAAGATGTAATACAAAAAACATTGTTATACTTTAACATATGAAAACTGTTCATAAAGGAGGGACTATTTCCTGGTTGAAGACAACCGCACAGTAAAGCAGGAAATAGATGTGTACAGATGTCAGAAAAATCCAAGATGTAAGCATTCAGATACTCTATCATAACAGGTATATTCCTCACCAGAGGTTTGACATTTTATGAATTTCTACTTCATTAGTCAAGGGACCAAGTGCATAGATTTTTAAGGAATGTAAGAAAATACCATATACAGAATATTTCTACAGGGTTGACTTTTGTCTTTCTTCAAAATCTAGCATTCACGTCTATCTATGAATAAACAAACTCAAGAAATTACATCACCCTAGAATTTCAAATGTAAAAATAAGCTGTATAAAGCAAAAGAAGTTAAACAAAGGCAAAACTATAGACTGTTATGAGTAGCAACAGAGAATTTTACTTAACATGCATGTCTTCCTTAAAACCTATGTGAGAGAAAACAACAGGAAATCACTTTCTGGTAATAAAATATCGTTGCCTGTCAAGGAAAGGAAAAAAAAAAAAAAGACTTTCATAAGAACTATGAGTCCTTGTCCTGAGGCTCTGCATGAGTAAAAAAAGTCTTCTAAAGTCAAACAATGAAATACCCAGGGCAATAATAAAAGAAATGGGTCATTTTCAGTAGACTGCATTTGCTCCCAGTTATTTTTTTCTTGTCCAGTACCTAGGGTCAACCCAGATGCAAAGTAAATAGATGTTAATAGACACCCCAGGTAGCATCAATCCAGACACTACCACTGAAGGTGATAGAGTTTCAATTACTTATAGAAGTGGGGTATTTTTCTCAGAAAGCAATAAAACTGGAATCTAAATAGCTGTGTAAGTCACTTCTGAATAAATTCATAATTTTAGCTAAAGATCTAGAACTGCAAGGTGACTCAATAGTTTTATGATGATATTTAATGGGATACAATCCATTTACTGCAACTAAAAGACAAATATAAAGCTAAAATCTTTTCTGAGATGTGCATATATAACTACTTTGTTTCAAAGAAATTTAAAGCATAAATATTTATGCAAGTTTGTGCCTTAATACTTTAACTTGATGTCATGGTTTCAGAGGGGATAGATTTGGCTTTCTTACTGGCAGCTGGTATGGTGCTATGTTTTGGATTTGGGATGAAAATAGTGTTGGTAAAACACTGATGCTGTTGGTTGTTGCTAAGCAGTCAAGGCCTTTTCTGCTCCTCATGCAGCCACACCAGTGAGTAGGCTGGGAGTGCCAAAAAAGCTGGGGGGAGACACAACCAGGACAGCTGACCCCAACTGACCAAAGGATCTTCCATACCGTATGATGTCATGCTTAGCATACAAAGCTGAGGGAAGAAGGAGGAAGGGGGACATGTTTGGATTTGAGGCATTTGCCCAAGTAACTATTATGCATGATGGAGCCCGGCTTTCCTGGAGATGGCTGAACACCTGCCTGCTGTTGAGAAATAGTGAATGAATTCCTCGTTTTCCTTTGCTTGTGTGCGCAGCTTTTGCTTTATCCATTGAACTCTATTTACCTCAACCCATGAGTTTTCTCAGTTTTACTCTTCTGATTCTCTCCCCCATCCCACTGAGGGGGGAGTGAGCGAGCTGCTGCATGGTCCTGGTTGCCAGTTAGTGTTAAACCATGACACTTGATCCTACTGCACATTTCCTTGAAAACAGTATTAGAATTGGCCAAGGTTAATTACCACTTATATCAAAGTTGTTGAACAGCACCTTTAGTATGTATGAATTGAAATTAACTCGTTTGGACTGAGCAAAATATATCGAGCCTTCTGAATTATTTTAATAGTTTCCTTTACTTACTATGTGATAAAACAAGACAAAATATCCAGTATCTTCCAATAAGTTTTCAGACATCAAGATCAATAAAACACCTCTTTTATTCTCATGCTATTTCCTGTTCTTTTGGGATTTTCATATAAAAATTGAAGAACTTTGACTTTCCAGTCACCATTTTATTAGAAAAAAGGAAAACAGAACCAATTCCTCACATTCTCTGATTTCCTATAAAGTAAAAATCAACTGGAGTTCATGTTTTAAGAAGAAGCAGGACAGAATATTGATCCACTCTACAGGAAACAGAGTAGAGAAGGGACTGATGCCATAACAGAGCAGTGAGGATCACTTCACAGATAAGGCCCAACAAAAATATTTGGGTTTTTTATCTCGTTTCAAATCTTACCATCCTGTTCTCCACTTCACTAGGTTATAACAGTTTTACACTGGCAAAGGCAAGTATCAGACCCTTGACTGCACACTTATGAATAATTTTAACTCCTAGATCCCCTAGATGAGATTTTTGAATTAATCAATAAAAATGTAAAAGCTTGACACAAGTAAGCTAGACAGAGAATGAATGGGCTGTTTAACACAGCATTGTCTTTTAGTACAGGATATAATTAAGACAATAAAGGATTTGAGGATTTTGTGTTCTAGCATATGTTATTCAGTTCTGGAGAGCAATAAAGTAATAAATGTTTTGACAAACTCATGGGTACCCAGGGAAGTGCACTGGAAAGGCACTGCACAGCAATCCTTGTAAAATGTTTTGAGCACTTTGGAAGTTCTAATTAAGATTTTGTTTGCTTAATAATCAGAAGACTTGTGAACATGCAGTAGGTGTTTTCAATATTATTTCACAAGGACTCATATGAAACTATTTACTTCCGACTTGAATCATAACTTCTTAAACAGCATGAATATTTTGTAAGCTGGTGTAAGCCTGTTCCAGTGCTTGGTCACCCTCACAGTGAAAAAGCGTTTTTTTGTCTTCAGATGGAATTTCATGTTTTTTCTAGTTTGTCACCATTGTCTCATGTCCTGTCATTGGGCACCACTGAAAAGAGCCTGGCTGCACCTTCTTTACACCTTCCCTTCAGGTAATTGTGCACACAGATAAGAGCCCTATGAGTTTTCTCTTCTTCTTGCTGAACACCATTCTGATCATTTCATATGGCAGATGCTTCAATACCTTGATCATTCTCTTGACCTTTTACTGTACTCTTTCTTGTACTGGGGAGTCCAGCACTGGATACAGTATTCTTGATATAGAATCTATAATTTAGTCAAGCCATTTAAAAATTATTTAAATAAATAAATAAAATCCCACACTCTACCTTAGCATTCTACATAGAAGCATTCTACATCCTCAGATTTAAATGTTTCCCAGGAACATCATACATGCCTAGCTCTATTTCCTGTCAAATTCCAGGACTTCAGCTATATTTTTTCAAGTTTAGTTAAATGGTGCTGGAATTCCTTCATCTTTTCAGAACGGAACTGAATGCACTGGAATATCTTAAGTGTCAAGAAGATACAAGATTTTCCGCTAAATCATTCATAAAATGGAAACATTACACCCAGTTGAAATTCTTTGTCTGTACTTTGTTTTGGTTTATAGAGTCATAGAGTCATAGAGTCATAGAATCATAGGGTTGGAAGGGACCTCTGGAGATCATCTAGTCCAACCCCCCTGCCAGAGCAGGGTCACCTAGAGCAGGTTACACAGGAACACGTCCAGGTGGGTTTTGAATGTCTCCAGAGATGGAGACTCCACCACCTCTCTGGGCAGCCTGTTCCAGTGCTCTGCCACCCTCAGGGTAAAGAAGTTCCTCCTCATGTTTAGGTGGAACTTCCTATGTTCCAGTTTGTGCCCATTGCCTCTTGTCCTGTCCCCGGGCACCACTGAAAAGAGCCTTGCCCCATCGTCCTGACACCCACCCTTTAAGTATTTATAAGCGTTGATAAGGTCACCCCTCAGACGTCTTTTTTCCAGACTGAAGAGACCCAAATCCCTCAGCCTTTCCTCATAAGAGAGGTGTTCGAGTCCCCTAATCATCCTCGTAGCCCTCCGCTGCACCCTTTCCAGCAGTTCCCTGTCCCTCTTGAACCGGGGAGCCCAGAACTGGACACAGTACTCCAGGTGCGGCCTCACCAAGGCAGAGTAGAGGGGGAGGATGACCTCCCTTGACCTGCTGGCCACGCTCCTCTTGATGCACCCCAGGATGCCATTGGCCTTCTTGGCCACAAGGGCACATTGCTGGCTCATGGTCATCCTGTTGTCCACCAGGACTCCCAGGTCTCTTTCCACAGAGCTGCTCTCCAGCAGGTCAGCACCCAACCTGTACTGGTGCATGGGGTTGTTCCTCCCCAGGTGCAGCACCCTACACTTGCCCTTGTTGAACTTCAAACTTATCATTTGGTTGGTCATGTTTGAACTATACACTTACTTAGACATAGCTCTCTTAAAAGATAGTACCTCTTTTCACCAAATCCTGTCTCACTGACATCAAAGCAGACAAGCAAAAATCCTTGTTGTTCTCAAAGTACAAGGTCTGTAGGTGACACTGAAAGCTAGAAAGAGTAAAGGTGGGAGGGTGCAGTAAAAACTTGAGAAAATAGATTACATTGTGCATACATCACTTCACATGTGCTAAAAGTCCTGGTCTTCTGTCTGGGGAGGTACTTAAAAATCTGAATTATAGTAACCATATTAGATATGTGAACTACTATACTTAATGAATTTGCATCAGGGGTGGGCAAGGATCATATCCTAATAAGCTGAATATTTACAATAAATGCAAGGATGCAAATTCTGAGGAAACCTGTGGAAAAGCATGTTTCCTCTTGTATGAGTGCTCTGAAATAAAATGTGGATCTAAATTCCAATACTGTGAAATCCTAGTCTCAGTCATATCACAAAGGTTTTCCAATATCTTTCCCCTAATCAGCTTAATACCATTAAAACTTCAAATCATCTTGACTTCAGGTAGTATCAAGTGAATCAACTGCAGCATTTATCATCTTCATTTGTAGTTCCTAGGTTTAGGTAGTACTTTAAGTCTTTTTGATGCAGATATAGATAGACGTAGACGTTTCCTATACAACTAGGAAAATAAAAGAGGGCATGCATGACAAGTTTCGGCCATTCCTAATTTGAAACACCAAAGTGATAAACCCCTTTTAACCAACGTTTGCAGAGGAAAGGTGTAACAACCTGTCAGCTACAGCAGTCTTTGTAGGTACCAGTCAGTGTTTCCAATCACTGTAAAATGCTGCCATCTACTGGAAAATATTTAATTAAATATTAAAACCAACTTTGTGACTGTCCAGCAAAAATGGGAATCCTGTTATTGTCGATGAAAAAAAAAAGTCCTTTGATATTTCAAGATGCCTTTTTTTGGTCCTTGAGATTAATGATTAAACGATTTGCATAGGAAGAGAGATTTCTGATTGTAGAGTAGTAAAAGATAAAGAGCTAAAAGAAAAATTTACATTACTTTTTATCAGAGAGCATAATTTAAAATTAAATATATGACAACTTCATTAGGAAATTAATTAATGCCAGCTAAATTCTATCTTTGTTCAGACTGAATGACATATATCCATCTTTTTATACAGGCAACTAAATCACTGTGATTTACCATCTACTATTTAGATAGTCAGAGTTAGTATTTTGCTGTCAGTTAGATAGTAAGAGTCAGGATCTTGCAGAAGTCATTCAAAATGAGATTTTAACAAAGTTGGAAATCATTAAGTGGAGAATATGTGCACTTTTTAAAGATTACTTAATTGGCATAGATACAGCACTAAATTGGTCCACCTTTGTTTCCTTCTTGTGAAGGAAAAGGAGTCAGTGTGGTGGAGATACTCCGTGCCAGCTCATCAGAAGTAAGTACAGTGGCAATGGAGCCACACCACCCCCTTCGTCCCTTTTATAAATGTATCATTTCAGTGAGTTCTTGGACCTATTAAGGAATGATGCTTGGTTCTTTCATGGTGTGTCAACAGGGTAAAGCAACCACATTTTATTCTATGCCACTACAGTCCTTGCATTGCTCTGAGCATAAACAGTCCCTAGACATGTATATGCACATACAAATATAAACGTAAAAGACAAGAACATTGTGGATCAGAATCCATATAGTTGTTTATAGCCACCTGCTTTAAAATTGCAGTTGTGAGGAATATCTAACATTTTCTCTTCCTAAAGCAACTGGACACTTAATCCTACACATACTTAAAAAAGAAGTTTAGAAATCTAACATGCACAAATTTATTAATGTCTAGTGTGTATTATTAATGGATTCAGAAAGGGTTCTGTGTTAGATGCTCATTAGCCTGTAAGATGCCATGTTTAACTACTTAATGCAGTGTCAATTAGTTGCTTATTAAATGCCAACCATTTAGCAATTAAGTAAGACTTACCAAAGTGTTACAGACCATAAATTTAAGAAAAGGAAAACTGAATTTTGGAACTAAACCAACTGCGTGTCCAATCCACTCACTCAAGCAAAGCATATCTAGGAATAACTAATGATGGTTTTAGAGAAGAGGTAAAACACCCTGGGAAAATCCTCAGTTCTGGTTTTCTAAATTTCTATTTTACCATTATGATAGTGAAAACTGTTCTTGCTTTGTGTCTCAGAGTCCTTACATATTGTTTAGGTTGGGATCTGACCATTTGCTTCATTAAGTGAACCTGTAATTCCATATTATGTTTAGCTGATGTAATAAGTAGCTGAATTGATTTTATTAATTGCTTTGAGGAAAATTGCTTTTCACGCTTAAGCAAAAGACATATCAATAATTGATTTCCTGCCTTTGAAAAACATACTGACTGTTCCCATGGCTAATGAAACAAGCTTAAATATTTACTTTGAAAAGGTGCAAAAATATAACAATAAAACCGCTTATGCAAAGGCTCTGTCAGATAGTTATTTAATGGGAGCATGTTCACTCAAGAAATTTTTTGTTAGCTGTGTTATCAGTGTTACTAATGGTATTTTTAAAAATTTATTCATCTTAATAAAGAACTAGAAAGGAGGAATTTACATGCAGATGACAGAAAATAAAATCTATTTTGTGGGGAAAAAAAAAACAACAAAAAAAAAACCCCAAAAATTATCCAAAGGCAGAACATCTAAGTTTTTAAAAATATGATGAAAATAAAAATTTATGCATATAAGAGGAAGGTGTTTGGGAGGAGTCAGCCTTCTGCTGCTTTTAAAGCAAAATTGTAAGTAGTCAAAAGTGTTAAAAGAGCCAGTTTATTCCAATTACAAGCAGTCCATGTTTTAGAATAAATTATTGACCTACATGCAAATTAGAACTGGTTGAAAATATCACATAATTTAGTCCATAAAAGAAAACATTAATACAAAACATTGACTACAAGGTCAGAAGAAAACAAAAAGAGTCTTTTAATAAGTGCTGAATTTTGTGCACTTAAGGACATACAGAGACCCGAATAGAGATATCTGTACAATTTATACATAAAAGTAACTTATTTTGCACCTAGAAATGCAAAAGAAAATGTGAGAAAGGGATAACATTAACTATACTCAGGCTGCAGACTTGAACCTCCTTTGTGTTTTTCCAATTCTCTCAATATCTGGTCATAGAAATTTATTCTGAAGAAATATTGGACCATTAAATGGAAGAATGACCAGAAATAAGTGAACAGGAAACACAGAGGCAAGAGAGAAAGCTGCTGTGGAAGAAGAAAGTTTGCAAAAAAAAAACACTTTAAAAATTGCACGTATGTGAGGAACTGGCTGGAAACCACAGGGAACCAAACCTGTCGGTCTCTTAGCTTTCCTGCTGAGATGGAGTGTGCTGACATAACTGCCTTAATATTTAAAGCTCTCATCTCTTCTGGCTATTGATTTGGAGAATAACTCATGCAACACAGATATACACTGTAGAAGCCTGCTGAAGAAGTCTGCATACCATGTGGAAAGTGTGGCTCGCTTGTTGCTAACACTAACTGACACTGCTGACTGGGAGAGACTGATAAGATTTGCTAGAGGGAAAGAAGAGTTATTATACCAAAATAATAGGATTCTGTTGTTGCCTCACTTGAGTCCTCTTACCCGGTCTTGACAGAAGTAGCTTAGCACAGTTTTTAAACAGTTTAGAGGAGAAAATAGGGAAGTGGATGTGCTTTTTCTTACAAAAGGGAGATACGCTTCATGTACTGGGCACTTCTGAACTGGTTGTAATGAATTCAACTGGACTCAGATGCTGCTCCTTCTGCATTATGTTAGAGAGTTATTGAGCTTTTTCATCCTAATCAACATAAGTTAACTCAGGCCAAGGAAATAAATCCTAGGTTTGCTCCAGTGCTTCTGTGTCTGATCTTTACAGCAGTAAATCAAAATCTGTTTTTCACACAGAACAAAAAAAAAAAATACCTTGAAACACTACATAGATTATCAAAAGTGGCTCATTGATAGATACATGAATCAGATCACTCTATTTAACAAATAGATCATAATAAATTTGGATGTGGAAGGATGATCTTCTAGGACAATTTACAGACATATTTTCTGAATCCCTCTTTGCGGAAAGACTTAAGATGCAGAAAACAAAACCAAACCCAAAAAACCCCATGATGTCTGCTGTTCTCTGCTGATCTAAAGATGGGCTTTACAAAAATCACATCCCATATCTGGCTTAACTGCCACACTTTACCCAGACAAAGTGCTAGTCAGTGACTCCACACTCACCTGTTCTCTGGTTATTTGGGAAAAATCTAACATGATTTGGCTTTTTCTGAGCATTGCCTCTCCTTCCCTCCCCTGTGCAATTCCTGCTGACGCTCTCTAGAAACCTAGTAAAGTTAGCAGATATGGATACTTTCATAAGCTGAATTCAAACCACTCAGACTGGTCATATTCCTGAGTGATAACAGATTTAACTGATTCATTTACTGTATGTCTGAAAATTATTTCTGAGTTCTTCTGCAAAAGTCCTATGGAGCTCACAAGGAAAATGATAATAATTTAAAATTTCATTAAAAATGAACAGTAGCTTTAAAATTTTCATATTCAAACCTTCCTTAAAAAAGTAACCTTCCTCAGAAAACTAAAAAAGAAAACCATAAAAGTCCACAGAAAACAAACTGTGAAGCATAACCACTGTGTCCCAGAGAGAACACGATGTGACAGGTGAACATTTTAAATGCAATTACAAAGCTAGCAGATGAATTAAAGAAACATGGCCAAAATATTTGAGTAATAATTATGGCATATTTTACTAAGATGATTGTAATACTAAGAAGATTAGGCTAACTTTCTTTACAGAGTGAAAAAATTCACAAATCAGCATTTACAGTCCTCCAACCATTGGATTGATTTGAATGGATTTTCTCTGTGAATACTGCAGTGAAATGTGTTAGATATGTTTACATTTCCCTTAATTATATGCAGAATAACAATACCCTAAATGTTAACTAAATTAAAATATTATCTTAAATTGTGGCCTTTTGTAAATGTCTCCAAGACATAAAAAGATGAGAAATATTTACAGGCAACAACAAAATGATGTGAAAAAATTACACTGGAAGATCTTGAGGAAAAGAAAAAATAAACAGAAATAAATATGTCATTTTACATATTTCTGTTTTAACTTCTTAGTTATTATGAACTGCCTACAAAAAATAGTCACAATTAATGACCTAAGAGTTATCAGAGATTTCAAATTAATCATGGGATTACGAAGCAGTCTGACAAAACTGACAAATCCTCTTCCATATTATTTACTGATAGTTCTGGCAACTTTTTTGTGTCAGTAGAATCAAACACACAAAGTAAAAAAAAACCAAAAAAAACCCAAAAAAAACCATAGAGACTGAGATTATTAGAGATTAAAATAATAAAATAAATATAATCCAGTTAAAATGTTTTATCTGATGTGACAATTTACTGTATGTCTTGTCTTCATTGGAACTGAAATCACACAGTTGCAATCCTGATTTTAATAAACTAATGAAAGTGTGGAATTCCAGAGAAAAATAATAGCCTGAAACGAAGCAGCAATGGTTAAAAAAAAAGACATGTCTTAAAAATGTTTTCTTATTTAGGTATTACATGTTAGTAGGGATAATGGAATTCATAGAGATAGTCCTGAAAAAACATCTTAAAGTTGAATTTAAAGCCCTTGGGAACATTTATTTGAATAACATTTACTAACAGAAAGGGAAGTGCTTAAATGTCTACTGTTTGTATGAGGCCAGAGTGAAAAATACTGCAAGAAATGTTCACAGTTCATCTTCAAGGTTCATTTTCAAAGCTCATGTTGAAGATCATTTGGGCTGCCTGCGGTCCACAGCAAATTACTTTTGAACAATATTCCTCATTTTTGATATGCCAGTTAATTGATGAAGCAAGTTTCACTACCACTAACTCTTCTTGACAAATAGTTGTTTTAAATCAAGCCAAGCCATTACTGCTTGACTTGAACAGGCTGTGAAACATTTTTTACTCTCATGACACAGCTGAGAGTTCATTTTAGAAGCCAAAAAGAAACAAGGGTGAATTTGTGAATTTTAATACTCTTTATTCAGAACCTGTTCTATTGTTTTCACATACATTAACATATTTATCCTCTCAACAAAACTTAACAAGCAAACTTGTCTTAATATATTTTTTAAACAGTTTTCTGAATCTTGCAAATGTATTGCCTGTGGAAGGATGTCTTACAGATGCATGAACATAGCTAAACTCTGCTGGACTTCAAGCTACAAGACCCATGAAGCCAGAAGAGCCTCCATAAGCTATCTTGTCACATCATGCAATAACCCTTTGGGGAACAGATTATTCCCTTCTTTGCAGTGGCAGCTATATACATGATTGAAGATCCTTTCTCTTTTGCATTAATGTCGCTATGCCTTGCTTTCACTCTTTAAATGGCCCTACATTAAATCCACTATATGCTTCCTTGTGCGGAAAAAATAAAATGCAATAAGTTTCAAATCATTTGTGATGAAATCGTCAGCAGTGAAATCAGTTAGGCTTCCAGACACATGTCCATATGGACCACAGCATAGAGATTTTAATCAAACAAGGTTTTCCTTCTTACTACTTTAATTTATCAGGACAAACAGTGGTTTTATCTTGCTATAAACAAGAAATTAGCTTATATTTCACCAAGCCAATTGATATTCCAATTTCAAAATAAAGAGCTTCTTGTCACTCAGAAATAAAATTCTGATGGGTCTTCCTTGCCATTTTTATTAGCACACTTATTTTTAAGTTTTTACTCCATGAAATAGCTGACAGCTTTGATTATGGGTGAGGTGAAACCTAGTGGTCCAGTAAGAGAGAGAGAAAAAGTAATTGCTTAAACTGTGGGATATATTTGTGTGCAATAGTTAACTGTTCACTGTAAGTTCACTTTCCTTGAAGAACAAAAGAAACATAGCTAAGCAAAGGATTTGATACATTAATGGGCTTAACAAGCCAAATAGGACATTATTTTTTAAACTACAAATTGCCATGCAGGAAGATGTGCCTCCAAGGTAGCTGATAAAACAAATACAATAAGGAGGTTATTTTATGTAAAATACCAGGACACCAGTTATAAGTTAAAAAAAATAAAGTTATAGTGTTGGTTGGAAATAAGGTAGCGAGTTCAGTTGCTGAAGTTACAGTAAAATCAAATGCAAGCATTCTTTTCTCGCAGTACTTTTTTGAACTACTACCAAGAATTCCTGGAACTTCAAGGAATAACAGATTTTTTTTGATATGTTGAGTTTACTTAGATACTTCCTATCATCTGTTGACTCCCAGGTACAAGAATTGAAAGAACTTGAGCACAGCAGGCACAATGTGCAGGAGGGACAATGGCAAACAAGTTCAACATGTGAGGATCATTCACACCAAGTTCCCGGGGAGTGTTCAGAGCTGCATCATTTCCAGAAGATCGATTAACTGTGGGAAATGATAAACTGCCTGAGAAAGTGCATGCTGTGGAGGCAAGATTTTCAAAGATACATTTCTGACACCAAAGAGACTACCGTGCCAAAGCAGTGTATTGCAGATCCAAAGAAAGCAAACAGTTCTGTTTGGAGATCATATACACACAGTTTTGTTCTTGACAAAACTTAAAGGGAGCAAGCTATGGCCAGACAATCAATTTCTGGTTTTTTTGCCCTTCTAACTTTTATTTTTTGATCATAACCTCATTTCTATTCCAAAGAAGCATTAGTTATGTCATTTAGGCAAAGAGTCTGAATATTTCTGAATCCAGATAAGTTTGCGAAGTAATGCTGATTAGATGACAGAGAGGAAAAGGAAAAGGATTTTACCTTTCAGATGTATAACCTTCACCTTTCTTTGTAATCCAGGAGTAATAACAGCCTCTCAGTTTCTGTTTAAAATACCTGGTAGACTTTCAGAATTTATATACATATAATTTGTTTATTTCTATACATATAATTTGTTTATTTCTATTGAAACATTTCTTAGTTAATTTAACTCACAGAAAAGTTTATTTTAAGGAATAATGGGTTATCAAATAAATAAATAATTATTTATAAATAATAAAATTAAATGTAAAAAATATATAAATAATAATTACTTAATAAATAATGCATTGCGAAGTCTCATTTAATATCTCATTTAAGCTTGTATTTCACCCAATCATAATAATCCCATCAGTCTAACAAATATATTGATGGAAATACTGACATTTTCTAGCACTATTACAGTTTTAATATCTCTTAAGATTATGTTTCTCATAAAATAAGAAATGCAGAGTTTGACAGAGTCACAGGCAATACTTCTCTTCTGCTCAAGCAGGGTGAATTAAACCTAAATCACCTACAGAATGTTTTTATTTACAAACATGATTTCTCACTCTCTTTGTGCTATCTCGTTATACACTAACATCACCCAGTTCTGGTAATCTTTTGTCATACATTATGCTTTTAACTGCTTTATTCTCATTGTCCTGTATTTTCCCTAAAAAAAAGACTAGAATCAAGACATTTGTTAAATGATGTGGCTTTCACAGCCAAACTCCAAGCTGAGTTTTTCATCTACTCTGTTTATCAGAATGTGGATAGATATTCATTGAGGATCCCAGGTGATTCTAGCAAATTTTAATTCCTCTTACTATTCAATGCCTTTTTTGTTGTTGTTGTTTTAATACTTCCTGGATGCAAAACCTCTGATGCTTACCATGTTATGCTATTCTGTGTACATAGTAAGAGAAACATTTCAAACTGAATAACACAGGAAAATGGTGAGAATTAAAAGGGAGACAAATCACTTTATTGATAGAGGCCGTAAATGAATTTGAGTTCTTTAACACCTGGTGTCTGAATTTGCTGCCTCTTAATTTTGTTTCTCAGTTCCAAGATATATTAAAGCCTCTGAAATAGAACCAGATTTATTCAAATAAATAGAAAATAAATAACATACAAGTAAAAAAAAATTGTAAAATAATAAAAAAAATTCTGTTACAAAATCAGTTTAAACAGGTTGCAGACTATTTATTTTTATCATTTCTTTGATTAAATCGTCATTGCAGTTATAGACAGCTGCCGAACAGCTCCCCTATTGTGCAATAGTGTCTATCATTTACAACGTGACCAGCCTCCAGAAGTGTGTTGCATCAGAAACTCATATTATTTTCAAAATAAAGTCATATTTTGAAGATTGCTAAATACCATTATCTGGAAACTATAGAGTGAAAGAAAAAAATTTGACTGAATACACTTTTCACAGTTTATATTGCAGAATTTATTACAACAGTTATACACAGAAGCAATTAAACTCTGTGTTTCTGAGTAGGGATTTTCTCTCCTAATTTATGCAGGAAACGTTCTTTCAAACACAGATTTGCTCTTTCTTTTAACCAATTTAGCTTGAGTTATTACTTTAGGTAAATTATTTTATAAACATGGGGCTAAACCTTGTTTGGAAAGTTAATAGTTTTCTCAGAACTAGGTAATGACTATTAAGGAATTTCAATTAAGAATGCCAGCATTAAAAATAAATAAATAAATAAATGAAATACTTTCCCAGCTTTTATGAGCTCTAAGATTAACCATTTTTAACATTTTTGACTGGAAACTGATTAAATGTTAGCAATTCCCTAGAAGCCCCTCAGATCCAGTTAAGTAAGTATTCAATCATAAATTGTGGAAAAACTCATTACTTTCTAAAAAAAATAAAATTTTATTTTTTAATTTTTTTAAAAAATAAATGTTCCATGTGACTAGCTAATTCATTTGAAAGCAAACTGAAGCAAAAGCAAGATAACCAAAAAAATCCTAGTAATATTACAAACTGATCTTAGTATTCATACCATTGCTCAGAAGCAGGGTAAATAGTGCACATATTCTTTGTTAAGTAATCATTTTAAAGGGAAGAAAAAATTAAGCTAGAGTTCATCTCGGGCACCACAGAGTGACACTAACCTGTTACTCCATTACCTCCTCCCATCATTTACCACCTGTTTAGTTTCAAGACAGCTGCAATCTCATTTGGACACAGGTTTCCAGTACCCACATTTCTGTAAAGTTCTAATTTGCCTGTCTGATTAAGTTTTAATCTAAATGATGGGTTTTTTTAGTAAATGCAAAATAGCAGGTTTTAGCCTGACGATTTTCATCATTTATGGTGAGTATTGTACAAAGGGCTGACTATATTAAATAGAGATTGACTGAAAATAGGAATATTATGGCAGAAAGATATACAACAACATATACAAATTTAATTCTTATGAAATTCAGTTCAATTAAATACCTAAGCCACTGTGATTACTGATGGAGAGTTTAGACCTATGAAAAAGAAACACAGTAGAGCATTATCCAGGATAAAATGTTACATTTAAGCCTTAAGAGATCAGGCAGTTTCTTCAAGTGAAAGAGGAAAAAGAAAGAAGTAGTACAGTTTAATCGCCATTCCTATGACTTTAGTCTGTATTAGAATATGGAGCAGAATATATGTTTGTAGGACAGATCCTTACCTAGCATTAGCACATTAAACTACTAGGACTGCAAAGGAGCTCCAGCATCTGGTTGTTTAAGCTGCTTTCCTGCTTAGAAAACGGAAAAAATCAAAAACAACAATCTTTTGTTGGGAACCATGCACCTGAGAACCACGCATCTAGGAAACACAGCTATGAATAAAATTGTATGATAGCATGAATATATTGTACAGTTGTACTGTATATTTTGACACTTTTTGTCTATTACTGACCTTTTTTCCTCATGAATTTCCTTATTTACACCTTTTCCATGTCATGTCTTGTACCAATTTCTTTTTTTTTAATCTTTTTTCTCTTGTCACCTTTACAATATTATATATATGGGTCCCCTGAAAACCGTTTTAGAAAAGAATCCAAAAGTCAATTCTGACCAAAATGAGAGATCAGCTATGTTATAAGTTGCATTTTGACATGTTAAAACCCTCTTTCCAGAAATAATTTGGAACAATTTATCATAAAGTTTATATACAACAACAAATAAGAGAAATGATGCTATAAATTGTTTAGTAAAATGAACAAGTAAACACAGTATCTTAGTATGGAAAATGGAGAATTCAGGACCAACTAAAAGGGTGCTACTTATACAGCCTTAGAAAATTGCCAGAGTGCAGTTGCTTTAGAAATATTGTAGTGTGCTTTGTTGTGCTTAATTTCTTTGGGTGTATCAACATTGGGAAACAATTCAAAGCAGAGGTAGGAATCACAGAATCATACCATAGAATGGTTAGAGTTGGAAGGGACCTTAAAGATCATCTAGTTCCAACCCACCTGCTGTGGGCAGGGACACCTCCCACTGGACCAGGTTGCTCAAAGCCTCATCCACCCTGGTTTTGAACACTTCCAGGGATGGGGCATCCACAATTTCTCTGGGCAACGTGGTCCAGTGCCTCCCCAGCCTCACAGTAAAGACTTTCTTCCTCATGTCTAATCTAAATCTACCCTCTTTCAGTTTAAAACCATTACCCCTCGTCCTATCACTTCACTCCCTGATCAAAAGTCCCTCCCCATCTTTCCTGTAGGCCCCCTTTAGGTACTGGAAGGCTGCATTAAGGTCTCCTCTGAGCCTTCTCCAGGCCGAACAACCCCAACTCTCTCATAGGAAAGGTGTTCCAGCCCTCTGATCATTTCTGTGGCCCTCCTCTGGACTCGCTCCAACAGGTCCAATTTAGTATTTGAACAGGAAAAAATAAGTATTTGAAATAGACAATAGCTTATAGACAGACAATACAAATGACTGATTTACTTAACATAGCAAAGAAGAACTTATGAGGTGGCTTGATAACAGTTTATGAGGAAGTGAAATGCATTTACACATCTCTTTAAGTCATAAGCACACAATAAATACCTGTAGTATAGAAAGGCATTCAGTCTGGAATTAAGGCGGATGTTTTAACAGGAGGATCTTCACTGTAGAAACTGTCAAAATACAGTAACATACACATTACTGGCAATTTAAAATCAAGAATGAAGACGTATTATAAAGAATTGTATTATATTTAAACCAATAATAACAGATGCTCTGACACCTCGTTACCTATATTAGAAGAGAGCTTGGGTAAGACCATCATGACAACTCCCTCTGCCTTGTCAGTATTTTCAAAGGTGGAAAATGATGTATGGAAATGAAAATGGAAGATGCCCAAATGATGTATAGGAATGTAAGTCATCAATATTTTTTTTGCATATCAAACTAACTGTTTAAAAAACATACGAATTGATAAAATTGCATTATCGTAATAGAAAGCAAATAGTAAACACCCTTTTCATAACTCTTTTTCTTAAAACTCAGCAAGGTTCATGCCAGGTAAGGTCAGTATAAGCCAATTATGTAGTGCTGCAATGCTCCAGAATAAGCAGTAAGACAAAAAGGTAGTAAAGAGTCTGGAGTATTTTAATTCCACATAGAACAACAATCTTTGTGTTATTTTAATTCTGCATTCAAAAATGAATCTAACTTTCTAAATGTTCTGAAAAAGAAAATATTTTGGAAAAATATATAGTTATGAGTTGATACTTTACATTTCCAAAATAATTCTACATACCTGCTTCATAATTAGATAATATGGCATATTTTTATATATATACTATTAGATATCCAGTTAAATATGAGTTATATATATTTAAATGAAGTATATATTGCTAACATACATTTTGGGAACTATACATTATAACAGAATAATTGCATCATTTATCTTACAGAAAATTTTATCAGAATTTTTGATGCAACTACAGGTTTTACTTGAACCTCTTAGACTTTTAAAGAGCTTTTTCAAGGAACTTTTTTCTCCCAATCTTGTGGAAAATTGAGCTAGAGAGGTCCTTTAATGGCAACCCTTTCCTACTTTGCCAACTGAGAAGTCATTTTGCAAGGCCACACTTTTTAGGTGTCTGGCTTTGATCCTGATCAGTGTGGTCCAGAATCCAGTTCCCATTTGTTGCTGAGTCCAGTCTGGAACTTCCCTAGTGCCTGCCAGTGACATCTTCCTGGGAACTTGATCTGGTTTTGCATATATTTATATATATTATATCTATTTCATTATTTCCTTTATTATTTTATTATTAATATTTTATTAAAGTAGTTTAGTTTTTTCTGAACTCTTAGACCTCTTTATCTCTCTTCTTCCTCTCCTTGGAGCAAGAGGTGGGGGAGAGCATCTGTTGTCTTGTCATTGCCTAAACCATGACAACTGTGCTGCCCTTTTCTCATGGAAAACTTAAGTAGGAAACATTAGGCATGCCACTCATGTTAATTCCATCATTTCCTGAACTCCTGCCTACAGATAATGGCAGAGCTGACTAATAGACCGGACTGACTTTTTACACACTTACCATGTGGGAGAATAAATCAGCAAGTCCTCTTTTCAAACATAAAGCAAAATCGATTTGTTATTACTTTGGCTATTTGTTATTACTTGGCTATTTCTAAATTTACTACAGATTAAATTTATATCTTATATGACATTACTGTAAGTTTCATATATATAAAAAGTAGTTTTAAGTAAGCTTTAGCCAAATTTAGTGACTGAAATGAATATAGACTGAAATAGAAATATAATCATTGGTTGTACCCTCCAATCCCTAGATAGGCAGCACTCCCACTGAATTGGAGTGAGGAACTTTTACTTATATTATTTAAAGAGATTTTTTTAAAATACACTATCCCCTCCTTCCAATTCCTATTATTTTTTTAATGGAATGCTGATAAGAAATTTACTTTAGAAATGAGATTTTTAAGGCTTACTAACATTGGTAGGAATAGTTCTTTCATGTATTCAACCTGAAAACAATCTTTGATTATAGATATTAAAAGGTTGTGTCATAGGTATTACAGTATGATTTTTTTAAAGAATTAATTGCTTTGACCATTGAAATATTTAGTATCCATACTCTACTGCTAATTGTGCTTATACTTTATGTTCTCATGCCTTTTATCCATCTGTCTTTGAAAGAAGTGAATTCCGTGTTTGCAGGGTGCCTAATTTCATCAATGCAAGAAAGGTTTTCTGCTGATTAACTCTCCACCAGATTGTATCAAAGCCTACCTGACCCTTATAGTTAGGTACGTACCTTGATTTTAAACAAATTAGTTTTACTTTGCTGAATTAATTCATTCTTTTAATATGAACAAGACCATCTCTTTCCACATAAATTACTAAAAAATACAGAACTGGATCTGTAGGAGTTGTTAAGACTTTAAAGCACTATCTCATGTTCAAAATGAAAGTCTCAACTCCTTTTTCTGTTTTAAACTACAGCCTTTTACTTCATGGAATGTGAATGCAAGCACTCCACATGTTAAGCATCACAGGTGCTCTTTAAGGAGAAACTAAAGACCTAGTAAGACTCTTCAGAGTAATGTAAAGAAAATTTTTGAGTTCTGTAATTGCATCTAAATCATAACCAAGGCTCAAGGGTGTGGAACTTGACCAAACACCTTATGGTTCACGTGAGCTAAAAAAGCAAACCTAATATGCAAAGCCAAGAGTCGATTGGTGGTCTAATTAATGTCCTCGCGGTCTTCTCAAAACATAAATATTAATCCAATTAAAATGATGCTTACACTTACAGGACAAGTTATCCAACCAACTATTCTGTCTCATTCCCAACATTTAAAAAAAAATACATTTAAAAGCATTACATTTAAAAGCAATACACAGAAACTTGGGCTCTACACTTCCACTGTCCCTCAATATCCTATGGTCAATGTTGACAATTTTTATCAGGAAGAAGCTTTGGGGGTTGCAGCGGGTCCTCAACATCCCAAGTTCTTTCCTGGGAGGGGCATGACATCAAAGCAGGGAGTTTCCTTCTCCTTGCATTTGTGTTCTTTTGGGGTTCCTTTTACACATTTGCTAACATGATCATTCTACTTGGTCTTTCCTTACTGGTCCTTAAAGTCCATGTTCTATTCAAATTTTACTACATATGGCCAGTTTTACTTAGGCTGGATATTTTTCCCTTCTTCCCTTTCTGACCTTCAAAACCAGTTTTATCAATGGTAAAAACATGAATTGACCACTGATGATTTGTGTTTATACCTCTGAGAAACTAGCGTCAACTGGTGGTTGTCCTTTGAAGATTTCTGTTATCAGCCTTTAAGATGTGACTTCGTGATAACATGATGTAATGTGTTCTTAACAGAATCTAATTAGGTATACGTACATATACACATATGTATGTATATGTATATAATTATCTAAAATTCTTTGCTAACTATTTGCTATTAATATCTATCAGTTATGGCCATATCACTGCTATGTTATAAAAATTACAGAATCACGCAGAATCACAGAATCTTCATGGTTGGAAAGGACCCTTAAGATCATCGGATCCAACCAAACAACCTACAATCTCTGCCACTGGAGCATGCCCTGAAGTGCCAAATCTAGACATTTCTTAAACACCTCTAGGGATGGTGACTCAACCACCTCCCTGGGCAGGCTGTTCCAGTGCCTGACCACTCTTTCAGTAAAGTCATTCTTCCTAATATCTAACCTAAACCTCCCCTGCTGCAACTTCAGACAATTTCCTCTAGTCCTGTCATTATTTACTTGGGAGAAGAGGCCAACACCCACCTCTCTACAGCCTCCTTTCAGGTAGTTGTAGAGGGCAATGAGGTCTCCCCTCAGCCTCCTCTTCTCCAAGCTAAACATGCCCAGCTCCCTCAGCCTCTCCTCATGTGACCTGGTCTCCAGACCCCTCACCAGACTGGTAGCTCTCCTCTAGACACGCTCCAGCACTTCAACATCCCTCTTGTACAGAGGGGCCCAGAACTGAACACAGTACTCGAGGTGAGGCCTCACCAGTGCCGAGTACAGAGGCACGATCACTTCCCTGCTCCTGCTGGCCACGCTATTCCTGATACAAGCCAGAAGGCTGTTGGCCTTCTTGGCCACCTGGGCACACTGCTGGCTCATGTTAAGCTGACCGTCCACCAGCACCCCCAGGTCCTTTTCTGCTGGGCAGCTTTCCAGCCACTCTTCCCCAAGCCTGTAGCGCTGCTTGGGGTTGTTGTGACTGAAATGCAGGACCCGGCACTTGGCCTTATTAAACCTCATACAGTTGGCCTTGGCCCATCAATCCAGCCTGTCCGGGTCCCTCTGTAGAGCCTTCCTACCCTCAAGCAGATCAACTCTCCCACCTAGTTTGGTGTCATCTGCAAACTTACTGAGGGTGCACTCAATCCCCTCATCCAAAACACTGATAAAGATATTAAACAAAACTGGCCCCAAAACTGAGCCCTGAGGGACACCACTGGTGACCGGCCGCCAAGAGGATTTCAGCCCATTAATCACAACTCTCTGGGCACGGCCATCCAGCCAGTTTTTAATCCAGCGAAGAGTACACTTGTCTAGGCCGTGATTTGCCAGCTTCTCCAGGAGAATGCTGTGGGGGATGGTGTCAAAGGCCTTACCAAAGTCCAGATAGACAACATCCACAGCCTTCCCGGCGTCTAGAAGGCAGGTCACATGGTCATAGAAAGAGATCAGGTTGGTTAAGCAGGACTTCCCTTTCCTAAACCCATGCTGGCTGGCCCTGATCCCTTGGCTGCCCTGCGCTTGCCATGAGAGCTCACTCAAGATGATCCTTTCCATGATCTTTCCTGGTACCGAGGTCAGGCTGACAGGCCTGTAGTTTCCTGGATCCTCCTTCTGACCCTTCTTGTAGATGGGTTTCACATTAGCCACCCTCCAGTCATCTGGCACCTGCTCTGTTGACCAGGTTTGTTGATAAATGATGGAGAGAGGCTTGGTGAGCTCTCCCGCCAGCTCCCTGAGTACTCTTGGGTGAATTCCATCTGGTCCCATAGACTTATGTGCGTCCAGGTGCAGAAGCAGATCATTGACTACTTCCTCCTGGATTGTGGGTGGGTTGTTCTTCTCTCCATCCTTATCTTCCAGCTCAGGAGGCTGAATACCCTGGAGATAGCTGGTCTGACTATTGAAGATGGAGGCAAAGAAGGCATTAAGTATCTCAGCCTTCTCCTCATCCTTGGTTGCAACTTCCCCCCCAGCATCCAGTAAGGGATGGAGATTCTCCCTGGCTTTCTTTTTGTTGACGTATTTATAAAAACATTTTTTGTTGTCCTTAATGTTAGTGGCCAAGTTGAGCCCCAGCTGGGCTTTTGTCTTCCTAATTTTCTCTCTGTATAACCTAACGAGATCTCTGTACTCCTCCTGAGTTGCCTGTCCCTTCTTCCAAAGGTGGTAAACCCTCCTTTTATTCCTAAGTCCCATCAGAAGTTCCTTATTCATCCAGACTGGCCATTTTCCCCACCCTTTAGACACTGACACAATTACTTTAGAACACTGAGTTGGGACTATGACTAAGCTAGTCGAAACATGACTTCTAGTTGTGTAGTAAAATGTTGGGTTTTTTTGCTAGAGTTACAACAATGGCTTGGCAGAAGAATTGTGCTTGATTACAGGCTACCGGGTAAGCCCCAGAAATGGAAAGATATAAGTTACTAAACCTCTTAAGGTTTAGAGTACCAGATCATCCTGAGATCTGTAAGCTTGGCCAGACCAGTTCCACCCATTATTGCATGGAAACTGTTCCACAGATTCTCCTCCCCATGAGATAGATCAGCTGCCTTCTGATTACCAAATATATGACAGCTTTGTTAACATCCTGTATGGTAAAGGAGAATGACTGGTTCTTTTTTTAACCAGTAACCTTGATTCCTTCCCTGCCCTATGGATGTGACACACTATTAATTTTCTGTTGACTACAGAATGGTCTATCATCAAGAAAGATTAATGCAGAAGACGTTCCATAAGTACACACCACTTTCATCCAGATACCTCCTCCAGTATGTGACATCCTGAAACCTACCCTTTTCATATAGATAATAGAAAATAAAAGAAAATGTATCATTCACAACATGGTCTGTAAGAATATGGAACTTTTTATCAGACATTCTGTGTCTTGAAAGTCCTCTGAACTTTTCAAGTCCACTTTTAAAAATTCCTAACTTAATCAGAAAAGCATGGCAAAAGCTTGTGGGCAGTTGAAGAAACAGGGTTTAGGCCAAAAACCCAACTAAGTAGATACCAGATGCGCACACATACTTCTTACTCTGTTTTCCTTTTGTTCCATATGTCCTTCTTTATAACGAAGTGACATTCTATCTAGATCAAAGTTTTAGAAGCTGTGTGTTTACATTAAATATTTAAAGCTGTCTGTATCAAGCAAACTCAACTTGACCTTCCATTTTACGGAACACCTACAATTTAAATGGAGTTGCCCATGCTCATTGTGTTTAAAAACAGTATTATAAATCAGATTAGGCATTCAGATAGAGGGATTTGAATTAATAATGACTGACTGTTGTTGACTTTCCCCCCTTCTCTAGTACTTATCACTTGCATTTTCGTAATTAATTTATTATTTTTTATTGCAACAGAACCTACTTCTCACTTTTTATTCACAAAGATATTGTATATCAGTACCTGTATTTATGAACTTTTTGCATCTTTTTATCTTGTTATGATAGTTATTTTTTGTTTTAATATTTATGATTTCTTACATTGTTACAGTATTTTATTTGAATAGCTAGAAAGAAGAGATTGTAAGAGAAATCAGAAAAATGTTTTTTTCAAGAACTTTATTTCCAAAACTGCAACAGAATGGTTACCAAAACATTTTGATGCATTAGTACAGTGGTCCCTTAATTTATAATCCAAACTTGAACACAGAGTGCATTTTCTAGAAAAGTTGAGCTTCAGCCAGAGATAACAAACATGTTATATAACCCCTTATGCAATGATTAATGTAATACTTGAATCCAGTATGAAATAATCATGTTATCAGGACAATAGTACAAGAATAGTGGAGAGAAATGAAAACACAAAAATAGTTTCTGAAAGAAGTAGCTGAAACCTCTGAGCAACAAATATATAGAGATGGATTAAAAGGGACAGCCAGAAAAAGTGCTTCCACATTCCTTTTATTCCAGTGGCAATAAAATATCAGAAAATAAGAGGAAATCACCTGACCTACACAAATTAAACAGAAAAGTTTGGAATATCCAGTTCTTATCAATAGTATAATTCTGGTGTGTGCTCTACCACCATCACAGTAAATGAGCTTTTGAGAATCAGACTGTGTATGATCAAGTATAGACATGATCTCAGGGGCTCAGATATAAGTAAAACTATAGCATAATAAATCTAAATTTTATTTAAGTTTTATAGAATAAGTATGAAAAGAAGTGCCTGGTATTTGACTTACTCATGTAGCAATGGGTGGAGGATTTTTACAACTGTGACCCCTTCATATCTGAAACATGGAAATACTTACTTTTAAATTAAGTTATAATATACATAAGATGGAATGGCTTGATTTTGACTAATAATTCATATCATACCTTTCTATTTCCATGTATACACAGTATATAGAAAGTTTGTTTCAGCTACATAGAAATTAAAGTTTTTGAAAAGTTTTGTCTTTTTGATTTCTCTATCTTTAGAGGAAATGTTTCAATTTGAGCAGTTAGAGAGTCATCATTACAAAATAAACAATCTCAAAAATGTGGATTTCCAGATGTCACATTTGACTCTATACTCACATCTATCATAGTAGGCGTTTATTCTGTGTCTACTGTTACAGTAAGTCACTGACTGTTGCTAGCTGCAGATGCTTAATGAACAGCAGTGTACACTTCCAACCATAAGTAAAATGGAAGCTGTTTGAGATATAGAAACACAGATCAAGAAGGAAGATTGAACGGAAAATAATGGAATAAATCAAAGTGAGATCTAAGTGGCATAAGAATTTTAAAATGATTCCTGAAATATTGCAAAAGATCAAGAGTAACAAGACAGACTAGGGTATGCTTCTATTCCTGTGCAGACATAGGGCTGTTCCTTGCAATCAAATTTGTAGTGCCCTTACTGGTAACTAACTGACAAAGACAAACCTATATTTTAATTGTACAGCGATTCAACCACATTTCTCTGTGTTTTTAAGGTATTATAAATATTATCTTAATAGACATATTTTGTATATAGTTGCAAAAACAGTGGTTCTGTCAAAAGGGACCCATTTCTATTTTCAGCTCCCTTTTTAGTCAATTTCACAAGTTGAATATGTTTTCAGAGAAAGAGTTAGCATGTCTTGTATTCCTGTTAGTAAAAGTCAATCTTAAGAAAAGGATGCTTTTGTACTGCTTTTAACTTTTATTATCTGTCCATCATCATGGGTTACTCCTGTTCTGTAATCACCTGTACTGAAGGTCAGACACAAATCCAACACAGTGAGTATGAAAATTTCACCTCAGTCCCTATGAGGTAATCAAAATTATTATCATAAGCAATGCCATTTCTATACCCTTCACAGGTACTAAAATTAGTGAAACTGATAACATTTGGGACCTAAATCCAGAATCTCTCATAGTTCACTGACCATTTTATTTTCTTACTAATTAGAATAAGGAAAGGTTGTACATAAGGTGCAGGGTACTAGAAGCTGAGATTTTATGTGACAAAGGTGAAATTTCCTGAGAAAAATAGTCATCGCTGCGCTAGAAGGACTTCCTTAAATGGGAGAAAAAAGGCATCTCTTCATCCACTTGGCATATTGTAACAAGCCACATAGTATCTCATGGCAAAATCATTCTTATATACTTAGAGATAACTTGGGACAGAATGCCAGTAAGATCAAAAAGGCAGAAAACTTGTCTGTTTTACACTTGTTTTCCCTGAGTCTTGGCGTACTCCTCATAGTCCCTTTCTGACACCTAATTCATTTTCTTTGCTTCTAGCATCCAGGCAAAAGATCTAAAGCATCTAACTGTGCCTTTGTGCTAATGGTCTTAAAGAATGTTTGCTCATGTTACTGCAAGACATATGAAACAGAACCATGGAGGATATCAGGAATCAGTTCTACATGACCACAAGTCAGTGGGGTTTGTAAGATCCTGATATACATCATAAAGAAGTGGCTCCACTTAACACTATTAGATGTAGTCAACTGCAATCACCATCCATATGGTTAAATTTTGTGATCCCTCAACATGAATTTAGCTGTTTTGCTACAGGAGGTTCCTGTTTTCTTTGATATGGAAACATTAATACTTTGTGGAGAATATATTTTTTAAAAAAAACTGGCCTTCTGTGAACCATTCTTCAAGGTATCTTTTTCTTCAGATGTAGATTAGTCTCCTTTAAAACATATCACTGATGTTTGTCCAAACATTGTTCAAGAAAGCCCTAGTAAATGCTTTGTCATAAATAATTTTTATGTTCTGATTCTCTGACTTCTCAAGGAGTCCAGAAATCCAAGTAACATAGAAGTAATAAAAGAACATATAGCATATATATACTTTTCTATATCTTATTAATAAAAAAGATATATAAGGGTATGGATATATTTTTCATATGTATCTTTTAATAAATATGTAAACCTTTAACTACTTGTTATTAACATCTGTTTAACAATGACAATGTTACTTGTATATATTTTTTTCCAGTTGCTTTTCAGCTCATGGAGGATACTGAGTTTGCAGCTTTCTGAGCAGCAGATCTATGGTTAAACTGTTCCCAGGGAACCTTTTGAAAGTCTAATATGCACTCAAAAATTTAAAGCAATGGTACTACTGGTATGCTAGTATTTGCAGAATCGGGAGTCTAAGAGATAGAAGAATTCTTGCCCAGGAATAGTGGTTTTCTAAATCAATCAAATTATTTACAGCTTCAGATTTCTAATATTTTTACTAGGGGTTTTGCTTTGTTTTGTTTTGGGTTTTTTTTGTATGTTTCTTTGTTTTTGTTTTTTTTTGTGTGTGTGTGTGTGTTTTGGTTT
Source organism: Chroicocephalus ridibundus (assembly GCF_963924245.1). Lineage (NCBI taxonomy): Eukaryota > Metazoa > Chordata > Aves > Charadriiformes > Laridae > Chroicocephalus > Chroicocephalus ridibundus. Next base: position 151,061,650 of record NC_086285.1, on the reverse strand, counting down.
GATTTGGTTTGGTTTTTGTGTGGCTTTCCATTGTATCTTCAATTAGGTATTCCATGTAAAAATTCATCACTCTTGATCATCAATCTTTCCATACAGTTACTATAACACATTAGAATGGACTTCTTAATTCCCTCTATGTACATATTTAGAAGTCTTTGTTATTATTTGCACAGTGTTATCCCTCACTTTGTTTTTCATTACTTCTGTTTCACCTCTTAATTTTCATTTACACTACTGTGCATTTTATTACTTCCAAATTTAACATCAGTAATTTCTCACCTGTATTTTAAGGAACTAATAACTATAATCTAGGAGTTACAACAAACGATATCAGTAAGTACACTAGAACAAACTGGTGTACTTAGAAACAGGAAAAATATTTTTATATCAAAATGATTTTGTGCTTTAGTTTTTACAGAAAATGAAATTTATTATTTTCTTTAAGAATTCCAGATAGTCAGAAACATACTTCATTGTACTCTTACTCTTTAATATTGTAATGGCATTAATGCCCCAAAGCTGCAATAAGAAATGAAGATTTTTATGGGCTAGGTGACATACAAAAATATATGAAAACATAGTTTTGCCCTTTAAGAGCTCAGATTCAGGCCAGATATTGCAAATTTTGAACTCGGTCAATGTTATATTTGCATTAGGTCTTATTCAGCTAGCAAGAGCATCGCACAGGAGAAAACACACTTGGAAAACAGTGTAAGCATTTGTATATACTATTCAAAGTGCATTTAAATAATGACACCTTGTCATTGCAAATACTTTACATGCTTTTCAAAAACTGTTTAAAAATGGAAACTAGTATTTACTGTTTCCTTTGAAGCCATGAATGTAACAAGACTGAACGCACAATTCTAAGTGAAATTAAGGATTCTGAAATAAACACTGAGGTAACCACCGCAAACACCACTATCCTTTTTGCTTCTTTGAATCCTGTAGAGTGGAGAAATTCAAGTTTCTCCAAAATGCTACGAAGTCTTGGCTTTACGTGAGTGCAGTGCTTCCCTTGAACTCTCCTTCTCCATTTCTTATTGAAATGGAAGTGGAATCACTCAGTGGGAAGGCCAGTGAAGAAACACATGAATGACGCTGTTACACAATGTTAAGAAACTCACCTGCAAGGGAATATTGATGTTCCATTCCTTCCTGAAATGAATATTTAAATATCTGATGCTATATATGCACTGGGATAATGACTGAAACTCACATGTCCCTGTTTCATGGTGAGGTGTCTAATTATAATGCTATATAGTGACTTCTTTTGCTAGTTAAATGAATATTGAATTAGCCTTGCTTCAGAAAGAATAAAAATAAGCACTCTTCCCACTCTCCCACTGCTTTGGGATATTAGTTTATAATGTAAAATATACATCTGGCAAAAGAGGATTTCTCTAGGCAGATGATCATCTGTTTCTCCAGATGTTTTCTAACCACTGAACTATTTGACTAAAGGAGTGCAGAGAGGCAGAAATAGGGCATTTCACATTCCTGCATTTATATTCTATATAGAGTTAAATCTAATAGTGGTCCATGAGAAAACCTATGAGACCAATTCTTGGAAGCAAGAAAGTCAAAACTATGCTTGGATCTAATCAGACGTAGGCAGACTTACGTGTCTAATGTTTCTCATTACAGTCAAAATGGTGAGATAAATTTTTGTTAGGTGGGCTATAAAGTGGGCAGAAAACTTGCAGGACTTTCATGATTTGTCATACAAAGCTCATTTGCCACCCAGTTACTACAGACATCTGAGTACCTGGGTTAGCACAGTTTTACTTGATTAATTACCCTTGAAGATGGTACACAACGCACTCTCACCATGTTCATGGATGACACCAAACTGGGGGGGATGAGTCAGTATCCAGGAGGTCACTTGAACATAAATTACTCTGTATTCTGATTCTGTGAGTCTAACAAAGAATGAAAGATAGTTATCAGTGTTAAGGTAAGTTTTGACACAATTATTTTTCATTGGCTGCTACTGCATTGAGAAAGCCAGGTACCAATAATAGAGGAATAAAATTATTTTCACTCTTAATCCATAAATTAGCTAATTTGTAAGACATGTAGTACATGTTTACCATGATTAATATAAATTAATACAGCATTCCTATGTATCAAAAAACATGGCCTGACTTATGGTTTAGGTCTATTGTTCAGTGGGATGTCCTACAGATCTAAGCAAATGAAACTTCTCAAAAAAAGCCATGGAAATCAAGAACAACTATTCTGCTGATTTGAATGGTCTTTAAGCACGGCTTAATTGCTTGTATTGTTTCAAAATAAAATTTCAAATATTTAAAATTAAATCTTACCATTAATTACTTCAGATTTCAGTAGGTTAAAAGCAACAATGCATTCTGCTCCTGACGTGTGAATTTTCAGTTCACTCTGTGGAGAAAAATTGGAAGGTGTTTAGAGAATTTGTTACTTGAACAGTTCATCACTGGTAAATGCTCCTTTTTATTTTTCCATCATTAAAAACTTAAACAATCATAAAACATATTAACTTTCAAATTTGAAGTTCAACTTCGAAGTTCTTCCATGTTCAGGAACCACATAAACATTATAGACTTCACCATGTGAAATAGATTTGCAAAATAATGTGTTTGCACTTCTAAGTAGAGAAATTCTTTAAAGATTGGAACTTCAGCATGACTAATATCTAACTCTACATATCAATGAATTATGGTTATCTTTCTTTTGTCAAAAAATACATTGTTTCTATGAACTATTAAATGTAGTTTAACTATTATATGGATATTTTGCTCATTTGAATCATTAGTTTACAGTTCTGTGTATCTATTACAGTATCTTTAAACAGAAAGAAATCACTAAACAGATGCTCTGTTGCAAAAATGTTAACAATGCAGAAACACCTAAAGGCAGCTAATAATCCAAGCATTTTAAACAACAGCAAATAATTCCATATCTGATTAAATGCAGCAGGGGCATTTATGTAAGATATTCAGCATGTGTAATTTCAAACACCACAAATCAGCTAAAACAAAGATATTCTGATGAGCAGAAATAATTTATACATTAGAGGCTTTCTCCACTGTTATCTTTGAAATTCAAATTAATGACTATGGAAAGTTGTGCCGCTGGGGTGTTATGCATCCATCTGACAATACATGGGGTATAGAAATATAAGCCTTATGAAGAAAATCACAGAAATTAAACGTTCAGTATGTCAACAGAAAAAAAGAAATCTAATTAGAACATAAACATTGTTTTATTTCAAAGACATAATTGGTATTGCTTCTGTGGCTTTACTGGGAGATGGAAATGGATACTATACTTCTATCTTGTTTTGGCAAAGTTCGCTGCTAAATCACATGTATTCTTCAGGCTGTTTTCTGGAGTGCTAGAGCTGTAACAAGTTGTGGGATCACGTCGGGTATATTCATTAATTTGCACTAAGCTCTATGAAAATGTAATTTTTTTTAATAAAATCAACTCAAAAAAAAGAACAAAAACAACACCAAAAAGCCCCAAAACATAGCTACTGCTTTATTGCTATACCTAATACAATATTTGAGACAGTGAACCTTGTCATCTAAAATAATATTTTTCTTCATACTTAGAATGAAGCCAAACAAGACCCACCACTTGACGAAGGTCAAAATTATTTTTAATTTTCCCTCCATAGGTAGGAGTTCTTCTATGTGATGGAACAGTCAGATCATGCCCTTTGCTGCCTGTACTTGGAGTAATCCAGTGCCTCAGAATCTTTACATGAAATGTGTTTCTTGGCATTTAGATCATTCAGGTAAGTTTGGAGAGTTTTTCTAACCATTTTAAAGTTTTTGTTAATTCCATTCAAAATTCTGTGCCATTTGAAATTCTTCTATCTCTGAGAAGAATGTGTTTCTATTATCTTTTTTTTTTCTTGAAAGAAGTGTTGCAGTGTGATATTGCAAAGCATCAGCTGTAAGATTCTTCTGTACCAGTAAGCACGACTACAGCACTGATTAATTTCATTACTAACCAAAGCTCAATTTCTGGGCATTATTATTGTTCTGAAATTAATACAGATACAGTACCATTGATACTGTAAGAGAATCGATAAAATTTTGCTTAAGGTAAAAAGCACATTAAAAGTTTTCCTTAATAATATTTCTGAGAACATATTCTCAGGAAAGAGTTTCAAGATCTTAAAATAACGTAGTTATAACCAACATTATAAATATAGTTCAGCACTATCGCTGATGCTAAAAAAAGGCAAGTATCATAGTGAAAACAAAAAGAACATATCAAGTTTCTCCCTTGTGTTCAAGAGAAAAGAGTATTTTTAGGTCAGACCATGACCCCAAAAAATGGGTCAGACCCAGAAATGTTCAGACCTGGAAAGTATTAAGGAGGGCTGTCAAAAAACAAGAATCCAATTTTGTGAAAAATGTTAACATCTGAAAAGTTAAATTTAAAAAAAAATATTTTCATGGAAAATATAAGGGAATGTTCCACCTTATGAAAAGTGCAGATACATGTCTGACCTGCAAATAGGAAAACTCAGGTTTGAATGGTGTCTTTAGTAGATATATCTTTCCACCCTTCATTTTGAGAGGCCGGGGCTTGTTCAGCACTTACTGAAACTGTCATAGCAGTTAACATGAATATTTGTGTATAGATTTAGAAGATTTTTCTTTCTGATATATCCTCAAAATATAATTAACCAGCTCTTCTGTATTTCAGATGAGTGTTAATGGTCCATAGTACATGCATAAAAAGATGGAAAGGCCTGGTACCACCTTTATCATCAACTGAGTTTTTGAGTAAAAATTACTTCACTTCTGCGCTTTGAGATGAATCTAATTCAATGTTTTGACATGTTCTACTGTACTAGGCTCCGCAGAATTTAATAGGTCAGTAAATACCCTACTTAGAGACCCTGAACAAATTTAGGGGTCATGTTGCCATCAACCTATTTGTCCTCAGACAGATGGATTTCAGCTCATGTGTGCTCACAAGCATGGCTTAAGGACCCAAGAGCCTTGGAGATGAAACCTTATATGCCACAGAAGATTATGAAGATAGAAACTATCAGATAATCACAGGGTAAGGAGGTGTAGAAACGTTGAGATTGGTCACTTTGTCATGGTTGTACCCAGAGGATGGTCTTGAGCTCATTAAGTTTACTTGTATAAACATTGCTTCAATTTCTTTTTCGTAGAATCATAGAATCATAGAATGGTTCAGGTTGGAAGGGACCTTAAAGATCACCTAGTTCCAACCCCTCTGTCATGGGCAGGGACACCTCCCACAAGACCAGGCTGCTCAAAGCTTACTATAGATATATTTTACCTTAGCAACCCAATATACCTCAAGAAAAATATGTATTGTTATGAACTTTAGAAGGCGTGAGTGTTTATCAGTGAAGACTTTGAGGTCTATACATTTCCTAGGTTCTGCATTATTTAATTCTCCATATTATCATTAAGGAAAAAAAAAAAAAAGAAAAAGAACAAAGGAAAAAAAAACCAAGGAGATTATTTCTATCTCCGTTTTTCAGTTTTAAAACTGCTGGAAAGAGAAGACTATCATTTCCCAGCTCCAGCTACTTTACAGAGCTCATCATCTACTCATACAAATGATACCAGAGATTGTCACAACTCCATCACAGAGAAGTTATTTTGCCAGTAACTGTAACATACCACTCATGACGATAGACAAAGTTAGCAAGAAGATGGTAATGTCATGATTATTTACAAATAACCATCAATTAATGCCTCTTTTGACTGCTAATAGCAAAAGGCAAGATTGGCAAGATAAATCTAGGAGTTTATGCTAACTGTATCTTATTTGACTTTTCAATTTTAGAAGGTGCTGCCTTTCAGGAGGACATGATTGTTTCAGTCAGATAGCATTTTGAGAGCAAGGTGCATAATTTTTCTTTAGCCCAGTTGCACATCTTCTACTGTCTGGACAGCTTTCTCCACCCCCTTCCTGAGGAACTAAGCAGAAAGGCAGGGGAATGACTACACTCCTACCTCTTAATTCCAACTTGTCAGAAGCCTAAGCGTCTGTGGATTCTTATGGATTTCTTTCCCTTACATTATCATAGACAATTTTATTACAGGCAGTCCAACAACTATCAGTATTTTAACACATGCAAGCTAGCAATAATGACTATGCTATGCATAAGTTAACAAATTATTATATTTCTCTTGAAATGCCAAATGGCTCTTCCAATGACATTTTGGAGAATCAGGCTGAGGTAATACAAATTTATACCACGTTTATTCTTTCTCTGCAGATCCAAATGAAACAATTTTTGTTCCACGTTGCTTATTGCACAGATATTTGAAAACCTCTATGTTTCAGTTAATCCCTCTATTTGTATCCAATGTTGTAAGGTTATCTAATGGTAAAACACATTGTAGTTCTTTTCTGTTGTATAATTTCTTGGTTTTGTGGTATTTTTCTCCTACTCCTGGAATGGTCTCTCTTTTCATGTTTAGTGAAATAAACTTGGCCTTGTCTTCACATCTTTCAGTAATATTCACTTATACTTTACATTTTGTTCAGCATTTGGTAATTGTTGGGGAGAGGAAAAGTTGTCTTTATTAAGACTTCCAAGATGCAGAAAATGGTGTTTGCCACCAACTTCTATTTCTCTCATTGTACTTATCATATGTGTCTGTTCCTAACAGACATTATAAATGCTCCAGATTTGTTTTTCTTTTTCTGCTTCAGTGATGACACTTAATTTTGAATCTATATTCAACACTGTCCTTTTGTTATCCCTATTGTGCAAAAGGGATGGGGTTGAATAGTTGAATAGGTTGAATACTCAACCTGAGTAGTTTCAATTAGTCCACAGACTGTGATCTGATCTTCATTAGATATAAATCAGCTGATTTCAATGGTGCTATGCAGTTCATACCAACTAAGGTTATGGCCCTTGTTTTCCGTTGTGTTTGGAAAGATGTCAAACTTTAGTGTTACATAACAACGTGGAAGTTAAAGTACACGTACAAAAACATAACATGCTATCCTGGAAAGCTTAGCTTCCAGAATGATAAAACAGACAATGGAAGGGAGAGGAGAGACATAGATGGGAAAAGATTTCCCCATAATCATATAACTGTGGAAAGCCTACTTTGCTGAACTCCCACAATATATCCATCAGACAACATCCCTTCCTAATAAATAATAGTGTATATAAAGCAATTTCTAATATTTATTTTTATTTTCTCTGCCTTCTGTATGCATTCAAAATTACAGGTTAAAAAATACTTACAATTACATAGATCAAGGAAAAATATGCTTTCATGTAAGTAATTCCAGAATGCTGAAAGATACAAATTCTACTCAAAAAGATTCTGAACAGTCAATAATTCAAAGAGTTAATAATCATTTTAGAAGAACATACATGGTACTTTTCATAAAAGGCAGGATTTAACTGTGACTATAAGCACACTAAGGAGAGAAGAAACAATGAAGACAGCAAACTATACTTTTTAATATTTCCAGAACGTAATTATTCATATGCACCCAAACTCATGTCATGCCTCCTGTAACTGGACAAAATTCCTCACTTAGTCATTTGGGCTCTTGCTAGCATTAAACATGGTTGTAAGAAAGCAGTAGTTTGCCATGTCCAAACTGCCTTTAGCCATGATGTCTGAGGACTAACATCTACAGCAGTTTAGAAAATCTTTTGCAGAAGGTGGATCCAAAAAGAATCTGAGCTTGTCCTGATCATCAGATCATAAAAAGAAAGGACTAAGGAGTAACTTTAGCCTTTTTTATGAAGTAAGGTGGAGAGAAAGCTGAAAAGAATATCTGAATTATTAGATAAAGATTAGAGAAGCAATTTCTATGGGTGACATTAAATAAATAAATAAACACATAAATAAATAAATATTTCTCCTCCAGTATGTAAAGAAAGTTAGCTAATTTTCTAAAATATCTAGGTCTCATATACAAGAAAGAATCAATTACATATAGTACTTAAATTCTGTGCAAGAAGGGTGTTAATAATGTGGAAATACACAATTTAGAAACATTTAATGGGAAATAACATTCTTATATAAAAAGTTTTATCACTCATAAACACATAATCCTATACATTACTTAATGACTAACAGGAGGAACTGTTCATTAAAAAAATGTCACTGACATGAAGGGCAAGTACAAAGCATTACTGTGACCATGCACATGTATTCTATACAGTAATATCCTTTTCTCAATAGCAGCTATTTCCACTGCTGTAGATGCTTTTGTTTCTATGAAATGCCCAGAACATATTTCTGTGTGTCTGTGACATGGTAATTTAGAATATATTCTATGGTTCTTCTATAATTCTTACTTATCTAAATAGTAGAAATCTCATAAATATATTTACTCAGCTTTTCATTGCAAACATCTGAGCTAGTTTTCAAGCAGCTTGTTCAAGCACCATGTCAGTGCAGTCCAAGTGTCATGGCAGTGCCGGAATCCAGCTTCCTGGGATCGCCTTTTTTGCTGCTTGGCGTTCTGTGCTTCCGTATTTACACCGATAGCTGTACCTGAGAGATCTAATTTACAGCTGGTTCTGTCCGCACAATCTGCAGTCATTTTCACAACTTCTGTGTAGACAATACCCTCAGAGATACTTCTTAATTTAGGCAGTATACAATGTATGCTGAACTCAAGTATTCACAATCACCTATTCCCCCAGTAATACAGCAATGTAGTTCTAAAAAAAAATTTATTAAAGCCTTAGGGAAGTAAAAAACATAGGCAAGTTAAAATTCAACAAACCTATTCCTGTGGCCCAGTCTTATGGAATGAAACTGTCCTTTGGGGATTGTGAAATATTCTTTGCGCATTCATTCACCTTTGATTGCAATGGTTTTCAGGAGAAATCCATTCTTTCATCCCCGAACCCGCTTTACTAATAATCAAATTACCATCTGAAAAAAAAAAAAAAAAAAATAAAAGATATGCTTTAAAACACTACGTGGCTAAACCCCAGACATCTCCATATGATAATGTGACATAATTTGAAATGGAAGTAGAGCTAAAAGAAAAATATGCACCTCTTGCATTCATCAATAAACTTTACTATGTAAAACAGTTTGTATATATAATAATTATACTAGATTACGAACAAAGACATCTTTCTTAAAAGGTGATTAAATGAGGACATTTAATGGAAGGACACTGAAACAATTCCATATTGCTGATATTTCTAGTAAGAACATGTACTGTATACTTACCTTCCAGAGTAGACTACTTGTCTCCACTATGTTCTATGCTGAAAGTTTGAAAAGGTCAGTTTATCTTTGTCCTTTGTCACAACTTCTTATGCAGTCCCAGCCTACTCCCTGGCGGGGTGGTGTAAGAAGTAGAAAAGGCCTTGATGCTGTGTAAGCACTGTCTAGCAATAGGTAAAACATCAGTGTTTCTTTTCGACACTCTTTTGGTCACAAATCCAAAAAATAACACCATATGAGCTACTATGAAGAAAATGAACTCTTTTCCAGCCAAAACCAGTACACATACACTTATTGTAAGCCCATATCTAGACCTAGAAAACATTTTAGCCTTGCCCAAATAATTATTCCTGAAAACCATAGGTTCCATATGGAATTCTGTATACTTTACCTTGATTTTTTGCAAGATCTAAGCATAAAATTATATGGCTTAAAATCTTTGAGTTCAATTCAGGAGTGTAATAGCCTCTTTATGTCTTTAATGGTTGTGGTGGGTTGACCTTGACCAGATGTCATATGCCCACCCAGCCACTCTCTCACTCCCTCTCCTCAACATAATAATGGGAGACAATAAGATGGAAAACCTCATGGGTTGAGAAAAAGACAGGGAGATAATTTAGCAACTACCATCATGGGCAAACAGACTTGACTTGGGAAATATTAATTTAATTTATTGTTACTTAGATAGAATTGGATAGTGAGAAACAATGACAAATTTAAACAACACTTCATAGAATCATAGAATCATAGAATCATTCATGGTTGGAAAGGACCTTTGAGATCATCAAGTCCAACCATACACACACACCAAAAAAACCCAAAAAAAACCCCCACAAAACCCAACAACCTACAGTCTCTGCCCTTCAGACCATGCCCTCAAGTGCCAAATCTAGATGTTTCTTAAACACCTCTAGGGATGGTGACTCAACCACCTCCCTGGGCAGGCTGTTCCAGTGCCTGACCACTCTTTCAGAAAAGTCATTCTTCCTAATATCTAATCTAAACCTCCCCTGCCACAACTTCAGACCATTTCCTCTGGTCCTGTCATTATTCACTTGGGAGAAGGGGCCAACACCCACCTCTCTACAGCCTTCTTTCAGAGGGCAATGAGGTCTGCCCTCAGCCTCCTCTTCTCCAAGCTAAACATGCCCAGCTCCCTCAGCCTCTCCTCATATGACCTGGTCTCCAGACCCCTCACCAGCCTGGTGGCTCTCCTCTGGACACGCTCCAGCACTTCCATGTCCCTCTTGTAGAGAGGGGCCCAGAACTGAACACAGTACTCGAGGTGAGGCCTCACCAGTGCTGAGTACAGAGGCACGATCACTTCCCTGCTCCTGCTGGCCACGCTATTCCTGATACAAGCCAGAATGCTGTTGGCCTTCTTGGCCACCTGGGCACACTGCTGGCTCATGTTAAGCTGGCCGTCCACCAGCACCCCCAGGTCCTTTTCTGCTGGGCAGCTTTCCAGCCACTCTTCCCCAAGCCTGTAATGTTGCTCGGCGTTGTTGTGACTGAAATGCAGGACCCGGCACTTGGCCTTATTAAACCTCATACAGTTGGCCTTGGCCCATCAATCCAGCCTGTCCAGGTCCCTCTGTAGAGCCTTCCTACCCTCAAGCAAATCAACTCTCCCACCTAGTTTGGTGTCATCTGCAAACCTTCTGAGGGTGCACTCAATCCCCTCATCCAAATCACTGATAAAGATATTAAACAAAACCGACCCCAAAACTGAGCCCTGAGGGACACCACTGGTGACCGGCCACCAAGAGGATTTCAGCCCATTAATCACAACTCTCTGGGCACGGCCATCCAGCCAGTTTTTAACCCAGCGAAGAGTACACTTATCTAGGCCATGATTCGCCAGCTTCTCCAGGAGAATGCTGTGGGGGACAGTGTCAAAGGCCTTACCAAAGTCCAGATAGACAGTGTCCACAGCCTTCCCCGCGTCTAGAAAGCAGGTCACATGGTCATAGAAAGAGATCAGGTTGGTTAAGCAGGACCTCCCCTTCCTAAACCCATGCTGGCTGGCCCTGATCCCTTGGCTGCCCTGCGCTTGCCATGAGAGCTCCCTCAAGATGATCCTCTCCGTGATCTTTCCTGGTACCGAGGTCAGGCTGACAGGCCTGTAGTTTCCTGGATCCTCCTTCTGACCCTTCTTGTAGATGGGTTTCACATTAGCCACCCTCCAGTCATCTGGCACCTGCTCTGTTGACCAAGATTGTTGATAAATGATGGAGAGAGGCTTGGTGAGCTCTCCCGCCAGCTCCCTGAGTACTCTTGGGTGAATCCTATCCGGTCCCACTTCCTCCACATCCTCCTTCCTTCCCAGGCTCATTTTACTCCTTCGTTCCCATCTCCTCTATCATTTAAACCCTAGCCCCCAAACTGGGCAGGGGGATAGGCAATGGTGGGTTATGGTCAGTCCATAATAGTTCCTCTTCAACACCACTCCTTCATTCTCACACTTTCCCCCTGCTCCAGTGTGAGTCCTCCATGGGCTGCAGTTCTGCCAGGAGCCTGCTCCGGCATGGGCTTTCAATGGGCTGCAGCTTCCTTCAAGGTACATCCACCTGATCTGGCATGGGGTCCTCCATCGGCTGCAGGGTGGATATCTGCTCCACCACGGTCTTCCATGGGGTGCACGGTGACAACTTTCTTCACCCTGATCTTGCCCATGGGCTATAGAGGAATCTCTGCTCTGATGCCTGAAGCACCTCCTTCCCCTTCTTATTCTCTTACCCTGGGCTCTGAACTGTTTCTCTTGCATTTTTCTCACTCTCTCACAGCGGCTTTCTTAAAGATGTTATCACAGAGGCATCACAAGAATTGTTGATGGGATTAGCTGTGTCCTGCAGTAGGTCTGTTGGATCTGTCTGGAACCAGCTGGAAACAGCTGTGCCTGGCATGGGGCAGCCCCTGGCCTCTTCTCACAGAGGCCACCCCTGCAGCTCTGCCACTGCCAACACTTAGGCACAAAAACCCAATACAATGGTGGAGCACAAAGACCACAGTCCAGCAACAGAAGCTATCAAAGCATTCTGACTTCAGAAGGCTCATGGCTGCTGCAGCTTTCCTTGTTTCTATCAGTTTGCTATTAAGGCTAAAATACAGGTAACCTAGAAAAGGGATAAACAGTACAGTTATCCAATTTCTCTGGTAAGTTTCAATTTGAGCCACTCAAGTAGTCGTAGATGAGGGAAAGCGTCTGAGTATTAAAATATGAACAATGTTTTCTTAACCCCTGAATTCAGCAGTACACAATAAACTTTATCTGTGTAGAAAATTATCTTTTGACAAGTCTTGCATTCCTGATGGTTTGATATCAAACCTAATTGATCTCAGAAGCAGCATATCGGTTCTCTGTGAAGGCTTGTCTCCATCACTTATTATTTTTTTGCTTATGGGAGTTATGTCTGTTAAAACAAGGAAAGTGTTGCGATTATTATTTTTTTTTAAACAAAAGGGATTTTATTTTTTCTTTCTCACTTGTAAAGCTATATTTCTCTCATCACTCACTTGAAAATGACTCTAACATTTTTTTCTTTGACATTCTTCACCTGAAGTTCATCTTCCTATGAACTACATGTTGTAAGACTTCAGCACACAAAATAAGCTCATACCATCAACAGAATTAGAAAAGAAACTATTGTGAGGACTGAGCAGGAGGCTGTAATGGTAATGTCAGATTGCACAGAGTTTGCTCAACATTCTTTCCTTGTAATAAGAACTAAACTGGACTACACAGAAAGAACAAAAATGTTTCTTTCAGTTCAGTTCACAAAATTTTCATTATAATGCAAGCATGCCTGATTTATATTTAATCAGCCAAATTTAATTCTTTCAATCAGGACTCAGTGAGATGACTGGAGGTTTTAAATAAGCTTATGCTTCTTAAATAAAACTAAAAGATACTAGGTAATGGTTTTTGCTAAGAATACCAGTTTTTAACATATATTTCAGTTATTCACAGGAACATTTATTATCCATCATAATGGATGATATTCAGTGCAAGTTTGACACATTTAGGCATTTAAATGTCTGTTTCAGATATGAGCAATTCAGTTCAGTTGCATAGTAAAGGTGTCTAGCATAATTTGGGATTGTATATGACAGGATCTACAGGAGACCTGTGCCCTTCTGGGCTGACAGCTGAAGTCCAGTACTTCCAATGAAAGCAGATGCCTACCTTTTATCAACAAAGTCTGAATCTAAATAGGAATCAGAGCTTAGAGCGAGTCAGGCAGTTCTCTAAAAGGCAGAGTTCATGTCAGTTGCTTAAATACAAAATGCTATGATAACAGCAGCAGAGTATTCAAGTCACCTGTAGATATAAGTCAAATATGATACAAGAAATAAAGGAGATGCCTAACATTTTGCACCTACAGTTAGAGGCCAGTTAAGAATAGCTTGTGACAGTTTAAATAATGCTACATGTGTGTGTTTGATAAATTGAATCATCTCATGCAAAGCAATTAAGCTCATTCTAAAATACACCTTGCCTCCTTAGTTGTTTCAAATTCCACCCTTAATTAGCCACGCTGAGAAACACCGTATTTAGCATTGAGATCATCTCAGGAAATATTTTCAGTCCCTTCACAAGTTGTTTCTTCAAGGAGGTGGGCAAGGCATCCCTACACAAAGGTCAAATAACCTATTTCAGCCAACAATGCCACTTTAAAGTATATTTTGAGTGACATACAACATCACCTAAGGTGAGATTTTATCAGTAACTGCAGAATGTATCAGGCTAGATCCATGTCTATTATAGATAAGCTAAACTACGTTAAAATGAAATTTGATCAGCTCTTACAGGTTTGTGAGGAGGAGTCCAGGTTCTCGAGTTGTTTTCCAGGCCACTGTGCTGTTTCTTAGTGCTGCGCGATTCCTTGCTGAGGTTAGAATTGGATATTCTTTTCCACTGCTTTCTTCTCTCCGTACTCCTACAGTCATTCTTTATAAGCTCTGAGGTGTTATGCAGAACTAATTTCTCCCACCATAGTTTATGAGGTGCAGTAAATCTTCAATTAATAACCTACGTTACCAACTAGGCCATTTATTCTAGCAAAAATTTATATAGCCAGTACATGTCTCAGTCTTCAGCCAAATCCCCCTCTAGTTCATATAACCATTTCAAACTGCCTTGAGGATTTTTTGTTGGTTATTTTGTTTGTTTCATTGGTTGCTTAACTTAGGATAGCTTTCCTATCAAAACTTATCACGACATTCTCCTTTTCAAAATATAGAAAATACGTTATCTAGGCTGTTTCAAAGGCAATATTTGGAAATAATATTGTAAAGGAATCAGTGCTTGGATTATTTTGTCAGTTTTACAGGAAAATGTTCACTATGGTTCTTTTCATATTAAAAGTATTTTCAGTATAAATCTCACATTTCCTAAACTAACCTGCAGCCAGAGTTGGCATTTGTCTTTTTGTCTATCGTTTAAGTTTTTTTATATATATCTAAAGGTGTTTCATAGCCCCTTGAAAAATAAGAAGAGTATTCTGTGTTAAGGCATCTGGTCACTCACATTTTATTTTCTGTTTTTCTTGTTTCTGACTATTCAGCACCACGGGAATTTTGCATGAGAATATAACCTCCATTTTTAAAAGTTCCTCTGCTCCTATTCTTCATCATTGCATCAAATAACAGTCTGTTTGTGGCTTTGTTGTTGGTCATAAGAGAAAATGACAGGAACTACATTTGAAAGTAGCCTGATGTAGTTATTAGCACAACCCAAAGTAGAAAGCTCAATGATTTGGACTGTATAATTATAGTCTTAATGTCACATGGTGATATGACTTCTAAGTTATGAGAGGGTGTAGGAAAGGAAATAATTCCTAAAGACCATTGAATAGCTATTTGAATATCTGAACTCACACAAAAAAAAAAAGGAAATAACATGGCAAATGGTAGAGGAGGTATGTGCATCTGAGAGTCACGATCCTAAAAATGTTAGAAATTATAGCTGTGATCTTCTGACTCTTAGAAGGTAAAGGTGTGGCAGAAGAGATTTTATGAAAAGTGCGTGTGCTGTTTTATATCTTACTGATACTAACTGGTGAATCACAAGATAAAGGAAAGTGAACATACTGAGTTATAGCAATAAGCATGGTATGACAAGCAAGTATGCTCACTGGGGAAAGTTTTTTCTTTCATCCTGTAGAGATTGCAGGAGAGGGTAATCTGAATCAACCCTTTACCTTCGGGCAACAGATGAAATGTTGGTAAGAGATGCCAGAAGTTACCCTCAAATGATCAGCGCTAGGTGGGTATACAGTACACATTGTCATTGCGCTAAGAACTGTTGTTCTAGCATAACAAAAACACAAGCAGGTGAGTGAAATAAATAGACAGGTTTGAGAAAACACAAATGAGGTAACAGAAATTTGATGGGGTCTCTGCTTTGGCATACATCTGGATGGGAGTCAGCTTTAAGAAATATTACAGGGTGAGGCAGTTCATGATCTCCTGAAGGTGTAGTCCAGGTGTGAACTCTAAGTTTCTCATTGGAAAAGTAAGCCAAAAAACAATAAAGGGAAAGAAAAAAAGAGTTCTGAAAGGCTAGGGAAGTTGATCTTGGAATTGGAGTAATCTTTATTGTTTTTAAAGTAATTATTTTTTCATCATAATATCTAGAAGTATAAATCATGAAATTCCAAAACTGCTGAGTCTGTTTTTACTTATTTTTGGTAAGCAGGAACTTGTGAAATGGGCAGATTTGTGTTGGAGAATCATGCCTTGAAAACATTTGAAACAACAGGCTTTTTTTCCACAGTTAAATTCTGTGAAAAATTGAGGTGAGGAGGGAGACTAGATAGATAGCTATATTTTTTTAATTTTTAGTTGACCATGTTGAAAAATACAATACTCCTATTTATCTCATATATACTCAGAGATATGTATACAAGATATATTAGCAGATAATTAAAAACTATGTAAATTCAATCACTCAAATAATGTATTATTTTTTTTTAAAGTATGTCCTGAAATAAATGGTATAAGAGAGAAGATCTTACCTTAAGATTTAGATAGACTACTATCTAGAGAACTACTGCTTCTCTTCAAAGCCATTAATGCTTTAGTAAATTGAGTTCCAAAAAATGGAACAACACAGAAGACAATCAGCCTTCAGAAAGTTAGTAAACTAGCTGCTAACTCAGGAAAGTGAATGGGAGTTAACGAAATTATGGCAAAGGATTTATATCCCTGATATGAACGCAACATGATCTTAAGAAGTGTGAATAAAAGAAATCCCAGGATATCAGGGGTGAAAACGTTTAATCCTTAGGCTTCTCTTCTAAAGAATTTAAAAATCCTACTGCTTTTGTGGTGTCTCAGGTAAATCAATCAAGAAGAAAGGACAAGTGATATTCAGTCTTCTGAAAGATGGTAAGAAATGATAAAGACCATTTATTTTTGAACTATGATCTCTGTACTGGCTCCGTAGTGTTCATTCAGGGATGTTCCCTATTTAATCTATGAAAAAATGATATCAGCGGGACAGACTCCAGAGAGCCTGTGAGTTTCCAATCTGTTAGTCCACAACAGCTAGTGTAGAGGCACTCAGTTTGATGTACAGGCACTGGTGCAAAATAACAGAAGGAAGCACAAATGCCTCAATGTTTTCTTTTGGATTGTGCAGGAAGCCTGCCCAATAACCTACACTCTACGAACACAGCTCTGTGTTCTACTCTAATTAAAAAACACAGCAAAATCAGGTAGTCGGATGGAGGAATGAAGCTGAAACATATGTTAATGTTCATCAAGGGCAAGTCTATTTTTACAGCCTCTTGTCAGCTTTCTTTTTCCTTCTCATTTTTTAATTATGCACGTATCATGAAGAATAATGCTTGTAAAGTTCCATGGTGCCATAAAAGCTGAACTGAAAATGACATAGAGAAATATATTGTCAAACTGTGTAAACAGCCAATATTCTCAGAATATGTCTTCTGAAGAAGTAAATTCAAGGAAGAGACACCAGTTTGTGCTATCTGTGTATCTGACCCATAGACTTTAGAAGAAATGGAGCAGAGAAGTCGGAAGAAATGAAGACAGGACCTCATTTTTGTGGAAACCATTTCTGGTTCAATTTAAGAAAAAATGAATTCTAAAGAGACTTGACTATTTATAGGAATGGTAGTTTAAGTCACAGAAATCTTTGATAACAACACATAACATACCACCTACTAAGAACCCAACAAGAAATCAGTATTCTTACTGCATTTTAAAGTATTATTTTGTACTTACCTGTCATGGTTTGGGGACACTACCCTAAATATCATTTTTCCTTTTTGAATGTTTCATGTTATTCTTTGATCTTAATGTCATGAATTCCCAAAGTCAAGCATGGACAGCTTGTTTCTTTGATCTTTATCCATCCATAGAGTCAGAAGCTAATATTTCATATAACGAACAACTTGTATTTTCCAGATTAATTCATAAAGTCAGAATCCTGTGTCTAAGTGACTCAGTAAAGAGATCAGCATTTCATGTTGTTGAAGGTGCTGACTTTATTGATTCAATTGGTGGATCTGTCCCTGTACAATGAAAGTAATAAGAATGTCCTGCTATGTTATTATAGTTATTCAAGTTTTGATTTTGAGAGTGAAGAGTAGTGAGAGAGCTCATTTCTACATATTGCTTAACACACTCTGGAAACTGCATACAATCTACAAGGCTGAGGAGCAGATACAGAATCACAAGAAGATAGAAAAAAAAAAAAAAGAAGTGTTTGTGTTATTGTTGAGATTTCATGTCAATTTTAGAGGCCATTTTAGGGGTTCTCTTTACTCACCAATTTTATCCCAATCAAGTAAATGCTTCATATTTTAATATATTCTTGTATCTGTATTTTATAGTGTGTTTGAACTATGTTAATTTGCAAAGACAGAGGCTATTCATTTCATCCAGTCTATGTGGAATAAGTCAATTTTAATTTGTATAAAACAGATCTTTGATAATGAGATTCTCCTCTACATGTCTTTTGGTTTCCCTGTGGTCCTGTAGTGCCTGACAAGGATATTTTCTGCTTTAATTTCACTTAGTTAAACATTCCTTGAAGAGTTGCTATATATAGCAAAGTCATTTAAGCAATTGTCAGCCATTTAAAATAAACAATTTTAGAAGGCATAATTTCCACCATTCTCATCAAAGGCCTGAGAGAAGGCTCAATGTGGGATGGAAAACTAAACTTCATGGCTGTTTTCACAATCTCCAGAACTGTAATTTATAAAACATATCTGAAGGTTAACAGTATAAATAAATATATCCAAAAGGAAAGTTTATATTACTACTATATTTGTATTCTGCCTCACATTCTTATAAGATAGGAACTACCAAATCTGCTCCAGGATCATATTGTACCTATTGAAAAAAGAATCATAGAATTGTTGGAGTTGGAAGGGACCTTAAAGTCGTAGTTCCAGCCCCCCTACCACGAGCAGGGACAGCTTCCACCAGACTACGTTGCTCAAAGTCCCATCCAACCTGGCCTTTTGTCACATTATTTTTATCTCTGAAAATACATTTTTTGAGTGTGAAAGATAGGGTAGAGAAGAATGAGTATGAAGCGTCAGTCTTGTGTAATAAAGTAAGAACCTAAAAGTGAAAAAAACCCCAAAGTTCTGAAAATTTATTAATAAAATATGTCACAGCACTAATTCATTTTCTTATTAAAATATGTTGCAGTTAATGTTAAGGAGTAATCCCAAATGATGACTAGTCTTTGTTTTTTCTCTGTTCCCTGTGAATGTTGTCTTTTTGCCTTGTTTCTCCCTATCTCCCCACCCATTTCATAATGTCATATATACTGATATATATATGATATACTGTCATGATATACTGATATCATATATATATGATATACTGTCATATATACTAAAAATGTACTGATATATTTTCTTTTCATAAAATAGCCAAAAGTAGTTAGTGACTCTAGAATGCAGAACACTGTATGCATTTCTCTTTAATTTATAAACATAAACAATATCATTAAAAATCAATGGAACAAAAAACCTAATAGACACATAGAAAAAAGGAAATTTATTAACATAAAATAAATTGTAGGCATTAGGGCTTTGTGCTAAGGAAAATTCTGTTTTAACCTAATTTCAGCCTTCAATGTTTTTCCAATATTAACTTTTGCCCTCGTTTGTACTCATTCCCAGACTCTTGGGTTTGATTTTGCTGAATCCTTGTGTTCTAGTATCAACTGGGAAAGAGTTAATTTTCTTTCTAGTAATTGACATGAGATGAATGCCAACAATGCATATTTTTTCAGTTGTTGCTCGGTGATGTTTATGCTTTTCAAGGAGTCTTTTCAGATTCCCATAGGAGCTCAGAAGGAGCATACACAGAACAACAGAACAATGTTATGGCTAATAGAATATTCTGTACCATAGAAGTCGTGTTCAGTATATAAACAGGGGTTGGCCGGGGGGGGAATCTGCCATCAATACTATAACCAGTGCTAATTCACTGAGTGGTGAGAGTGATTTGTGTCATTATTATTGTTATTGTTATTTTCCTTTTCTGTTATTGTTCTATTAAACTGTCTTTGTCCCAACCCATGAGGTATTTTTTTCCTTTTTCTTTTCCTTCCTCTTCTCCCCAACCTTTTGGGGGGAAAGGCGGGGTGAGTGAATGACTGCATGGTTCTAGTTGCCGTCTGGGATTAAACCATGACCTTTTGGTACAATATTGCCTGACAATGATGACTTACAGACATCAGCTGCTTAAAAACCAAATACTTTTCTATCTGCTTCAAAGTTCCTGACTTATGATATGATTGAACAACACAAGTTCTTGTATAATGAAACATTGTGAATAATGGTACTCCATCTTTTTCATCTACATCATTCACTAAACTGTGTACTGATGCCTGTTTTCTCTTTCCCTGCAATTATAGCTTTTCCAGCACCACTGCAATCTTTGGCTATTAATTCAAACAGAAGATCCCAACATTGCAGTCATCAGGGTTTTGTATGTTCTCCTTATTTACAGCAGGCAAAAACTGTAAGTGAATTCACACATAAACTAAAAAGAGGCAGAAAGCAATAAATATATTTATCCATGCTGCTGTAAGAACAGATATAACAGTTGCAGCTGTCAGAGGAAAACAGAATAGATAGAATGAAATCTGGCCAGGGATGTCAAGGGTGACAAGAAAAGATTATACAGGTGCAACAGTGATAAAAATAAGACTAGGAAAAATGTGGACCCTCTCTGGAACAAAATGGAAGACCTAGTTACCCAGGATATGGAGAAGGTACTCAATGACTTTTTTGCCTCAGTTTTCACGGGCAAGTGCTCTAGCAACACTGCCCAAGTCAAAGAAGGCAAAGGTAGGGACTGGGAGAATGAAAAGCCACCCACTGTAAGAGAAGACCAGATTTAAGACCATCTGAGGAACCTGAAGTGTACAAGCCCATGGGATGTAATGAGATGAAGCAGCAGGTCCTGAGGGAACTGACAGATGAAGTTGCTAAGCCATTATCCATCATATTTGAGAAGTCATAGCAGTCTGCTGAAGTTCCCACTGACTGGAAAAGGGGAAACATAACTGCCATTTTCAAAAAGGGAAAAAAGGAAGACCCGGGGAACTACAGGCCAGTCAGTCTCACCTCTGTGCCCAGCAAGATCATGGAGCAGATCCTCCTGGAAACTCTGCTAAGGCACATGGAAAAGGAGGAGGTGATTGGTGACAGCCAACACAGCTTCGCTAAAGGCAAATTGTGTCTGACAAATTTGATGGCCTTCTATGATGGGGTTTACAGCATCGGTAGATAAGGGAAGAGCAACTGACATCATCTATCTGGACTTGTGTAAAGGACATAATTCAAGTCAGCCTAATAAAACTGTCTAAATGAAGTCATAGTAATTGTCACCTAAACATCATCTCATTTTAGATAGGCTTTTCTTGCTTGATTATTTTAAATAAACTTATATTGACTAGAGAGGAGAGTGGGGAGAAGACTGGTTTGATTTCTGTGACCCCTTGTTTTCACTATTCTTAATAATCACCTGAAATTTTCAGTGACATATAATAATTTATCATGGATTACTCAAGGAATAAGGGACATCCTTACTGTGCTGGGATTTATGTATATCTAAAAGAGAGATAGACCCTGAATAAACTGTGGCTGGGTCAGTTCAAAAAGTTAGGACTATTTCACAATAGCGTTATATTAGAATAATCATAGATCTATAGCCTTTTGCTTTCACAGCTCCATTAGATTAGGATTTGACATTTACAGAATTCTGTGAAGTATGTTTGAATGTTAGAATTTTTTCTTGCACCAGTTTCTTTATTCTGGCAATCCATTGCTCATTAGTTTATTTTTTGAGGCTTCACTTAGAAATAGAAGTCTAAGCATGCTTTAAAAAATACTGTCAGCCTCTAACAGTATTTAAATGCTAAATGCTGTTAGCTTCAGCAATTGAAAATAGTCCCAATGAACGTGTGGATAATGACAGTCACAAGACAGTCCTATCTGCAAGAGCTGAATTTTTATTCGCCTTGCCAAAGGCAAGAGTAGACTGGTAGCTTTTCTACTCAAGTGCAGGTGTTTTCCCCTCTGCCCATGGCTGCTCTGCATGACAGACAGACCAATAACATAAAAAGGCAAATTTTGAACTTAGAATTTGAGACTGTTTGGTGAAGATTTCTGAACAGGAAAAGCAGGTTTTTTTTACATGATTTTTACTATCTGCAACTGCTTTATTATTTTGTTTAAGGATTTTAAGTCAGGAATAATGTTATGTCACAATCCAGACTCAAAAGAGGGACTTGCCAAACACTGAGGGACTGTTGTGCAAGTCACTTGCTCAAATCAAGATGTATGCCATCTGGCAGGTGTCTCGTACATGTCATTGGGGATGACCATCAAAATAAAGACCGTTTTTTGAGCAAGAAAATGTTATACCTACCTATAAGTCTTAACCATTTGAAATTTAGAGGTGTCATATTTCAGACACTTTATTGTATCTTGTCATTTGCATCAGCCCAAAATCTGGGATCTCATCCCAAGGAGAATTTACAAAAAGTATTTTATTTAATACGTGTTAAAGAAGTTGTGACTAACTAGTAATACTTCTGTGGGTCAGAGCCTTCTTATGGATTTTTTCTGCATTTTTAGTGTCTGGTGTTTTTTTCTTTTCACCTGTCCCCAGTGCCAGTGGAGAAGATTTTCTTTTCCATCTTATTTATCAGCTCTGATAGACAGTTGGAAATATTATAAGCAAAGATCCCATTGGAACTCTTCTGTTATGGACTGGCCCCATGGGGTAAAAACAGGAGTTAACAATTCTGAATGAAAGATCCAAAACTTCAAATGTGATTTTCCAACTATTATTTGTTCTTTAATGAACTATCAAGTGAGAGGAAAATTTGGATGGATTTATTAATTATAATCTTCAGTAGAATATTGAGAGTCCAGTGAAATGTCTTGTTAGCTCACATTCCCATTCCTTTAACATTCGTCCACTAAACTTTTCTGGTATCTAAGTTACCTACGCCCTCTGAATACACAAGCTTTTTTGGTGTGTGTTGAAAGAGCTGAATAGGAGTCAGGCAGGACTGGGAGAAAATGAAACTATTTTGATTCTATTTTCTAAATTTTCTCATTCTTTCTTTTTCCTGTAGCCTCTTTCTCACACACACAAGTTCAAAAAAATTTCTTCTCCCTTGCCTTCCATCCTTATGCTAGGTTTTGTTTGTTTGCATGTCTGATTTTCCTGTATGCATAACAGACTCTATGAGTTTCCATGAAAACATAGTTAAGACATTTTGAAGTTGAGGGCCCTAAATTTCTGTCTCTGTCAGAAACTTTCTATGTGTCCTTGGCTGAACCAATATTGCAGTTTCCTGTTTTGCCCTAGTAAGTTTGTCGCAGTATTTTTTGTTGACCCACCTGTTTTGTTTTATTCTGCTGGTAACAGTTTAAGTGCAAACATAGATCAGTAAACATCTTGAAGAGGGAACATCAATGAAGAGTGAAGCAAGAGAGACACTTAAACCAACTTGATCCCACATATTACGTTTGCCTTATCAGCATCCTGCACGGAAAAGCTATAAGGAACATTGCAGGTCTCATTTCACACTAAGAAAAGGATTGAATACCAACTACATACGATCATTATATACAATCATTCTTTTATACTTTTAGTTTGGCAGAGCTAAGTGAGGCTTTGGCCTTCTCACAGTAGCTTAAGAAAAGTCAGGAGCAACCTAATTCAGTGTGAGTAATCTACTTTGGGTACCTTTCTCTGAAATCCAATAGCCAAAAAACCCTGTTGCATTGAGCAACATCCCCCTGCTTATTTCTAAAGTTAAAGTTATTGCTAGTTAAAGGTACTCTAAACTTAAACGTATTGCTAGTTTGCATGTGCTTTGCTGCATATATTATACAGAGGTTAGTTATAGCTACTGTTCTGAAATGAGGATGGCAAATGATATAAGAATATATTATAAGTAGTAGCAAGAAATAAAAGAAAAAGAAAAAAAGATTTAGCCTTTTCTAGCGCTTTGCAGTTGAATATAAACGTACAGTGTGTGAGTTTGCTGGTTTAACCATAAATGTGACAATCAGATTACTAAATATTCCTTGGCTGAAACTGAAAATAAAAAGCAAAAATGTCATTAAAAAACCAAAAAAATGTTTACAAAGTGACACTGTTGAATTTATGGAGCACTGTGGTCCTCCCTGATACGGTCCACATCTCACACCCACACGTGCCATTGCAAGCTGCTTACACATAAAAAGTATCCCCACTGTAAACACTGCACTTTCTAATTTTGTTCATACATAAAGTCTAAAGCAAAAGCCATTGAAGCCCATTTTCAGTGGTATTAGTTGTCTTCAGAGAAAATTCTGTTACTAAATGATTGTTTTTCCTCAGCTTTTCTTTGAATATATCATTTATTACTTCCATCTACACCCTTTTAATGCATGAAAGGTAGTTTGGCTTAGTAAGAAGGAAAAAAATATCTAACATGTAAGACCACCAGTCTCATCTTATTTTCATCCAAAGAGCAAAAATTACATTCCAGTAAATATCGTAAGAGAATTTTTAAGCTGTTACTGTCAGACTATGCAATTTTTGGCATGTCATGTGTTTTCATGAAAGTTACATCAGATAGCAAATCAATAATGCTTTCAGTATAGTTTTCTGTTAATGGAGTTCTATGAGTTTCTTTTATATGTTTTAGGGTTTTTAAACTGCAATTACAAAAGGCAAAAATATTGGTATTTTCACTTGAGTGCAAGAAAACATAAATTAAAAAAAAATAAACTACTATTTAAGCTGGTATAGCATAGAAGTAACACTGAATAATTATGTAATGTTTGAGAGTGAAAATAAATCTGTTTTATTAGAACAAATATACATATATTTATGAGATACTTGAATATCTTGGCTCATTAGTCTGGAAAAATAAACGAATAAAAGGAAGGTAAACATTTTGGAATAAAAATAGAACCCTTTCTTTATGTTTATTGTCCTCTTTACACTTTTTATACTGTAGAATTTGTATACTTGTTTGTACTGCTCTGATATTCATGACATGCACATGCAGAGACTTTTCTTTATACTGTTTCATTGAAAGGAAAAGCTAAGCACAAATAACAAGCACAAAGGTGATTTATTAGTGACTAATAAAAAAACCCAACACTATTAAACATCTCTTTAATAAATTTAAGGGTTTTTTTTCACGTTTTGAAAGTCTCGGTGTAACATGTCATTCCAATCACAGAGGATTCAGACTTTCAGATTACAGATGGAAATTTAAAGTGGAAAGTAATTTCAGTGATTGAAGCTACAATTCATGTAGTACACACCTGTGACAACCATTTTACTTAGAAATTTTGAAGATGAAACTATTTAAGCTTACTTAAAAGCTAATGAGAAATATAAAGTCATTAGATTGCTTGTGATTTAGATTTACAAGTCATGTAGAATGTAGGTTTTCCACAGCAGAGGTGACAAATTAAAAGACAATAATTTTGAGATTCTTGACAAAAATTTCTCAGACTTAAACATAAAGAACTGTGCCTTATTCCCCAAGAAGACTGATAATGCTTCTAGTGAGTTTATTTTTGTTTTGTTTGTTTGTTTGTTTTATAGTTTACTTTTGTTTAACATTTCTCCACATCACAGCTGGATTTTGGCTTAATGAATCTCAGGTAATTAAAATTTGATCTCAATTTGCATGAAACTTTGCAAGAGAATAGTTATATTTGATAAATTATATTGGTCCACTACCCAGACAGATGGTGATGTGCTTGCAATAGGCTCTGTCTGCTCCAGTGCCACCTAAAACTCCCTGATGAAAGAATCCAAATCATTCAAATCATCACATAGTCAACATAACAGTCATGCTGATGAACTGGCTGAAAGTATCTCAAGATCTAGCCTGTATTTTCACTGCTATATTTTTTTGTTTCTCTTTTAGATAACCATAAAGACTTAGAGATATGGATCTTGAGAACCTCTTCTGGAAAGACCGACATAGTAAACTCTGATAACAGTAGCTGACAGAGCACTGTATGGTGCTTTGAAGGAGAAGCAAGAACTCCACTATAGAAAATCATAAAATAAATTAAATTTTTGTGCTTTTTTATTTTATGAAATAATATCATGCCTGTGTGTGTAAAATTGCGACATAAAATACACAGTATTTATCATAATTTAATAAGATATCTTTAACCAAAGGTTTGATACATTCTCTTGGTCTGTAAACACTGTAAAGAATATCAGCTCAAGACAGCGTTTACAGAAAAGAATATCAGCCATAATAATGTATGTTATGTTATTTAAGTAAAACATGTCATATTTTATTTTTTTATCAAATAATAAATAGTTTATGTGAATTAAAAAAAAATTATTTTTTAAATGGTCATCTTTTAAAAGTGTCCTGTTTCTCTTGGGAGAAAAACTTCAACTTTCAAATAATTTAAACTACGAATTCAAGACTGAATTCTCATGTTCTTCACACTTACTTAAATGTTAACAACAGTATAAATCCATTGAAGGACTATTGAATTTACATCAGTCTCTTCATGTGTTTAATATTGACTCTAAATTATTGAATCCTAAATCATATTGACAATCTGGTTCACATTGATCACCCCTGTCTTTGTCAGCATGCAAACTGAATTATCAATTGATGTTTCAGTAGAAATATCTTATCCTGTCTGTAGTTATTTTAAGAATGGTGTCTTGGTATTTATCATGTTGTCTTTTCCCATAAATATTAGAAATTAGGAATTTTAAAGTTTTCAGCTAAATAATCATAGCTGAGCTAATGAGATTATAATATGTTCAAATACTATGAATACTTTCAAATGAACATGCACACAAAATATTACTTATATCATGCAAATAGAAACATCCTTATTTAGCCACTCCACTAATTATTGAAACATAATGCTGATACTGCCACAGAATTCAATTCTTGATATTTATAGATTTCATATTCCACAACACCACAGAACATTTAGACATGAAATTCTTCCCCCTCCCCACCCCCCAGTCAGGGATCTTTTCTCATTTCAGTGGTTCTCAATAAATTACAGAATCAAAGGCAAGGCATCATCAAGGCAATCAAAGGCAAAAAAGATCTTTTTACACTGTAAAGATCTCATTTTTTCCCTTTGTTAGTATGGTTGGTTACAATCTAAGCAAAGTTTCTCATCTACAAACACTCCATGTCTTTACATGTTCTAAAAACCTAGATAAAATTTTATTGGGTCCTTTTTTTCCCATTCAGATTCTTCTATGAAAGAATTTTCCAGAGTATATTTGCAATCACGTTTATCTGAAAAGACTCAGTTCTGTCTTCACAGAATGTGTCTCTGCCTTCAGCTCTCCATTCAAGTGCATTATTCTGCACAAACTGTTTAGACTTACACTTGATTTCAGATGATCTTGGATATTACCTTTAGAGCTGTGTCACATTTTTTTTCGATCTGTTTATGAGAATTTCTTAAAAATAAACTTACTAGTCAGTTCTATCAGGTCCTGGAAGTTTCTGGGATGAAATCCAAATGTAGATGAGAAAGTACCTTCTTTGAAATCTTTAAAGTCATCAACAGACTTAGAAAATTTGTACAGGTGCAAACCATTGTAACATACTGAGCACAACAGCAAAATGGCTGCTTCTGTGACAATCTGTTCAGAAAGGAAAATCAATGTCTTTAAAGATACTGAAGAATATTCTGAGGTGTAAATAGCCATAATATACTATATTCATTTAATGACTTCTATGTTCACGTGGCTTGGGATTCAATGTCTCATAGGTATTAAAACCTAATATTGTCCTCTGCACATACAGATTGAAAATAGAAATTACATAAGGGAGACATGGACTAACTGGAGAGTCCAACAAGGATGATTAAAGGACTGGGGCATCTCTTGTACAAGGAAAGGCTGAGAGAGCTGGGACTGTTCAGCCTGGAGAAGAGAAGGCTCAGGGGGGAACTTAATATACATAAATACCTAAAGAGAAGGTGAAAAGAAGACAGAGCCGGGCTCTTTTCAGTGGTGCCAGTGACAGGATCAGAGGTAATGGGCACAAACTGAACCAAAAGGTTCTGTCTGAACATCAGGAAACACTTTTTTACTGTGAGGGTGGCTGAGCACTGGAACAGGCTTCCTAAGCAGGTTGTGGAATCTCCCTCCTTGAACATATTCAAAAGCCATCTGGACATGGTCCTGGGCAACCAGCTCTGGGTGGCCCTCCTTGAACAAGGATATCTCCACTAACTTCTGTGATTTTATGATACTATGGTGCTAGGCGTGTTCATATGTTGAAATAGCAAACAATGATAAATCATTAACATTGCCTATTTATGTATGGCTAATGGTTCCCCTGATCTTGAAGTTAAAAAACATTGCCCTCATCATAAAATATTTTTTTAAAAAATTGCACATTGTATTATCCATTTTGCTACTCAAGACATTGAATACAGCATCAAGAAACAAAAGATCTGTACTTGCACCCTTTGAAATTCTGTACATCAGAGCAAAGTGTAAAATCTATGTGATCTTTAGGACTTATCTGTGTATGAGACATGCAGCTGATTCCTTTAGAAAGCATATGTGCATTTTCTTGCTTTTTTTGTACCTGAAGATATTTCATACAAACACCAGAGGTACAAATTTTTTACAGGTTGTTGTTCTGGGTTTTTTTCTCTCTCAGTGTTTACCTGTACTACTGTGTGAAATCAAATATATTATTATATTAGTAGGATAAAAATAAATGTATGTAATCACGTTTTTTCTGCTTCTTGCCTCAAACAGAGACATATGACGGAATAGAGGTTATACTTAAAGATTACACTCCTCCTTTTGAAAGACTGTTCAAGATTACTAACCATGACACTGTTTCTGTTCATACAGTCATTTTGCTTTTCTTCATCAGAACTAAGAAAAAAGTGAAATATCACATAAGGAACTTCACTAACATTTTATTTTCTCTTTCTGTCTTGATTGGTTAGATAGTTTTGAAGTGATTTTTAATCCTTTAATGTTCTAGAATTAAAAACTTATTTCATGCTAATTTTGTAGCAAATTTTTTACATAGTAAAATCATTTGCAAAGTAAAATTTCAGTTCCTCTCCATACCTTTAGTATTTTGATTAACAGAAGAAAATGCCAGGTGATAATTCCTTTAATGTTATGCTCAAAAACAGATACTGATCTTCACCAAGTATAAATGCCTCATTTCAGACATAAAGTAATCATCAGAAAAAAATAATAATTTAGTGCTGTTTTGCAGAAATGTATGCAATGTTTATCTTATCTACTTATTAGTTTTGTGTTTTCATTTTCACTGAAAATATATTATTTGTTTCCATTGTTACCCTGGTCATGATGTCCCCAGACATCATGTATATTACACATATATATACATAATGGCACTGTATATCATTTTCCTTTTGCCGAGCTTTGAGAAGACAGAAAGTTTACTTCATCATTGTTCACCTCTTGCAGCTCCTGACTGCATCCTCTTCTTCTTCATACTGTTTCCTCATGGCTGTTTTCTTAATCTCTGAGTTTTATTAAAGCTTTTCATGTTTTCAACTGTCCTTAGTCTTTGTCTTCTACACCCTCATGCCCTCTTTGGCTTCCTTTTGTGCACTCCATATCTCTGAAAAAAAGTTACTGGTATCTTCAATTTATCACTGCCTTCCATATTTCTACCACTACACCTATTTATTCCATATTATTTTCTCTTTTTGAAGGACCACTAAACCAGCTTCTGCTGGTGTAAATGTCTGTTAGGAGTATGCCAAATGCAAGAGAAGTGCTTTGTTGATTTAACTTGGACAATGTAAATACCCATGTGGACACATTTGATATTGTCAAGGGGAGTCCTCTGACAGTTTATGTTGTTTTTCCATGGCAAACTGTATTTCATAGTTGCATGTTTTGATATATTTCTCACAGGACATAATTCATATTTGTAGTTACCTGATCACAGAGGGGCAAACAGGGTTATCACACCTGTTTTTAAAAATGGGGATCTGAGCCCTTCTCACTGAGTAATTATATTAACACATTTGGTTAGGGTTTTAAAGGAAAGGGAGGCAGTGGCCTCATACTTTCTGATCTTTTATTCAGGTTAGGTATATTTGGAGCTCTTTGAGCAACCTCTAGCTGAAAAATATCATTAGATCTCAGATGTGACCTAGATTTGGAAGCAGTTTAAACCTCCTATAATGTTTATATGGAAATATGTGGTGCTCAACTCAACTTCCCCATCGTGGCATCTTCAAGCTGAGGATGACCATATGACTAAATAATTAATCACTTGTTCATGTTCTCTGTATGTTGAGAGAATCCATACGAAGTGCCAGAACTTCATCAGAAGAGACTAAAAGAAACCCATCACAGACCTATTATAACCTGGTGGTTAGACCATTCATGAATGAGTTCTAATATCTAATATCTATATTACAGCTAATATATTCATACATGGTATTTCTTTTAATGAATATTGAATATCTGATGATTGGGTTCTTATGTAAAGCTAATGATTAGATCCTTTGAATGATCACCAACAGGAGACACACCAGAGTGGAATGAATCAGTCTTGAAAGAGGGCTGCCACTGTTTCAAGAAAAGCTTAGAAGACTAAAATCTAATGGAATCTAAACAGAAGATATGACTCAGGCTTAGTGCTACATGTTTAAGCTACAGCTTACTGGAGTTTTTAAAATTTTTGCTACCTCTTCAATGTTTGCATCAGGCATCCTAAGTAAAAATTACTTACACATGTTCCTTAGCTAATTTAGCATTTTGGCTTTAGACAATACAGAGATCCTCCATAAAAAATTCCATATGCAGAAATATTCCAGGGGCTTTTCATACAGCACTTCTACCTCTAGCAGACAGTGCTCTTGCTCACTAAACCCCCAAGGGTGCTTCAGATATTCATGATTCCAGGCACCTGTGTAGCACATTGTGTTCAAAACTGATTTCTATAATCTCTTAGAACCACTTTGCAAATGTTGTCCTTCACCTTTTTTACACGTATACTTCCAATATTTGTCAAGGTGCTATGGCTATAAAAGTGTGTACTTCAGAATGCTCAGTCTAAACCAGCAGACACCAGCAGTCTAAACCAGCAGTCATGCATGACAAATGTCAGTTTAGAGTAGCTTCTTTTCTTCATCCTCAGCTTGGAGATGCCATGATGGGGAAGTTGAGTTGAGCACCACATATTTCTGTGTAAACATTATATGAGGCTTAAAACTCTGATTGTCAATTAGTTAGAAATGTACCTGTGAACCAACATGCAAATATGTGATAGTTAATGGAACAGAAAATTGAACTGCAAGAGGCTAATGCAGAAAATGCCTATATTTAACATTCTGTTCTCATCCTCTCCAGTACCACAGGATTTTACCTCTAATTTTGAACCACAAATCTGAAATGTAAAATTGCACAATATCAATTGAACTACAAAAGCCATTATATCTTCATTCCTAGGTAATTTTTCCTAACACATTCAGTCAACTGCGTTGTTTAATTTACATTTTTCATACTGTGCAAGTAGGGATTAAAAAACACAGATACACAAAAAATTAGACTTCAATATGCTATACTTCTTTCAAAACTTTTTCAAAGTTTTTCAAAACTGCAACATTATGGCATATAGGCTAAGCTGAATGTGTGCTGGAAAGCATTAAAGGGTCTATTTTTCTTTACATTGCATGAGGATTTATTAAGGCAACATTGACTACCTCAACTATCTAAATCAATGCTGACTGATTAAAAATTCACTTAGAACTACCACCAATAGAGCCAGATACCATCTAAAAAAAAAAAATAATCTTTAAAGGACAGCACTCTGTTTGACTGTCATTTTAAATTGAGTAGTCTCCAGCACAGCAAATGTATGAAAAATTATTTAAGGAGCTACCACAAGCCAAATTGTTAGAAAAAGAAGCCTGCGAAGGAAAAAGCTCAAAGGAAAAATGACAAAATAAAATGACAAGTTTAATCCGTTAGTGAGATACACAGATAAATGTATGCTGAAGTGATAAGTTGTCATGGTTTAACCCCAGCCAGCAACCAGGGCCATGCAGCTGGTCACTGACTCCCCCCAGTTAGGATGGGAGAGAGAATCAGAAGAGTAAAAGTGAGAGGACTTGTGAGTTGAGATAGACAGTTTAATAGGTAGAGCAAAAGCCATGCACACAAGCAAAATAAGGAATTCACTACTTCCTATTGGCAGGCAGGTGTTCAGCCAGGAAAGCAGGGCTCCATCACACGTAATGGTTACATGGGAAGACAAATGCAAATGTGTCCCCTCTCCTTCCTTCCTTCCTCTTCTCCCAGATTTATATGCTGAGCATGACTTCATACAGCATGGAATAACCCTTTGGTCAGTTCGGGTCAGCTGTCCTGGCTGTGTCTCCTCCCGACTTTTTGTGTACTCCCAGCTTACTCGCTGGGAGGGGAAGTGTGAAGAACAGAAAAGGCTTAGCAACAACCGAAGTAATCAGCCTTTTACCAATGTTATTTTCATGCCAAATCCAAATCAAAACACTATACCAGCTGCTAGAAAGAAAGTCAACTCTATCCCAGCTGAAACCATGACATAAGTGAATCTTCATTTCAAATGTAATCGGCTCCCAGTTATAAAACTTGGGGCTTTTTAATGGACTTCTCACTTTTCCAAGATTCTCTTCCTTAATGGTTCTCCAAACTGTAACTTTAAAATTGAAGACCGAGAATGTACTATCAATACTCATTTTAAAAGGAAACTACAGAAGTGTTTCTAGTGCCTGAGAGACTGCAGAGCAAACAGAAAAAAAATTGTAAAGAACATACTAAATATTGCACTTAGTTTTGTATCCATATTACATTACCAGTATCTAAAACATAATAGCAGACATATTCTGAAGTGAGCTTAACAAATGAAAGATTGTCTTAGCAAAATGAAGGCTGCTGACTAACGAGCTACTTTACATCACAGCAAAAGGGAAATGAGATAAAATTATAGATCTGCCCCATGGAGCTGGGCCCTGGTGCAGGCAGAGAACACGATAAAATCAGTCATGACTACAGAGATTGTCTCATTTGAAAAGGTTCAGTCAAAAAGCAGCAGACTCTCATACAGAAAAGATATTTGTCACTGCAGCTTGCATTTTTATACTTTTACATCACAAATGTTTGAATCTAAGCATGAGTTTCATTAGTAACTCCTTACATACGTCAGCTTTCCTGATGGCAACCTTGCAAGGGGAGTAGTTTAAGTTTCAGTGGATGATTACCTAATTTCTGGAGTGAGAAACAGCATAAGTGGGTGAAAATTGTCCAAAGGGGAATTCCAGGACTGTCAGAGAGGATATCTTCAGATCTTATATAGCACCTTGAGGCAACAAACAGTAACAGCATACTGGGTTTCATCAAAAGGAGAGTGACCAGCAGGTCAAAAAAGAGTGATCGTTTCCCTTCACACAACACTTACAAAGCTATATCTGGAGTATCAGATCCAGGCCCTGCTGTATAAGACAGGTGCTGACATTCTGGAGAAAGTCCAGTGAAGAGCTACCAACGTGGTAAGGGGGCTGGAGCTCATGCCATGACAAGAGGCTGAAGGAACTGATTCAACTTCGAAATTAAACCTATCTTGAGCAGGAGGTCAGATGAGATGACTTTTGGAGGTCTCTTCTAGGCTGAATTTTAGTGTGATCCTGTGATTTGCAGAAGTAAGTTCAAATCTTAGAGCTTTGTGGACCCTGAAGAAAAAAGAAAGAGTGCCTTGGAGAGAATATATATATGCAGGTGAACCCATTCCATAACGTGTCTATAGAGTGATTCTCCCTTTTTGTAGTCAAACATTACCAGTTTAGGGAGACTACAAGTACTGCATTTTGCATGGTTCATGCCTATGAAATACTCCTTGTACAAATCAGTTAGGCATGCCAAAGTAGACTCAGTTCTTCTATGATTTCCACCATTGAAAAGTGCTCATACATTTCTCATCTGACTTTCTTTGTGGCCCTTATTTTCTTTGTGTCACTCATTTTCTTATCCAGCTTAGCCATGCTGGCAACTTTGACAGTCTGAGTGCACACAGACCAAAGCTAACTAGTGAAGCTTATCAGAAGATACCCTTTTTTTTTGTGCCTCTGATCACAGAACTTGAACTATGATTCCTTTATCTTTTATCAAAACAAACTTTCAAACCCTTTGAAGTACAGCAGCCTCCAGAGTGCTGGTATCAGCTTTTCTCAGTCATACATGGCTACAGACATTTTCTCACTGCTTCTTTGTGCACGGTGTGGGAAAGCGCTGCTTCAATGAGACAAATAGGAAAATGTTACAATACCCTTTTATAGCAAAACCATAAAATGAGAAGAGTCTGCTGAGACTCTTGCACTTGTAAGGATGTCCTTGAATGATTTAAGAATAGTCTGACTGATATTATGGATAGAGTACAATTCAAAGCTGAACTGAAGTAGAAGACTTAATGTAAACTGTATCAGAACTTTGAAAAGACTTTCTCTCTGAAATGTGTTGTTTCATTGGGAGTGTACTTAGTATTTAAAATTGCATATGTAGCATAATGTTTTCTTTTATTTAGTGTCTCATCTTTCAGAATGTGTTGTCAGGCAATATCTGTAATTCCAAGGTGAGGAAGGGCTGCTCACTCTTCTTCACGGCATTCAGCATCTTAAAGAATTGGCCAATGCAATACTTTTGGAAGTAGGTCTCTCTTTTGATAAAGGGGAAAAAATTATAATCATGCATGCAGAAAGTAAAGTTGCACCAATCATGTCTGCTAATATGTAGTGCACAAAGAAATCAAAGCAGAAGCAATTAAAGTAGGGTATATTGCTTGAAAATCCACATAACACAGGTGGATAAAAGTACTGAGAGGAAAAAACACCCCACTGATTGGCAATCTAAGACATGTCAAGGGAACAGCGGGAGCAGGGGAAACAGTGTGTGCTTTTTAGAGGAAATTTACTGTGCAGAGGTAGGCCTTCCAGCCGAGAAGGAGTGGAAGCATAAACGTCAGAGATACTTGATGCAGAGAACATCACTTAGGGCTACTATCAAGTCTAGAACATAATGTTGAATAGAAAATAAATGAAAATTAGCAAATGAGGAGAACATCTACACACAATCTCAAAGGCCTTAGGACAATAAAATAATTGTTTAAAGAGTACTACCAGCAATATTTTCCTAGTTTGGGATGATAATTATCTCTTAAATTAGTATTTCTGTGGATTTAGCTATAGTGGAAATAACACTAAGAAAAAGGTAAAATGTGTTGTAAAGGAAGTCTGTAAATATTGTTCATAACAAATGACTCATAACAGGATGAAATGCAACATATTCTGTGTAATCATTTAAAAGAGGCAAATGAGTTTTCATCAAGATTAAAACATATATTCTTATACTTCCTTTCCTGTCAAAAAATACTTTATGTTTTTCATTTACTACTAATTTTTTAAATTCTTGATTTCTTTGTTGATGTGCAGCTTTTCACATACATCAAATTCATTGTAGGTCACAATTATTTATAATTCTTTATTTGATCCCACACTTGGTTTTAACTGTTTGTTAAATTCAATGGGCCAACATGCATAAGCCATCAATATTTCTGTCTACACAGATAAATGGAAGAAAAAAAATCACTAAAGAAATATAAGAACATATAGAAGATTTTCAGAACAATTAACAAATAAAATGAAAAATGAAACTTTCCCTTGTTCCTTGCATGAAGACAATCATGCTTCTGTTTAACTTTATTAGACATTTATCAATCCATTTCCACCAGGGTATCATAAAGATGTTTCAATGAATATGAGGGATTAAGTGAATCCAATTTGTTGTTACAAAAATTTCAAATCACGTCTTAGAAGGATACATGAAGACATTTTTATGTGCTTGAATAGCAGACCTGCAAGAATCCTTACCAGAAGGATCACTATAGCATTTTTCACTAGTGAGAAGACTGTACAGGATTTTCAGGGTTAACAAATATGTGCATTACAAAGTACTGTCCCTTGATTCCTGTCACAAAACGCTGTGAGTCCAACTCTTGTCTGATTTTAAGAGACAGCATGGAATAGTTCTGTGTCCTTTTGCTTCTCAAGAACAGTTTGTTTTCTGGGTACTATTAGACCCTATGGTAGTAGAATTTAACTTCTGGAATACATTAGTAGAAATGTGAATGCTTCCAGTAAAATATTGAAAAACTATTTCATCAGTTCCAGGTCTTTGGAGTTGTTTGGTTTTGTTTGTTTGTTTGTTCATTTCCTGTGAATTAATTTATATATTGATAGCTTCTGTTTTAGTGAGAGCTGTGTATAAATTAGAGATAGTGCATTTTGGAAACCTACTATTAGATTTTTATTTTAACAAAATATGAATATGAAGCATCTATGGGTTTACATTTTATGTCCTGACAAGAGTAGCTATTCTAATATAGACAGTAACATTGGGTGATCTACCTAGCTAGCCAAAGAGTCGGAGGAAAACAATTCATATAGCAAAGTAAAATAATGAGACAAAAATTTTTATGTTTGTAAGATAAACATATGCCCATTTATTGTCAGTGTTTTACAGAATCACAAAGAATCACAGAATGGTTTGGGTTGGAAGGGACCTTAAAGGTCACATAGTTCCAAGCCCCCTGCCCTAGGAAAGGACACCTCCCACTAGACCAGGCTGCTCAAAGCCTCATCCAGCCTGGCCTTGAACACTTCCAGGGATGCAGCATCCACAACTTCTCTGGCCAAACTGTTCCAGTGTCTCACCAGACTCACAGTAAAGAATTTCTTCCTCATGTCTAATCTAAATCTACCCTCTTTCACTTTTAAAACTGTTACCCCACATCCTATCATAACACTCCCTGATCAAGAGTCCCTCGCCATCATTCCTGTAGGCCCCCTTGAGGTACTGGAAGGCTGCTATAAGGTCTCCCTGGAGCCTTCTTGTCTCCAGGCTGAACAACCCCTACTCTCTCAGCCTGTCCTCATAGCATAGGTCTGATCCTATGCTAGCTCCAGATAGCTCCAGCCCCCTGATCATCAAAAATTTCAAAGTGGGAATAAAAGCTGAGACAGGATATTTCTGATAAAAGGTTTCCAGTCCAAACTTTAGTATAGTCAAGTTCATCTTATGGGATATAGAAGAGAAAATATTACAACAGATTAGTAATACCACGTTCTAATGGTATTCATATTAATTGAAGACATTGATGGAGTCCTTCCCACAATGAATATGACCATTCCCACAATGAATTTGATCATTTCTACAATTAATTTGATCATTGTTCAGTGTCCAGATGGAGATCAGTGACTAGAAGTGTCCCTCAGGTGTCCATATTGGGACCGGGACCAGTACTGTTTAATATCTTCGTTGATGACATAGACAGTGGGATCGCGTGCACCCTTGGCAAATTTGCAGATGACACCAAGACATGGTCTGGTTGACATGCCTGAGGGACAGGACATCATTCAGAGTGACCTGGACAAGCTTGAGAAGTGAGCCCATGTTGGCTCATGAAAGTTCAACAAGGGCAAGTGTAAGGTCCCGCACCCAGGTTGGACAATCCCTAGTATCAATCCAGACTGGGGGGTGAATGGATTGAGAGCAGCCCTGAGGAGAAGGACTTGGGGGTACTGGTGGATGAAGCTGGACATGAGAAATCAATGTGTTCTTGCAGTCCAGGAAGCCGACAATAATCTGTGCTGCATCAAAAGAAGTATTGCCAGCAGGTCGAAGGAGGTGATTCTGCCCCTCTACTCCACTCTGGTGAGACTCCACCTGGAGTACTGTGTGCTGCTTTGGAGTCTTCAGCACAGGAAGGACATGGACCTGTTGGAACAGGTCCAGAGGAGGGACACAACGATGATGAGATGGCTGGAGCACCTCTCCTATGAAGGCAGGCTGAGAGAGTTGGAGTTTTTTAGCCTGGAGAAGAGAAGGCTCAGAGGAGACCTTAATGCAGCCTTCCAGGACCTCAAGGGGACCTACAGGAATGATGGGGATGGAGTCTTTATGAGGGTGTATAGCGATAGGATGAGGGGTAATGGTTTTAAACAGAAAGAGGGGAGATTTAGATTAGACATGAGGAAGAAATTCTTTACTGTGAGTCTGGTGAGACACTGGAACGGTTTGGCCAGAGAAGTTGTGGATGCCACATCCCTGGAAGTGTTCAAGACCAGGCTGGATGGGGCTCTGAGCAAGCTGGTCTAGTGGGAGGTATCCCTGCCCACGGCAGGGGGGTTGGAACTAGATGATCTTTAAAATACCTTCCAACCCAAACCATTCTATGGTTCTATGTTTCTATGACTCTGAGCGACCTGATCTAGTTGAAGATGTGCCTGCTCATTGCAGTGTGGTTGGACTAGATAACCTTTAAAGGTCTCTTTCAACCCAAATCATTCTATGATTTAAGTTTCCAAAGGACTAATCTGGTATAATGAGTTGTTAAGGTATATAACAGCATCCAGGGACAAACAATAATTCCAGAAGTATATAAATTTCCAGGTATTCAATCAATTCAAGGGAAATATTGAACCTTCTGCTTGCCCATTGTAGGCCAATTAAGTCATGTTAATTTTGTCACTTTTGCAGTATTTAATGGGTGATGTTAATCAGGCTCAAAAAAAGAAGATATAATTTCCTCATGGAGCAAAATCTTTCCTGTACATTTTTAGGATATTTTTTCCTGTGGCACTATTTGCATCTACTTCTATTCATATTCTTTCCTTTATTACGTTTGTCCTCATCTGTAACCTCACTGAAGAAGCCGAGCATTTTGCACATCCCCAGCTCTATTCAATAAATAATAAAAGTCAGAAAATGGACTTTTTTTTATACTCATTTGCTGAAGTCCATAAATATTAAGTTTTATTATAGGAACTTGTGGATTTTTAAGATTAGAGAGAGTAAAAAAAAAGAGTATCTGCAGTCTGTCACAGATAACTCACATGTAATCAGGACTGAATGCTGAATGAAATGAGTGAAATCTCTACACTGCCTATTGTCATCACCTGTAATATATTCCTCAAACGTCTTACCGCTTTCAGAAAGGAGGATGAATGTGTTAAATGATTGATAATGCAATGCAGAAACTTACAATGCTAGATGTCTAGTTCAGATATTTCAAAGTGGTATATAAGACAGCCTGGAGACATCATACAAAGTCAGTGGTGTGTGTTTTTTGGTATTGTTTTGTGTTTGTATTTTTTCTTCCAGTTTATATATTGTTTTTTAGCTTAATTACAATTTGAAAATACAGGAAAAAATCCATTGTTAACTTTCAGCAAGTGCTGCCATTTACTAACTATAAATCAATGTGGACTGTATTCAGTAGTTTTGACCTACCCCCATATACTTATATTCCAGAAAACTCCCAGGCAGAGCTGCTTTGAAACTCTGCTGGCTTTATGACCAGAGGTCAAGTCTGAGAGCTGAACCTTAAAGATTTCAAAGAAAACTGCTCCGAGAAACTTAACACTTTAATATTTAGGTGTCATTCATGAATTAGCATTTAAATGTGGATCAATAGTTCATATCATAGTCAAGCATGTGCACCACAGAGAACAGGGTTCACTGCCACCAGTCATGTTGTGTTGCTCGCATCCTTCATTGTTCATTTTAAGTAGCAACACAACTCTTCCTGCTGCCTCAAGTATCACAGATTCTAATAAAAAATAGCATTAGAGTGTGTATATCTGTTAATAGTTTAGGTATATGATTACCTAATCTATAAGAAGCTTCTGAATTGATTTGAGAAGCTTCTGAATAGATTAATCCCACACAAGATTAACTGGTATGTCTGTTTTAAAAGAATAGCGACGTCTGATGACCAGTGCTTACTGGTCATTTTAGGAATACAGCCTTGGGTGCTGTGTAAAATCAGATACAGGGATAGCAATGAAAAGAGAATAAGCATTCACTGGATGTAGAACATACTTACGTAGTAAATTGCAAGTGTGATGTAGACCAGTGAAGAAACAGCAAGGGGTAGAGTGTGACAGAAAAAATATGATCCTGCAGTTTGCAGGAAGAAGACCCTACTTCACCCCAGCAAAGTGAAGTATGAAATTTAAGGAACTGTTAGAACTTATCCTAGAATGGTGCTGTGTGTCAAAATTATTTTTTAATTCTGTGCCTATCTGTAAATAATGTTGGCTTAATATTCATAAATATATTCAACAGTCTATTTTACCAAAACGTACCATGAACACTTTGCAGATGTAAATTTATAACTTCTGTTCTTTCAGTATGACCACGTAGGAACTTTCTACTAGGACTAATTAGAAAACCCCAGAGCAGGAAACAGTCATCCCAACAAAGGGAGAGTTTATGATTTATACTAACATTTAAAGGAAATTAAAATGAAATGGAGATACACTGATGAAGAGGTTTATGGAAGGCAACAGAGGAGAGCACTGCAAAGCCAAGAATAAGACCTGTATCTTCTGTACACAATTGTTTCATCCACTCTTTCACCCAAAGAACAGGGTTTAAAAATCCTCTGAATTTTAGACTGGACTTCCATTATTTCTAAAATCAAAATATCAGGACCAAGATTAAGTGAGAAGTACTCAACAGAAGGATCATGATAAGCACCAAAGATCTCTTGTACTTATGAGAGTTTTAAATAGTTGTTTTGTTCTGTTTTATTTTGTTCAGTTTTTCTAAAAGAAATGATCAAAACTAAAAGGAAACAAGCCTTTTAGTGCAGTTCCTATATTATGGAATTACCATGCTGTCAAGTCTGTTTTGCGTTTAATGAAATGGTTGCAAATTACTGCTAAAAATGAAAATTAATTACAATTTGATTAACATTAAATAAATAGCCTGAGGGAATTCACCTTTGTTTAGACTATGGTATTATTAAGAGAAAAATTTCAAAAAATGCTTGATTTACTGAACATAGCAAATAGGAAAATATCTCATTTAATTAGATGATCAAGGACAGAGTAGTATTACATTGAACTGCGAAGAAAGTCTAGTAGGATATGGAATGATATCAGTCCAGTTACATAAACCCGCTGTTGCTAGGAGCTTTGATATCAGCCAGAAATATGCTGAGAAAATTAATTAGAGAAAAATCATTACCAAAGACATAATGTCACTGATCTTCATTACCAATCATCCAAAAAAAGGCTCACTTAATAGGATAAATTTTGCTATTAATATGGAAACATAGATTCATGTTTGCATAATAATGATATACGCTACCAGTTGCTGTCATCATCCTTAAAAGATTACTGTTACAACCTGGAAATGTAGTAAATTATGGAAATCACAATTACCTAAATTAAGCTAATTTGCAAAGAAGAGAAAATATGCAGGTTTTCCACCCTACTTTGTTTCTTGTCAGTGTGAATGTTGCATAAATATTTACCTCGTTCATGTGCACTTCTTGTTTGTTTCATTGGCTTATGTTGACACAGTTGTGGTTATTTTATAATAATTCTGTCTCCTAGGTCTCTGTTGCTGTTTTAGATTTAAGATTTAGTAGCTATTTAATAACTATTCAGTTTCAAATTAATAAAGGGTATACAATTTATTTCCCTTTTCTTCAGAAAACTTGACCCCTACTCACAGTGCAGACAGAGCAGAAGGAAAGTCACCGCTACTAATTAGTGGGTCTGCAGCACACTCAACCTTGTTCAGTACAATAACCTAGATTGTGGGCGATAACTGCAACTACATGATCTTCATGAAAGCTCATCACAGCTGTGATCTTTGTACTGGAACAAGAACAAAGGTGCTAAAAGCATGATTTCCAAAAGGGACCAAATTAAATCACAAGTGGCATCACAATTTTCCCAAGACATGAAGCAGGAAGTAGTAGAAACAGTACACAAGATTTACTGGAATATTTTTTTGAATGTACTTCATTCTACCTTTTGAACAAAATAATCATTGTTACCTCTCAAAAACTGTAATCTGTGCTACCTCTGCACAACATCCTCAGTTTAGGGCTCTATCCAGTCTATTCTCTGCTTTCTCCAAGAGCATAATATGTAATACTAGAAAAATAAAATAAAATTTAGAAGTCATCCAGTGACTTCTCTGTGAGTCATATAGTCCAAACCCCTACTCAAATCAGAGCTAACTGGAAAATTAGATTAGGTTGTTTAAGGTCTTGTCCAGCTGAGTTTTGAAAACCTCCAAGGATGGAAAGTCTGCAACAACTTCAGGCAATCTGTTCCAGGGCTTAACAACTCTGATTATGAATTTTTCCTTATATTCAGTGGGAATTTCAAACAGCTTGTGTCTTTTGCCTCTTGTACTTCCCTGTGAACCTCTAAGACAAATTTGGCACCAACTTCTCCAAGCACCCCTGTCTTTAGGCCATGGAAGCCTGCAATTAGATCTGTCAGGAAGTATCAGGTGGAGGCAGGATCCAAGGATGACACCAGGGGAGGAAGAGGCAGTTGAATCACAGACAAGTGCCCAGTCTCACAGTACCCCAAGCAGAACAGGTCTGGTGATGGTAACCAGGTTCAGTAAGAATGCAAATAGCTAAACAAGTCCCTAGCGATAAATCAGGCCTAAAGTCAACCGAGGAAGTTGAGTTGGCAAGTCAGGGTTAGGATAGGTCTGAAAACAGTAGCCAGGATCAGACACCATTCAGCAACTGGCAGACGAGTCCATCGTGATTAGGCAAGTCTGAGGTCAAACCTGGAAGTCAAATCTGCGAGTTATTATCAGTGTCTGGATCAAGGATGTACATGGCCATGCAAGGGCATATCTGTAAGGCTGCTGCAACATACCACAGGTCAGGACCATACACAAAAGCCTCAGCTCAAAAAAACTCCCACATGGGGAGGGAAAGGGACCCTCTGATGAGGCTTCTTAGCAGAGTCATTTGGGACAGCTAGTTCTCTGATACTTCTTCTAGACTTTTCTTGAAGACCTCTAAGGCCAGCAGAGTCTTCTCAAATAGCCCTCATTATCAGGAAGCTGGCTTTGAGCATGGGCAGCCAAATGCTGCCCCTTCACTACTGTCAGTGAAAACTATTATAGGAGGAAATTAATTTTTCAGGCTTCCTTTTCAGACTTTAAATGGCAAATGCGGATGGCACACCTCAGTATGATGGTAAGGAGAAGCAGTACAGAAGCACAACAGGGCACCAAAAACTGCACCTTGTGCACTATGTATTTGTGTACTACTGTGATTTGTGTTGTGTTCTTTGTACATCCTACTGAACCATACTGAGAGGCTGACACAGTCTCTCCTTGCAGTAAATCTACCTCAAGAAATAATGCCCATGGCAAAGATCCTGAAGCTAGTGATGATTTGGGTCACACAGTGCAGTTCAGGTCCACAAAGCTGGACCCATGATTTCCTGGGCTCTGTTGTGGAAGTGTAAGACCAATAAAATACATTCCAAAAACCAGGTTTAATGGTGTCATGAAAAACACTTTGGCAAACATAACTTTTTACAGATTCAGGATGTCAGTTGGGAACTAATACTACATGGCGTGCACTAAATTTAAGCTTAGAATG
This sequence comes from Chroicocephalus ridibundus, assembly GCF_963924245.1. Lineage (NCBI taxonomy): Eukaryota > Metazoa > Chordata > Aves > Charadriiformes > Laridae > Chroicocephalus > Chroicocephalus ridibundus. The sequence continues at coordinate 151,018,423 of NC_086285.1, read as the reverse complement.
ATGACTCAAAATGCGCAAACCACTAACGGAAAACGTGAGGACACTTAGTCTCAGGGAAGTTACTTTGGACAACGACTTGACCCAAAGGGAAGGCTTCCAATCACAGACCTGCTGCTCTGAGGAGAACCATTCAAAGGGGGGTCTCCAGCAGGGGCACTATTTTATAGCCTGATCGGATCTGAACTCTGGTCATCTATTGGTCATGGTCATACATACCTTTCATTGGTTGAGGGTTCTCCTAGGCAGGCTCATTGGCTGAGGCGGTCTCTAGGGCTTGGGTATCGTGTATGTGTCTGGGGGTTGTTTGTGCTTGTGACCAGCAGCTCACAAGCTTCCCACCAAATGAGCTACCATACCCCCATACCGTGAAATTATACCCACAGAGGGGAGGAAGGCTGCTGCCACAGGCTGCCCACTGACAAAATCTATACAGCATTTCACACCACCACATGAATTTACTAACTCAAAGTTCCACTCTGTTGGGTATTTCTATGTCTTTTTTCATTCCACAGTGAAAACATATTTTAAGAGAAGCTTTTTTTCCTCCCATGAGTTTGTAATACAAACATAACAGAAATGGGAGCTGTTCTTACCAAAACATAACTAATTTACTTTGAGTTATTCTTCTGGCTGTTGCTCTTATCCAAATGTAACTGTTGAGTTTAATACTACACTTGGTATACAAATGTTTATGAGAACACAATAAGGTGCATGCTCCCTGCACAAGGTGAAACTTAACATCATTGAGAAAACAGGTGCTGATTATCTGAATGTTAATTTTGTTTTTCGTCCTTTACCCTTCTCCACATGGTTGGAGGTTCCAGTGTCGCATCTGCCCATCTGGTACCTCTCAAGAGCTTATTTTCCTTCACAGCATAGTAAGATTTAATGCTGCTAAGCTAAATGTTAGACCAGTAGGAATGTTCATCCTATTAGACAGAACTGCCATTTACCAAAGATTTATATGGTTCATGTAAACTAAGTGTATTGTAAAACATCCTGAGAAGGTGAAGAATCTACAAACTGTATCAAGTTCGTACACAATTTTGCCCTTGCTAGGCCAAACCCTAAGTGTCATTGTCTCCTGAAAAAAAATAGGCATAATCTTCCCCAGTTAAAGGACTCTAGGCAGAGAGTACACCTGAATGCTTTGACTGTCTTATCATGTTTGTGGGTTTTTTTAAAAAAAAAAACGCCCCTGCTTGCAAGAACTTCCATTTTTAAGAGTTTTCTTTAGAGAATCAGAAGTGTCATCTATTAATTTTACCCTAAAGTTAAAATTTATAGAAAAAACAGTGTCTAGCCTTTTCAAAGCTGCTGCAATTTTGGAAATCATGCAAAAAGCAAGCTTCTTCGGGCTTCCACAGTATAAAATCATGCTATTAAAAAAAAATAAAATTCTGTTTTGAGGGATGTAGCAGCATTCTCCAATTTAAATGTAGCAGAGAATGTTGTTTAAATAAAAAGGAAGATACTTATAATGTGTGATTGGTAATGGCCTCAGGATATGCCTTTATCCTGCTCTTAGACCTCTTCTCAGTGGCCCTTGTTATTTTAAATACATACACACACACAAGTAAACAATCTGTGCTAAGATGTGTATTAAGAAATACTATTCATTATTTTTGGATATATTCTATACACGTATATACACAGTTGTTGAAATGGACTAACACATCACAAGAATCACAAGATAGATCAGATACCAGAAAGTATTAGCAAAATTTTCTGTGGATGGAAAATGAGACAAAATTGTGGCATCATCTGGTTTTCTCCTATGGCAGCAGATCTTCTTAATGATGTCTGATGATAAGCACAATAGAGACCAGATGTCTCTGTGCAAAATAGAATGTATACACATGTATATGCATTTAAACTTACATAACAGAAAAAAGAGATCTGTGTTAAAATTACCAGAAAAATGAATTTTAAAGATAAAATTTTACAAATATTAGATATGCAGATTGCAAAATTATATACTTGTGCATATGCATTTGCATATGCATAAGTGTTTCTGCATCTGTTTATAGATAAATGCATTTTTGAAGATTTGTATCCATGCAATAAAATTATTAATGAATGATCAGGAAGTACTAGTAGTGACAGTTACATCAATGAAGTATTGTTTAACATTAAGAAGTCTCTTCACTACATCCAAAATACAAGATTATAGCTGTGATACTGTGATATTTCAGTCATTGGAGTTTTGTTACGGTGTGAATCACCAGATTATGAGAGATTCATTTTAAATTAGTCGTCATCTCTACAATCTTCCTGTAGGTACTGGAAATAACTCTTGGCACTAGCTGATTTGTGTTACTTTCCATATTATTCCTATAGTACACACAAACTACCAGAATTACAGTGCATCAGCTGACAAATGTTCAGGTTTCTCACCAACACCTCTTACCATATATCTGATCATGTTCCAGTACATTTAATCTCAAAGCTTTTCCCTGAGACATAGAAGTGCCATTATGCCTAATCTACAGAAGGATATTAAGGCACATGCACATGCAATTATATGGTCCATGTGCAATTAACTGTACCTAATAACTGCTTAAGCAAAATTTAGGATTCTAAGGAAACAGTGACTTGGAAAGGGGATTTCTACAGGTTCCTACTTATTGCGTTGTCTGGGAGCAAGGGAAGTTTTCATTCTTACCATTGTGAAAAGGAGTGTTTCCATTGATATGTAATTGCTGCTTCAGTAAGAAAAACACAAACATCTCTGGGATATGATTTTTATCTCTTTCTTTCCATTCTTTACATAAGGAATTAAGACAGGCTTCTGAGCTCCACTGAGGGAGCTTTAAAATGGGAATCTCTTCAGAGTTCATTTCCGAACTGTGGATGTTACATTGAACTGAATTATTCTTTAAGTTTTCTTGTAGGTAGTAAGTGTTCTTTCTTTTCATCATATATACATATTGGCAGTAGTGGATTGGCATGGAGGTCACTTATGAAAGCAGATGCTAACACACACATACAAGCTCACAAGTCAAAATAGAAACTTTAGTCCTTCAGAAATAACTTGACATTTACATTTAAACAAGTTCACCAGGGACTCCTGGAGAAATTTAAATGGAAATGTAATGAAAACACATATATGATGTTTCCTTCTTTCACCTTATAAAAATAAATTGCTGAGTAAATATATTAATGAAATAGGCAAGACTCCTCTTTCCCTAATATCTAAAAAAAAAGGCTGCAGTATTTTATACTTTTAAAACGTGCACGTATGAGAAAGTATTAAGGTGCAAATGTATCCAACCACATGTGGGAATATAGTCTTAGTATTAGAAACAATTGAATATTTTCAGCTGAGAGAAGAGAATATTACTTCGATTTTGCTTTTAGATTTCAGTGAAATCTCAAACAGAATTTTTATTTGCTATATGGCTTTGATTTTCAGCCATACAAATAGAACTACATTATACAGTGAATTTGTTCAATTAGTCATTAATCAATTAACAAACATATATTAGCATTGACAATCACAAGAAAGTTTTGTGAAAAAACATTTTTTAATGAAACCTCATAAGAAACAATGTTCAATTTTGCACTTTTCTGGGCACTGTTTACAAAATTCAAATATGTGAAAAAAATGGTTGATGCTCTTAATCTTCTTACTTGACTTTTTACTCAGATACTGTAAGAAAACATGGAGCTAAATTAACGCACATAATAGGCTGAATGCTCAAGTAATAACGGAAGGTTAAATCTCAATTCTCTAACACTTCTACTGTACTGGAAATGCTCACATAAGCAAAACAAATACTGATTCCTTCATTCAAAGCTCATCTTTCTTCTCTTAGGTATTGCATGGGAAATAAAAAAATATCATGATATTTTATTTCAATATATAGTTTTACATCACCAAATAGGCTGCAAAGAGAAAAGTTCTTAGAGAAACTAAGGTTCTTGAGTCTAATCTTTTCAGATATGTTGTGGTAAGAAGGCTAAACAGCAGGAAGCAGCAATGCAATTGACATAGTAACATTAATAAGATTGTTTGGCAAATCCACTTGCAGATGAGTTTTTTTCTCCTTAAATGACAATTAATAAAAATAATGTTATATATCACTAATTAATGTTCTAAAGCACCATGGAAGTTTTTCTTAAAGGTGAATCCAAATAAGAGGAAAGGAAATTTTTAGCTTAACCCACAAAAACATTTGTTATGCAAGAGAGAGCTATGAGAACAAAAGAAAAAACGTGGATCTAGTTGGGAGAACAGGAAGCAAACTGTGTTACAAAGCTGACATGATATGCTTCATGAGAGAGAAGGGATGGAAACACTATCAGACAAGAAGACATTTAACCCTAAGATGACAGCAAGAACACTAAATGTAAACAAGATGCAAATAAACGCATCAGAGGGAATGAAAAAAAGTATTTTCACTTCAGAACAAAAGTACTGAAGACTGCAAAGGGGAGTTGTTCCCATTTCTTTGTTAGTCTAATTCACTGTAATTCTTTTTATCTCTTAAGCTAGTAAATACTCCTATCAGATCAGTGAAGCCTTTTGCAGATAGGCAAGCATAATTGCTCGTTCTTCTAAATTTACAAATTTCAACTTATTGATTGTGATGCCACAGTCTAAATATTATTAATAAATCAATGCAGAGAGTGGTTTGGGATGTGAGTGGCTTCTTTCTTTACTCTAGGTTGAACCCCTGCTGATACTTTAAAATAACTGTTAACTTTCTCAGAGAGTTACTGTTCTGTTCACATGCCAAAGATTTCCCTGTTTCTTCCTGGGAAAGAAAGAAAGATATTTGAATGTGCAGTGACATTGCTGTGTCATGTCCTCAAAGGCCATGAACTCTTTGTTTTCCCAAGCCTACTTGTTTTGCTCCACAGCAGGCTGGTGGAATGAGAGCATTTTACATGGTTGGTGTTACAGAATCCGTTAACTGGGTCTTATAAACTTCCAAACTAAATAGATAGCACCTAGGAAGGCATGTCAACCCAGTCTAATTTCTTTCTCCAGTCACAGATACTCCCAGGTCGCCAACATGAACTTCTGCTTTAACCCTTCAAGGGGTAAAAAAAATAAAAATGTAGAAAGTAAGGAAGTAAGGAAAACTGACGAAAGAAAGGAATTTACCAACGACCTAGACAACTGCAATTGTGTATGGTTAATTGACTGTTTATTTCTACAAATGGCAAAGGAAAAAAGTATAGTGTCAAAGGAAAAACTATGGCTATCTTGAAGAATAATAAAAATAATATTTTCATATAGGTTTTTGAAGAAAGAAACATATCTAGGACATATAACAGAGGGAGGGAGTTATTGAACAAATCTTTACATGGTAAAAAGGAGTGCTCCTTAAAAAATATAAAACATCTGAAATATTTGCAGAAAAAAAACCTGCTTATGAAAGCCACTCAAACGTAAAGGAAAACTCCAAAAGGCTGGATTTTTTTAAGCTTACTATTCTTAGAAAAACAGACAAACAAACAAAACCAAAACAACAAAAAGGCCTCTCTGACATCTATGGTGAATAGACATCTAAGAACCAAGTGATAATCGAAGACTATGTTTCACAGGTGGAAATGGCTAGAATAAGGGTACTGAATTAAATGAACCACATAGACAGCTAAAGGTATTAAATTATGACAATTTTCCAAAAGAAACTCCATGTTTAAAAGTAAAAGCAGCTAATTTGTCCATGCTATCCTGGCATGAAAATTAATTCAGCAGATCAGTTCTGTATATAAGTAATACAGAGCTCAATTATTGACATGAAACTGAGGATACCTTCTGGAAGTACAACTGTATTCACTGATGAAAATGTGATTTGGTCTGTTCAAGTATCAAATGAGAACAATATCTCTATTCTTCCCCAGTCTGTAGAAGAAGCCTAAAATGGTGAAATTAGAACTGAAACAAGCACAAGATGACTTTGATGCTGTACTTATACCCTTAGCTTCAATACAGGATAAGATTTAAATCCATAGAGTGAAGGGCTTATGTTATGTACTGACACTATTGTAATTAAGAACACAGTAATGACATTTCTAAATGCTTTTATTAACACAGAGCTTATTTTGTTCATGCACTGCTTCTGTCTATTGCTTTTTCTGAATCCTCATAGCTGAGGTGCTGAGACCACAAAGTGCTCTTGAAAATCCTTCTTACTAAAAAAGCCTGTTTAATATATTCCATCTTGTGTCGACTCTGAAGTATTGTAAGTAGCCTAAAAATGTTTTATTCTTAAAAACACTTAAGTATTCAGGATAATATAAATCACAGAATACATTTCTCACTGAGAGATCTAACATGATTTTTTCCCCTTCTTGAGTCCAAAATTTGTCAAATTTACTCAAAATGTATTCTTTCCTTTGAGAAAGCTCCAAGTCATGGAAATTCCAAGTCATGGAAAGTTGAGCAATACAGGGGTTGTGCGTGCTTAGACAAGTCCTCCCTGTAGTATCTTGGGGCAACATTACCTAGTTGGGATTAGGTTGACAACTTTTTGCCAGTCAGCTATGACCTGCAGGTAGCTGAACAACAGATATCTCCATCATTGTAAAGTGGATGTGAGATGCAGAAATCAGAGAAGATGCAGTAAAATAGTCTGCACTCCTAAACCCAAGGTAAATGTTATTGGCTAATAGGACTCTGCCTGTACATAGGGGATGGCTGTCACAGACTGGGGAGGAAATATCTTCTCGCTTCGTTGCTGGTTATGCATCTAAATAGTCTTAACTATTCCTAGTGCTCCTCAGTTCCTTGGCTACTCCTTGGCACCCAGGGGATGGTAGAACCCCAAGGGCATTTGTTTTATCTTTTCTCTGAAAGGGTTTTTTTCTTTCATTTAAATGGTGACCTTGCCATGCTTATCTATGGCTTTGTCACATCCTTGGTTGCTTTTGTAATTGACAGGCATAGAATAAGATTTCTGCTGTGTTGGGGTTTTTTGTGTTTGTTTGTTTTGCTGGTTTTTTTTTGTTTTGTTTTATTTTTTTTTTTTTTCTTAATAAGTATCTTGAAGGGTCTAGCTGTATTAAAACAAAGCTTTACAAATTACTTTCAATTTCATGTCAGCCTGGACTCCAACACTCTACATGACAGTCTGTCATCTCCTACACAGACATCCTTACTGTTAATCGAAGTAAGTCTCTAATGAAAACTTAGCGTATTTTATTTTTAAATGTGATGAGATTAGATATCTCTGTGTACATAGGTATTCAGCAACTGAATCTTGGCAGAAGTTAAACTACTGCAGCATTGATCAAAATTAGTGGTATTTTGCTAAAATCCTTTACTATTTCACTTCATACAAATTTAGAATTCCATTTAAACTATAAATCGATAATCTATATAAAATATACAAATATATAAAAAAATTGGTATTTTGGTAAAAAAAAAAAACATACAGGAACACAGCATGAGTGTTTCAGTGGTTTATATCTCTATTTGGTATTTGGGGACACATATATGATTCAGGAAAAGAAACATGGAGCTTTATTTTATCTGTCTTTTTTATCATGATGTTATGCATATGTTTTGTCTTCCAGTACAGAAAAGAGTGCCAGAAGATGAAATAAAATTGTTTCTTCAAGTCCAATAACTAAATAAAAAAATAAATAAATACTGTAGGGAGAAATATTAAAAGAAAATTTAAGGAGACTTAATAGCTATATTTGAAAATTTCATAGATATAGTTGAACTGTCAACTGGATAATAAATTGAAATGACATGTGTCACTTTAAAACAACTAGTTGCACATCACTAAAACTAGAAAAAACAACACATAATAAATGCCTTCTGTAGCATTCAGACAGCTGTGAGTCCAAGGCTCTCTTTGCCGGTATTACAATATCAACTAAAAGCTTAAAAATAAGGCTGACATTATTGTGACAAGCAACATAAAGAAAAAAGGTTTGTTCATCATGACTTTACTGTATCAGTACGCACACATCAAAAAGAAAGAAGAAAATTATATTTTATCCACATTTTCCTAGAAAACTGAGGTATAGAAATATCTTTTCTCCTCTTCTGTGGGCAGATTCCTATGTTCCACTCGAATTGCAACTAAAAGCAATGGTTTTATTAAATTTATTTAAGGGAAATTTTGGGGCAAAATTTAGACATTTAATTTATGAAATATGACTAAAGTACGCCAACATTGAAAGATGTTGAATAATGATATCAGAAATAATTTTTTACTGAACTGTGCCTACACAACTGTTACTGTTCACTTTTCTATAAGTTAAGTGATTTTAAATGATAATATCATAATTAGGCATATGTTTATACTTATAGGAAATTAGCACAGTTTTATCTGTCAAACACTGTACTTCAAGAGATTTTTTTTTAAACATCCTGTTTTATTCACTCAGTAAAAATAAGACTTTTTGATTGAAAAGGATCTAGCTACATTTTAGGCTCATTTCTCGTATCATATGAATTACCCTCTGAATCTTCCTCTTACTTTTGTGAATAATGACAATGACTTCACTTTTCTCATAAAAGTAGATATTATAAAGCTGCACTTTAGTGATGTCCAGTATAGATTCATAGAGCTTCAGAAAAGATCTGATCATTCGTTGCAAGTAGAAATACAGATAGAGATAATGATCGTGTTCTCAGAAAACCTACAGAAGTAGAAATTGAAGTAAAAGTAAGAAAAATTCCAAGCTTTCATTTTTTTGTAGGACGTACAGAGGAAGAAATGAAAATCTGTGACAGCAAGAATCATTGCCTCTTTTGGGCATAGCCGGCAGGATTTTGGTAGCAAGAATCTGCAGGTATGACCTGGGTGAGAGGAGGTCAGGGGCTACCCTGTGCTGACCGTGAAATGTTCCAGTTGACTCTGCAATGGATGACACTGACCCGTCACGGACCAAAACTAGAACCAGTCAGAAGAGCCCCTGGAGCCTCTGAAAAAACATATTTAAGAAATGGTGGTAGCCATTGAAGGCACAAAGTGAGACATATGAGGAGATACAGGAGTAGGTGACATGTGAGGACGCACACGGAGAGACACAAAGGTGTTCATGGAAGGAGAGGTGTGAGGATGCATGTGAGGACACACTACAGAAATAGAGGAGGAGGTATGCATCTGAGGGGACTTCAGCCCATGGGTGACCCATGCCAGAGCAGGTACACCCTGAAAGGGACTGCAGCCTCTGCGTCACCCACACCAGAGCAGAAACAAGTGAGAAGAGAAGAACTGGAGGAAGAAAAAGAGTAAGGAACAAGGCATGGCAGGAAGGATTTGCTGTGCATTAATCCCCTCCTCCTGTGCTGTCCATTGCCGCTGATGGGACTGAGCGTAATGTGTGGCAAAAGCAAGGAGAATGGAGACCAGGAAAGGGGAGGAAATGTCTGGAGTGAAACTGAGACAGGCAAAGGAGAAGGAAAAGTGTTTTACCTAAGTCTTTATTTAACTTATTGTCTTCATTGTATCTCTATACCCGAATTAGTATTTACAGGATCATGTAACCAGCAATAAATTAAAATTAAGTTAAATTCCTTGAGTGAAGACCATCACGCCCATGACAGTGCCCTATGCTTGTGATTTTTTTCAGTGCTGATGTTAAGGAAAACCTAGTGAGAATGACAGTTTAGTAGATACTGAATACTGGTTTTTATACTATTATTTATGCTGTAGTTCCAATGAGCAACCTCAGTCATGAAGCAATTTTCTGATGGCCAATTGGCACAGAACACAGAATAAAAAGATGCACACAATTTTATATTCTCTGTGTGTTTAGCTGACTAATTTATTATGTTAATGAACAAATCAGGGAACTCCACAATATTAATTAATAATCATCAGAGGGAAAATAAGTAGACATTCTCAAAACAAGCGCACCATGGTTAAAATAATTTCGGCAGGCTTAATTTTAAAATACAGAAATAGTGAAACTATCTGGGAGCTGACTGAAAAAAAGTCACTAAATTGTTTTCTAAAGAAAATGGCTGATCATAGGAACATAAAGTAGAGAAGTGTGGTATAAGGTGTTATTTTTTAACTGCAATTTGAGCATGGTGGCTGACAAGGTACAGCACTACTTCATGTAAATGCAGATTAAATGTAGACAGTTCTGCTTTCCTGAAGTCTCACAAAAAAATTGAATATTTCAGTAAGAAAGAAGGTAAATCTCAAAAGAGGGCTTGTCTGAAGTAGAATTTCAGTGATACTTCTGAAATGGTAGAGACCCAGCTAAGGAACATAGCAGTAGCACAATTTACCCTATTAAACAAAATGACAAGCAGATAAGATAATAGGTAGCTAGTGTAACATTACAAAAAATTTTTTCTATCCTAAAGGACATTATGGCTGCTGTTCCTGACCATGATAACTCTTGTATTGGTGCAGTTTTTTCTCTGGAAAGACAGAAAACTCCATGTACACATCAGCATCCAAAACTCATTCTGTTCTCACTATGCAAATCCCTCCAGTTTAGAGCTGGGAGAAAATTGCAATATCTATGTTCCCATTTTAAAGGTAGGCAAGTGGAAGGGAATTAAACAACTAGAACTGTTAATCTGGCACTTCTCTCAGATAATACTAATAACAATAAATAAAATTTCATGAAAAGTACTCTTTTGTTATATTTTTAACCTAATTTATATCTTAAATTTCCATTAATGTGTTTGATATTAAAACGGATGATCAAGTCCCTCTTTGAAGTCTGTATATGGTTAATGCTAGCGTATGTTATGTAAGTAATTATCCTTTCTCACAATAATTTCCTAAAGCTTCAAATGCAATATTCACCACAAAAGAAAAACACAGTTCTTTATATGATTGAAGAAGAAATTAGACTGTTTTCATTTGTTGCAAGGAAACCAAAAAAATGATTTTTTTTTTTTCTATTTTGAACACATTAAAAACATCACATCTGTCATCTGGTTTTTGTGTTTCCAATCTGTATTTTGCAGCACATGTCAGATTATCTTGGTAAATAGCAGGGTACGAACCTTTTCAGTATCACTCCTGCTGTCAGATTGAGTGGCTTGGCTGGAGGATAGATGCTTTTAGCCAACGTAGTTGATAAGAATGCAAAAGTATTAGTATTGTCTTTTTTACAGAAGCAATAACAATTGTCTACATTTATCTTCCAAATTTAAAGTAGTCTGCACTAGACTGATACAAAAAGATCAGTGTATATCACTATGTAGAATTATTAACAAAACATCTATATTAAAGACTGTATTTTAAAATGTCAAATTCTTTCAGTCTTATTCACTGGGCACAGCACACTTCATTCCTTAAGTAGACCCACTATGGCATGAACAGCTGCTGGGTTTTCAACACTGCTGAAAAATCAAGTCACTTGCAAGCTCTTGGTTTAAGAATTTCTAATTGCAAATGTAGTTCAAATCTCATCAACTGGAAGTGAACATCCTTAAGCTGAGACTCTATAAACACATTTATGTTCTAAAAGCCACAGAAAAGTGAAATATTATGGGACACATAATTACCTTGTCTTTCTGAGGGTGGTACTTCTCAAAACGTTCTGATTCAATTACTTAATGGTCTGTCTGACCGTGTTTTTGGGAATTGCAGTGCAACTTCTAGAATCTGACTTTAGGACCCTGTTTTTACAAGTTGTGGCCATTATCTTTTCCCCTTTTCCTTTAAAGAGTTATGACGAACACTTAGTTCTACGAAAACACCCCTAATTTTTTTACAGTGAAAAGGAATTCAGTATTTGTCAGAAGTATCACAATTCAAAACATGAGACCTCATTGGACTGAAAGTGAAACAACAAAGGAAAAAAAAAATCATAACAACCTTACAGAAAGCAAATTGGATTGCTCAGTTCACATTTTTCTACAGCAAGTAGGAGTAAAGGAGCCATGACAAGGTAAAACAGTTCAAATGGAGGTAAGAAAAAGCTGATATGACCTTTCCTCAGTTTTCCAAAAGTCCAACATTGATTTTAAAAAAGAAAAGTTGAATATTGATTTAAAGATGGTGTAGAATCATTTTAACAGAACAGGTGTTCCTTTAAGTCATGTTACCTGCAGAGTGTTTTTTGTGTTTTTCACTGAAACAAGCACAATAAGATGACTTCCATTTGGAAATAATGGAACAAGGATCCTGAAAAATATTGAAATCAATCATTAGAATACCCAGAGTTTATCAAGACATTGTACAATCTATTACTGTGTTATGTACTTTTTCTTGCATGGTCCTTTTCAGGAATTTGATTGTACTTTAATTCAAAATCTTTAAAAACACTAATAGAGAAATTCCTTCAAAAAATTAACAGAAAAGTCACTTTAAATGTATGATTTGTCACACTTGTTTTCTGGAGATGAAGTTACTCAGCATTTTATTTAAGGAAATACAGAGGAAATTCAGAAGGCTTGTAGTGCTCATAAAGCTCAAAAATACACAGGAATATGAACTTATTTTTCTTCCACACTTCAACACATTAATGGTAAAGCTTCCTACAAAGGCTTGTAGCATCAGGAAAGACTGGTTCAACTTGTTCACAAGGTCTTCTCTGTAAGAAATCCAGCTATAGTAAAGCTTACATACAGACCTATATTCTACTTCATGCCTCTATGAAAAAAAAAGTAAAACCTTTCCAGTTGTCTTTGCAGGTTACTTTTCACTGGCATGCTATTGACAATTCTGGGGAATGTGATAATTTTTGTCTTCAGTTTAGGGGAAAAAGGCAGGGGAAAAAAGGATACCAACATATTTTCATATTATTGAAACATGTCTTCTCAGGCTCTTGTTTCATTTCTTATAGTTCTCTCTCAATCAACTTGGGCACAGACAGAAGTTAGCTGAGGCTGGAGACTATTCTGCACAGTGAATTTAGATATGTCTATCCTGTTACAGGCTGTAAGAGATCTGAAACTAGGATGTGGGCCACACCATGCCAGTTGTCCACAGTGTCATCAGACATTCCCTGGCACGTTTAATTTACAGATTTACAGATGCAGACTCAAATTCCTTATATGCCTTCCAGTACCTGAAGGAGGCCTACAAGAAAGCTGGGGAGGGACTGTTTGCAAAGGTATGTAGTGATAGGACGAGGGACAATGGCTTTAAACTAGAGCAGGGCAGGTTTAGATTAGACATTAGGATGAAGTTCTTTACAATGAGGCTGGTGAGACACTGGAACAGGTTGCCCAGAGAGGTGGTGGAGGCCCCATCCCTGGAGACATTCGAGGTCAGGCTTGATGAGGCTCTGAGCAATGTGGTCTAGTTAAAGATGTCCCTGCTTACTGCAGGGGGGTTGGACTAGATGACCTTGAAAGGTCCCTTCCACGCCAACACAATCTATGATTCTATTTCAACAATGCTAGCACTTAATTCTACTCTAGTTGTCAGTTGCTGTCAAGAGGAAACCATACTACAGTTCCAAGCAGAGGTACAACCACCTCCACCTGCAGCTCCTGCTGTTGCCAATTTGGTTTGATTCTGCTATGGAGTCAGCTTGGCACTCCTACTGCTAATCTGGTAGGGCCTACCTGCCAGGTCTGCATACTGAAATACAGCTCAGCAATGCTAAATTTATAATTAATGTAAATGAGGCTACAAAGAAACTTGCTATATCCTTTGTTTTCTTCTTTTTTCTGCCCACATTGAGGGAGCTGAGTTATATCCATTTAACTGTGCTAATCCTACATTTGGCATTTTGATTTTTCACACAGTTGCTTAATCTCTAGCCAGCAAAATCTTCTGATCCTTCCTTTCTGTTTAGAGCCTGACCTTTGTCTGTTCTCCCTACAGATGACTGGAGTTTTGCCATTAACTAAAACAGGAGCTGGTTTGTGCCCAAAAAAATTGATTAATTATTGCAAAAGATATTTTTTAACACTTTAGTTTATGGGAGTCTGTCAGTCAACTTCATGTTTTTGTATTGTCTAAATTAACTTCTAAATAATGATAAAAATCTGATGTTTATCTGCCTAATTTGATTTCATGTCATAACACTTTTGTTTACATACAGATAAAATCTTTCTCAAAAAATGCAAACTGGTTAGGTCAGTCAAATTTCAGCTTTTTCTATTTTTCCTGCTAATGGAAATGGTTCCTTATTCATACTAATGGATGATGACATCTCCGTGAGTACATAAATCTCACAGTACCTTGACCTCTTTGCAAAATTGAAAAGTCTGAACAAAATTTCACTAAACATTTGTGGGAACTGACCTTCTGTGATGCTACACGCTATATTTAATGATGAAGGCTCTAATTATTCCTGAGATACAGACATCAGAAAATTGCCACTTTGCATTGTGTACAAGAATAAGCCTTTCTGCACTGCAACTCCCATCACAGTGTGCTAAGCACTCCAGCTGTGTTATAATGCCATATTTTTACCTAAACCTATATTTGGTTTCAACTAGGGTTAAGAATCACCATTAACTATGTCCTCATAAATGATTCCTACTTATTATTGCAGAAATATAGCGTGACACAGTAAAAGGAAAAGTCATACAGCATGAATATACAGATGGAGTAGTTAAAATATAGAGAGTACACATTCAGGATTCTAAATACCTCAAATTCTTTACTGCCTTGCTCTGATTTCAGTGTGACCACTCTGAATATAAGACAAAGCAGAATTTAGCTGTTAAGATGAGTTTAACCACCAGTCACTCAGAGACAGTAGTCAAAAAGCCTAATTAGAGTTTCACAGGGCAGGTGATAGGGGAGTTACATGGTGGAAGAGCAGCACTGTTTGAATTTCACATTCAAGCTTGTTTTCTGCAGTCCATAACTGTAATACACTAGCTTGAAGCATAGTTCTGAAATTTTCATCATACGCTATATTTCAATTTTCTGTACTGTTTTACTGTAGTTCTTATGCTAAAATAGCTTAATAATTATGTGTAATTGAGTGGAAGAATCTGCCAGAGTTTGTAATTTTAGGAATTTTTAAGGTTTATGATTGCATTTTTGCTTTTCTTGGTTACCTTGAATATATTACGGTACAGAAGTCTGTTAAATCAATGTCTGGATAATACACATAATGCACATAGGTCTTACCTGAGTCTATTGATAACATTTGCAAAAGGAAACACAGTTAAAGCAAAACTTTTGCTCTGTACTAAAGAAAAAAACAAGAAGTACAATCTTCATTAGTAAAACTGATTTCCATATTAAACTTCCATGTCTCTTTCCTTTAAGTTATTACTTGACTTATTCCATCTTTCTCCTTTCTTACCTCTCCTTGTTTTACAATTTTTAGTGTCCTTTTCAGGATTTTCACATCCAATTATCTTATTTACTAGGCTAATTATATACTACCAGAATGGCATCTGGGCGCAAGGCAACATTGTTGTGGACTTTCTAAGAAAGGAGGAGTGTAGTCACAACCGAATCATCAACCCTCAATGATGAATGGAAAGCCTCCAAGAAGAACCTACACAGCTATAACATAGCCTTGTCTTATATAGCTGTATATACTATCTGCTTACACTGTTACTTTCGTAAAGACAGACGTCTCTGACTCTGGATGCATTTTTTTTCTTCAAAACTACTATGGATCTCATAGCAATCCATCATGTTAGAACTTAGGTGACACTGGCCAAGCACAGCAGGCCTTGTGGGTTAGCACTAGATTTACACATAGGTACCATCTCCATAATCTACCACTGGAACCTACTCAACCGTTTTGCCATGAAATGAAAAAGTCATTGAGTTATTTTTATGAATTCTACTAAAATCAAATATTGAAATATACAGGCTGAGCTTACAATTGCCCCTAAAAGAAAGACATCCAGAGCCAAGATCTTACACCTGGGAAATTATGAGGGGATCCCAGAGCACAGCAAAGAAATTTGGCCATGGAAACCTGGAGCATAAGGATCCTTTTTCCTCTTTGGGACGTTTACGTGGGCTGCCTTGTACAGCTGGGGAGCAGAAAGGAGGCCTGATAACCCACACGTCCTGGGCCTGCTCTAGTACATCTTGCTTCTTCCAATCTCTTTTTTCTCCAGTTGTATTTCAGGTATTGCTGAAAGTCAGACTGAGTTAAATACCTGGGATGGCACAGTGGTATGTGTGTCATTCAGGCAAGGGGAGGCAAAATAACAAATAAGAAAGCAATACCCAAGGCTTATGACACAGGTGTCGTATTTTGTGGTCCCTCAAGAACATAGCAGTGTGAAAACGACTAAGAAAGCTTTTAGGCACATGAGAGTTACAATGGGTGTCATAGAAGCCATACTCTCGCACAAGACACTTTCATGGGAATGGTTTGCAAAGGCAGAAGTGAAGGGATATACAGTGGGATTTTGTCACCTGGAACATAACTGGTGATGACTAAAGCAGAAAACAGCCTAGAGAGCTTTTGCCTTTAAGACTTTATAGAGTAAAAAACCACCTTAAAATCTAAATAAAGTTGTAACATTCTTTTTCATAGTAAGTATTAATACATTCATTTCTCATATGAAGCCAATTTTACAATTATATTTAGATTTTAGGGGTACTCGAAGTACTTTACAGTACCCTTGGAGTGGGTGAAATTATTTGTTTATAGCCAATGAGGTAGAACTCCATCAAAATAATATCGTAAGAAAAAAAAAAAAAGAAATAAAGAGGAAGTCAGGCAAAACCACCAGGAGGCCTGTATGGATGAACAAGGAGCTCCTGGAGAAAATAGAACACAAAAGGAAAGCCTAGAGAGGGTGGAAGCAAGGACAGGTAGCCTGTAAGGAATACAGAGAAATTGTCCCAGCTGCTAGGGATCAGGTTAGGAAAGCTAAAGCCCTGATAGAGTTAAATCTGGCCAGGGACATCAAGGACAACAAGAAAAGCTTCTATAAGTATGTCAGTGATAAAAGGAAGACTAGGGAAAATGTGGGCCCTCTCCAGAAGCAAACAGGAGACCTTGTTACCCAAGATATGGAGAAAGCTGAGGTACTCAATGACATTTTTGCCTCACAGAAAGCCAACCGTATCCTGGATTGCTTTAAAAGAAGCGTGGCCAGCAGACCGAGGGAGGTGATTCTGCCCCTCTACTCCACTCTCATGACACTCCACCTGAGTACTGCGTCCAGCTCTGGAGCCCCCAGCATAAGAAGGACATGGACCTGCTGGAGCAGGTCCAGAGGAGGGCCAGGAAGATGATCAAAGGGCTGGAGAACCTCTCCTACGAAGACAGGCTGAGAGAGTTGGGGTTGTTCAGCCTGGAGAAGAGAAGGCTCCAGCCTGGATAAGAGAAGGCTTATAGCAGCCTTCCAGTACTTCAAGGGGGCCTCCAGGAAAGATGGGGAGGGACTCTTTGTCAGGGAGTGCAGTGATAGGACATAATTTGTTTGTAGTGACTACACATTAGAGTAAAATTTAACAGTTCCATGATGTCTAATCCATGCTAGTTTCTTGTTTCATCAAATTTGATTTTATGCAGAAATATATGAAAGCGTTATAGGAAATGACATGTACAAACTATAATAGGACAAGTATAAACTATAATAAAAATACATTTCTTGTCAGTCAGAAAGACATATATCTACTAATAAATTATTGTATTCATCAATCTTTTGACTTATCAGTTTGACACTTAAAACTGTAAATTGTAAGGAAAATCAAAATGGAAGAGCCTTTGTTGTCAGTGTGAAAGAAAGTAGCTTTCTGAAATGCAGGACTGATGTAAACCTTAAAATAAAATATTGCAGGACATACTTCAAACGGAATTTGAAGTCCGCTAGTAAATGGGAAACTGTTCTAATATTTTAAATAAAACTTTTCACTGCTGTGCTTCAAGTATCATGCAGAAAATCTCTATGAATTTGAAAACATCACTCAAGATATTTAAGAATTTCTTTCTCTTCTGATCATCAATGACTTCTGTTTAGTCTTAAATTCACAGATGTTAATAGTTCACTGAAAACCACAGCAATACTAGTCATAGAAGAAAATGTATAAACAATACAAAGCACTGGCAATATATTCCTCAAGATATTTGCATATCTTTATCTCCCATATGAATCCATCTGCATAGGGAATGAGCTACAGTATAGTTTCATTTTGGGGGGAACCTTGCAGGAGACCTGAAAAAGAAAATATCAGTTTTAAAGATTTTTCCGAAGTCTTGATGAGTTCTATATATAAGATCACAATATTCCCTTTTTTATAGACCTCATTTACACACGTAGTGTATTGGTTTCATTAGAACTGCTTCAGTTAAACTGTCTTCTAACGTCTATGTGAAGAGACACTGAAGTTTTAAAGCTGCTTACTTTTGTACTTAGATTTACAAAGGACTGGAGATCTGATGTTGAGGTGCTGTGCAACTATTCTAATTTATATTGTGGACTATCTTTTTGGAAACCTTTTACAGTACCACGAATCCAAATTGTGAATGAAAGGTCAATTATGAAAAATGTACTGACAAAATAAAATGACTGCTTCTTACCAAAGGAACAAACGGTAAATGGATACAGAGTGTGTTAGAGTTGAAGTAATACTAACAGGTTTTGTAAGCTTTTTTGTAGATGTGAAAACGTCTACAAAGTTTTAAATTCTAGCCTAAATTAAATTAACAAGAGATGTTAAAGTAAAAAGAATAAAAGGAAATGGTCATAAATGGGGGGCTCAAGAAGCAATAACATTTTCACCAACAGCATGATCATAGAATGGGATCAGACAAGTTTTAGAAGAATATGAGAGTTAGACTCACAGTTAGATTCCTTGGAGATAAGTGACACTCTACTTACATCATTTTTTCCTATTTATAATAATGTGGCTTACATTAATGATTAGAAAAAGCCCTAGAGCAAGATGTTCTGGACAATGACCTCTCTTTTATGCTAACATTCTCACCTGCAGGTACAAGAAAGTCCTCTCTTTCTTGTAACTTTGTCTGAAGCTTGGACAAAGTTTAGCCCTGAAAGACTTGCTACTTATCTTGCTTCGCAACAACTTTAAACCTCTGCATATTTAAATTATTCTTCTGTATTTCTTGCAGAAAGAAGCCTATCTGAAAGTACTGCTCAAACGAGACCTGGACTAATCTGCCAGTATCTAACTGACTAGATTACTCCTGTATGTGTTGGGAAAACAGAGAAGCATGGATGAGTCTTTCTGTGTAACTGTTGCCCAATTTACAATCTTCTCAGTCAATTGGGACAGAGACTAAAGGATAACAGTCACCCAAGTAACAATTGCAAATTGGCTTTATATAATGTGAAAGTAAGAGAGACTGACCTGAAGTTACCTAATTTATAAATCCATTGGCAGATTATGCCCACAATCTAATTCAAAAAAGCAATAAACTATTAAGACACTAGCCCTCTGTGGGGTAACATATCCATCCAACATCTTACACCATACTGAAGTCTGAGCCCAAGATGGAACCACCACACATTTGCTATCCGCTTACCTTGCCCATTCTGCTTATTAAATAACATTTAGGTTATACATCACAGTGTGGTGTGGCCTTGCTCTTGCAGCTGCCCTACACAAAATCCTCCATGACAGTATTGCATAATTAATATTTCCAGAAACAGTCTTTTAGAAGAAGTGTTCTTTTTTTATATATTAATTTGTTTTTCTGAAACTGTTTCCTTAAGAATTCTCTTAGTTTTGAAGTTATGCCTGGAGGAATGTGAAATTTAATAATTCTTCTTGCAAAATTGTATTGCGATTGTATTGCTTATGAGATTCAATTACTCATATATAAAATAAGTTTCCAATTCCTATCCAATTTATATATCTGTCTAGTACAGGACTTTACAAACTTGCTGTGTTTGCAGACATAGTAGCAGAGTGCCTCCAAGTCACAAACATATGAAGGCAGAGTTTAACTGTAGAGGCAGCTTTTGTGCATTCTGCTTTGTGAACAAAATCTACAGGAAGAATTCCTCTGTAACATCTGCTATCTGCACTAGTTTTGCAAGAACTATTGTCAATAGTGTACGAAATGCTAACCTATTAATCACAGGGCTTCCATAAGTATTGAG
The DNA here is from genome assembly GCF_963924245.1 of Chroicocephalus ridibundus. Classification (NCBI taxonomy): domain Eukaryota; kingdom Metazoa; phylum Chordata; class Aves; order Charadriiformes; family Laridae; genus Chroicocephalus; species Chroicocephalus ridibundus. The sequence continues at coordinate 150,998,520 of NC_086285.1, read as the reverse complement.
TCAACTTATACAAATTCAGGGCTTTGTTTTAAAATAGCTGATAAAATGTTTTGCTTCAGCATAGGAATTGAAACAAAAGCTACAAAAAATACTCTTGTTGGTAAGCCTTTTTCATCTATTCCCTACTAAATGGCCTTTGGCTCTAAACCTTGTATACAAGTCCTCAACTGAGAGGATAAGACCACTTGGTGGATAAGGAACTGGCTAGATGGCTGCACTCAAAGGGTTGCAGTCAATGGCTCCATGTCCACATGGAAACTGATGACAAGTGGCGTTCCTCAGGGATCAGTACTGGGACCAGTGCTGTTTAACATCTTTGTTGGTGACATGGACAGTGAGATCGAGTGCACCCTCAGCAAGTTTGCCAACGACACCAAGCTGTGTGGCACAGTCGACACACTGGAGGGAAGGGATGCCATCCAGAGGGAGCTTGACAGGCTCGAGAGGTGGGCCTGTGCGAACCTCATGAAGTTCAACCAGCCCAAGTGCAAGGTCCTGCACCTGGGTCATGGCAATCCCAGGCACAAATAGAGGTTGGGCAGAGAATGGCTTGAGAGCAGTTCTGAGGAGAAGGACTTGGAGGTGCTGGTGGATGAGAAGCTCAACATGAGCAGGCAATGCGCACTTGCAGCCCAGAAAGCCAACCACATCCTGGGCTGCATTAAAAGAAGCATGGCCAGCAGGTCGAGGGAGTTGATTCTGCCCCTCTACTCTGCTCTGGTGTGACCTCACCTGGAGTACTGTGTCCAGCTCTGGAGTCCTTACCACAAGAAGGACATGGACCTGTTGGAACAAGTCCAGAGGAGTGCCATGAAGATGATGAGAGGGCTGGAGCACCTATGCTATGAGGAGAGGCTGAGAGAGTTGGGGTTGTTCAGCCTGGAGAAGAGAAGGCTCCAGGGAGACCTTATAGCAGCCTTCTAGTACGTACAGGGGGCCTACAGGAAGGATGGGGAGGGACTCTTTTATCAGGGAGTGTAATGACAGGACACAGGGTAATGGCCTCAAACTGAAAGAGGGTAGATTTAGATTGGATATCAGGAAGAAATTCTTTATTGTAAGGGTAGTGAAGGACTGCAACAAGTTGCCCAGGGAAGTTTTCAATGCCCCATCCCTGGAAGTGTTCAAGGCCAGGCTGGATTGGGCTTTGAGCAGCCTGGTCTAGTGGGAGGTGTCCCTGCCCACGGCAGGGGAGTTGGAACTAGGTGACCTTTAAGGTCCCTTCCAACCTGAACCATTCTGTGATTCTGAGATTCCGTGAAATGACACAACTAGCCCATGTTAGTATTGACAGATGATCCATACAACCCAGGCGATGTTCCCCAAAAGAAGAAAAAAGGAATTTAAATATGCTCAAAATAGGAGACTCAGAAATAAAATGATACAAAGACAAAAGGGAAGGCTAAAGAAGACAATCTATCAAACTCCTTTCAAACTTTGTCCACATATTACATTCATTTCTGTGGTTATCTTTTTGTTATTTTAACACTTATCGTAGGCTTTTCTTCCACTCACACTGACAAACCAGTCAGTGTTATTGTTAATAATGGAAAGTGTTTTCTCTGCTTTTTCAGTTGTCTTAGAATACCACACCGAGTGTTGTTCTTTTTATGCTCACTTTAAAAAACTTTTTACTTTAATTGATCTTCTTAGCAAACCTCAGATGTGGGCATACGGCCCTAGACCTGTCCATCATTTTTTCACAATTGATTCACAGAAACTCAGGATGAAAACTGGTCTAAATCCCATTATGAATCCACTCTATGGACATTTATTCCTCTTAAGGTGTTTTATTTCTATTTTAGTTTAATTATCCACACATATTTTGACACTTTAGAAATCAGTCTTGACTATAAGTCAAACAGATCAGTCATGTTTTGAGCAACCATTACTCAGTTGATGGTGACATCTTTATTACTCATTACAACTGTACACGTATCTTTTGTCTTAAATAAAATCAAGTTGCTACGATCATCCTAATTCAGAATTGTTGATGCTTATTGACCATAATTTTTGTAATAAATAAAAAAAACTTCAAAGAAACTTAAGAGAAAACTCATTGCTATTACTAATATATCAAACTGTCTGGCATTGGACTGTCCCCAAAAAATAAAAAAAAAAATCTTATGTATTTTTGCGAAATCTGTGAATGCATTTACAAGACATTATCCATCTGCTTTGATTTGCAGTACAGGTTTTCCTTCTAAAGCTGTATTTTGCTTCAGAGCTGTGAAAAAGAAAGGAGAAAAGAAAATAAGTTCATTTTTAAAGCTATCATCATAGAAACTATAATTTTATAAGTCAAAGGATGTAAAAGCTCCCATGCAAAATATTTTGTACAAAACCTAAATGCATACTATTAAAAAAAATATATGTTTCAAATGTTTATAAAGATGGGATTTACCAGATTTATACACACTTTCTGAAAATGTGTTTACCGATTTTTGCAATTTTCTCCCTCTTTTATAAATACTATTTTCATAATAGCTGTTTTGCTTTTCCCTGCATATGAAATTGGATGATATTCCCCTCATCAATAGACTCTATTGCATACTTGCCATATTCCCTATTTCTTGCTGTGAACAGGTGTGTCAGGACAACATTTCCTTTCCCAAGTTTTAAGCATTTGGGCTGACAAAACAGTATTCACTCTATCTTACACTAGAAAAACATCTTCAAAGAATAAGGTAGGAAGAAAACTGAGTATTCAGTAGGACCGTGAATCTAAAGGTAAACTCACCTCTCAGCCTATATAGAGGACAGGAATATGTGGGAGAGTAATCACTCCTTCACATTTTTTTTGTGGGCTGATAACAGTGTCTACTTTAAGACATCCTCCATGATGAAGTGGTGCAATTTGACTCGTACTCCATGAATCCCCTTGCAGAATCAATGTAGTTATGTCAACGTTTTGGGAAGACTCTCTGACTGAGTTTATGACAGCAAATAAAATGAGTCAGGGAAGAAAAAGAAAATAAATGACAGGCACATCTCCCACTCAAAAAAAAAAACAAAACCAAAAACACAAACAAAAACAAAAACAAACCCAACAAACCCAGCATGTTAAAATACCTAGAACATATTCTTCCTGACACACACTGTCCTCCAAATATCTCTTAACCTTTGTCTTAGAGAATGCTTTTGGGTCTGGACCAAAACTATGCAAAAAGATGCTCTAACACTTAAACACTACTAAACCAATCTTGTAGCCTGCATCTACTAATTTGCAAAATGCTTCTAGCATCACGGTCCTGGGATCCAAGTCTAGATATTAGACAGTAATCTTTACTTGGAATTTCAGGTTTGTCAGCATTAAAAAAAAACAACAAACAAAAAAACAACAAAACAAACAAACAAACAAAAAACCCAAACAAACCCTCAAAATAAATATCAATGTATTGAATAACTTATTATATATTGAGGGAAATTTTCCTGTATGTTGAGTTGTTCAGTCATTGCTTTTATGCTCCCTGCAATTTATTCCTCTTTTTCTTTAATTTTAAATTTCTTTTTCCCACTTTTCTCCTGTACCATTCCTGTACTATGGGAAGTGAAAAAGAATCTGCACCTAAAAGCAGACCCAGTGCTGTTTTACTGGATGAATTCTTGCAGTTTTCCTGATATATTGCAGCTCCTGCCCTTCTGACTGATAATAATGAGGTTCTCAAGATGTACCTGTAGGGCATTCTTATTAAAGGGATCTTGTGTTTGACCATTATCTAACCTCTGGGTCTCCTTTTTAATGATGCTGAGTTGTTTTAAAGTAGAAACATTAAAGGCTGTCTCTGTTATCTGTCTCATTCTTCAAAAAAACCACTAAAACTTTTCTTCTAAGGAAGGGTCAAGAATTTGAAGCTAAGAAAGAAAACGATAATATTTTGGTTTTTTAATTAGGTTTCCTGCCTCTGGTTTTTTATTAAGTAAGGTTTTTTTATTAACTTATGGATATTTACATTCTAAAACATTCCTGTTTCATGATGCAAAACATTCTTACACTATAATAATGATGAGAGGTAATATTGTTAGCACTGACAAGGAAAGAAAACATTTCTCAGTAATTCCTCTCTACTTCAAAATCAGATATTCCTAAGGCATTGAACCTGTATGAAAACTAGTAATTAATATTTGCAGTTAGTTTCTCCCTGCTGGATTTTGTTTTTCACTGCTCTTACCACGTGTTGGGTTACTTTTGCTTAGATTAAAAAAAAAAAAAAAACAAAACAGAATAAGCATTTCTATTTTTAAAGTTTCAAAAATAGCCATTTTTGTTTCAATTTTGTTAGAATATGATTTGGCATACAAGTAACACAAAAAAATATTCTTCTAAGAGAAAGAGATGCCTGCTTGTTTAAAAACAGAGAAGAAGGGGGAAATTCCTTCTTCATTTTTTTATGGAGCTGATTTGTATAATGTTTTCCAGAAATCTGAAACAAAGACTGAAAAGTCAGTGAAGCAGAAGCATCTCTTCAGAAGTGGCTTGCAGTAACTTCTCTGTCTTCTAGACATGTGAATGAACACTGAATAAAGATGTTCAGCAACACATCATAATATGTGAGCAAAGGTAAATCAAAATATTTGGAAAAAAAATCTAAAAAAATACAAATGCATTGATGCTGATAAAGCACAATATTAAAAAAAAAAAACCACAAACCTCTAATTTGAGCAGTTTCTCTACAGTATAACTTATATTCTAAATAGAGTAAACCAAAGGTACAAAATTTGTCTTAAGAGAATATATGCAGAAATCAAGGCCAAAACATGTAGATTGTAATCAAAAGACTCATATTTTCCATCTCTCCCTTCAGCACTACATGTATATTCCCTATGAAAGCTCAGAATTATCTTCCTACTGACCAACTTCTGATTGACCTCAAAATGCTCTAATCGAATGCCTGGAAATTTTGCCTTTGGGTCACTGCAAAGCAGTAAAAAGACAGAAACATATAACTCACATGGGAGATCAAATGATTTTTTAATTTGAGTTCAGTACACTTTTTTGTTGGTCGAAACTAAGGCTTATTTGTTATACCTCTGTGTTGTTTCTCCTTCCTTGATAAGGGCTGGTGTATTAAGATTGCGTGTTTTATAGCAACTCTGTTAAACAACATCCTTTCTACTTTCCTATTCAGACATTCAAACCACCTCATAGCTTTCTACTGGATAAAAAGAAAACAAAAAATGTTTTCAGAAACACAGAAAGATCCCCCATGTTTACCTTCTAGAAATGGAGAACTTGGTACACAGTCTCCTCAGGGTAACTAGTCTCATTTAGTTAAAGTCTTTTTGAGTGAATAAGAAATAATTTAGAAAACAACCATAAACTACTTAAAGCATTGTCACTCATAACTTGAGACAAAGAAGTTATTCAAGCTTTACTGAGCTTGGATTTTGGGCAAATTTTTCCTTACGTATCTGGCTTTTGCTGAAATCGGTGTAAATGTATGTGTTCTTAATTGAGATAAACTGCTATTTCATATGTTTTGACATGTGCCAGGTATCAGGAAGACACTGTATTTTGGACCATCGTTTCAACATGCTTTTAAAACTAGTGGTTATATCCACACATAGATTTAATAGACTTGGCATAGATTCCCTATAAAAACATACACCCCCCTACTCCCAGTAAATCTTATTAAATTAGTTGGATATAAGACAACTTGAAAGAAGTGATTAAGGGCAGAGGAGAAAGGTGGTGTGGTTTCACCCCAGCCAACAGCTAGAACCACGCAGCCGCTCACTCACATTCCCCAGTTTGGACAGGGGAGAGAATCAGAAGAGTAAAGGTGAGAAAAAACTTGTGAGTTTAGATAAAGACAGTTTAATAGGTAGAGCAAAAGCCGTGCATGCAAGCAAAGAAATACAAGAAATTCATTCATTACTTCCCATTGGCAGGCAGTTGTTCAACTATCTCCAGGAAAGCCGTGCTCCATCACGCATAATATTTACTTGGGATGACAAATACCATTATTCTGAATGTCCCCCCTTTTCCTCCTTCTTCCTCCAGCTTTATATACTGAGCACGATATCACATGGTATGGAATACCCCTTTGCTCAGTTGGGGTCAGCTATCCCTTCTCTGTCTCCTCCCAATGTCTTGTGCACTCCCAGCCTTCTTGCTGGTGGGGTGATATAAGAAGCAGAAAAGGCTTTGACTGCCTAGTAACAACTGAAAACACCAGTGCGCTATCAAAAGTATTTCTCATCCCAAATCCAAAACATGACAGTATACCAGCTGCTAATAAAAAAAGTTAACTCTATCCCAACTGAAACCATGACAAAAGGCTAATCCATTGATGAAGAGTAAGTTGAAAATGCAAAAGATCCAGAAACATTATAAGAATCCAAAATTCCTTAGGGTTTATCTGATTATATTTCTGAAGTTTGCTTGTCCCTAATTTTCCTGGAAACATACTTGTCTAACAATTTCTTTTTTCATCCAGAGAGAAACGTGAATCCAAACTAGCATTGCTCAACTAGCACTCAAGCAGTGAAGCAGATTAAAGAGGTTATGTGAAGCTAAATTCCTTCCCTAAACACAAGGGACCCTTTCTTTCATGTGAATAGTCTTGAGATATTTTCATTTACACCTTATTTTAAGATACTTACTTTTGTTTGACTCCAGCTGTGTAATCCCCAGCAGTATAGATTCATGGTTTAGACTTCAGAGTATTGCTGTAAATTTATTTTAGATCTTTTCTCTCTTTCCCATCCAAAACTAGCTCTCTTTTCTGTGTGAGTGGTGGTGTGGTGGAAGTAGGAGAATTAGGAGAATTATTTGCCTGAAAGTTTGTGCATTAAATTTAGTTTGTATGCCTGCAAGTGTCAGTAGGTTTTTGCAGATTATTAAATATTGGCACAAGCACTGTAGATGCCTAGAGCACTGTTGCCATGTGACAGCAGAAGGTTGACACTGGGACCAGAAGAAAAGCAGCTCAAATATTGTGATGTCACTATGATTTTTGAACAGAGGTGAGGGGGAGAAAGTAGGTGCCCTGAAATCATAAGAAATGCCAGATAACTAGAGATTTTGAGAAGATGATATATAAACATAGCCCAGAGACAAATGGTGTTCTAGTTCAAATCTGTAGTGATTTCCTGCCTTAAAAGCTTAGCCTTTATATTGCCAAATATGTTAAAACCAACACAAATTGCTTTCATATGGATAGAAAACATCTCAATGTCACAGCTGTCAGTGGCAATTACAAAAAGTTTACCTTCAAGTTCCTTATTCCTGATTTTTTCATAGATTAGGGATTTACCTAGTGGTGATTTAAGCTTGACTGCACTCACTTTGTCACTGACTATTATCCTCTTCCCGTCCAAGGAATCTTTTGACAGAATTCAGAATACCACTCTCATTTTGTATGTATATGTTTTTGTCCCTTCCTTTATCTTTTTACAATTCCTTCTTAAAAATTTATTCTTTTCATTTGCTTTGGTTTATTTTTTCATCTAGACTATGCTTATGGTTATATGGTTCCACAGTAAAATTTGGAATTATGCTTTTCAAGAGATGAACATACTTACTGTTGTCAGAGAAAGTAGAGGAGAATGAGATACTAAGTAATCACCTTCTTAAGCTTTTTACCTAAGTAGAATTTGTTGTACTGTTTCGTGTTGTAGGGGAAAGACATTGGGTCATGCTGAGCACAAACAACTGTGATCAGACTTTCAAAAGTGTGATGCTTAAGAGCTGAAGAGAAAATGATTCTCTAAAGAGCTTTAAAATGGGAAATGCCGTATTGAAAACAATTACTTTTGCTGTGAAACCATGAGAATCTTATTCAAACTTACTTCTTTCATTTAAAGGCAGGGTAGTAACAAAATCTAAGAAAAAAACAATAATAATAATAAATAAAGCTATACTACCACTGGAGTTGGAATTGACCATTTTTTTAAATTTCAGAATTACTTTTGTTTTCAAAGTATTTTATAAAATAATGATTTTAATGAAATACCAAAACAAAGAAAGTAAAAAATATTTTTATGACATATTCTCGCTGTCCACAAATGACAGTTTTCCTTGGATATTTTTTCTTGAGCAATTTCAAAGTATTGGTGTCTCATTGCACTTATGAATTATTTGAACTGAAAACACTGGCATTAAAAGTTTAAATTATATACACTTCTATTCAGTGTTTAGAAGCATTCATACTTGAAAATGATAGGAAAAGAGGCTTCTGATGACCTCTATTTAGGACTAGAAAAGATCACCTGGATCACCGAGTCAACTTATTGTGACCATCAATCCTGCTACCAGTATGTAAAATACAGTAGCTAGCACAAGAAATCAAACTGAGAAGGGGAATATATCTTTATCAAGGAAGTTCACTGTTGCATGCAGAAAACTGGTTAAAAGATTAGGATACTGCATACTTCATTTATTTATTTGTATGATGTACAGGTGAGCTAGTATCATGTCCTACCAGAAAAATTCAAGGCCTTCTTAATAAACCGTATCTACTCTATGGATAAAACTAGTCATGGTGAGTAGCTGTTAAGGATGTTGTTGAATGCAGGCAGAAACATCGCTCTTTCTTGTTTTTAGAGAAAGCTTTTGAATCCAGCCCTCACCACAATACCTGGAAACACGATAAACGTAAGACAACTTAAGTACACTTTTTAGAATCTTCTTTTTATGCCCCTATAAGTTCCTTGTCTTGTGCAATTATCAAATTTTAACTAGGAATCATTGAAAAGAAAATAGTCTTTTTTAACAAAATGTGGAAAAATAACCCCCAGTGAACCTCAGAGCTGAGCAAGACCACCTTCCAGCATTGAACTCCTCCTAGAGGATTTAGAACCCTGACAGCACCTCATCCTTTCTCCATTTCTACTTGAGGTAATGTGGCACCAGTGACTTTAACACCAACCAGAATGGATATGTAAGCATAGCACACTATAAAAAAGGGGCAGATACTAGGGTGTTTCCTATTAAAACATTAATGGTATTACTGACGAGGCTTTTCTGTAATAGTTAAGTTAGGCTACAAGTGCTTATATCATTGTTAGTGAACTAGTAATAATAGCTGCTGTATTTTGATTAGACTCTTAAAATTGTAATAAGACAAACAATATTTTTTTTTGTCTCTGTAAGTGAGGAGTTTCCCCTTTTGCTCCTAACAAGAAGTTGAGCATAACACTCCCTAGCACAGCATTTATGAGACTCTCACTCTTCAGAATCTGAGAAAAAAGGACTGGAAGAAGAGGAGCAATCTAGTCATGGTAAAAGCACAACAACTGAGTAGAAAAGCACGCAGAGTGACGTAAGAAGTGTATGAGAGAGATGACTATGAGAAATTATAATTGCTGGCAGAATAATTTGAATATATATATTGGGTACCTGAGATCATGAGAGTTAGATGAGTGAACCTGAGGGACTGTTTGGAGCAGCACAGACAGAATATTATTATCTACTAGCATCTTATATTCCTAGGGCTTGGAACACCATGCTGTTCTCACTAAGCACTGTACTCTTCTTCAGTCAGTAGAGTAAAACCAGGTATCTGCCAATAGCGACCAGAATGACTTTTAGCTCATGTCACTGTGTCCTGTTTTTCTGTTGATATGTCTTGGATGCATGCAAGTAGTTTAATTTTCTACAGGTGAAAGACAATCTTGCAGGTACCTGACACTTTTTTTTTTTTTTTTTTGTAAGGATCTGCCAGTAGGGACATGCCAGAGAAATATTGCCTCTACACATAGAAGGAACTGATGATCCAGAGATCCACGCCTTTGCTACATATTTGCTCATTACCACATTAGCTTGGGTCCTATCAAGAAATAATGATATTCTGGATTTAGGCCATTCCTCCCAAAGCTACAGGGCAGGCTCTATAATGCAACTGTAGCAACAGCAACAGGAGGTTTAAAATGCTTGTTAATTCTGTTGCTGATAATGTTTCTAAGAAGGCATGGGGAAAATGCCTTCAAGCCCAGTAATAAGCAATATACTTCCATACAGTCACCTTGTTAAACATGGGGTCAAATGATGATCCAGGATAATGAAAACAACACTGTAATTTTGAGAAAAATATCTTGATGCAAGTTGTTTTGAATAGAAAAGTTTGTTGAAAAACAAAAAGAGGAGGTCCCATTTTAAACTATCTTATCTCATGACTCTGAAAAGGAGACAGATGAGTGGTCCCATTCAGCCAGTCTATGGTTAATTTTGGTTTATAATTGTCCCCTAAACCTTTACAAGTCCTTATATTATCAGAATACTAGAAGATACTGTGAATATTTTTCTTTCTTGGGAATGCACAAAAAGTATTCTTAATAGAAAAACTCTAATGGTCTGGAATCCTGTTTGACAGTTTACGTTGTCTCTGCCCCAGCAATGTAATTTATAGTATTACATTTTGAGGTCTTTTCATCTGTTTTACTATAAAAGGAGGTCATGTCTAAATCAGAAATATAAATTTTCCTGGACTACCACTTTTAGGTATATTTTATAGGAAGTGTCTAAATGAAAACTACTACTATTGATTTATTCTTCTAGGGCACTAAGGCATTTCACACAAGTACGTGTTGGCAATTTAGTTTGACTTTCCTGCATTCCACTCACCTGACACATGTTTGTTTACGTTTGGTTTTTTGTTTTGTTTTGTTTTCTCTCCTCAAGTCAGCATTATAATAGGCTCTTGTTTGGACCCTCTGTCTGTTTGGACAAATATGTATCTGTCTAGAATAACTTATGACAAAATCAAAAGCAACATTTAAGACCAGATCATCAAGCAGTAATTTATTTTTTAGATCTGACATGGCAAAGCATACAATAGGTCTCCTTAGAGGCAGCCAAATCCGGGATAGAGGCAGCCAAATCTGGGATAGAGGCAGCAACTTGACAGAAAAAGTTGCTGAAGGACAAATTGTTAAAAAGAAAATTTTGAGCAATTATTCATACTTACGGTGGGATCAGATATGAAATTTTTCTCTAACTTGATACTTGTGGTGGATTAGCCTTGGCTAGTAGCCAAACTCCTACCCAGCCACTCACTCACTCAGCCTCCTTAGTGGAGCAGATGACAAGAACAAGAAATCTCATTGAGATAAAGACATTGAGATTGCTTACCAATTACTACCACAGGCAAAACATTCCATGTTCCCCCAGGCTCAACTTCACTCCTTCAATATCAGTTCCTCTCCCTACCCTGCCCTGAGCAGCGCAGGTGGGATGTGGGGGTTATGGTCAGTACACAGTGATTCCTCTCTCTTGCTTCTTTCTCACGCCTTTCCTCTGCTATGGCATGGGCTCTCCCATGGACTGCAGGGGACTATCTGCTCTGGTGCCTGGAGCTTCTCCTTTTCCTCCTTGGACCTTGGTGTTCCCTCTGCTGTTTCTTACGCCTTTTGTTCTCTCCTCTTCTTTCTATCTGACATTTTTTGACCTTTCTTTAAAAAGTTAACACAGGTGTGGCAACAGCTTGGCTGATGGGATCAGTTGTGTCCTATGCTGGGTCCGTGTCTCACACAGGATAGCCCCTGACCTCTTCTCAAAGCAGCCATCCCTGCTAACAAAGCAGAGCCCCTGCTACCAAAACCTTAACCAAAGCCAATACAGTACTCATCTAAATTTTGTTCCACAAAATGAGACCTACATTCAGACGCAACACTTACCTACATCTCAGACCCCATATTTCAGTTCAGATCCAGAAAGTAAATCTTTATATCCAGGAAATATAGAAGATAAAAAATGTAATACCTGAAGATAGTATGAAATAATTTAATGAAGAGCAGAATCATAAATATGCATTCTATAATCTCCCTTCAATAGCAACGAGTACACTTGCCAGTTTCCCATGACTTCTATGATTTCTGCATTTTCCATATAGACAAAACATGTGATGTATCATGGCCATTTTATTGATCTCTCTAGTCTGATGCCCTAAACAGTTATTTTACTTGGGCAGTGTCTAGAGATGTTCATGATAGTAATCCTCCACTGTAGATAATTTCTTAATACTTGTTGACACACGAGGAAATAAGGTTGGGTATTCCTGTCAGAAACTGGAGGAGGAGAACAGTGTGGTACAGCTAGAAGAGACCACTAAATGTCAGGCTGACAGTAGGAGAGAAGGGGAGAGGGCAATAGTGGTCTTCTCTCTGGTATTATGAGCTTCCTGTTATTCAAGAGTTATTATTTCTAATCGGTTAGCGTATAGTCATCTTGAATACAACCTATCTGGTATGAGAACACATTGGAAAGTTAGTTTGTTCTTAAATTAGTTCTTAAATTCCTAAGCTGCTATTAAGATGGGGACAGTATCTGTAGGACCTTGATTATAACACTCTATTCCTAAACCCTACTTTATACTATTTTGATAAATGTGTAATTCAGCATTAGCTGAAACAAAGCACACGAAGCACATCTCATTCAGAGCATCTGTTAGAACAAACTGTAATACAAAATACCTGTAAAAAATTATTTAGGCAATCATTGAATCTTAATGAGGGACAGGTTTTCAGAAATAGCAGCAAACAGAAGAATACATATTTTCTTCACTGGTATATTTCAAGACCCAAATTAATTCATATCACTGCTTCAGTGGGATTTATATTGAGATATATGTGTTAGCAAAATTTGCTATAACATAGTGGGATGATGATTTAAAAAAACATATGAATATATATATATCCATCAGACTGCTTATTTATTCTGAGGCAGCAGCGGCAAACAAGATTTTAAAACTAAGGCTTAAAATAACATGTGATTTAATCTTAATTTTAAAATAATCTCTGAATATAACATTACAGAATGTAACACCACCTGAATTGCACTACTTTCTTAGTGAGAACCCAAGTTTACTTTGAAAATAATATCTCTTCTGGATTCAGAAAAAAAATGAATATAAAATTGAACTAATTGATACAAAAGTGACTATATGTGTCATGTGAAAATCTGAAAGTACTAGCTATGCATTGTAGCCAAATAAATATTTTCATTCACTAACCATCCCTTCATCTACTGGCATAATTCAGCTCATAAAGCCAGAAAAAAAAATGCAAATTTCCTGTTATCATATTTTTGTCTGTGAATAGTACATTTTCTATTAAATTATACATCATTTTCATCAGCTGAATAGCATATAAAAAATAACTTCAATACTAATTTATGACTAAATCTGTCATGGTTTGGGTCGGGCTGGCCACTGATATGAACGACAGATGCTCTCCCCCACGTCTCTCTCCAAGGAGAGGAAGGAGAAAGAGATAAAGAGATTTATGAGTTTAGAAGAAACCTAAAAGATACTGAAATACAACACATATTTAAATGTGTTATAAGATCTGCGAGATGCTTCCCAGGATCTTATTCAGATTTCCACTGTGTGGTTTGAATCAGGAGCTGGTATGTTTAGAGGGCCTCACTTACTATAGTTCTTTAGCGTTTATTTTCTAAAATAAATTTCCACTCAGGTAAATGGCTTATATGAAGTCCCAGGTTATGATATTCTTCCTGCATTGGCTCTGTTATTTCTAACTGTAATAATTACTTGACACTACATTTTAAGTAATTTTGTGCCATGAGTTCTCAGTGAGGATTCTACCAAAATTTAAGAAGAGAAAATAACAGATAAAAGTCTGGTTTCAAATGACTCAATGAATGTTCATGTTATGGACCACAGACTTGATGGTCTGATGTCAAAAGAGAACTGCACCTTCTCTAAGCTGCCAGCCTCCATTTCCATTATAACTTGAAGTTACATGAAGCTATATATTGCACTCAGTGCTGGGGGAGTTTCATAGTTTCAGCTGGGATAGAGCTGTCATGGTTTAACCCCAGCCAGCAACTAGGACCACACAGCTGCTTGGTCACTCCCACTTCCTCCCCAAGAAGGGTAGGGAGAAAAGGGAGAAAAGGAGGGGAAAGGGGAAAAATAAAAACGTTGTGGGTAGAGGTAAAAAGAGTTTAATAGAACAATAATGGAAAAGGAAAATAACAATAATAATAATAATGATGGTAATTAAAGACCCGTCTTTTAAATACCTCCAGGGATGGTGACTCAACCACTTCCCTGGGCAGCCTGTTGCAATGCTTGATAACCCTTTCAGGGCAAAATTTTTTCCTAATATCCAATCTCAACTTCCCCTGGCGCAACTTGAGGCCATTTCCTCTTGTCCTATCGCCTGTTACCTGGGAGAAGAAACTGACCCCACACCTCTCTGTACCCTCCTTTCAGTAGCTGTAAAGAGTGATAAGGTCCTCCTCAGCTCCTTTTCTCTAGGCTAAACAAACCCAGCTCCCTCAGCCTCTCATCATAAGACTTGTTCTCCAGACCCGTCACCAGCTTTGTTGCCCTTCTCTGGACCCACTTCAGCACCTCAATGTCTTTTTTGTGGTGAGATGCCCAAAGCTGGACACGGCACTTGAGGTGGGGCCTCACCAGTGTTGAGTACAGGAGGGCAATCACTTTCCTAGTCATATTCACCACACTGTTCCTGATACAGGCCAGGATGCTGTGGACCTTCTTGTCCACCTGGGCACACTGCTGGCTCATATTCAGCTGGCGGTTGACCAACACCCCCAGGCCCTTTTCTGCCAGGCAGCTCTCCAGCCACTCTTCCCCAAGCTTGTAATGCTGCATGGGGTTGTTGTGACCCAAGTGCAAGATCTAGCACTTGGTCTTGTTGAACCTCATGCAATTGGCCTCGGCCCATTGATCCAGCCTGTCCAGATCCCTCTGTAACGTCTTTCTACCTTCCAGCAGGTCGATATCATTCCCTTAGTCCACAGATCACCCCTTGAAATATATGTAAAATGTCCATAAATGTCCATTGAGTTAATTTAGTCCATGACTTTGGGCTCCATCTGTCATAGCAGTCTTTCAGGGCAGGTGAGATGGTGTGTGGTGTTGTGTGGAGTTACTGGGCACCAAAGGCAGCTCATGTTGCCACCTCAGCAGCTCAGTTGCTGCACTTGCACTACTTCTTGTAAGGCTTGTTCTCCATTGGTTCAGGTGGTTCCCGCTATAGCAATTCCTGTAACTTGTAACTCAAACCATGGGTTACAACAATTTCAAGGTGTATCCATTACAGCCTCCACCCCTTGCCCCTTTGGGTGAGGTTATAGGGTTTAAAATTGCAATAAACTCTCTTTGCTTCTAGCCTGGCTAGCAACAAGAGGTTCCTGCTATAGTAATTGCTGTAACATGCAACTCAAATCCTGGATTTAACTTTACTCCCAATTTCTCTACCTCCTCCCTTCACAAGTGGTACAGGTGGATGGGGAATGGGGATCGCAGTCAGTTCATCACACGTTATTTCTGCCACTCCTTCCTCTTCTAGGGGAGGACTCCTCACACTCTTCCCATGCCTCCAGAGTGGGGTCTCACCCATGGGAAACGGTTCTCCATAAATGTATCCAATGTGAGTCCTTTCCATGGGCTGCAGTTCTTCATGAACTGCTCCTTCATGGGCCCCTTCCACAGGGTGCAGTCAGTCCTTTAGGCATCCACTGTTAACCTTTATGGGCTGCAGGGGGACAGCCTGCCTCACCATGGTCTTCACCACAGGCTGCAGGGGAATCTTGCTCTGCTGCCTTAAAGCACCTCATCTCCCTCCTTCTAAACTCACCCCAGTGTCTGCAGAGTTGTTTTGACTTGAGTTCACACTGCAGTTCCAGCATGTCCAGTACAACAGCACAGAAAAACAGCAGCCCTTGCCATCTGCTGGTGCAGGCACATTGAGGTTTTAAATTGAAGGAAGAAATTACTTTAATTGAGCATAGAAAAAAGCTCTCAGTGAAGGCCTGATTTTGGAGCCTTTGGTTCCTTGATACCATCAGATCTGAGAAGGATCAAAAGAAGGTACGTTCAAGGTACCTAGGAATATATCTTGACAATTTTCTGGCTTGTCACCTGTTTGAATTTTTGTAGATTCAAAAAAAAAAAGTATCATTGTAAAGTCTGGCAGTGAGATAGGCAGTGAGGCATGTTTTCAAGACTGTAATTCATAAATACATTTACCTCTATACTGACAAGATCAGTGTTGATGAGGGTTCCGGGAGGCCAGTAAACCTATGTCAATGAGACAACACATGGAGTTGAAACACAACTGATTTTAACCTCTCAGCTTTTCTATATTGGTTATATCCACTATTTTCTGTGTACACAATATTCCCAGGTGAATGGGTACAAATATATTTTATATTTTTTCTAGATAAAGGGAGTTAATATTGTTGCTGAAAAAAGCACATGCCTCTAATATCAATAGTAATTTAATTCACTTCATGGGAATTACATCTGGGCTAGATGAGCAGACGGTAAGGTGGACTGAAAACTGGCTGAATGGTTTCAGAGCAGCGCAGAGGCTGCTGATGAATGGCATAAAGACTAGCTGGAGACAAGTCACTAGTGGTGTGTACCCCAGGGGTCAATACTGGGTCCAGCGCTGTTTAACATCTTTATTAATGATGGGGCAGAGTACACCCTCAGCCAGTTTGCTGATGATACAAAACTGAGAGGAGTGGCTGATATGCCAGAGGGCCATGCTGCAATCCAGAAGGACTGTGACAGACTGAAAGGAACCTCATTAAATTCAGCAAGGTAAAGTGCAAAGTCCTGCACCTGGGAAATAAAAACCCCATGCAACAATATACACTGGGGTCTATGCAGCAGGAAAGCAGCTTGTCAGAAAAGGTTCTGTGAGTCCTGTCAGACACCTAATTGAACATAAGCCAGCAATGTATGTAAATACCTGAAGGGAGAGTGCAAAGAAGACAGAACCAGGCTCTTTTGAGTGGTGCCCAGTGACAGAACCAGAGTCAGTAGGCACAAACTGAAACGTGGGAGGTTCCTTCTGAACATCAGAAAACATTTGTTTACTGTAAGGGTGACAGAGCACTCAAACAGGTTGCCCAGAGACACCGTGGAGTCTCTGTTCCTGGACATATCCAAAAACCATCTGGACATAGTCTTGGGCAATCATCTCCAGGTAGCCCTGCTTGAACAGAGGTGTTGAACCAGATGACCTGCAGCCATACATTCCAACGTCAACCTTTCTGTGATTCTGTGTTTTAAAATTTGTATTTATGTTTAGCAAGAAAAAAATACTTGAATATGTATGCATAAATTTATCGCTATGACAACTACATCTTAAAAAAATAAAACCAGCATGATGCTATTCATCCCCACGGATGAACTTTCTCCTCAGGTTTCAAATCACTGAAGCACATTCTTTTAGAGAACAAAGATTTACAAAAGGACTATCGTAAACTCTGAAATACTTTACTATTTGTTTGTTGACCATGCATGATGCTTCAGAGAAGACAGAATTTGCTTCTCTGTTTCTTGAAGCAGTTGCTACAACTTTGTTTGTTATTTCACCTGTCCCAGTCTGACGCTCCCATCATTCACTGGAAAATCTTCAGTGCTTTTCCTGGTACTTCAATCTCACTGAAATTTGTTCATAGCCTAACAGTATGGTACATTTTCTTCTGTCTTCCTCTTGATTTGATCAAGTAACACCAAGTGACAGCAGAATTTCAGTCTGCAATTTGACTGCAATTTGAGTTTCACAAAAGAACTTAAATGATTAAACCTTGATAGAATGTTCTTGGCTATAAGTGTCCTTAACTGAAACTTTAAATTGACATGCATATAGTGTAAATTAGATGCTAGCTAATATAAATGCAGTATTGACTCATCCAACATAATCAGAAGACAATTTTTACTCAATAAAAAATAAAATTGTACTAATAGAAGCAGTTAGATGTATCTGCTTATGAATTAATTAATGCCTTGTCCCTTGACAGAGTGTGGGTCTATACATGAAAATAAATAAAAAGCAAAACCAAATCTCATAAGAGAGGAAATCCATTTTAGTTTCTAAGTGACCCCAATTTGACCCCAATTTAGTGAAGATTAACCTTTCTAGAGCAAGCCAACTTGTTATTGACTAGTATCAGCAACATGTATAATGGCTAGAATTGGAAAATATCCATACATATGAATATTTACTTATATATGTATCCAGCTTTTCTATTTCTTTTGCTATTTTACTTTATTGAAATATAGACAGGTCAGTTACAGCCCTTTCCTACACTTTCTCCACTAAGCTTGTATGTTCTCTATCAGCTATTACTTTCACTGTCTGTATTAATTCTTGGGTCACTGAAAGGGCAATATCCAAGGAAAATGTAAATGCTAGAGGTATCAATGAAAGGAGAAAGGTTTCTTCTTTCTTATCTTTTTTTTCTTTTTTTTTTCCTTCTTATTTTTAATCTATGCTTTTCCTTTTCCTTTTTTTCCCCTCTCCCTCTCTCTTTCCTTTTCCTTTTTAATTTCTTCTTTTTTCTTTTCTTCCCCTTTTCCTTTCTCACTTTTCCTTTTAAAATTTTCTCAAGAGCACTCAGAAAAACAGATCCTAACCTTTCTTCAGAGCCAAGACAACACACAGGTGACAGAAATAAAGTTACCATTAACCTCATCATGTTCCATCTGTTGCACAAGACCTGTTTGTTTAAAAAACCCCAATATTTCAAAATCTACCTATATTGACATGCACAAGTTCCACATAAAAACTTACCACTTTTTATATTGTTTCACCTACTAAGAGGATGGAACATAAACGTCAAAAATTTGAGTGCTTCACATTTTTCCAGAAGCTGCTGAGATACTGAGATGATAAGCATTGTGAAAGAGCTAAAAAATAAAAAATAAAAAATTTTCTGTGCTAAACATCTCCGTAAACTAAATATCTTATTTAGATAACTACACTGTTCTAGTACAGTACACAGGTAGATTTTACTCTGCAATTGCACCATTATACTATCTCTTTATATTTTAACTGCATTTTCTTTGTAGTTTAAAGACTTTATAATCAACACTTATTGAGAAATAACAAATTTAATGGTGTTTTTATTCTGTGGAAACTATCCAGGAAAACTTATTTATCTTTTCTTCTTTATTATGCAACAATGTATAATCTGCTCCTAGACTACAGTCTCTGAGTTACACTTTGTATATTATAAATAGAAAATTCTATTCATTTATTGATTCAAAAATCAAGATTTTTCTTCTCTAAGCACCATTTGATGAGAGCAATGATTCAGTTCACTGATTCACGTTTCTCTAGCTCACAATAGCATGTACTGAGTGACAAACTTTCTGGTTCCTTTCTTCGTCCATTTTCCATAATTTTGTTTTCTTTTCCAAACAGTTCTGGAGATAAGGAGTTGATGAATCACAAATCTGATCATTTACCCCCAATCATGCATCTTTTTCTTACCTATGTAAAGGTAAATTAAAAGTTTTTCAGGAGTCTATTCTATGGGGGAGATATAGTAGAATCTGATTTTTTATGCAATTCATTCTACCCTGTCAAATAACTGATGGATGTTTTCATGATACTGAAAAAAGTTTCTGCTTCATAAGTACAAAATTTACTCATTAAGGCTTTTGGTCCAAATTTTGACTAGTTGTGAATGGCATTGAATGACATATCCTAATTTGTGCTAGCTCCAAGTATAGTCTAATGCAGTGATTTCATTAAAAAATGACAAAATATGTTTAACTGAAACCTAGTTTAAACCTTATTAGAAACTCAATTGATATGAAATTACACAGCTTTGCAAATTCAGTACTTTCACTGAAAATCTGGAAAAAGCTATCTGAAACTTTCAGTGGTATGCTCCTTGTCATAAAGTTGAGTAAAATCTCTGTGTTTTACTGCAGTGCTTGAAACTTCACAGTTTGGCAGAAAAGCTGGATAATTTATGGCTGAGGAGATTCAGCTTAGAAACAGAGTATGGTAGTGCAGTATACCAATTTCGTATGTGCTTTTGCAACAAAATCTCAGCATTACTCCTGTGGTTTTTGTCCTTTGCTATTCTTTGTTGCTACTTTTTCCCAGGCCATTTGTTCAGCTTTAGTTTATAACCACAGCAAAAACAATAAAACCAGTATCTTGTGACAGACAACTTTTATGATGTTTTGGTGATATACAGAATGGATACAGTATGCCAGATATTACACTCAGTGTCTGCTGCATTTACCATGTGGTATGATATGTAATGATTTCACAGGACATATCAAACAGTTGAAAGAACTACCATGCCTAGGTTTCCCTTTCTGCCTTCATAAGTCCTTTTATTCTTCATAAATATTGGTTCTTTTTCAGTTTCTATTTCCATTTCCTTGCAGCATGTCTAAGGCAGATAACTTTTATTCTCCTGGGTGTTCTATTTTGGTATTATCACTTTGCCAGAAAAGGCAATATATGTAAAACTGATATGACTCTCCCACAATCAAAGTCCTGAACAGACGTCTTTAAATGCCTCAGCCACTTCAAATTGCATGAGGCTGAAGCTTGTTAAATGAACTGTCATCTTAAATGCACTTTGTTTTTGTTTTTTAAATAAACACAACAAAACCAAACCCTCTAAAATTAATAAGCTGTTTACAAATATCGAATGCTAAACACCTAATTAGAGAATTTCACACATTTGGCAAACTATTGAAAAATGTCAGACAGTTATTTAAGAAACTTTTTAAGATTTTTTAACTACACACAGTTATAATTATTAACATATTATTAACATAAATATATGTGATGTATATCCATTTGATTGTTTTAACAGTGCAGCTTGTAACTTGAAAGACAATGACAGATTAAAAATTTACTGTTCCATTTAGTAGAGTTCAGGAAGGGTTGGTGAATTCCTTAGGAGCCTCATAAATTCAAAATCTTCTTCATGAACTATATGAGTGATGGCCTGAAGTCTGAAACACTCGCTGTGTATACAATGAAGATGTATTCAAATAACTATGAATTCTCCAAATGCTACCAGTATTGTGATTATCTTGTTAGGCCTTTGGTGCTGATAATATGCTGCTTCTCTGGATCATTAGAAGCTGTCCATGTCTGATGCCTTAGAGATTCAAGATCTGTATATTCTACCAAAAAATTTATTACAGATACCCAAAACAGATTTCAAAGGGCTACCAAGATGATTAGGGGACTGGAACACCTCTCTTATGAGGAAAGGCTGAAGGATTTGGGTCTCTTCAGTCTGGAAAAAAGACAGCTGAGGGGGGATCTTATCAACACTTATAAATACTTAAAGGGTGGGTGTCAGGAGGATGGGGCCAGGTTCTTTTCAGTGGTGCCCAGCGACAGAACAAGAGGCAATGGGCATAAACTTGAGCATAAGAAGTTCCACCTAAACATGAGGAGGAACTTCTTTCCTTTGATGGTGGCAGAGCCCTGGAACAGGCTGCCCAGAGAGGTGGTGGAGTCTCCAACTCTGGAGACATTCAAAACCCGCCTGGACGCGTTCCTGTGCAGCCTGCTCTAGGTGACCCTGCTCTGGCAGGGGGTTGGGCTAGATGATCTCCAGAGGTCCCTTCCAACCCTATGATTCTATGATTCAAGAATTTATGCAAGTTTACTTTGGTTTTCTGTTTCAGTGTGATACAGTAAATGTCTATTGCCTATAGATTTATAGTATCCCTTTGAAGCAGGTGCTAGTATTTTCCAGAGGGCTACTGGATTATACTATACCTTGCACAGCTGGGAAATATTTTACAACAGAAAGACTGAAGACATCTTGAAATCCTGAATATGACCTTGTAAATAGAAACTTTACTGAGAACAATGGCAAGGTAATCCAGGTAAGCAGGAGGTAATAATTTCTTGTAAATAAAATTAAAGATTGCATTTAAATAACAAATGAAAACATTGCTACTAACTGCAAAATATTTACTTATTTATCTGTTCTTACTTTAGCTAAATAGTAAAAATTATTTTCTACATGGCATATTAAATGGTAAATTTTACCTATGCCAAGACTGTTCATAGTGTTCTCTATAGATCCATCTTTTTTTATCTCCCTTAAGATCTTTTCTGTTTGCCCTCCTAAGTAATTTTGTATTATCCTCAAGATTTCAGCTTTGTTGTTAGCTCTGTTCAACCCAATAAATGTTTCAAAATCCATCCCTCAAGTACCCCATACCTCCATATACCATAATATTACAAAATTCTTTACTACAAATGGAGTCCAAAGAAAAAATTTCCTAAAGGTAAGTGGAATTCATAATTATCCATTGCGCTGGATGTATGAGTGTATGCTGGAGCTGGGCAAGCCGAATGGAATTTTTTCTTTCTGAGAAGAATGGAAACAGATTCTTGACTAAGCTCAAGGAAGTTAGTTACAAATGTGGCTGAAGTAGCTTTGTGAATTTTAATTTGTTCGTATTGCTCCTAATCTTATTCTTCCTATCAAAAGGAAGAATTTTAAACATTAATAAGCTAACCTACTCAAGGTAAATTATATACAACAAATTACCTTGAAAATATAAAAATCTAGCTGTTAATTTTCTATTTAAGAGACAATTGTAAAATTAAAAACAGCATTATAAACCAAGATTTTGTAAAAATTCTGGATTGTTTGTTGTTTTTTAAATGCCAGAATTTAAGGCATTTTTATGTGTTCCATGACAATAGTAAAATCTGGCCTCAATTAATTAATGTAAATATAAGCTATTTAAAGTGATCATTATAGGCAATAGCTGTTTGGGACATTCCTAAATCTACCAAAGGCATAAATTATATCCCTTTAGTTTTCATGGTTATTTACATATATTTACTTAATTTAATTTACTCCTTAAATGCTAAGAGACATTGCAATAAAAACCAAGATCCCACCCTCCAAGGAGTTCATAGTATGGGTCGCCAGTGAGACAAGTTGATTGACATATCCATATCTCTGTGCCCAGATATCCATAGATAAAAATGTATGATTTTACAGTATGGACTTATTTGCAGGATCAGAGCTGTATCCACAATACATAAATGAAGGATGAAAGTATGTCACAAGAAAATAATTGAATAATACAGATTCATAATACCGGGATTGACTGTTAATTTTCCTTTCCTTTATACTGATCTTCAAACAGATTTTGTTATCATCTCAGAGAAAGAACTGATAAGTTCCTGGGTCCTAAAAATGGATAGAAAAATTATTTACTTACAATTCTCAGAGCCAATTGATGGCAGACATACTTTTGTCAGCAGCATACGTTCTACCCAAGGAAGAGAATGTATGCTGTCAATATTTGAAGAACTATGCTTTAATAAGCAACTTGTGAAATCAAATTACAGTATGGAGAACTTGAAGGAAGAGAAATAGCAGATATTGCGGATTGGGTAAAAGCTTGTCCTTTGAGCCTTTCAGAATAGCTTAGCTGAAAGTCATGAGAGAAGTGCAGTTATTATCAAAAAATGGCACATATAATATATTCTGCAAGAATTTTTTTAAAGAAAGGTGAATTACTTTCCTATTTGGATTTTATCTTCCATCATGTAAATCAAAGCAATGTATTAAACCCATATTTTCCTTTTGACTCAATGTCTTTTTCATGCAGTAAAAAGAAAAAAACTTGTGCAAAACCATAGAAAGCATTAAGAGGCCTGCCTATTCAATATGAATTTTTAAATGATAGATCTTCATGGTAGGAACCGACAAAAGAATTTTAGGTCTTTTGAGCTTTACTCAAAAGAAAAATAAGATTTTTTCCGACCTTTCCATTAAAGATTCATAATGAGAGATAACACTGTTGAGAATCTTAATCTTCAATATAGTATTAGCTAAGAGTTGGATAACCTCTCTTTGGCTATGAAGAATTGCAAACTAAGTCTGTTTGGAGTTTTCTGGGTAGCTAAACATATATGAGATAAGGCATCAAGCTTTTCAAAATAGTCTGAATGACTTTATAATTATTGGAACTTTCCATAGTAGATCCTGTCTGCTGTAGTTCAAAGGTATGATACTTATGTGTATATTTCCAGTGTTGTATCTATTTTAAACTACATTCAGCAGAGGGAAAAAACATCCTATTGGGTATGAGGAATGGTAAAAACTGACCTACAAAGGAATCATAGAATATGTGGGGTTTGAAGAGACCTCCATATGTTATCTGGTCCGGATGCCTGTTGAAAGCGGGTCTTACTTCAAAATGAGATGAGGTTGGTCATGTTTTTGACTAGATGAGTTTCCAAGGGTGAAAACTTCTCAGTCTTCTTGGTCAACCTGTTTCAGTGCTTAACTGTTCTCATTGTGATTTCTTTTCCCCTTTGTATCCAATGAGATTTTTATTTGCTTCACTATTACCTCTCATTGTTTCACTTTTGAGAATAAAGTCTGTCTCCTTCATTTCTGTGACCCCTTTTTAACCTAGTGAAAGACTGTAATTTGGTTCACCCATTGTCCTTCTCTTATCCAGGCTGAATAAATCTAATTTTTCCACTTCTCCTCATAGCTCATGCTGCCTATCCCTCAGTCATCTTAGCGGTCCTCCTTCAGTCTTACTCCAGTTTTTCAATATTTCTCTTGCATGGGAGGGCCCAAACTGGACACGGTACTGCACATGTGGACTCCTGAGTGCTGACTAGACGGGAATAATCATCTCCCATGATGTCCTTGATAAACTTGAGATGTAGCCCATTACATGGTTAGCCCTCGCTGTCACAAGTCTACACTGTTGACTCAGCTTCAGCTTCCTCCATGTTGTTCTCCAGGACCCTTGGTCTTTTTTGCAAAGTCTTCCCTAAGCCAATCAGTTCCCAGTATTGTTTCCCAGTCTGACATTTTAAGCTCCTGGACTTCATATTTGTCTCCACTGTCTCCATGAGACTTCTATGAGCCCATTCATCTAGGTTGTAAAAGTCTCTCTGAATACGTTCCAGCAGAGGTACGATATAAATGAGCTATGCAGATATTTAAGAAAACTAATTATTACAAAAAATGAAACCAGATAGTACAACAAAATAGTTGCTTGCTTTTGAATGTCATCCACTAAGGTATTCTATAGCAGTCTCTTTCAACACATCTTGGCAAAAAAACCCATACGTACGTTTGCACACCTTGATGTAAGGTTTATGCGGACTGGGTTGAATTACACCTCTAACTGATCTTTTATTCTCAGGCAAGTAATTCCTCTTTGTAGCTCAGTTCCAGGTACAAAATGTTGAACTCAGTGTTTTATTCACTAGGGGTCTGTGAAGTTAAATTCAACCATGCATGGGAGGCAATCAGGGAATAAACTGCATGGATGAAATGCAAAAATCACTGCACAGAGAACAGTTATGCAAATGAGCTCTTATGCACCCATATATCCATTTGTCAAGCCCACAGTGACTTTCTAAAATATATATTTGCTTCGTAAAGTATAGTAATAGTCAGTCTCAATTAAGAGGAAAAGAGATTCTTTTTATTATTTAATTCAAATACTAAGTCCAAGTTTTGTCCAAGTTTTTTTGCAAAAGTTTATTAGCATGGTATTGAATAAATAATAAACAAAATTAAACTGATCTTCAGCCATACCTAAATCAAAAATGAATAAAACTAACCCCTTCTTTTTGAACAAAGAACAACCTTAGAAAATTATAAACATAGAGACATCCAAATTTTCAGGAAGGATAATAACAAAGCCCAATGGATTAGTTATTCTTATCTTGTCATTACCATATCAATAACTGACAGTAAATGAAATAAAGAACTTATGACAGTTTAGATTCAGTAAGATTTACAGGGATAATACTATAGAGATAATTTCCACAGATGTAGATGTTTATCAATATCTACATAGGAATATGAATAGATATTATCTATTGCATTAGAAATATTTATTAATCTATTTATCTAGTACATTTATCTCTTACAATATTCAACATTTTTCTTTTATAGTCTTCTCTTGATACTATTCTTCAAGAGCTACAACTTGCTATTGCTTAAGTTTCACTTCCCTTTAACTACATACTTCTTTTTATACAGAATACAGTTTGTGTGTGTCTGTTTGTGTGCATACATTGATGTAGCCAAAGATCTGTCATATATGGTTTCTGACATCTCTGTTCAATTGTTTATAATAATCTCTTTTCAGTGATTTAGGGCTGGTCCTCAGGGAAATGTGACTTGATGGTTTAGTGCAAAATGTCCATCAAGTGATGTTGCCAAGATTCATCTTTTTCACAACATTTTACTTATTAATCTGTATGTAGAAAATCTGAGAGCAATGCCTGCCATCAAATAAAACCCAAATTTGTCCTTTCGACTTTCTAATTAGTTTCCCTATTCATTTTACTGTGATATGCAGATACTGTACCTGATTTCTGGCAGTACTCTGATTAAACATGGTTCAGTAGCAATGTCTTTCTAAGTAACTACTGCAGTCAGTCATATATGCTTCATTAACTTAAGTGTGGTGAGTATTTGAAATTTTAGGATGAAAAGAAGCCAGGAAAATCATTTAGGTATAGTGTATTTTGCCTTAGCAGTTTTCTGTGCATGGTTTAATGACTAAATCAAAGGAAATGGAAACAGAAATAGCAGTCTTCTGGGTCACTTCCTATTATTTGCTCTGTGATCTTCTTGAGAAAGCCATTTCTTATCATAAGTGCGTGTATTTTTAAGGTCAGGTGATGGAAAAGATGTAGTCTCTGAAACAGGAACATAAGTTTAAAAAGCAGTCCCTAAATAAGACGGTAAGTGAAGACAATTATGAACAATAATCAACAAACCCTAACAACAAACAAAAGTAAACACCTTACAAACAAAACAAAACAGAAGGTAAAATAAAGAGAAGCTACTGAAGTGTAAAAATGTAGAAGGGGAGATAAAATCTTCAAGAAAACCATATCTGTAATGCTAAATTCATTTTGAAATATTGAAGCAATTGCAAAAAGTTTAAGTCTAATCATATATGATGTCCAGCCCAGATGACATCCAGTAAATTGATAGACAAGATGACACCGAGTCCAGAACTAGATAACAGCAATAAATAGGAAGTAAAGAAGTGGTCATTATGTACTTTCATTCCATGTATAAATGAAGTAGACCAAAACATTAATATTGCATGTGTATTTTAACTGATCTATAAATAATAAGAAAATGTAATGAAGCAAAAATTCATTACTATTTGAAAGAAACATATAAAATTCAGGTATGCATTTGCAGGGAAATCACTTTCTTATTAGCACTTCTAAATGCAGGTAAAGAAATAGATCCCTACCGATTTCTCTGTCTTTTACATAAGCAGACACAGATCACAGATATTTAGTTATTTCTTGTTGTAATGAAATGTGTTCTTTTAAGAGATGTTATTGAGGTTTTTGTTTGGTTTTTAACTAATCATTTTCTAAAGCACTTTTATCTTCATATCAAACTGGATAATATAAAAATATCTAACATCTCAGTGTCTTTTAAAACTTGGAGGCTTTTTCTACATAGCCATTCACTGCATTAACGTAGAATCGCTGAATAGTTCAGGCTGAAAGCAGGCTCTGCTGTGAGAGCAGACCAGGGTACTCAGTCAGATCTTGGAAACCTTCAACAACAGTGATACCACAGCCTCGCTAAGCAAACTCTCTAAATGCTTCATGGTCCTTGTGGTGAAATAGTCTTTCCTTGTAAGTCAGACTGCTTCCATTTCAATTTATGACCAGTCATTCATTCTCCTACCCTGTACGTCAGTAAATAACCTGGCTTGGTCGTCTCAGTAACTTTGTCATAGGTACTGGCAGGATCCTGTTAGGTACCCCAAGGGTGTCTCTTCCCCAGGCTGACCAAACCCAGCTACCCCAACCATTACTCAAAGGCTACGTTCTCTAGCCCCAACCAGCTTAGTGGCCCTCTGCTAAATGCACTACAATTTATCGACTTCTTTCTCGTACTGGAAGGTAAAACTGGACACAGTATTCCAGATGTGGTTGGTATCTGAGGTTAACAACAGTTTGACTAGATTTTTATGGCCCGAGAATAATTATTTACAAAAAACCCTCAGCATTACATACAATCTTGATCAATTCCAACCTGCTAGCACAGAAGCACGTTTAATAAACATCTGCTATTATTTTAATATCATTCAAACCTAATTTGTATCCATGTGAGACTACAACTTTCTGTAATCATAGATTTAGAAATTCAACCAGTCAGGCTCCTGACAGTACATTTCTCTAAGGACAAAGCAACTTTTGTTTTAAGAAAGCACCGGAGAAAAAACCCAACATTGTTTAGGGCATCACTTATCTCTAACCAGTAACAAATCATGTGTGTTTTGGAGAGACAGGAACTGAAAGTTACAGAATATTAGGTATTTTATGCTTTTTCTATAAACTGAATCTTACACCTGTAATCAGTGTCACTTACTTACAATGAGGAACCCTGTGGAAAGGAAGAAAGGTAACCTGATTATTTTGAACTGATTACAACATTGAAATTCCTCCTGTTCTTAAGACTAATACTTGAAAGAAAGCTAGAAATGTGAAAGAAATACCTGGTGTGTATCTGTATTTTAGATCACCTTAGGATGTCAATTTAAACATTTTTAGTGCCTTGCTATTCCAAGATGTTAAAGCCTTACTGCTAAGTACTCACTGGCTTTTTATTTTGTTTCAGCTCCTTATTTTGCAAGAAGAACTTACCAGAAATGTTATACAATACAAGAATCTGAACATTAAGAAAGTAGAAAAAGAGCAACCTGAATTAAAAAATAAAATGAAAAAAAGAATTAAAACTAAAAAAATCTCACTTTCTTTATTTACAGGGGACATTAATAATAATATAATAATCTTGATTTGCCTGTGGTCACTTTGATCATTGAAAAGGTTTTTTTCTATTTCTTATTTAGAATAGAATAGAATAGAATAGAATAGAATAGAATAGAACAGAACAGAACAGAACAGAACAGAACAGAACAGAACAGGAATGACTTGGCTGGTGGTAAGGTATTACCTTGAGAAAAAACATTTCCTAGAGCTGACCTAGCTGGCCTTTTGAAAAGAGTCATACAAAGTACAATGAAGATTAAAAGTATCTGCTGGTGACAAACACAAATTAGTTTTTTACTAATTCATATGTGCTCAAGCATTTTCCTGCTTTCAATAGTTGATTCAAATGACAGCCTCGTATGTTGAGATTGGCCAACTTCCCCCTTGAAAGGCAACAGAAGATTATGTGAACAAAGCATTGAGAAATACAGTCATGTATATATGTGGTTGTTGATTTGTGGATTATTTTTTTTTTCAATTTATTTTTTTTTAAACTGGATTTGTGCTGGCATTAAATGAGAGCCTGAGGATCAAAGACAAGGGAGGGCAATATTGCCACCAGAACTTCTTCCTTGGCACTCCTTCAGGCCAATGAGATACACTTTCCTGATTGTAGTTGTGGCAGATAGAGATCATCTGCCTTGAACCAAATAGGCTGAATCATCACGAATTTAGGATATTTTGATGAGCCCACAGTGTTGAACTGGGAACCCTGGCTAACTGCTTGGGCCAGAAGAGAGATTGACAAGAATCCTAAAGGTTGGCTGCAGAGACTGATCACCTCGACTTGCTGTTTCTCCTGAGCTGGTCTAATGGTTCTTGTTAATTTCATTGCTTCCATGGAAACTGAAAGTAAAAGAAAATAAATGTTGATACTCCCTGAAAGAACCCTCTCCCCTATCTTATTCCTTCAGTTCACACATATTCAGATGTCTTTTCCCACACCAACGGATATTATTGTTTTTATTCTTTAAAGCACAAAGTTTTTTTTAGGAACGTGTCTACATTTTCCACCCATGGCTAGCATTTTAATATACCTACATGTTTATAAACATTGCTGATGACAGATCAGTGGACTAAGATCACTCAGCTCATTTAATTCATAGCAACAAACAGCCCTCAGGCTATGGACTTTCAATATATACTGACTTACTTTTCAGCTCATCCTCCCAGCACAGTGCTCATAACATATGACTGATCTTCCTCTATAGTTATTTCAATATATAACTGTTGATACAGAACTTCTAGAAATGAACTATAAG
Organism: Chroicocephalus ridibundus; assembly: GCF_963924245.1. Taxonomy (NCBI): domain Eukaryota; kingdom Metazoa; phylum Chordata; class Aves; order Charadriiformes; family Laridae; genus Chroicocephalus; species Chroicocephalus ridibundus. Next base: position 150,968,713 of record NC_086285.1, on the reverse strand, counting down.
TTAGAAAATTTAAAAACAATTGTGTTAGTGTTACAGTTATATTACTGTCACTCTATTTGTTGGAATGCATTAGAAAAGCAGCCTTTAAGGATATTTTACCCTGCCAAATATCAGTTATCTCTCATTAACAGTAGGAAATAGATTGACTCCTGAAAGATGGAGGATGCTTTGGCTAGGATATGCCTTTTTGTTGCCGGAATAAAAAGCTGGAAAGTAATATAAGCTGAAAGGATTAAAGTGATTTGGTTATTAAAACTATAAATAAAAGTAGATTTTATATAAGACTTTTTTTCTGAGGAATTTATTGACTTTTCTGACAGTCTAAAATAGCATCCCCTGTAATCAGGTCATACATCTTAATTTTGTGAAGCATTAAGTTTTGAGGATTCTGCAATGACCAGTCATTAAAATACCTGTGTGGAAGTCCTTTCTTCAAAATTATGTTATTGGACATGACATCAGATCCTTAGAGTTGGTGTTTTGCATCCTGCAGGGATTCTGTGCTCTTCTCTCTTTGGCTACATGTCAGAGAAACTGTTGGGAAGTAAAAAAAAAAAAAAAAAAAAAGGAAAAAATGATTTGTTTTTCTGGTTTTAGAGGTAGTTCATAGAAGACAAAAATCCTCAGACTCATCCATTTAGGTCTAAGAAGACCTGAATGGAGTACAAACTACATCACCATTAGCAAAATATAATTTTATGTCACAAAGCTGGAGCACGCACTTGGTGTGTGGTTAATCTGAAGCAGGTATTTATTTCATATTAGTAAACTGGAGTCCATTTGGGAATATCTAAGTTGTCATGTGAGCAAAAATCCTTCCAACTCTTAAGAGTTTCCTAGTCCCACAGGATGCATACATGTTAGATTGTTCCTATACTCCACTCTGAAGCAAAAAAAAAAAGACTTCTATGGCTAGGATAGTCATGCTCTCATTCTACTCTGTGAAGTAGTGACGTGATTTAAACCAGATCTGGATTATTCAAAATCTGCTCTACTCCTCCAAAAGTATTCTGAAAGGACTCACATCGTTGCATATCAATCTCTATCTCATGCTGCCTCATCCTCATTGCTGCACCACAATATGTGGAAGCTACGAACCAGCTCTTCCATTCACAGACTTCTTTGTGAGGAAATGGCAGAAGAGCAAGCAAGCCAAAGGAGAGAGCAGTGAGGCCTTACAGCTGCAAGAGCCATGCTTGCACCAACTGCCTTCACTCTTCATTACAGAAAAAAATCTACTTGCTTTCTCAGGAATGACTGTCCATTAATGACTGTCCATTAATCATGGCTGATAACAGTACTAGGAGGTCAAAATCTCTGGTCTAAAACTGCTACTCCATTTGATAAAGTGGGAGAATGTTCTTGGATGAATATAAAGAATGAGATTATTTAATTTAATTTTAATTGGGGCCTACAGGAAGGATGGGGAGGGACTTTTTATCAGGGAGTGTAATGATAGGACATGGGGTAATGGCCTCAAATTGAAAGAGGATAGATTTAGGTTGGATATGAGGAAAAAATTCTTTACTGTAAGGGTAGTGAGGGACTGCAACAAGTTGCCCGGGGAAGTTGTCAATGCCCCATCCTGAGAGGTGTTCAAGGCCAAGCTGGATGAGGCTTTGAGCAGCCTGGTCTAATGGGAGGTGTCCCTGCCTATGGCGGGGGGATCGGAACTAGATGATCTTTAAGGTCCCTTCCAGCCTGAACCATTCTGTGATTCTGTGATTTTGTAATTTTATAAATCAGAGAGAGAAAGGAATGAAGTAAGACGGAGGGAGAGTAGAAGCCAAGGAGAACTAAAAAAGCCAAACACATAAACCAAGATTTTAGCATCTTATATATACTATCAGATATGTCTTCCTTGACTACTTTTCCATCACAAAAGTCAAGACACTGCATTGATAGACTATGTGAAGGAGAACCAGCTTGCTGCTTTCACTCCCAATGAATATACTCTCCTGAAAACTCTGAAGAATACAGCATAACATGGCTACAGTTAAGGTCACTGTTGTCAAATTTGTCTGTATCACTGACTGTCCATGATGTTGTGGCTAGTGCAGCAAGGCACATTCAGATTCTAGGCAGCATGACTCAGAACTCTGCCAAAGACCCTGTCTGGACTGTTGTTGTATAGATAGGGCTGCGTGACTCTGCGGAGTAGAAAACATGCAGCACCAGTCAAGATGCAGATGTGTGCACAAGCATTGCTGAAGTTGATGGCCTCAGGATGAAAAAATGTCCAACAGAGGACTCCAAATTGAAAATAAAAATAAAAATAACATAGAAATCATGTAATTGTCCCATAAAGATCCAACGCAAATGTCAGTAGGTCATCTCAGTCAAGACTGAAGTGTTTCAGACATGTCTAGGTAAGCAACAACTTAATATGATTTGTCAAGATAGTGAATTTAAATGGTTCACCAAATCTCACTGAAGTTGTGTACCTTTTGGTTCAAAGAGTAATTAATACCTTTGAGGAATGGAGTCTAAATTACCTCCTGGATCCAGAATTCAGTCAGCACCACGGGGACGTTAATCACTCATAGGTCTTTAAGATGACTACCAGATGGTCAGACAATACAAACACTTTTGACACAAATGCAGGAGAAGAGGTATGTATGCGAATCATTGAAAGTTGTAGCCCTTATTCTTAGGGAATAGTTTTCAGTTGCTCAAATTTGCTTTATTTACTTCAGTTTTACTAAATATATTTCATTTTGAAAAAAGGGCAGCTGAAAAATATAAAAGAAAATTTAGTACAAAAAGTACAAAATGACATACAAATCAGTTTTTATTGGCTGCACGCTTTTGAAAAGAACAAAAAAATTTGAAAGAGGATATTCTGGGCTTTATTACCATAGGTTCTCCCACTCAGTCTTTTAATATGATGCATTTATAGACTATTAGAAATGCCTTTGAGTAGATAAATACCATTAGTCTAGATTTTAATGATGTTCATTGTACTTAAGGTTGCAGAGGTGCGTGTGTAAGATCAGTTACAGGTTAAATTCATTTGACTATCAGTTATGCATAGAATAGGTTAGGTATCAGGTATTTACATAAGCATTCACATGAAAATATTTTCTTCTCTCTCCTCTTGGAAGGATAGCAAGAATTTTTACTATTAATATATTTACTGTGAGCAAATAAATAATTTGAATGGTGCTTTACTAATGAAAATCTAGAGACCTCATGAGGAATAACAAGTGAAGGAAATTTTTGAATCAAGTATAGTTTATCATTGATTTATTTGATAGAAGCATTCTGCAAGTAGAAGATGAGCTCTGGATGCTGTCACCATGGATCAATGAAATGACAAAGCAAGAGCATTTGAGATAAAGGAAGGGTAGGAAGATGGCATCAGAGAATGGGAGTGGCAATAGAACTGATCTGCGGTTCTGAATGTAAGGTATAACGTCCTTTTTTTCTCAGTTTTTCCTGACTGAACTTTGTCTTCTTAAAATTTAAAGTTTGAAGTCTTTTTACATTTTTTTAAGCTTCCTTGAGCTTGTATGTCACAATGAAACTTATGAAGTAGCTTTCTTTTTACCCATTTTTCCTCTTCCTCTGTTCTAAAATAAGTACTCATTGGGCATATTGAGGTCAAAAATTCTTGATCTTCAGTATTACATGAATACTGCATTGCTACTGTCATCTTTGGATCACATTTCCAGAGAAGAAAGAAGAAGAAAAAACTCAAATTTTTTTTCATTCACGAACCTACACAAAATAAAGTGTACAGATGTGACAGCTCTGTGGGTGTGCAGCGTTCCTTATCTGCAACTACCATCTACCAGCCTAAATAAAACAGGGAAGCACAATTCCTGCAGCCAATTCCAGAGAGGAAGCTAAAGGTCTGAAAACAGTAAATAAGGTCATCCATGACACTTGGAAGTAATTAAATCATTTAAGATTAAACTAATCTAAACTAACGGCATCTCAGGCGTTGAAAGTAGATCCTAGAGTAAACTTGATGGAGGGAAAATGTTTTTTAAATAAATGATACTTTGAAAGAACAATTTAATCATGTTAATGCCCAAAGGACTGTTTCTGAGGCAATTATAAAGGAAATCAACACATTGCAGAAGAAAACAGAAATTCTAATAAATCATAAGTGACAGAACCAGGAAGGACTTTTCACGTTGCACATTCTGATCCTCAGCATTTTCAGGAGTATTCATTACTATTTAATGTAAGCCAGTTTCAAATACAGGCAGTCTTCATTGTCCCCAATTCCTTCATAATCTGTTAGTCTTCTTGACTGCTTTCCCTGCTAATGATCCTTTTCTTCCACCCACCCCCCCCTTTTTTTTTTTTAATTTTTTTCTCTGTACAGCTCACCTTTTTTAGGTTTTGGCCGTTGCCTTTTGTCCTGTCATTTTCTAAGGCTGTGAATAATTTCTTTCTTTGATTTCTATTGTTATGCTGTAGGATCTTACATTTCAGGCATTGATTGTATCTTAATATTGATTGAACCTTGCTGAAGTCTATCATGTTTGGCTCCTTCAGTCTTTTTATATTTAGCACATTTATATCACTTTTCCAAACATTTAGTTTTATTTCCCAATATAGTTTTCACATCTTTCAAACTGTGAACAGAAGAACTCCACATACGAATACAAACTTTAAGCATTAAAGCTATGTAAGATACCATTATTACTTCACTGAAATGCAGCATTGGTGTTTACTTCATATCAGCATCACAGAGAGCACTTTTATTTGTTTGCTGTGTTATTCCTGGATATTTCAGACTTATCAGTGGTATTCTGAAGTTTTGGGCTGTGCTGTTTATTTCTTTCCTTCCCACCATGTGGTGATCAAGAAGAGAGAGATTAGCAACCAAAGGTATGCAGAAAGTGTCTGACTGGTTTGCACCAGGGCTTGCAATGGCTACTGCTCTACGAAGAAAGAGCTCACACATCTTGGCTCTAGGACCCACTAAATATATGTACAAATCCTGCTGCAAGTCAGCTAAACTTTGAAAGGGGCAGGCTGATACTCAACCTCATGCTTCTGTGAGAGGCAGCTCTCATCTACTGCTGAGTGCTAATTAAAGCTGCCATAGAAGCAATATACTATATGCAAAAAGCTACTCCCATTTCTTGTTGAGATTCAATTCAGATCCTGTAGTGACATTTTGCTATTTTAGAAAAATCCTTCATTTTATTTGCTTTCCTAGCTCAAAATCAGGCTTTTGCAATGGAAAAAGTTCCATTTGAGGGGGGGGGGAGAAAAAAGAGTCAGTTATTCTTCAGAGAATAGATCTATTATTATTTACTGCATAAAGGTTTCTGAATTCAATCATCAGCATAGTTATAAATTTTATAATGGGGAAAGACAGATAAAATATCAGAGGAAGATAATCCTTCTTTTCATATTTAATCATTTGTTTCATTTCTTCAACTCTTTACTGTGTTACTTGTGATGGTACCTCATTCAGCTGATTCATTCCATCATTCATATATAATCTTTCTTATATTTTATTTTGCAATAAAATACAAATAGGTGTTTAGATAAAAGAAGTGCAGTTCAGAAAATCTTTTGAGATTAAGCCAGGACCATATGCAGCAATCAACATGTGAAAGAAAACATTTCATTTGAAATACGCAACATCAAGGCTTTGCTGGGAGAGATGTAACGTATTGCTAACAGAAATGAAAATGCATTTGAAATTCAAGCTGAAACTAACGTTTTCCATATTAGTATATGCTTGAAAATGGTCTCAGATTTGTGGAAATTGGTAGTGGAAGTTGATGTCTTTTGTAATAACTCCATCATCTGAATCTGCAGATTATGCAAATAAAACTGCAATTTCTATTTTCCTTTGCTAACATTATCAGCATTTGAAGATCAGGGAAAAAATATATGTATGCATTCATATTCCAAGGCTAAAAGAATTGGCATCTACTAAATAGTTCGCTTCAACTTAAAACCTGTGAGTTGGGGCAGTTAATCACAAAAGGAAATCCTAGCAATATGTATTTGGCTGCCATCAAGTTTGGTTACCTGTGGCCTGTAAAAGATGTGCTTCAGCACCATCTGAGTAGGTTTTGTATCCTCTACCATATGTGATTATCCAGCATAGCATTTACATAAATTCAGATATTATGAACTGGGGGAAAAAGTCTGTGCATGTGTATATATATATATATGATTTAAAATTACAGGAATCCCAAATGAGACTCCTGCTCATGTGCTGCATGATGTGACTGGTCTTCTCAGAAGGGGTCAGCCTCTCTGTATTACTCAAACTACTAGTGATAGGGAGGGACTATTCCCTGGGATACATGCTTGTAGCAAAATAGATGTAGCCAAATAATAATCCTATTATCATATGTAATAATTCTTTTGGACATAAGCCTGGTCTTCGTGCCTGGAAATGATTCTTTTTCAACAGATAGGTTATCTTGAAATAATAGAATTATCTTATTTCATATTCTATACTCAAAACCCTAAAATATGAGAGCTCTATTTTCATAGCACTTCCCTGCCTATCTTTTTGAAAGCAGTATTGTAAAAGTTATCTTCTTAGTTTTTGGTTTATGAGATTTTAATTTGCAAAATGAAACTGAAGTATTTTATCTCTAAGCAGTTTGTGAAACAGTTTTGTTTTTTTTTTTCCTAAAAAGTTGTATTTATTCCTTTCATTAAATCCCTGTTATCAAGATCTAAAAAATATTGTATCTATACAGGAAGCTATTTGTCCCTTTTTTTAATGACTCTGCAAATAATTTTATGTTATCTTTGTGTTCTGCATACCAGTAACAAGTTGGGGGGTTTTTTTGTTTGTTTTTGTTTGGTTTGGTTTTTTATTTGACTGAAAGCCTAAAACAAAAGGCAATTAAAAATATTAACGTAGACAACAAAAGGTATTAAGACTTGTTTTTTCTGTAATGAGATAATCATGAGTCATTTTGATAATGCTATGGCAATCTTGTTCACATTGCCTCATGATAAACTGCTGTAACTCTTAGCAGGAAGTTTATCATATGAATAGATTTATTTAAACTTACTACAATACAGTACAACACCATTGCCCTAATATACTTAGTGGTCCCTCCTTCAACACTCACACACATTTACAACCATTTTTTCTTGATTTTAAAATCTTAGCTGTTTTCAAATATGTTAAGGCATAAATTTGGTATATTGCGTAGCTTTTATACAATGTCTTTGTTGGATTGTTTTCAGCAGTAGCAGAACAGGACAAAAAGAGTAGTTTTCTGTCTTCCTGCTTACTTTGTTTTGTTTTTTTTTCCCCACAAAAGAAAGCACCTGGTCACTTGAAAAATAAAAAAAAAATAATATTCTTTTTAATAAAAGAAGAATTTATTGAATAACTTTGCCAGAAAAAAAACCCAAAACAATTAAATATCCTGAAGTAACTTTTATTCACATTCCCCAATTCTTCTACTTCACTTTTAGTGGGACTCTCTAATTAAGCAAAATCTTCTAGGTTCCAAGGGCGTCTACGAATGCTTATTTTATACCAGAAGATCTTAGCAGTCCTGTCAAAATATTCCAGGCCAGAAAGTTAATTATCTAAATTACAACTTCCTTGATGCTTTATAAGATTTTTCTTAAATATCTTTTTTTCTTTTTTTGCGGGGGGGAGGGCGGGAAGGAGTAGTACTCTTTCTGCTGGGAAGCAAGGGAAAAAGGGAGACAGACAGAAAAGACGGAGGGTGGAAGGAAATAAGAAACTTCTGGCAAAATTATCAAATAAATCTTTATGAGTTACCAAAGCCTGCCTGCTTTAACAAAAAAAAAAAAAAAACCCGAAACATCCAAATGAGTTGTAAGATATTGGGGTTATCTGTAGGAAAAAGAAATAATAGTTTCTTGGAACAAGTCACTGCAAGTATGAAGATATTACACATAAAGAAACCAACCAACATGAAATTTAAGTTTTAAAAATGACTTCTTTATTTGTGCCCTGCAGCAGGACTTGTTAGTTTACCAGGTCTCCAGGTCACACTATTTACATTATTTGATAACGGAATATCTCTCTTTCTGGCTAGAAGAATATGGTTTGCTGAAGGCACTTTTAATCCTAAGGAGTAGGGGAGTGGGCAGATAGTTAATGTTTCAGATTCACATCCTGATTAAGTCTTTCTACGTGCCCATGATGTTTACACCAGTATGATTCTACAAACTCCAGTGCAAGCAACGGAAAGAACTTGTGCACTTCATCAGAGTTCCACTCAAATTAACACTATAGTTAGTAATTTTCTTTCCATGAGGCACACCAAACTTCCCTGTGTAGAGAAAACAAGGCGTAGCAGCTGGCAGGCTAATAGCAACTAAAGTAGCCTGAAAAACTGACTGTGTGAGGTAGCAACATAGTATTCTCCTTGGATGTAGAATAAATCTTTCAAAGGTAAGTCTGAAATAAAAATAAAACAGTAACTAAGACTACTAAAATTATTTAATTTATACATTTATTACCTTTTCTTATAGAAGTAGTCAGGACATGCACACTGAAAAATATCTGAGAACAAGTGCAATATTAGCACTTATTCTGATGAATAATTTTCTTGAATCAATAGTCATCTATTTGGTGTCTGGGGTTATGGTTTGGAATACAGAAACTCTGGATTCAAGACCCTGCTCTCCCTACTCATACTGAGTTTTTGTGGAAGCGTTTGTGAGAGTGCCTCAAATGTAAAAATAGTTACAAGGAAATAGAATAGACTCTTTCTAGTTGCTTCTACATCTCAGAAGCATGATCAACCTGCATGGAACAGGAAAGTAGGAAGATTATTGGACTATCACATTTCCATATTTCTGAAGGTGGTGGAAAATATTAGATAGGTCTCCTTTCTCGTGGTCACTCTGTCTATGACAGCAGGACTTCCAGCTTTTCCCACTATTGTCCAAGGTGTAATCTCTTATTTCAATAAGGTTATTTCTACATGTTATGGAGTGAGCAATTGAATTTTGGTCAGAATTCTGTTTTTTTTTTTATATATTTTCTTCAATTAGTCTAAAAGTCAATTATTAGAGTTTACATAGTGTTGAGCATCCTTGGCTTCTTTGACTCTAAATGTAGGACTGTGAGTCACAATACCTCTGTTTATCGTTTGTGCCCCAGAGGGATTTAAATTAGCTCTGAAAGTTCAGCTGATTGTCAGTGATCATTACTAAGAACTATTTTTCTTTCTCTTAAATCAAACAATCATTAATCATTATTTGGATTACAGAATGAAAGTTCTCAGAGCCAAAACCAACCCAATAGTGTTTTAAAATTCATTGAGGTTTTGGAAGCTTCCATTATTTCCGTGTCTGTCTCCCTTTTCCCCTGTTTTTCTTTTAAACACAGTCTACATGCTTCTTTTGAAGCTCACTCCAGGGAAGTTCAATGTTAAAAGTTAATGACCATTGGCTGAGGCTCCCCACTGTCTCAGCAAAGACAGCTCTCTAAAATGCATTGCCTATTCAATTCTAAAGTTTCTGGTAAGACAGCTAGGCTCCATTTTCCTTTCTTTTTGCCCAAAGCAAGACTTCAATCCATTCTTTCTTCACTATATATCATTCATAAATCTCAGGAAAAAAACTATCATAGCAGTAAATACAGAAATATTTTTAATGTTTTCCTATTTTCTACATTTACTTCAGGTATTCACAAGACAGAAACAAATAAGATGTGCATGTATATGGAAATATCTTCCATGCTGCTTTTTTTCTTTGACTTTTTGATACTTAAGCATAAAAGTACATATTTAAAAGGAAAAAGAAAATGTTTAATTAGAATACAACGTAAGTCTCATACAAACACACGAACACTTTATACTGGCTTCCATGCAAGTTGGAAAAGAAGAGAAGACCTTTATTAAAATGGAGCAGATACACAACTCCCTTCTGCATGGTCCCTCTGGCCACACCTGTGCTGCTAAGTGAAGTATGAAGAGACATACTCCCTGACACAAAGGCCAATGGCCCAGAGCAGTGGGCATATATGTTTATAAACTCTCTTAGCCTCCAAAGACAGCCCAGTTCTTGGGGTGTCCTAACTTCTAAGCTGTGTCTGAGAAACATTTGGGGGAGTGCTAATTTACACAGTCCCAAAGTCCTTAATGACAAGGGCTATTCTGATGATTCCCTAGTACAGAAAAATGAATTGCAATGCCCAGGAATTAAACATGGTTCTGTTTAATTCGTTAATCCAGACATAGCTCAAAGACATAGCAGTGCCACTTCGGTTAACCAAAAAAGTGCAACAACTCAAGTTATGACCGAGTAGCTGAATCCAGCATAGGCATCGTGTACTAAGGTAAGAACACGTTAGTAATGCTGAAGCCTGGATCAGCAACCTTGGCAACATACAGCTCCATGAATTCATCATATAGGCCTCCTTGAGACTATTTTACAAAGGAAAGCCTCAGCAGCTATACTGGTACTTGGCACTAGATAAAACAGTGTAAAGCTACGACCCCCTAAAGTAAAACTTCAGTGACTGAAACTACCTATTCCTAGCCATTTTTCTCTTTGTACCAGTAAATCATCTCATGCAGTTCATTAACCAATGTTGGGTTTCAACTGAGCTCTCAATGAGGCCAAACTATTCCATAAATTAGGAAAATAGCAGTGTTTTTTTCTCCTATTTAATTTCTTATTTTTTGCACTGATATAACATAAGCTTTCCAAAGACAAGACAGTAACATGTGTCCAGGTTTACACAAAGTATTTAGAAGTGAAGTTGCATAGGGATTTTTATAGATAGATAGATAGATAGATAGATAGATAGATAGATAGACAGATAGATAGATAGACAGATAGATAGATAGAAGAAATTTTATTGTTGAAATTATCTCTGTATTAAAAAATAATAAAATATTAAATTTTATTGAATTTAATAAATTCAATAATATTGATACAGAGAAGAACTCTGATACAGTAGAAGCATGGAAGAAATTCTTTTTTTGCAGTGTTCCTCATTTCAAATATAAAGAATAGAGCTGGAATCAGCAGTAGCTCTAGAACCCTGGTGACCTCTATGTCAGGGCCCAAAGGGCACCAATAGGCCTGTCTGTCCCTGCCCCATGGGGTCTCCTCCCATCCTGCTGACAGCCCAGGACCCCATTTCAGCCCCACCTGGTGCTTTCAACCCCCTGCCCCAGTGACTCCACAGCAGGACTGGTCTCCAGCTCCCCACAACCCTGCCCTGGCCTGCCCAGCCATGGGCCATGACGAGCCAGGCCCACCTGCAGGCGGATGTCCCAGCGTGATGTCAGCATGCCCCTTTCCCCAGCGAGATGCTCAATATTTGGGGCTGGAACTGCCCCAGTGCACCCCAGCTGCCTACTCTGGGGTGGTGGGACAGGCCCTGGCTGCCAGGCTCTATCCTGCCATCAAAGGAGAACCCCCACAGCTCCTGGTGCCTGGTCCCCAGTGAGCCACCAGCCCACCTGGGACCCTGACACGTAACTATTTTATATGTATATCCCTTGAATAAAGGAGCCAGACGTTATTAGTCTGCCAAAAGGGTGATTATTGCTATATAAGGAACAAAACCAAACGTGTGTATTGCATGAGTCTTAAGGATATGCTGGCATTAGTAATTACATTTATTCAGGAATGTCCCCAGGCACTGAGACCGACTCTCTCCAAATGGACTGAATTTATGCTCACAGAGCACGGACTCCACCAGAGGCTGGCTGCATGCAGCCTGCCTAATAAGAATGGTCCTTTGAATGGTCCAACTCTGAGCTGCTCCTGGGAAGTTACTCTCACAAATGTAAAGCAGCTGAATATTCCTCATGCTACAACACAAAGGAAGGAAGAGAACGAGGTGTATATATATCACTGTAAATCTCTACCTTTCTCATTACACATGAAGGACTATAAGTAGGAATAATTTAAAAAATAGGTCTGCCTTCCATCCCAACACAAGCATATGGAGTATATACTTCAGAATTGGATTAATGAGTGACCTACTTGAGCCTTCTAGATTATGTTATGCTGAACATTCACATTTATATGCAAAGTAAGAAATGAAAAACTTCCTACAGAAGTGAAAAGGTGTATGAATTTCTTCATGTATTGTTAAATAGAACATTGTTGAATGAAGATACCCATAACTTGCTGGACAAGAAAAAAACAAAATGATTTCTAAAACTACCTGCTGCTACTACTGTTTATTGCATAGTAACAGCACCTAAAACCTAGGTGATGTTATCAGTCAATCTAAAACCACCTCTTATTTCTGCAAGAATGTGTACATGATTCACAATAACATTATGGTTAAACTCTTCCATTAACTGAACTATTAACTTCATGCATATATTACAGTACATTTTAATATCTGTAAGCTGATACAGGAATCTCCACTTTGTGAATTTACTCTTTGGTGCAAAATTATTAACTAATAGAATTGTTTATGAATAAATTAACAGCATTGGAGGCATAGTCTTTTGCATCTACATTAGCTAACAAGCAAAAAACCAAAAAAATCCAAAAGGAAACAAATTTAAGAAAGGCTTAAACCAATCCATTTGCTGCAGACATTTAATTGACAACAATGTATATCCACTTATTAACAGATTTCTACACAAAAATGTTATCTCTGTCAAATTGAACTTAAAGATCCTACAATATATTTAAAAACATATCATTTGGTTATTCTGAAAATGCAAAGAACAAAACTTAAAATGCTAAATAGTCCAGGTTCATCATCTCACTCAGTTTTAAACCACAAATATTACATTTATGTAGATCTTCAAAAAGAAAATCTGATTCATCCTACTGAGCCGATATGCTCAGTTAAACTTCTTATGTTAATGGACTCATCTTCATAGCTGATACAAAGAAATGAGCTTTTTCTAGAAGTCAGTGTAGATTCCTGCCTCTTCCAATGTGCAGAACAGTAATTTGCAAATAGTGAGGTCAACGTACGGGTTAGATCCAAACTTCAAGAGGAACACTGTAAAGTTCTGATATTCTTTTGTTTTGTCAGAATAATCCTACTTTTGGGAAAAGACAACAGCATCACCAAAAGAGACCATCTCCTCCTCACCTGCTGTCTATAGCGTTGTCTTCTCCAGTGTGACTCAGTGGCAGTTTATTCTTCCTATATTCCCACCTCTCCTGCTTCTCACAGCTCAGCCCTGGTAAACAATGTAAACAACTCTGTTCTTTTACCTGTAATTGTTACTGAGAAGAAGACAAACTAACAGCAGCAGACTCAGTTCTCAGGAACACCATAACTTGCCCATCTGCCCAGTTACCAGTTTTGGGCCAGTTATGCTTTCCCTGAAGAGTACAAGTTTAGCCCGTGAGTTTTATTCAGCTCTGTATCTCATTCTGCTCACTTCCCATGGACCCCCAAGTTTTTCTTACGTGTAGCATCTCCAAAATCCTTCAGCAGTGAAATAGACAGTGGATATACTGATCTGCCTTCTCTTTAGCATTGGGAAAGACTACTAGTTGCACTGTAAATAACTCTGGTTATGCATAAATCCCATTTGTCTTTCCAAAGATTTTGTGTTACCTAAGAACTTAGAAATTTCCAGAAGATACTATTCCTTGGAACCTTGCCAAATCTTAAGTTTGGACCCTAAATTTTGAGTTATGTTTTTAAGCTAATGATTTTGTAAGTGTGCAGGATATTGCATCTAAAATATTAAGGAAAAGTTACCACATCTTTTTATAAAATTAATTTTATATATATATATTTTAATATTTTATCCAGGAACATATGATAGCAAAAAGAAATAGATTGAGGATGATAAAATGGAAAAGAAAGTATGTTTACAAAATTTGAGGGTTGAGGTGATGAGTGGTGAAATAGGAACCTACTGCTTTACCAGTAGCAGGTCTCTCAAGCCAAATAATACAACAGAGTAAATGGAATGGTGTAACCCTTTCACATTCAATAACAAACATGGGACTCATACAGTTTAATGTTGTTGCAAATCCCCTGAAATGTGTAGTGTTATTTCCAGTATAGAAGCAATACCAGACCTTACTATTCATAATCATTCTCCTTACCTTCATAATGGTGAAAAATAACTGTTCTGATATTTAACATCTCCTCTATCAGCTGAAAATTTCTTGAGAAACAAGCACTCAATTTGAAAATGAGAGCAGACAATAAGTCAAACTATTACTGTACATCTTGGTGGAGAGCTGGGGGACTGAACAAACACAGAAAATGCATCACCATAGTAATCCCACAAGGTCAAAGTTGAAGCATATTTGGAATATTTACAGAAAATGCATCTGAGTAAACATTTCCAAAGTTAAATATTATAAAAAGCACTGTTCTCCAGGCCAACAGGTTTCCCAACAAAATTTGTGCCTTATAACCCAAGATTAGTTATTCTGACCTTTTTACAGAGACCTTCTATGCTCATAGTCCTTTTTTCAAGTCAGGAAGTATGCCTGAAGAAATTACACCAAAGAAATGAGTTGCATACAAATTCTTTGGGTAAAATTACAAATTACCCTGTTAAGTCTCATAGTTACTGCAAATAACCATCAATTTTCTGAATATTTCACTGTTTTCCTTAATAAGTATAAAGTTCATTGAGAGTCAAAACAATTTCATGCTTATGGTAACAAATGATTTTTCAAAATTACTGGTGACAGAATACTAAGAATTGTAATATATAATGCACAATAAACCAGAAGGCAAATAGTATTGAAACAGATAAAAGAGGCAAACAGACAGTAGCCTTCTTGTTAACTAAAGCTATCTATTTACTTTTACTCTTGGGCGTTTGTATGATAATCACTGCTACATTATATAATACTACAGTTAGATTATATTGATTAGGAAATAGGTCTTTCATGTATTTCCAGTATCCTTAGAAATTCCCCTCTGAGACGGAAGCTTCTGGCCTGTGATCTCAATTTAAAGGGGATATTTCTGAGTTCTGAAAAGCTAAAATGTAAAGGTTGTTTCACAAAAAATGAAAACAAATTGGTATATTTTTATATATATTTTTATAACACTAGGCACTCCCAGAAACTAGTAGGATTTTTAATAAGTTGTTTTACTTTACCTATTTTGTTACCTTCACCAACAATCTATATTATTGAAAAAAATATGAACAAAATATACAGCAATAATAGGGAACACAGCAGTAAAACTACAGAAATGTTCTAGATTGTCCTGAACCAAGACCCTGAGAAATATTGCGATTCTCATAAAATAAACTAATACATTACAAAAAAAAAAATCAGACAGAAGGTAAAGGTAGATTTAGGTAATGTCAGACTTAGAATGCAAAGTTCTGTCCTTCTCACCTTGTCCCAAAGCAGATAGAAGTGGAAATGCTTTACATCCAAGCAGTGAGTCTGGTCAGCATTTAATTCTGTCATGTTTTACCTAAATAGGAATGAAATGGAAAATGAGAGCTCCTAATTTTTCTTTCATAAGACAGGAAGAAGTGGATGCACAGAATGAACAGAAAATGGATACATGTTTTAACTTCTGAGAATAAACTATTCATAGGATGCCATAATAAGTAACAGTGTTTATTGCAACAGAATACTAATGATGTCAAGAGATTAACCAAATACTTTATGATCAGGTAGGACACTAACTTCCTAGGATTAGGAAAAAAACAAATAAACAAATGAAAGATCCTGTAGTCAGACCTTTCAGTGTGCCTTTGGAAATCTCATCTATCTCTAAACACTTAATAGTAGCAACCATCATGGGACTGGACCAGCCTGAAAAAGTATGGCAACTTTACTATTCTTAGGCCAGAAAACATTTTTCCAATGTGTGGCAATTCCTGCAATACTCATATATATATTTCTCCAGATACATTTCTCCAATATTTTTACCTAAGTAGGAAAATGAATGTTAACTGTCTTGTATTTAGATGACTGAGAACTTTTTTTTCTTTAGAAGTATTGCTATTTAAAAACAGCAATAAAACCAGCAGAAACATGCCTGAAAATACAGAGCTCAAAGATGTAGTTTCCTTAGCAACAAAAATTCTGAGATATTTTCCAAATTCCAATACCTCAGAAATACTAGAAAAAATGTCTACTGTGTTCACATTTGCCCCTCTCTTGCATTCTGAAGACTTGCTTTGTAATTATGTGTATTCATACAGAAAAGTGAAATACTCTGAAATGAAGGATTTCAGATCCTAGCAATTTTCCTTACTTGTCATTTGGAGGTGGCTTATGAAAGCACGCAGATTCACCATTTTTCACAAAGGCTTGCAAAAAGGTGAGGAAGAAACTAGAGAAGAGGTCGTTACCCGAAAGAAAAATAAAAGGAAAAAAAAAAAGTAAGACTGGTTATCAGAAGAAGACACAGACAGTAGATGACAGAAAGGGCTCTTTGATGGCAAATTTTGTTGGAAAGGAGAGAATCAAGCTCAGACAAAATCAGGAAATAACAATACTGAATGATTAGCAAGTAAAGTAGGATTTTGGAAAGATAAAATGTAAAGGTATTTAATATAAAGGTTGAGAAGGAAACCCAAGGAAAAGGATGACTATAATGTACCTCTCACGATATTAATTTTCTAGTTTGGTTTCCTACATGTCAGTTTATGTAATCTGACAGATGTCTGTCTTCTGTACGTGGAACAGCCAAAATGTTTCAGATTATTTAAATTCAATTATATGCTGAAGTAAGTCACAGAATGACAAAATATGTGATTTCATAACCTGACATTTTGTGTTGAGTGTTGTTATTAAAAAAAAAAAAAAAGAAAAGTAAAAGGAAAGAGAACAATCAGAAAAAAAGGGTTACAAGTCAGGAATAGTTCTTCTCATCCATGCTCATCTGTGACCTATTCCACGTAAATTTTAAAGTCACTTCCCATCTTTTGCTCCGAAAAGATGAACCTTACTTTTTGATATATGTGTTCATACTGGCAGATCTTTTCCCACTAGACTTTTATATCTAACTTTAGACTCTAGACTATATCTAGAGTTTATATTTGTCCTCAGAACTTCACTTTTTCTTGGTAAGTGAAATATTGTCTTTCCTTGTAGTGGCATCCACTTTTTAACCCAGTGCAGTGAAGTTGTGAATTGCAGTCAAGTGAGCTGAAGTTTAGGAAGAGCTAAATCAGTGTGTTGAAGTCTTCATCAAAGACCAAGAGGCACAGTGCTGTAGCCAACTGAATACTGTATTTCTTTTAGTATTTTCCTTGTTCTTGCTGTTGGTAATTAACAGCAGGAACGAATCTAGAAAAGGCTCTAGGTTATGGGCATACAAACCCCAAGCCAATGCAGTCTACGTTCCCCACACCAATAAAGGGGAAGTTTCCCACAAACAGAGTCACTGCAGAGTTACAAGTGCCAGTGGTGGAAGTCCAGAGCTCACACCAAATAATGGAGTAGCAGAATAAGAGCAACTGGGGCCACTTCTGATACATATATACTGCACCTTCACTGATCAGAGAGAGCCTCAGGTCCAAACTCGCAAGACATCCATAGTCTGGACACAAAACCATGCTGAACTACAGCTTGAGGAAGACAAAGATGAACCAACACAATTTTCTTTCAGTAACGCCCAGCTCCATCTTTACCTACACTGCAGTGGACAGGAGATACGACGTGAAATTAGGTTTCTTACAGAAGGAAGCCCAGTGCTCCCTGACATAAAGGCAAAGGAGTTTTGTTAGCAGCTGACTGTGTATAACTGGCACCACAAGCATCCCCTAGGTTGACATAATGAGTCAGGGATGAGGTCAAGGAGCACTGTCAGTTGGCTATGGAACCCAAATTCTTCTTCTCAGATTAGGTGTCAAAGTAATTTTTTGTTAGTCCCTAGTTTAGTGTTGGATGATTCAATTTCAAAATATGTTGTGTATTTATGTATATAACTGACTCATGTTAAGTCATCAGACAAAACTTCTCTGATTGATTAGTTTGAGCTACAGAATTCCTACTAATATCAGAGATATGGTTGACAAAGTAGTGGAGTGGTCTTGCTTTTAAATCATAGAATGCCTAATGTTTTTCTGTTGTAGTCAAAAATTAATTGGGAATATTGTAACAGTTGACTACTATGTGAGATTTATTCCCTTTCTGTTTTATTGTTTATCTAAATCTGTCCCCTTCAGGCAGCCAGCTGGATGTTTCTTTCTTTTTCTCTCTTTTTTTTTTTCCCCTGAATTGTTATTTGAAATACCATTAATATTCATCAAAATCTTTAATTAAGGACAATTTGTTTTTCCATATGCGTATTTATCAGTTCAGCAATTATTAAGCCTGTGTGACTCTTATACTTTACTCACCGCGTGGGATCAAATTTGTGACAATGATCACCCTGAGAAATGCAAAATGAGTTGGCATATTTTCTGAGGATTCTAATTCTGCCCCTTCCCCAGACAATCCTCCTTCTATTTCCAGGCTGACTTTTCAGTCTGTGTACAGGGTGTAGATTTCTTGTTTTGAAACATAATTTCTGGTCAGAGAAAAAAAAAAAAAGGAGGCAAAACCAGACCAATTTTTAATTATAACATTGGGCAATCACAACATATATTTAGGCAATATTCAGATCTCTGTTCCTCCTCCGTGGGTCTCCTTCATACCATGTGAATAATTAGAGGTATTAAAATATGAAAATATTTTCTGAAACTATATTCTTCATTTCCAAATAACACTAGGAATCAGTACTTTCATCTTCCCTCATTTTGTCTCTTCTGTTTATTTGACTTGTGCATATGAAGAGCTCACAATGATGTCTTGTTTTCAGTTGGTACTTTAATCTGATATTCTGATACAAATAATTACCTCTTCTACGATTTGCTGTTTCCCTTTGATATGTCCCAGCCTTGATCATTTCAAAGGAAAAGAAATTTTAAGCTAAATGGTATTTCACAAAACTGTGTAGTTGTATGAAACAAAGAAACAAAATATGCTGTTAAATTAATCAGATGCCTTTTCCAAGTAAGAGGTAGCATATTTTTATCTTGCCATTTCCAGTAGGAAGAATTCTTCTGTGTCACTTTGTAAGACCTTGACAAGCTTTTAAATCCAAACAAACTAACTGAGAAAAGGCGCGGAGCTTAGAGAGGATATTTATGATAAGTTTTGCTGCAGGTTTCATGTGAGTTTTGCTTTAGTACAGGTAGCTATTACTTGTTACTGTTTTTTTTAAACACTCCTGTGTCTAGACAGCAGTTTCTTTTACCTCAGACCAGGTAAATAGGAAGGTAAATAAAAACTCATTAGCCTTAACAATTCACAGGGTCTGCTTTAAGTTTTCATGGATACTATTGGAATAGATGAAGCCTGTGCTCATGAGTGACTCCTTTTTGATCTAATTGCTCCACCTTTCCTCTCTGCTTTTTGATTTGAATAGAACTTCTGAAGTAAACTACTGTTCACTGTGAAGAAAAAAATTACTTTTATAAAGAACTTTTTAATCTTTTCATCATTTCTTTATTCTCTTTTTCACATTTAACCAATAAGATACATGCATAAGATCCCTGAAAACATGCCTAACCTTATCCTAGCAGTATAGAATAAATACATCGTGTGCTCTGTATAACCGAAATTTCTGTTATGGACAGCATCTCTGAGATTAACAATGAAGAATTTATCTTCTAAGAGCAGAGGCGCCTACTTGCCTGAATAGCCTAAACTGGAAATCACAGAATGATTGAGTTTGGAAGGGACGTCTGAAGGTCTAATCACCCTACTCAAGCAGGGCCACCTGGAACTAGTTGCCTAGGACCATGTCCAGATGGCTTTTGAATATCTCCAAGGGACAGACTCCACAAACTCTGGGCAACCTGTGCCAGTGCTCTGTCACCCTCACAGTAAAAAAGTGTTTCCTGATGTTCAGACAGAACCTCCTGTGTTTCAGTTTGTTCCCATTACCTCTTGTCCTGTCACTGGCACCACTGAAAAGAACCTGGCCCTGTCTTCTTTTCACTCTCTTTTCAGGAATTTATACACATCAGTAACTTCCCCCCTGAGCCTTCTTTTCTCCAGGCTGAACAATTGCAGCCCTTTCAGCCTTTCCTTGTATGAGAGATGCTCCAGAGATGCACCCCTGTTGGACTTCTTTTTGCCAAAGCATTGGTAGATAAGGGGAGAGCAACAGACATCTTCTACCTGGACTTATGCAAAGCATTTGACATGACATCCTGGTCTCTAAACTGGAAAAGCATGGATTTGATGGATGGACCACTCAGTGGATAAGGAACTGGCTAGATGGCTGCACGCAAAGGGTTGCAGTCAATGGCTCCATGTCCACATGGAAACTGATGACGAGTGGCGTTCCTCAGGGGTCAGTACTGGGACCAGTGCTGTTTAACATCTTTGTTGGTGACATGGACAGTGAGATCGAGTGCACCCTCAGCAAGTTTGCCAACGACACCAAGCTGTGTGGCATGGTTGACACATTGGAGGGAAGGGATGCCATCCAGAGGGAGCTTGACAGGCTTGAGAGGTGGGCCTGTGCGAACCTCATAAAGTTCAACCAGCCCAAGTGCAACGTCCTGCACCTGAGTCATGGCAATCCCAGGCACATATAGAGGCTGGGCAGAGAATGGCTTGAGAGCAGTTCTGAGGAGAAGGACTTGGAGGTGTTGGTGGACAAGAAGCTCAACATGAGCAGGCAATGCGCACTTGCAGCCCCAAAAGCCAACCGCATCCTGGGCTGCATGAAAAGAAGTGTGGCCAGCAGGTCAAGGGAGGTGATTCTGCCCCTTTACTCCACACTGGTGAGACCCCACCTGGAGTACTGCATCCAGCTCTGGAGTCCTTACCACAAGAAGGACATAGACCTGTTGGAACAAGTCCAGAGGAGTGCCATGAAGATGATGAGAGGGCTGGAGCACCTATGCTATGAGGACAGGCTGAGAGAGTTGGGGTTGTTCAGCCTGGAGAAGAGAAGGCTCCAGGGGGACCTTATAGCAGCCTTCCAGTACCTACAGGGGGCCTACAGGAAGGATGGGGAGGGACTCTTTATCAGGGAGTGTTACGATAGGACACGGGGTAACAGCCTCAAGTTGAGAGAGGGTAGATTTAGATTGGGTATCGGGAAAAAATTCTTTACCGTAAGGGTAGTGAGGCACTGAAACAGGTTTCCCAGGGAAGCTGTCAATGCCCCTTCCTTGAAGGTGTTCAAGGCCAGGCTGGATAAGGCTTTGAGCAGAAAAAGAGATCCCTGGTCTAGTGGGATGTGTCTGTGCCTATGGCAGGGGGGTTGGAACTAGATGATCTTTAAGGTCCCTTCCAGCCCAAACCATTCTGTGATTCTGTGTGATTCTGTGACTCTCCGGTTTGTCCACGTCTCTCTTATACTGATGAGCCATTATGGACCATGAGATTTCTTTATTGAAGTGTGTGAAGGGTAGTTGTAAGGCTGATTATTTTTTCCAATACCCCATGACATCAATTCTCCATGCTGATATGAGGTATATTTTTTGAAGTGGCATTGTTAGAATATTCATAAAACCAAAAATTATATCATACTGCTTTTATTGAAAGTATATAGAAAGTTTAATAGTTGTGTAAATATTTTTTTTTTTAAATTGTGTAAAATTGATATCAGAGGTTGGTGGGGTTTTTTGTGTTGTGGGTTTTTTTTGTTGTTTTTTTTTCTCTGATATCATCATTTAACAGATGGGAAACAGAAAGAATGTGTGAGTGAATAAGTGACTTTAATGTTTGTAAATAAAATCAATGTTCTCTGTTCCACTCTCTTCTCTCTCTCTTTTATTACCAATTATATTGTACGAAACACAGAAGAATAAGAGAAATGTATAAGTCTTTAAAGGAATATCAAGTATTAACACCACCAGATTTGTCCAGTGTGAATGCCCTTGTTAATATATCAAATACTTCTTGAGTGACAGATTTGATGATTTTGAAGGATTTATTATTGTGTACTTCTGCTTGAATTTTAAAATTCTGAATTGCTATCAGAATTCATTATGTAAAAGAATCACTACTGTAACTGGGAAATATAGAAATGTAAGAAAACATAAAAATAAAGACTAATATGGAACAAGAAGAAGAGAACAAATATGATGATAACGAACAAATTGTGGTAGAATATGGAAATTTATATCACAACATCAATGATTATGACATTCCAAGGGGCTTGCATATTGACAGACTATTATACATGAAGAATCCTAGGGTACCCTTTTTATTGTTAATCAACATACCTTTTTAGTCACAAACTCTTAAGCATGACTTAAAAGTTGCAATGACAAAATATAAGCCACCTTCTCAGATGTCTTTCAAAATCAAATGCAATACTTGGTACTCTCAGTAATTGCATCTGAAATTTTTCAAGACATGCTTGTTCTTTTATATTCTCATTAAACACTGTCTTTACTTAACAAATAGATAAGTAAAAGGGAGGTAAATGCAGCTATTGGATTTTCCCCTTAAATTGAGAAAAAAAAAAGGAAATAAAAGCTGACAGAATTATAAAGAAATACCAATTACAAAAGTAAAATTTCTTTGAATGTCTTAAAATGTCTTTGAACTCAAGCTTCTGACTTTTCAGACAACTCCCCAATTCTCTATATTGTTCCTTGTTTATTTCACTTTCTCTTTGAAAAAGGTAAGGAGAAAGGTAAATCTATAAGTGAAAAAAGGAAAGACAAACTTCAAAAGGTTTCCACCCCACAACATCTGAGAAAAGAAAAACATAAAGAAGAATCTCAAGGGGGATTAGTGGTCATTTTGGGTTTTTTTTTTCAGATTATGAAAGACATAGTTTTGTGTTCAAAATATGAACATGCATAAAGTAAAAAAAAAAAAGAAAAAAGACGGATATTAAAGTAGCGACACAACTCTCTAAAGTAGAGACAATACATAACCCCAATTAATTTATCTACGCATATGAAAATATGAGAAAGAAAGCTTCATTTATGACATTTGGAAAGGTTTAATTAGAAGCAATGATTACATTATTTTGCCTTTCTCTGTAGAATATGTAGTATTTCTGTTTAGGAATTCTGTTTATTAAAGTACAACACCTGTGAAACTTTACTTACAATGTCTAATTTTTTACATTATTGTGAAAAGATCACACACTTTATTCAAAACATCTTCTGATTGGTTTTATAGTTTGAAAAATTAACAACAAGCAAAGATTCTTCCATAGGCTGGTCTCTTCCGCAGTGCACTGAGCAGTGATCATCAAATCTAAATCTCTCCATTAATGTCAAAAAACATTTTGTTCCAAAAATAATAACGGGTATTGTTCCAAAAATAATAACTATGCCCCTGAGAAATTTCTGACACTCAAATAGGTTAGGTCAACATATGCATCCAGCTACACCAAGTAAACATTTAATGATCATTCTAGAGTAAATACTGGGGGGGGAGGGAGGAAAGGCAAGGGTGGAATGGAGGTGGCAGGTGGGGTGGTTGTGGGATTTGTTTAAATCCTAGCACTTGTAAACAACAAATGAAAACACTTTTCACTTCTAAATAGCAGGTGAGGTACTATCTTTTCAGAGTTCCGCTGTAAAACACACTCCTGCTAACAGCAATGTTTTATATAAAAAGCTTTATGAAATATATTTTTATGAATTTCTGATGTATTACAAATCTTCAAATAAACCTTGGCAATGGACAGACACACTTTTGAACTATATGGTGCAGGAAATGGGGGAGAGGCTTGTGATAAAAGAATACTGGTGCTAAAGAGAAAATGGTCAAGTCGTTCTAAAGCCCTCTGTGATCTTCCCCTCAAAAATGCAAACTAAATGGAGATTCATACTTAACTTTTTTTCCCTTAACATTTCCCTGCTGTTTCAGTGATGTTCAATGTATTTCATCACAGTGTAACTGGAAAAATATGTAGCTCTACACAGGAGGAAAACATCCATACATCATCAAAGTTTTTAGGCAAAAATCTCATAGCCTGGGAGAGTAAGGGGTGAACACAATATATTTCAAAGGTACCAGGTTATTCTCCTCAGGATATTGTAATTTAACTGACACACTTAAATTTCTCACATATTTTGTAAAGGAAAAATAAAATATGAGATCTAAAGCATTCACTATTTGTAAAAACTTTGTTAAGAAGCAAACCAACACAAAGAGCACTTCCATACTATTATTCTGCTCTGCTCTGTTAGAGAATCCATTAGGACAGAACCATTTTCACTTTCTGCTTAAAAAAGA
This sequence comes from Chroicocephalus ridibundus, assembly GCF_963924245.1. NCBI lineage: Eukaryota > Metazoa > Chordata > Aves > Charadriiformes > Laridae > Chroicocephalus > Chroicocephalus ridibundus. The sequence goes on along the minus strand of NC_086285.1, from coordinate 150,944,629 downwards.
CATTTATTTTCCACTGACCCCCACATTTGTCAGAACCAAGTGGGAAACAGGCTCACTTAATTTCTAAGAAGGAGATGGAGAAAATAAGACAATGAGGAACAGTCAAGAATTCTCCTAGTTATCTCTTCAGAGAATCCAGGACCTCAAAATATACTTGCCAAGCTCTGAGCAGACAGACCCGAGGAGTTGGTTTAATTATAATTATCAATCAACTTATTTCCTTCAAACCAAGACAGGTAATAATTTTTGAACCATTATATTTGTATATAAGGGAACAATGACAAACAGTTGCCTTTCACCCTTTATTCATACTTCTGATAGAAATCCATTCCTTTCAACCTGTGGAAAGCTGGAGGAGGTAATTAATTTTACAACCGAAGACAGTCCTGCCAACTCTTATGTGATTAGTTACATTAATTATTTAAAGATAATATGAAGACTACGAACAAAAAAAAATAAAAAAAGCAGAATTCCAATCTTTCCTTAGACTACAAAGAAAAAGAAAGATGCTCCAGGCCACTGTAAGCTTATTAATTTCCTAAGAGAAAAGAGGGAAAAGAATTGTAGCTATGTTACCTTGAAACATAACACAGTGTAATTTATTTGTGTGTCTTCATCTTCTGGTGTGTGTTTGCTTGCTTATCTGGAAATTAAGAAGAACTAAGGTATGCATATAATACTCTAGTCTATACCATGAAAATGCCAAGTGCAACATAAGCACAGCTTTTAATAAATAATTGAACAGAGAAATGTGAAGGGCTATATTTAAGCCATCCTACTGTGGCTAAACTACAATTACCATGCGAGAAGTTAGATGTCTCTTGTCCATGAAGTACCATACAGTTACTGATAAGAGATAAACGCACCAGAAAAGAATTTTTCATCTAATACATTAGGATAAAATTATACAAGACTATTTGCACAACATCAAACTATTTATTATTTTGCTTTTTCTTAATGTATTGAAGAATGTCTCCCCAAACCAATGATGAGCTCATATTATGTGAGGTCAGGAAGAACTATTGACTGGCCTGATAGAGAGCAGTGGACATTGTCTACCTGGACTTCAGGAAAAGCTGTTGATGTATGGACTGGATGAGCAGACAGTGAGGTGGACTGAAGACTGGCTGAATGGTTGGTCCCAGAGACTGGTGATCAGTTTCATGAAGTCTAGTTGGAGGCCAATAACTAGCAGTGTACCCTAGGGGTTGTTATTAGGTTCAGTCCTGTTCAAAATTTCCATTAATGATCTGGATGATGAGGTAGTGTTTACCCTGAGCAAATTTGCTGATGACTCAAAACTGGAAAGAGTGGCTGATAATGCCAGAGGGTCACAGAATCATAGAGCAGTTTGGGTTGGAAGGGACCTTTACAGGTTATGTAGTCCAATCCCCCTGCAACGAGCAGGGGCATCTTCAACTAGATCAAGTTGCTCAGATCCCCATCCAACCTCACCTTGAATGTTTCCAGGGACGGGGCATCTACCACCACTGTCGGCAACCTGGTCCAGTGTTTCATTCATTGTAAAAAATGTCTTCCTCCTATCTAGTCTGAGTCTACCCTCTTTTAGTTTAAAAATACTACCTCTTGTCCTAATGCAACAGGCCCTACTAAAAAGTCTGTCCCCATCATTCTTCTAAGCCCCCCTTAAGTACTGAAAAGCCATAATAAGCTTTCCAGAGCCTCCTCTTCTTCAGGTTGAACAACCCTAACTCTCAGCCTTTCTTCATAGGAGAGGTGTTCCATCCCTTTCATCATCCTTTCCTGTGAATAGAAAGGTATTTAAACATATATTCCTTCATAACAATTCTTGGAGTTTCACAATATACAAAATGTTATTGCCTTTCTAAAAACATTTTAAATGGAGTATTGTCAGATCAGGTCTCACCAAGGAATGAAACCACGGTGAGCTGAATTTGCTATTAGCTTAAATTTTTAAATTAGAGTCTTATTATTAGGATTGTGAAATATTGAAAAGCGTTGATCAATCCAAATATGGACCATATACCTCTAAAGATGTCCATCTAGAAATAGTTATGCTCTGAGTTTAACTAAATGAACTGTGGTGTTTTGTCCCCAGGAACCTTTTTGAGATTCTGTGATTCCCCACTTTTTTCATCATACTTCTTCTTTCAATGTAAATGTCTAAATTTAGAATAAAGGGTTTCCTAGCTTGGGTGAAAAAAGCATGTAAGGGTGAAAAAAGCATGTAAGTGTGAAAAAAGCATATTTAAGAAAAAAAATTATCCTGTTACTCTGAAGAAAAATTCTCCACCATAAGCTGGTGGGAAGAGATGGGATGCAACATGAAGATTAGTACCAAGTGATTTTATCTGAACAAAACCAAAACAAATTAATTAATTAATTTCATTCGATTCATGATCTGCAACCCACAAATTCAGATGCTTACTTGCCTGTCTGTGCTCCAAACATCCTGCCAGACAACAGCACTCTCCTCCATGTAGTAAAATTGTCATTGATAGAACTCCAGAATTTTCAGAATTAGAGATTCTGAACATCATTATACACGGTACACTGTTTACATTAAACTTGACCACTCCCACTATTTAATTTACTTTGGGTTTGTTGCTACCAGTGATTTCCTTGTCATTTATTGTGCAGTACCCCTATTTAGGCTGCACTTTGAGACAGATGATTTATTTGTTTATTGAATTTCTGAAGTTAATTGTCAATTTTTTCTAATGTAATCTCAGTACTCTTGAAAATACGTTTTCACCTACTTACATAGCAGCTTCATATTGTAGAAACCAAAAATCCCACAAAACAACCAAAACCCCTTGGATCTACCACATAGTAAAATCATAAAATTACTATGACAATTTTTCCTCCTTCTTTCTGATTTTTTCAGAAATAAAAAATGTCAGGTCTTTTCACCAGGTCCTCTTTTGCTCCAATGTCTACCTTTTAAATTTACAGATATGCCCTTTCATGTTCAGACTTGATCCAAAGTGCATTCAAATCTCCTGAAAGTTTTCCCGTTTTCATTTTTTCGCTACAGCAGCATGGATCGTAAGTCATTCCAGCAGTGTCAAGACAAGACACCCACTGAACAGTGCTTAAATTGTACAATGCCTACCTTTTCTAAATTGAACAGGATGTTGCCTTCAACAATGATCTGTCATTGAAAAAGTGCTCTTTACTGTGTAAAAGATCTCTATGAACACAAAAGTCCTGAAAATTACTCCAGAAATTTTGTTAATTACAATCATAAAAATCAAAGGTCCATTTGAGAAAACAAAATTACTGTAAGAAAGAAAAGGCTGAGAGAGGGAGATCACAATACAGAAGGTTATTCTTAACTCTTCATTTCAATTATACAGATTATGCAAGAAGTGTCACCTTTCCTGGGCTAATTCTGTATTTCTACAGTATTGCATCTGTGCAGCCCAAAGGGAATATAGCTCATCTGGAGTATTAAAACTCACAGATAGATGCTCAGAAATCTGATAAAATTGCAGGACATCAGGGAATGCCCAGAAGAGGAGACAGCTATCTAGCCAAGAAATCTACAACATTTAAAATATAACATCAACAAAATTTAATTTAACGACCTCTTGAGGATTTGCTTGTTTTAACAGTTGATTGAAATTCCATCCTCTACTGCCCAATGTAAAAAATAATGATCCCAGTTACAACCTGCTTTTAGCAAGTGCGCAGAAGTATTTTCTGTTGCTGCACAATTTTTTGTACAGTAACAAAGTAACACCATGACCTGTCCATGGCCCTCAGAAGCTACAATCAGTCCATAAAGCATTCTCCAATTAGCCATTTATGACTTTATCATAGCTTTTCCCCTAAAGTGTTTCTTGAAATTGAACAGCTCTAGTTGGCTTAGTCTCTCACTTCCTGGAAGCCGTTTCACCTTTCTCACCATCTTTATAGCCATTAACTCTTATTGAAAGACTGTCATCACGATTGCTTAAGTATTTAAAATGTTTTGTGTCAGATTCTATTCAAGCTTTAGGAATCATGAAGCCCTTGGTAAATCCATTATGTCAGGTGTCAAGAGATTTACACTGGTTTACACAGTTCAGTGGCGAACAGAAGAGAAAGTAGCTGGGACAAGGTAAAAGCTTGCATCTAGGGCCAAATTTGAGAAATGATGTATGAGGAAACCCAGGACAATCAGAGAGAAACAATAGGACAAAGAGACAACTGAACTACAAGAAAAGCGTCAAGGGAAGCAGCAGAGACAGCATACAGATATTCAGTAGCAGGTCTAGACCTGAATACTTTCAGTAAAAGGACTAGGAAGGTGACACTACAACAGGTGAAAAAGAGTGTTGTGCAGCAACACCTAGAATTAGACCTGGAGTTTAAAGGCCATCAGGTTCCCTGACTTCTTTAAAGAATCCAATAGCTTCTCCTCTGTGGAAATCAGCCGTGCGTGATAATATCATCAGTGGCTATATTGCTGGGGGCATAGCTAAAGTTTGTATACATGACAACAGTAATAACTGTGATTGCATGAGGAAGAAAAAAGGCTCCCAGATCCCTCTTATGATAACAGTGAAGAAAGATACATTTTTCAAGACAAAATGTGATGTTTCCAATACTGAGTAAGTCTGTGAATGAAGGCAATTTCTATTGCATTATTTTCCTAAGCAAACAATATCCAAGCAAAAATGAGTTTTGTTTTCAATTGTTGTACTTGCATCTAAAGAATTCTGTCACAATATTTAGGCCAACTGTTGACTAAATACACAATGCTAAATATCTATTTATAAACCACAATAGATGCTAGAAACTGTTACAGAAATTAAAAAAGTACAACAATTCTTACAACAGATGGATGGCTGTGTGAAAAAAAAATAATGCTGATTCTGAGTTAGAAATACAGTATTACATCAATAAAAATTAATTCCTGGCAGAAAGACGATGACTGAGAAAAGTCCCCCCTAAAGGTGGGAGAGTGTCCAAATAATTCTGACTGAGCTCACATCAAACAGATTTTTAATTTAAAAACTACACAAAAGAAATAACTTCTTTTATTATTATTCTTTCATTTAATCTAGGGGAACTTTTTATGTGCTGCATATTTTTATTTCGTGGCAAGTTCTATATGTTTACTCTTCAGTGATCTACTGATGAGTAACTTGCCAGTATCCTGTACCACTGAAGACAGCGAAACTGTACACTGATCTTGTGTCGTTCAAGATCAAATTCTTAGACCTAAGTCTTAAAAAATACCAATTAATAGTGACATGGCTGCTAGAATAATATCATATCATTTTTATGGTGAAGATCCAACCTCTGCTGTGGAACTACTCAGCATAGAATTCACCCAAAGAATGGTTTACTACCTTCTCAAAGTGTTTTGAATGGACATCCAATGTGCAATTAGAGGGCCAGCCTCATAGTATATGTATAGAAGTAGTAAGGAGAGGAAACCTTGGGAAGGTTGGTCAGATAATGAGCTTAACCAAAGTGATCTGGATTCATTACTGCAGGTGCATTTCTTCCCCAAAAGCAGTTGAACTCTGGGTAGGTGCATTTCACTGCATTCAAGGGCTCAGGTCCCCCAAGTTTCCAGATCCAACGGTTAAACACAGTAGGTTGCTCCTCTCTAGTCTGCACAGATGGATTTATTTTCAGCGTGCAAAAGATTGGTGTAAATATAGAGCTGGGAGACAGGTAGGAAGTGCTCCTGTCTCCTTTGGTTTCCACCCAAAGATAGTGTAACTTGTTACCCAGCTTGGATGCTGAACTCCGAAGGCTAAAGTCAGATAGTGGGAGTGCTTCCCTCTCCCTGAATTTCCCAGTGTTGTTCTATACACAAGAATCTACTTTACAAAACCACTATTTTTCCTCTTCAAATTCAAAATACGGATTTGAGAGTTTTTTTAAGATGCTTCATACGTTATACCAGCTACCTTGTCATTTTTGAATCAATCACTGTGTTCTAGGCCTAACTCTACTCCCACTGAAGATATTGAGATGAGTTATTTATTTGTGTTGCAATAGTATTATTATGAGTATTCATATTGAAATAACTTACAGCAGCATTTATTCTTTGTACTGAAATATTATAGGATCATGGAATTGTTTAGGTTGGAAAATACCCTTACAATCATCAAGTACAACCGTTAACCTGGCATTTCCAAGTCTACCGCTAAACCATGTCCCTAAGCACCACATTTACATGTCTTTTAAATACCTCCAGGGATGGTGACTCAACCACTTCACTGGACAGCCTCCATTGCTTGACAACCCTTCCGGTGAAGAAATTTTTCCTACTATCCAATCTAAACCTTCCCTGACACAACTTGAGGCCATTTCCTCTCATCCTATTGCTTGTTACTTGGGAAAAAGAGACCAACACCCACAACCAAACATCCATTCTGCACCAGCATTCCGATAGACTGTTCATGAATAAAGTGATGAACAAAAAAAGCAAACTTTTATGGATAAAGATTATCTAAATAATCTAAACTTATCAGAGGAATGGAAAATACTCAGATTTTTTAAAATGGATTTTCTTGACTATATTTTTCTATTATTAAAGAAATTAAAAAGAGAAATCAGCAGAAAGGTATCTGTTAAAAAATTAAATACAAAGGGAAAAGTTACAATAAAACTAGTTGTTATATCAGCATTATCCATTGTTCATGTACTTTTTCTCTAATTCTGATAAATTCGTGTTACACATTTGTTTTCAACTTCTTTCAGAACCTGCAAAGTGTCGAGAATCATCAAATCTTAATGACTATAAGCCTTATATCAGAGATCTGACTTCCATAAAAAGATGAAAGTGATTTACTCAGCAAGGTGCATTCCCCATGACAACTCCGTATTCTTCCAAGATGCATGTAATATGCCGCTCTGATTAGATCTTCAGCTTTGTTCCACTTTTGTGGAGACTGTGTTAGATCTTACTTGTTTAACAAATAGAAGAAACTTCTTAGGCCATATATGTGAATGACAGACTACATAAATATCAATGAAAGTTTTTTAATATCTCTAAGGAAAATTTAGACTTATTTAAATAATTTTGTATCCACTGATAACCAGATTTCTATTAGTAAAACATAGATAAAAACAAACTTTACAGGACACAATAGAAGTAAAATATCTACTACTTTAAAGGGCTTTATGGCACCTGTTTCTCTTCAGCAATGGACATCTACTCTCAATAAAAGTCTAAATGAAGTCAAATCTCAACCAAATTTCCTCCAGAATTCTCTCTTTGAGGAGTATCCTTGCGTAAAAAGCACAGTTTGCAGAGCAGCTGACAAAGCTTTGTCTTTATCTGCGGCTGTCCTTCTCTACCACACTAGTTCTTGGATCCAGAAGCAACATAACACTGACCTATAAACCTAGAATGAGTAGAATGACTAATGGCTTATGAAATAAATACTGTAAATCTTTATTGACTAATGGCTTGTGAAGTAAGTATTGCAATTCCCTATTTCGTTCATTTTTTGTTAGTCTCATCACAAGTCAGGAAAGGTTAATATATAAATTAATACTTTGTCAGAGAAAGCTTTTTTACTTTAGTATTCATTTAACTTTGCTCAGATTTTATTTATTTTAGGCTTTATTTAAAAAGGAAGTAAATTTTGAAGCTACATCTTAGTTATCACTGAAAAGTATCTTAACATACTGCTTGAGTGCTAGAAATATAGTGTCAATACATGGATGTGCTCAATGTGAAATCAAATTTATTATTTGGATACTAAAAAGCACAGCTAAAAGCCTGTATGGCATAATTTATAAATAGCGTGACATACTCTACCTATGTAAGCTTTTGATAGGAACATCTGTTTTTCTGTCTTGGACTGTGTGATATCACCATGAATGGTTTCACAGAGTAAGACAACAACAATGAAGGGATTGTCTCTTTGTACTTCACAATAGTGAAACTGCACCTCAAGTACTGTGTTCAGTTTTGGGCCTCCCACTACAAGAAAGACATTAAGGTGCTGGAGTGTGTCCAAAGAAGGGCAACAAAGCTGGTGAAGGGTCTAGAGCACAGCTCCTATGAGAAGTCACTGAGGGAACTGGGGTTGTTTAGTCTGGAGAAAAGGTGGCTCGGGGGAGACCTTATTGCTCTCTACAACTACCTGAAAGGAGATTGTAGTGAGGAGGGTGGCTCCTCGCTCCCAAGTAACAAGTGATAGGACAAGAAGAAACGGCCTCACGTTGAGTCAGGCAAGGTTTAGATTGGCTTTTAGGAAAAAATTCTTCACTGGAAGGGTTGTCAAGTATTGGAACAGGCTGCCCAGGGAAGTGGTTGAGTCACCATCCCTGGACGTATTTAAAAATGTGTTGATGTGCTTAAGGACATGGTTTAGTGGTGGACTCGATGATCGTAAAGGTGTTTTGCAACCCAAATGATTCTGTGATCATTTATAGAATTAATATGTGATAAGACATATCAATATTTCTTATCAGAAGGCCTTACTAAGTGGAAGGTCAGAAGAGGAAAGCATCTGAAGAAGCACTTGAAAAGTGATGAGGAAACTGTCAGAGGAGAGTGAGTTGGGTAAGTACAACTGCCCTAGTCCCTCCAATTGGAAAAGTGTCCTATGAGCTTAGGAAATGGCTAAAAGGAGCCATTTATCTCATAGTCAACACATGGGAACCAAGGAGGGACTGAATGCATGGTAGAAAAGGTGATCAAAGTTGGCACTTGTGTATATAGCCTAAATGATTGATATAAGGAAAGAAATGATTTTCATTACACAAAATGGAAGAAATTAGTAGGCAAACCCTCACATGAATGTCTGGCTGACAGTGCTCAAGGCAGCCCAGGGCCAGGGTAGCCGAGGGCATTTCCCTTCCCCCAGGGAACAGCTCCCAAGAAAGGCTGTGGGGAGGTCGTGGCCAGGGCCCACCCCAGCCCAAAGGAGCTGCTTTTCAGCTGAGGCTCTAAAGCCTGAGTTACAGCCCTCACTGCACCACAGCCCTGCCAGGTCCTACTCATGGGCCCCACTACCAGCCATGAACGGGCAGATGTCCTGGCCTGGCTTTGGCCTACCCCCATGGAGGTGCCTGATGCCCAGGGCTGGGTCATCTCCCTGCTGCCCTGCTCCTGCCAGGGGCACTGGAACAGGCCCTGGCCACAAAATACTTGAGGCTCTCAGTGCTTTCGAGGGGTCCTGACAGTGCCTGGCTCCCAGGAGCCACCAGCTCCCATGGTGCCCTGGCTATATTTTTCCTGTTTTGGATGTGTTAGCGGGGTCCTGCAGTTGGACATTCAGCTCCCCCATTCATGGAGACAGGCCCAATTCCCTCAGACTGCACCACTGCTTCTTGGTCTACATGAAGTTTGCTATGGTATTGTGGTTTGGGCCAGGTTGGCCAATGACAAGACAACAGATGGTCTCCCCCACCTCTCGCTCCAAGGACAGGAAGAAGAGAGATGTTTAAGATAAGTTTAGAAAAACCTAAACTGCTTTAATCAAATATGAATAATAAAATAAAAAAGGAAATAATGAAATAGATACAATGTATATAAATATAGACAAAATTAGATCAAGTTCCTAGGAAGATGTTACTGGCAGGCATTGGGAAAGTTCCAGAGTGGACTCAGTGACAAATGGGAGTTGGATCACACTGACCAGGACCAAAAGGCAGATGAGCTGATGGGGTCCTCCTCAGACATCAGTCATTGAAAAAAGAGAGCCACTGAACAACCACCCCATCGCCAAAGAGCCAACAAACAAGAGCCAACCTTTGGTCCCTTAGCTTTTGTACTGAGCATGGCAGATGGAATGGAACATCCTATTGGTCAGTTTTGGGTCACCTGACCTGTCCACTTCTCCCCACAGGTGCAACCCCTCCACAGGGTAAACAACAGAGTCAGCTAACCCCGGTTGCCACAGCAACAAGTGTGAGCAAGAGCTTCTCTTAGGGGACAGAAAGTTGGCTCTGCTCCACCCCAAACCAGGACAGGTGGTTTTCCTAGGTGCTGTTTCAAACTGGGGAAAAATTCAGGGATATCATGGCCAAGGAACAAAATACTTTTTAATTTTCTTTTATTTTTATCTCTTACCATGACCGTTAGTTTCAAATCTCTGACATATAATTTCTACAATATATTAAAGGCAATAAGATCATTTGTAATTGCCATCTGAATTCTTGCGGGACTTCACATAGCAATATGATAGACCTAAAGCAGTTAAGAAATTTGCAGGAAAGTTTGGCTTTGGACTTGTCACAGCAAATCCTATTGTGTTTTAATGTTTTGTGCAAAATCATTTCCAGAAGAAAAGGGGGGAAAAGAAAGAATGAAAAAGAAAAGAGAAAAAAAAAAAGAAGAATTAATCTCTGGTCCATGTTTTCAGAACTATTACTTCTAAGAGTAATTGCAGAGATACAAGGACGCTTGTATTTTCTTCAAAGAGGAAGACTAAAAATCTAATGATAGAAACTAAGGTAAGAGAAAAAGATTTGCCAAGCCATAAAGACACAGGTAAAATTAAAAAAAAAAAAATCAATTTCCTTCAGAGTTCTGATATCTGCCACCAAGTCTTAAATATAAAAAATGCACAACGATGACGAAAATCAGTCAGCATAAACAGAAATATAAATGGTGTTGCATGAGGTTGCTCTGTATTCATAACCTGTCAGCACAGGTCAACCAATACTGAAAGGAAATGAGAAGTAAGTAACACCTTGATCCTACTTTTGAAGGAGGAAGTCTAGAAGCCCATAAAACTGCATGAGAAGACATCTCTTATATTAAACCAAGCCAAACTAACATGTTCTAGGATATAAATACTGCTAGGTGAAATGGTTTTCTTGTTTCTTGAATAAAACAGAACTGATATTACAAGTGACAAAAAATTACTTAGTACATTTATTTAGAAGATACTTGTAGTAACAAGATTCATTTGTGAGAACACAAACAAAGATTGTAGTTTCCTGCCTAATTAATTATTACTAGCTTATCTTTATTCATAATTTGATGCTATTACTACAAACTAAGAAGTCAATAGTTAGGCAGGAGCTAGTATTAGGTAAACCCTTTTTTTTTGGCCTTGATTATAAAAGATGGGTTTTGATAGCTTAATGTAAGAACCTAATTCAAGGAATATAAATATTTATTTGGACACTTTCTCAATTTGCACCCAGTGTGCACTGCAAATGAATAATGCTTTGAATTACTGCTTTTAACAGCTGGGATTATTTAATGTTGCTAAAAACTAATTAGAATCATAGAATCATTTAGGTTGGAAAAGACCCTTGGGATCATTGAGTCCAACCACCATCTCCACTCTACAAAGTTCTCCCTTACAGCATATCCCCTAACACCACATCTAAACAAGTCTTAAACACATTCAGGGATGGTGACTCCACCACCTCCCTGGGCAGCCTATTCCAGTGTCTGACCACTCCTTCTGTGAAAAATTTTTTCCTAATGTCCAGCCTAAACCTACCCTGTTCCAGCTTAAAGCAATTCCCTCTTGTTCTATCCCTAATGACCTGTGAGAAGAGACCAGCACCAACCTCTCTACAATGGCCTTTCAAGTAGTTGTAGGGGGTGATGAGGTCTCCCCTCAGCCTCCTCTTCCTCAAACTAAACAGTCCCAGCTCCTTCAATCGCTCCTCATAAGATTTATTCTCCAGGCCCTTCACCAGCTTCGTTGCCCTCCTCTGCACTCGCTCCAGCACCTCGATATCTCTCTCAGATTGGGGTGCCCAGAACTGGACACAATACTCAAGGTGTGGCCTCACCAGTGCTGAGTAGAGGGGGACAATCACCTCCCTCCTTCTGCTGGTCACACTATTTCTAATACAAGCCAGGATGCCATTGGCTTTCTTGGCCACCTGGGCACACTGCTGGCTCATGTTCAGCCGCTTGTCCATTAGAACCCCCAGGTCCTTTTCTGGCAGGCAGCTCTCCAGCCACACTTCCCCAAGCCTGGAGCGATGCATGGGGTTGTTGTGGCCCAAGTGCAGGACCTGGTACTTGGCCTTGTTGAAGCTCATTCCATTAGCATTGGCCCATCAATTCAATCTATCCAAGTCTTTCTGTAGAGCCTCCCTATCCTCATGCAGACCACCACTCCCACTTAACTTGGTGTCATCTGCAAACTTGCTGATGATACACTCTATGTCCTTATCAAGATCATCAATAAAGACATTAAACAGAAATGGTCCCAACACTGAGCCCTGGGGAACACCACTTGTGACCGGCCGCCAGCTGGATTTAACTCCATTGACCACCACTCTTGGGGACCATCCATCCAGCCAGTGCTTGATCCAGCACATCGTATGCTCATCCAGGCCATGAGCCGCCAGTTTTTCCTTGAGAATTCTGTGAATTCTATTCAAAAATTGTTATATTTGAAACTATCCTGAATAGTAAGAGACAAGCAGATATGCCAACTTGGACAGCCTATTTCCTTCCTGTTCTCACCTTGTTCCTGTGATGCAGCAATCTGCTGATGCACATGACTAATATCCAATTGTTACAAACATTACACCATATATCTAACAGTCTTCTAATTATCTCTTTCAAAAGCGTAAAGCCCTGAGTTGTCAAAAGAGAGGTGGGGAAATTGCACACGTGTACATAGTTAATTGAATCTATGTAATGATGGAAAACAAAAAGTTAAGGGCACAACATATGAAGTGTATTATATTGGTAAAGGTTGTTTTTTTTTTTTTCTTTTTCTGAAGAAATACATTGATGAAAACTGTTCTGTTGTCATTCCATTATAAGCATTCATGGTATCTGTTACTTGCTTGTTTTAGGCTATAGCATTGATGACCAGTTCCTTTTTCATGTGGAGTTGACGTGAATGACCTGGGAAGCTTCTTTATTTCACAGACTGTTTTTCTCTACTTTTCTAGAAGAAAGGCTTTGGTAATGTCAAGGACATGTTAAGATTAGTAATGCAAATATTTCTGGTTATGAGCCAGAGGAAAATTATTCCTATATAATAACTACTACACAGTTGGAACACTTCAATTATTCTTTCATGTTTTGTTTTGTTTGTTTGTTTGTTTTTTAAATCAAAGCAAAACTACTCTACAGTTGTATTTATTCTGTATGATTTAAATTATGTCTCTAGAGTACTGTGTATCCGGTTTGATTCAGTCATTGGCATTTACATTTCCTCACTTTCTGCGGGAAAAATAGCAGAAAACAAAGATTATTGTTTTATTGATTCTTTATACTCTCTCCTCATGGTTATTGACTCTAGCTAACAGCTAAGTACCCACACAGACACTTGCTCACTCCCCCACAGTGGGAAAGGGGAGAGAATAGTAAGAGCAAAAGCAAGAAAACTTGTAGACTGAGATAAAAGTTTAATAAATGAAAGGAAAAAAAATATTTAAAAAGTGATGTTAAATCAATCACTCAGCATGTCCCATAAGTAAACTAATGCCTGGATAGTCTCTGGGCAACAACTACCTTGGAAAACACCTATTTTTGTTTTTTATTGTGACATTACATGGTATGGAGTATTCCTTTAGCCAGTTCAGATCACCTGTCCTGGCTGTGTCTTTTTGCACTGTAATTACACAGCAACTACCACTGTAGGGTCTGTCAACTCAAAAACTGAAGTTTATATAGATCAAAGGAATGCAACTAAAACAAAGAACAATAATCACTGGGTTTGTTTGTTTGTTTGTTTTTTTAATTATTACAGCAAGACAGTCATCCAGTAGTATTATGAAGTAAGTCTGATTTCAGAAGTACTGTGTACACATAAGATTTTAGTTTTGTTTGTTAAATTACTACATATAATTAAAATGGGTGAAACCCCAGATATAGGTACAATAAAAAGGTATGAATTTAGAAACTGTAGAACTTAAAGCAGTAGAGGATTTATAAAGAGAAAGAAAATAAACAAACAATCAAACAAAAATTTAAGTTAGGATAAGTTTGGGGGAGTCATGAACAGCCTGGATTTTGAAAATTAAAATGTTTCTTGTAGAAGGGTGTAAATCCTCAAAATGCAGCAAACAGTGTCTTCAAAAGCTAAAGATATTCCTTAGTCTTTTTTTTTTTTGTCTAGAAACTAACAAGTGAACAACTAAAATTTGCTCATATCTTTCTTCATATATCATGTAGGCACTGAATAGGTTAAAGGTGGAACTTTGGCTATGCATTTTGAGGACACAAATTATCCCATAAAAACTGAGGTTATAATAAATTTCTGCAGTATTAGGAAAAGCAGATATACCTGAGATATTACTATATAATTCTGCTTTACAAAATATGCACTAGAAGTACTAATTTATTATTACTACATTTACATGTAGTGATAAATATTAGAAATACTTTTTTTTTCCTCTTAATGTTTTGATGTCTGATTACTTACCCCCTTCAATTCAAGTCGTTCTAAAATCATCACTACAGACGTTGATCTCCTTCGTTTTTATCCCAGTTGTAAACATTTCATAGAATCATAGAATCATTCAGGTTGGAAAAGACCTTTAAGATCACTGAGTCCAACCTTTAACCTAAAACTACCAAGCCCACCACTAAACCATCTCTCCCTAAGCACCACATCTACATATCTTTTAAATACCTCCAGAGATGGTGACTCAACCACTTCCCTGGGCATCTTGTTCCAATGGTTTAATAGAAGGATATCTATAAACAGCATTTGAAGCTTAATGGACTGTCAGTCAGTTTTCTGACAGTCTCTTTGTCGTAGAAAACTTTAAAAGTTTTATCAAAATACGAAGAAGACATGAAGTGGTATTTTTGGACGTAAGCTAGAACTTTATGTCTCTAAAAGTAACTATTAATTTCTGTACATTTTAAGTTTTATGGGCGTTCAAACCTGCATTATCCTTCAGTGTGTATAATATTTACATAGTTTTAAATGGTCTTTTTTCTTTTTGTCTTTCTTTCTTTCTTTTCAAAACAACGTTTTGCCAGATTTCTAAGAGAGGATGCTTGATTCACACCTCTTCTTTAGAAATTTAGAACAATACTTAATAATGTTGACAGCTATGCTGTTATTTTTTTTGGATGACTAATGGATCCATAGACTCTTAAATGATATAAATGGGCAAAGATGTAACATTTAAAAGATGAAAACCTTAGCAAATTTTGTAGAAAATATGACCCAAAATAAAATCTAATTAATTTCCCTGACAGAAAATTATGCCATTGTGTTTTGCCGTTGTGTTTTACCATTGTTTACTGCAACTCTGCTGATGTATTTTCTAACAATATCTCTGTCTATGACCTTATGCAGTATATTGTTCTGTACCTTCAATGCATGTTGTACGTATTCTAGCTCTACACATCCAAAGTTAAATTACTACTGGACAGACTTATGAAAAAATCACAAAGATTTTAAGAGAAAACAATAAGTTTTCTTCAGCCAGCCTACGGATTTATGAGTTAAGGTTATGAATAGCAGAGAGTTTTATAATTGCTTTAAAAGACTTCTAGAAATTCCCTACTAATTCAGTATGCTATCAAAGATATTTTTCAACTGAAATCTGTCATGTGAATTTCAGTTGTTTTTTTTTTAACAGATAATTAGTATATATATTTAAACTAGTTTTTCAGATATGTGGAGTCTTATTTGACAAATAACTTGATATAATAATCATATTTTAAATGTATTTTTTTAGCATGGAAGTGCTACATATACTGGATCATGATACACCTGTCTGATAATTGCATAAGTCATTAATAAAATAAGGAAAAACCTCTTAAAGGATAAATGCAATTGAACTATGAAAATACTAGTTTTTTCTTCATAAAAAATGAGTGAGCTACAATTTTGCTTTGTACTAGGCTACTCACAAAGCAAACTTCAAATTTTCCTTTTCTAGATAGCGTCTGACAAGAAATATGTGGATATTTTCCATAAATTTAAACAGGTTTTGCCTACTAGGAACACATTGAAATCTTGAAAAGATGAATCTGAACAAACTTTGTGATACCTCTGTATTTCCACTCATATATTATTGAACCCAGGGCAACCATGTTTAATTTTTATATGTCTGATTTTTATATCTGCATTAAAGCAAAAATACCTGGGAATGTACAACAGTATTGTCAGCTAAGTTTCAGCGAGCATTAAAAATCCTAAGTTTCCTTAATTTCCAGGATAGATGTAGCTGTATTGACTAACTGCTACAAGGTAGCTGGAAAAATAATCTTCAAACATGTTTAATAATAATTTTACACACTGAACTCATTATGGCAGCGATCATCTTTCCATTCGCAACTGTACACTGCTCAGCACATTGGTAATTTTATGATCCACAACTGTGGTTCCTGGAGAGGAAAGCTTTAAAGTAGGATGGGGAAGGATAAGATGGCTCACAGACAAGTGAGGAAGTACTAGACCATGATAGCAATCAATTGGTGCAAGGTGGTACGGACAGGAGAAACTTTGTGATCAGCAAAACAAGTTTGAAGGTGTCCCATCCCATGCACACATATAAGGAAGTGCCAACAGGAAGTCTGTAGTTGCAGGACTACATTCTTACTGAGATCACAGAGATGTAGCAGGTTAACTCAGACAACTGGAGTGGTATAATGGAATAATACAGACTCTGCAGGAATGACAGACCGGGAAGGCAAGCAAGGAAGATTACCCTTGATGTGAAAGAGGAACTGGAGTGCATGAAGCTGCTTTGAGATGGACGAAGAGTCAGATGAGAGTGGGCAGCCTGAACTCTAACCTGTGGCTTCTGGTTTTTTAACCCTTGCAAATCCTCTCGCAAGGGCACGAAAGGATTAAGTTTTCCTTCCTGTGGGAGCGTGGCTGCCAGAGCTTCTCCTTGATTCTTAATTGTTTAGGGTATCCCTAGTGTTAATGCTTTTTGCCAAAGATCATTTCTTTCTAAATCATAAGTCCTATCTGACCTACCCCAGAAAAGCACAGATTCCCATTGAGGAGGCTGGTTGGGGTGGGGTTTATGACTGGCTTGTCAGACCCTCCTGCTCCTCTCTATGCCACCCCCTGGATCACTCCATCCTCTCTTGCACCCATAAATCACTATATTGTGTATCATCTCCACCCAAGTCAAAATGTGCATAGGGGAAGTTGTGAGGGTCTTGGTGATTGTGCTCAATGGCTCTCTCAATCCTTCCTTTCAGGGATTGAACACGTATTTTCAAAGCATCTGTCAGTCCCCGAAAAGGTTTAAGGTGGCAGGGGTCTACTGGTGCAGCCATCAGTATCACTTGCTGCCCTCTTTCATACATTGCCTTAATACAAGCGGCTATTTTCACTTCTTCTGCTAATTCAGACAATACCTTTTCTTTGATAGTAACAGGTTCCCCCAGCTCTTTGGAGTCCACACCCCCAGCCCAATAAGCCACTTATTGACTGGTCACACTCTAGTCTGTCACTCAGAAACACTCCGGGACATAAGAACTGTCTCACTTTGTCATCGCTCAAAAGTGTCTGATCACCTCCCATTAGAGAGAATGTCCACAAATAGATTCTATTTTGCCTGGCTTCCACAAAAACTTAGTTTGCAATTCGCTAAGCTTGGGTCCTGCCCAGGGAATCACATGGACTGTTGTTCGGGGGTTTCCACCTTGCGGACCCATATGCCTTTCTGTTTTAATTAGAGGTCACATGTCCCTTTTCTCCAGCTCCTCTGCTTCTTCAGAATTATTTTCATCAGGGTCTCCCCAGATGTCCCCATCCCAATCCCAGAGATCTGTGTGCCTGCAACCAACTTTTGGATTTGGACAATGTGGGGAGGGGAGGGAGGGGGGCTTAGCTTGTGCTAACTTTATTTCCATTGTTTGTTCCAACAAACACATGCATTCTCTTTCTTTTTTCAATTCTTCTTTTAAACAATCTATTTCTTGGTGTTTTTTTCCTTTAAATTGTCTTTGGCCAATCTGTTGCAATCATTATTTTATTCCTGTGCTTGAATCAAGAAGGCACCTAGGATGGCACACATAGTTCCTTTACTTTCACCATCTCAGCTGTTTCTGCAGAATTGTTCCATTCACTCCATGACTGCTACCAGGTCAGACCACTTCTTCACCCATTTACCTGGGGGACAAGGGACACAAATGTGCCTCCGTAATAATTCTGCTATAGCCATCCTGCCAACTATGCCAATTTAAATGTTGTGGAACCTCACAAAACCCATCAGGACTGACTAACAAACTAAAACCAGGATATATTTTTACAAGATGGTAACAAAATCAAGCGAAGTTTTACTCTAACTGAAACTGTTTTGAGACTCCAACAAACATTAACGATCCACAGGTTCAGAATGTCACTCAGGAGTTAATACTACACCACAGACTTAAGAATTCTTAAGGTTTATGGCTGATGACCCAAAATGCACCATCACTCACCCTAATAAGGTAGGGCTCTTAACCTCGAGGAGTTTCCTTGCGAGGTGTCCTGACCCAAGGGGAGAGTCCCCGACCACAGACCCGCTGCTCTGAGGAGGACCATCTCAAAATGGCTCTCCTGCGGGGGTCCATTTATACTCTAGCTAAATCTGAACTGTGGTCAAATACGATCAGCTCCAGTAGAGCTGGTTGATATTCAAGGATCACCTCCTCAAAGCTCAAGAATGAACTAATCCGACATGGACAAAGTCAAGCAGAAAGAGTAAAAGGTCTATATGGATGAACAAGTTACTTCTACAAAACTCAAATAAAAAAGAAAGCAGAGTTAGGTCACCCATGAAGAATATAGAGGTGCTCTGAGTGTGCAGTGATAAGGTTCGGAAGGCCAAAGCCTATCTGCATCTGAATCTGGCAAGTCATGTGAAGGGCAAAGAAGGCTTCTACAGATGTATCAGTAGCAGAAGGAAGACTAAGGGAAACATTGGTTGTCTGCTGGATGGGACCGAGGATCTGGTGAAAAGGGATGCAGAAAACACCAAGGTATTCGATTTCTTCTTTATCTTGACCTTCCATGGTAAATTCAGCCTTCAGCAATCCCTGGTCCCTGAGACGAGTGGGAAAGTCTGGAGCAAAAAAGACATACATTACGCTCAGTGGAGGAGTATCATGTTGGGGAACATGTAAACCAACTGAAGATACACAGTCCATGAGACCTGATGGGATGCAGCTACAAGTGCTAAGTGAGCTGTCTGATGTCATTGTGAGGCCATTCTCAATTATTCTTTAAAGGTCATGCAGATTATGAGAGGTTCCAAAGGGCTGGAAGAAAGCACATCACTCCTATCTTCAAGGAGGACAAGAAGGAAGACACAGGGAACTGCAGTCTGGTCAGTCTCATCTCAGTCCCTGGGGAGATAATGCAGCGAATAATCCTGGAAATAATTTCCCAGCATATCAAAGACAAGAAGGTGACCGGGAGTATTCAGCATGGATTTGCAAAGGCAAAATCGTGCCTCACCAAGCCCACAGCCTTCTACAAGACAAATGGATCAGTGAACGAGGGAAGTGGGGGATGTTGGTTGTTTTGAATTTACCAAGGCTTTTGACATTGTCTCACCCATTGTCTCTCCCAGCATCCTCCCAAATAAAATTATGATCTAATAAATAAATATATAATAAAAAGTCTGTGGACATAGATTAAAAACTGTCTGAAATTTCATGCTCACAGGCATGTAACTAGCAGAATGAAGCCAAGCTGGAGACGAGTGGCTACTGGTGTACCCTAGGGGTTTATTCTTAAACCAACACTATTTGATTTCTTCATTAATGACCCTGAACAAATTTGTGGATGATAAAAACCTGGGAGGAATTTGATAGTTGATACACCAGACAGTTGTCCTCCCATTCAGAGGTACCTCAGATGGGTGGAGAAAAGGACTAACAGGAACCTCATGAAGTTCAGCAAAGGAAATTAACACTCCTGTACACATAGTACAGACTAGGGGTCAACGATCTGGAAAGCAGCTTGTCAGTAAAAGGCCTGAACGTGAGCTAAGACAGCAATGTGCCTTTGACACAAAGATAGTCAGCAGCCTCCTGGGCTGCAGTAGAAGTGTTACCAGCCGGTCAAGGGAGGTGATCCTTCCCGTCTACTCAGCACCGGTGAGACATATCTGGAGTGCTGTGTCCAGTGCTGGGCTCCCTAGTACAAGCAAAGTATGGACATACTCAAACAAGTCCAGCGAAGGGACACAAAGATGGTAAATGGACGGGAGCACCTTTCATGCAGGGAGAAGCTGAGTAAGCTGGGACTGCTTAGCCTGAAGAAGAGAAGACTCAGGGTGATTTTATCAGTGTGTATAAACAGCTGGTGGGACGGAATGAAGAAGAGGGAACCAGCCTCTTCTCAGTAGTGTCCAGTGACAGGACAGGACAAGAGGGAATTGAAACAGATTGAAACAGAAGAAATTCCACTTAGTCGTAATGACCAATTTTGTACTGTGTGGAGGGTGAAATCCTGGAACAGGTTGCCCAGAAAGGTTGTGGAGTCCCCATCTGTGGAGATATTCAAAACCTGACTGGACAAAGAACTGAATAACCTACTCTAGTTCATCCTGCTTTGAGCAGGGAAGTTCGATTAGACAATTTCCAGAGGTACCCCCCAACCTCAAAGATTCTGTGATTCTTTAAAAATTTATATGAAAGATTCTACATTACTGTCCGTTTGTATTTTATGCAATTCTATTGCTTCTTGTGAAAATAAGTTTGTCCCAAGTAGGCCCACAGTGGCAATTCATTTAACCTACCAAGCAAGTGTGTTCCAAATTCAGGAACATTAAAAACTACACTGCAAAGTAATAAGGGCTCATTCTACCTGACCTCCCTCAAGAACTCTAACATAAAACTAGATCATAAATATGCACAACATGGCAGATGTCAAGCCTCATGAATACATATAAATATTCATCAACTTATGGGATTCATAGCTACCCACTGAGAGTGTTTACATTTGAACAAGAAAATCAAAGCATTCTGCCCACATGCTTAAAGCATAATTTGTAATTTGAAAAGTAATTATCACATAAGAATAGCTTTATGGCTATTAAAATATTAATCCCTGTGGGACAATTCAATCTTTTCATAGTAATGAAACATTCATTGAAATAAAACTAGAAAATATTTTGAGGAGAAATATGCCTAAACTTTGAAAGTAATTTCCAGGTAATTGTAAGTGTTCTTAATTTTTTTCTGGTATTTCAGTGTTTTTTAAAAAAGACATTTAAAACTTTTTAAGAAGTTAGGTTTAGCCAAGAGTCTGGATCCCTTAAATCTGTTCCCGTATCAATTATAATACTGAATACAATATTGAATACGAACAAAACAGTCATAGTCCGTATCTATGAAGTAGATAGCTTTTTGACTGCTTTAAAGTCTGAGATGTACCCAACTATTGTAGATCAACTCTAAGCCGATTTCTGTTCGGAACTTAAAGCTATTTGGTGACCCAAATTCTTAAGGCCACTTCACTCCAGAGAGCCCCCTCATGGTTTTTGTTTGTTTGTTTTTTTGTTTTAGGTTGTCCCTTGGATTACATCTAATATGTTTTAATAGGTTTTATATATTTGCAAATTAAAAACAAGTTTTCAGGCACTGTAATTTAATAATCTCTTTCCTGGAGCAGTCCCTTGCACAATTTTGGCTCAAGTCACCTAAGACTCTCCGAAATTATACCCGAACACAACACGGGTTAAAAAATACCCCCAGTAGAAAGTTTTCATGTGACCACTTTATTTCAAAGGTTAGGAGAATTTAAAAATAGGTGAGCAGACAATGTTTGGTCTCAATGTCAAAGAACAGTCCTGTTTAATTAATCAATATAGATGACCTAAATAAAAGAAGCAACCCTCCAACTTCCATCTGAGAGTTCCAGTGCTCTCTCTTGTACTAGTAGTGGTGCTTGCCTGACATCATGGTAATTAGTTTAGGGAGCTAAAATATTAGAAGATTGTATACATTTATTTGTTTGGAGTTTTCTTCCTTCTGGATTTCTCCTTGGGTCAGCTAATCTCATGGCCACCCAAAAAATAATGGCCAAAAAACAGAGAAAGTGATGGAGTGTTTGAGGGGAAATTCAGATGGGGAAACTGCAAAATTTTAACAGCAGCTACTTAGTAGACTGGCTTAATTGCCATGTCAAAAAGCACTCTCAGCTTCTATTTTTGTGCCTTTCATACCTAAAATAAAATGAAACTGCATCTGTGTGCTTGGCAGCCATGACACACCTTCCACAACTACCCCTTTCTTCAAGTTTTAGATTATATATAGAAAATACTCTAATCAGTTTGTCTGGAGTCTGATGCCTTGGGCACCTAAAAGTTAATTCTTGTCTTGCCTATTCAGGCAGCTGTCTGACTGTGTTTTGTGCCTTTGTGCACATCAATAAATTCACATTAAACATTGCATGAGACATTAGTTCACCCTAATATATTTCATAGTCTCTGGTGTGTACAAGCCTTCTGCAGAAAGCAACAGGAGACATGGATTACACATTCATTAGAAACAAACTCTCTTCCCCAGACCACTGTAAATTTTAGGTGATTTTCCATCACAGCAGTTCAATTTAATCTGGCTGGTGCTATCTATAAATGCTCAAACCTTCAAAGGACTGGCCCATGAGCCAATGTGTACATTGGTAACTATAGATTCATAGTCTAACCCTGTCCAGACTTCATAGTGAGTTTCTTGACACTCAGACAGGTATCTTCAGCACTGCACCAATATTAATAAACAGTATCTCTCAACAGATTTACTTACATTTCTCCAAATACTTTAATTTAGATTTTTTTTTACAGTTCTGCGCACAAAGTAATCAATACCTTTATGAGAAATATACCAAAGAAATAGAAGGGATAGTGATGTGTGTAGTACTGAAAAATGTCTTCCAAATATAGACAAAAGCCAATAGATGAGGCTCTATAGGAAAGTAGTTTTACTTAAACTTAGCCTGCAACATAAAGCAATCCTCCGGTAACAAACTTAGTGTTTTTCAGAATGAGAAGACCTACTAGATCACATTTTCTTTAGGAGATGTCCACGCCTATTTAATCTCTTGTTCTTCCAAAGGGTTTGGAAGTATGCCCATTCTTCAGAAGACAGATATTCTCAGAGAGACAATCAGTTTATCTATTTATCCATCCTGCAGCAATGAAATCTGAGCACAAAGGAATATATCATTGCTGCTGTATGACTGGCATGTTAAAAGGATTTTGGAGGGGAATATGCCAGAGCTCATCATACTTTTAAGTGATATATGTCAGCTGCAGAATGTATTTAAGGGTTCAGTGGCACCAACAGAACCAAATCTAATGCTGCAGGACAGAGAAAGGACACAGATTTTTACCTGTAGGCAACATTATGTAGAAGACAATTTTAGATTAGCCTTAGAAAATGACCCATTTAGCAGAAGCCTTTTACATAAGGAAGTGCTTGGAGTGCTTAAACCAAACAATAACTTAGACACACGTGAGATGTGTTTGATTTGGGACCTGAAAACTATTCCCACAATTGAAAAATTAACTGAGATATTTTCTGTTTGTCTGAAACTTTTGTTATGTGTTGACATACACTGTTATGCTACACTAAATTTGTCCCAGTACTAATGGCTATCAGTACAGTAAGTAATGTTCACCTGGCATGTATACATCTGTCACAGGCTTCTATCTCATCTTGTAAATGGAGTTATTATTACATGGTTAGCTGCTTTCACATAGCATAGTGGTTCTGATTCTTTCAAGAAGCACTTGACACACTTCTTGACACTAGTCAAAACAATTCCTTTATCATATTCAGACTGGAATATATGATTATAGATAATTTCTGCTAAACATTTAAATGACTTGCCAATTTTAATATAAAAACCAAACTCATTATAATGGTAAATGTACTGTATAATCACTGTTTTCAGACAATTTCCAAATTGCTTAAAATACACGTGTGTATTTTATAGGCAAATTTTGGATGTAGAACTAAAACTGAAAATAGAAAAAGGTGCTACATGCATAAAAATGTTCTAAAGTCCTTTTCTTTACAGAGCAATTTTTAATCTTCTATCCAGTGATGTGTGTATGTATAAGATTTTATTTTAATGGTGAAAACTTGTGAATAAGTAAAATGTGAATTTGTAGAGGATCTTTCTGAAGACCTGAGAATAATAACAGAAATATCCCCAGAATGTAAATTAGAAAAACCTCTGTTTGCTTCTATTGTTCATCTCCAGCTCAAGGCCAAAAAAAAATTTCTTTTATTCAGATCATTAGAGTTATATGGTAAATCTGGTATCCTGTGGACCATGTATTTAATAATAAGTATTTGACCTCCAAGGATAAAAGATAACCTTGCCATCTTTAGACAAAGATTAACCAACTGGAAATACAATAAAGAAAAGAGAATAAACTACTTAGTCTCTTATGCAGTTTCTTGAATACTCATTCTTTAACAAACATTATTTGATGGACATGTTAGGAATATCTACAAGGACATACAGATCGAATTGTTTTATTTTATTTAAGTACCAGTATATGAAAATTTCAGTATAGATGTAGATCAAGTGCTGTTTTTACTTAGAACACAGATTTTCTGAAACTTATAATGGTAAAACATTCTTCTTGTGAGTTTACAGACTCCGTGTAGAAGTTCTCAGATAAACACACAATTGTTTTTTCTAAGTTTGATTTAAATTGTGTTAATGTTTCCGCTTGTGCTTAGCAGCATGGAAAAAGAAAGTATAATGGAAACAGAATCTTTCCCAGACTCGCATTCTGATATTAAGTTTAAAAATTATCAGCTCAGTATTTGTCAGTCTGTTAATATACTGACTCATTTTTATCTGTATTACTAAGTACACAGCACAATTGCAAGAAACATGAAGGTTTTTCATGTAAATAAAATTATATTTTTTAAAAATGGTACTCATTATAGTATTTATACACTGGAACACAAGCTTGCTACTATCACTGGTTAGAACATCACTTAAGCCCCAATTTTCTTTTATACTAAATTGACATTCAGGGGCAAATTGTTTAATATGAATTATAAAAATCTTTTAGGCATTTTCATCAACAGTTCTATTTACAGAATTCATCAGAAAAAATTACACTGCCATAAAAGTTACCAGCTAGCTCAAATCTAGTGAATCACTGAAGAAAAGAAGCCTTTGAGATATAGGAACCATTTAAAGTTACAGAATTACTAAAAAAAATAGGTTGGAAGGGTCTAATCCAACCCCTTCTTATCCAAAACAAGGACCATTTTGAAGGTAGATCAAATTTCCAAGTTAAAACAGTTTTTTTAGGGTTAAATTCAGTCACATTTTGAGTATCTACCAGAGCAGAGATTCCACAGTCTCTCTGGGTAACCTGTTCTAGTGTTTAAATATACTTATTGTGAGTAAATTTTCCAAATTTCTGATAAAAATTTCTTTTCCTTTAACCTGTCCTCATTGTTTCATATGTTTCATGTCCCCCATATGTTTCATTTCTTTGCTGAACATCTTTAAAAACTCTGGTTCCATCTTTCAACCCTCCCACTGTGGTAGAAAACAACAGTAAGATCCTCCTTCAATTTATTCTTCTCAAAATTAAGGAAACAGTTTTCTCATTCTCTTTTTGCATGTCACGTACTTCAAGCCTCTAACCACTTTTGTGGCCCTCTACTGAGCTTGTGCTGCTTTTTTTTTATGTGTGTTTTCTGCTGTGAACTAAAATCTGGATACAGTACTCTAAATTTGCTCTCGTAATTAGCAAATAGAGGCTACCTGCAGTCTCTTCTCTTGTTAATACACCCCAATACACAATGGCCTACCGTGCTGCAAACACACATTGCTGAGTCACATTCATCCTACTGTCCACAGGGATCCCAGCTTCTTTTTTGCAGAGACAGTTTCAGCCATTCAGCCCCCAGATGCATGGAATTATTCATACATCTGTGTTTCTTGAACTTCATGTAGCTGGTTTCAGTCCATTTGTGAAGCCTGACCTTCTGTAAGCGTGACACCCTGTCTCAGGCAGAAGCACCACGCATGGCCCACAGCCTGAGGCCAGGGCAGCTGCCGCTGAGGCACTGGGACTGTTGCTCCAGCCAGGTCAGGGACTGTCTGTTGTGACACAGAACCACCATAGTTGTGCCGTTGTCAGTCCACTGAAGCCTCAGGCACCACCTCTTCACTGTACCATTTCACACAAGCCATTGAGCACTGAGTCCCTCCTTGGTAGCCCTGTTTGCTGGACTCGGTGTATCTGACTAATTCAAGAATTACTTTTAAATTTTATATTGGATGCTTCATTTTGGGCCTGTATATGTGTTTGTGGTGGGTTCACCTTGTCTGGCTAACAGCTGCCCACCAAATTTCTCTGTCAGTCCTCTTCCATCAGCAGGACAGAGGGAGAAAATATGACAAAAGTCTTGTGGACTGAAATAAGGACAGGGAGATCTCTTACCAATTGCTACCATGGGCAAAACAGACTAGACTTCGGGAAATTAATTTAATATATTGCCAATTACTTGTAACAGAGTAGGAAAGTGAGAAATAAGAACAAAACTAAAACACTTTCCCCTCAACACTCCCTTTCTCCCGTTTTCAACTTTGGTCTTAACTCTTCTACCTCCTCCCCACCTGAGTAGTGCAAGGGGACAGGGAATGGGGGTTGTGGTCAGTCCATAACACTTCGTCTCTGCCACTCCTTCCTCTTCACTTTCTTCCCCTGCTCCAGTGTGGGGTCCCACCCACTGGATACAGTCCTTCACAAACTTCTCCAACATAGGCCCTTTCCACAGGCTCCAGTTCTTCAGTAACTGCTCCAATGTGGGTCCTTTCTACAGGGTACAGTCCTTCAGGAATGGACTGCTCCAGGGTCGGTCCCCCATGGGGTCACAGATCCTGACGTAAAACCAGCTCTTTTGTGGGCTACTCTTCATGGACAACAGTTTCTGCCAGGAGCCTACTCCAGGGTGAGCTCTCCACAGGGTCAAAGCTTCCTTCAGGGCACATACACCTGCTGTGGTGTGGGGTCTTCCATAGACCTCAGATAGATGGGTGGGTATCTGTTCCACCACGGTTCTTCATGGACTGCAGGGGGACAACCTGCTTCCCCATGGTCTTGTCTGTGAGCTGCAGGGATATCTCTGTTCCAGCCCCTGGAACACCTCCTCCGCCTCCTTCTTCACTGACCTTGGGGTCTGCAGGGCTTTTTATCTCATACTTCATCACTCGTCACTCACAGCTGCTGCACAGTATTTTTTGCCCTTTCATAAATATGTCGCTGATTTGTTAAGCTTTGGCCAGTGGTGGGTCTGTCTTGGAGCTGGTTGAAACAGGCTTTATTCAACATGGGAGCAGCTTCTGGAATCTTCTCACCACCCTTGTAGCCCCTCCGCTACCAAAACCTTGCCGTGTAAATCCAATACAGTGTTAAATGCATCTTTCAGATACCATGTATGGACTAGTGCCACCTCATTCACCTCAACATAAGGAGTTCAAACAAGAAAAATAGATGTTAACTAAAATAAGAATTTTACCTGAAATGAAATATGAGCACTGTACAGGGCAGTGAACATGTCAGCTATTGATGGATTTCATCAGCTGTGCAGTCTATGCACACGCCTTAGTGTACCAAGAAGAAACACCAGTGCTGAGATGTTCTCTAAAGTTACAGAAGTTGCAAACACAGAAACAGAATTCTGCAAAGTAACACTAAAACCTCCAGCTGTAGGGAAGATCAGAACCTAGATGCATAAACTAATGAAAAGTTGAATGGCTCCATTTTAATCCCTTGAAAGTAGCTTGGTATTATATATCTAGAGTTTATTGCTCCAAAACCACTTCACACCTATAGAAAAATACAGCAAAATTATTTTTTTTTCTTGGTTTTAATGTGAACAGAAAAAAAACACCCTGCCTAAGACACTTTTAATAATACAGTCGCTCTCCAAAATGACTGGGAAAACTTGGCATGTGTGAGAAGATGAAAGGCTTGGAAGAATAAATAATATTTGCTAAATGTTGGTAAAAGTTACGGCAAGACAGGGAGGGGGAAGTTCAGAGTTAGGACATTTGTTTTCCCATGTAATTTTTATGCATGATGGATCCCTGCTTTAATGAAGAGGGCTAAACGCCTGCCTACCAGTGGAAAGTTGGTGAAGGAATTCCATATTTTGCTTTGCTTGTGCACAGAGCTTTGTGTCACCTATTAAACTATCTTCATCTCAACCCACAAGTTTTCTCACTTTTGTCCTTCCAATTCTCTCCCTTAACCCACTGAAGCAGGAAGGGAGCAAGCAGCTGTGTGGGGCTTAACTGTCTGCTAGGGTTAACCCACAGCAGCTTAGTTGGCTGCATTATGCTTTGACAACTTGGAACACTCATGTCCTCCACAGACAAGAATAGAGACTTCCTTTCCTCTGGTTTCTAAATGGGACAAAATACAAGCAGCTATCTACACCACACACAAAAAATTAATTTGGTGTTGGTTATTAGAATTTTTCTGCTTCAAAAGATGAGAATGTCCCACATAAACATAATTATCATAGCGATGCATATTCTGAATAAGCAACTTAATGTATTAGGCACCAAGTTGTATTTTTCCTTCTGAATATCATTACAGCACTGAATTTCATACATGGAATATATTATTGCATATTAGGAGCTCTTGCAAAATCTTGCAGAATAGTTTACTTCTCATCTCTCCCTGTTAATTTTTGTTGTTTCAATGTGTCACAAGAGGTACAGTCACAATTTTACGGCATTAGCTTTTGAAGTAGGGTAATGCATATGGAGATTTGGTGCATTTTTTTAGACACAGAGTAAAGTAGGTCCTAGGCCATGAGATTTTAATGAAAAAGGAATTCATACTTTCTTAAACTTCTGAAGTGTTTAGAAAAATCATTTTGATTTTTTCTATTCCTTATGCAACAATGTTTTTCTCAACTACAGCTTTTTATATCCTCTATTTTGGTACCAGAGGAACTCTGACAAACAATACCTCACAATCCAGCATTCGGTAGGAGCATGGAATTAACTTACATCAAATTTCCATAATTTATAGTATTTAAATTACCATATTAACTATATAAAGTTTTAATAATAATAAAAACAACCAACCCAAATACCATAAAAACATTAATATAGAAATGGGATTTACCTCACCCATTTAATTGATTTGCTAATGTGCAGACAACACTGGAATTTTAAACATGGAAAGACAGTAAAAGTATAAAAATTTCATATTAAAAAGAGCAAAATAGTTTTTTTAGTAATGGAGCTTTTTTTTTTTTAATTTAGCAATTTAATTGCATTTGTTAAATTAACAATTCTTTATCTTAAAATACACACCTGAAATCAGTGCAGAATTACTAGAATTTTCAGACCTTCTTCAGATCCTGGCTCCAGTTGGCTGCGGTGCATATGGGGCTCCTCTAGAATCAACAAAGCATCATTCTCCAAATGACTTTCAATAGAATGATAGTGAAGTAAAATACCATCCTTATTTCACAAAAATGCCTACTACACAGCACTAACAAAGTATTTACACCAGAGCTTGATAATCTACATTTATTTCTGTACTTTTTTCTTTTAAATAAAAATCTTTTTATTAAAAAAGTATTCCAATACTTCACTGTTATAGTACGATTTATATTATTTTGGCACCACACATTTCATATGATAGAGGAATGGGCTAAATAATTTATGAAACATTAAAAATATTGTCCATATTTCATTACTTCACATATCTGTATGCCTGTTTTAATTTTAAAACATTCATTCACACTGAAATTGACATTCAATGACAGGACTCCAAGTTAAATAAATACATTTAATCCATAAGGATGAAGATCATCAGTACCAAAAGCAATTGGAGAAAGACATTCAAATTAGAACACTCCACTGAAGTTAGTAAGGAACTAACACTAGACTGGATTTCACTGAACTGGAAAGAACCAGCTGAAAATTTTAGGTTATCTTGTTATCAAAGACTGTTGGCATAGAATCACAGAATCAATTATAGAATCGTAGAATCATAGAAATATAGAATAGTTCGGGTTGGAAGAGACCTTAAAGATCATTTAGTTCCAAACCCCCTGCCATGGGCAGGGAAACCTCCCCCTACACCAGCTTGCTTAAAGCCCCATCCAGCCTGGTTTTGAACATGTCCAGGGATGGGGCATCCACAGTTTCTCTGGGCAACCTGTTCCAGTGGCTCACCACCTTCACAGTAAAGAGATTTTTCCTAATGTCTAATCTAAATCTACCCCTTGCAGTTTAAAACAGTTACCCCTTGTCCTATGGCTACAGTCCCTGATAAAGGGTCCCAACCCATCTTTCCTGTAGGCCCCCTTCAGGTACTGGAAGACTGTTATAACGTCTCCCTGGAGCCTTCTCTTATCCAGGCTGAACAACCCCAGCTCTCTCAGCCTGTCTTCATAGCAGAGGAGCTCCAGCCCTCTCGTGATCTTCATGGCCCTCCTCTGGACCCATTCCAACAGGTCCACGTCCTTCCTGTGCTGAAGACTCCAAAACTGCACACAGTACTGCAGGTAAGGTCTCATGAGAGCCGAGTAGAGGGGCAGAATCAGTTCCCTCGACCTGCTGGCAATGCCTCTTTTGATGCAACATAGGATGCGATTGGCTTTCTGGGCTGTGAGCGCACATTGCTGGCTCATGTTGAGCTTCTCGTCCACCAGCACCCCCAAGTCCTTCTCCTCAGGGCTGCTCTCAAGCCATTCTCCGTCCAGCCTGTCTTGGTGCTTGGGATTGCTGTGACCCAGGTGCAGGAACTTGTACTTGGCCTTGTTGAACTTCATGAGGTTTGCATGAGCCCACCTCTCAAGCCTGTCCAGGTCCCTCTGGATGGCATCCCTTCTCTCCAGTGACCCCAACACACAGCTTGGTGTCATTAGCAAATTTGCTGAGGGTGCACTCAATCCCACTGTCCACGTCTCCAACAAAAATGTTAAATAGCACCAGTCCCAGTACTGACCCCTGAGGAACGCCACTCCTCACTGGTTTCTACTTGTACATCGAGCTGTTGACTACAACCCTTTGAGTGCAGCCATCCAGCCAGTTCCTTATCCAACAAGTGGTCCACTCATCAAATCCACATCTTTCCAGTTTAGAGACCAGGATGTCATGCAGGACAGTGTCAAACCCTTTGTGTAAATCCAGATAAACGACATATGTTGCTCTCCTCTTCTCTGCCATTGCTGTAACCCTGTTGTAGAAGGCCACCAGATTTGTCGGACATGACTTGCCTTTGGTGAAGCCATGTTGGCTGTCACCGATCACATTCTTATTTTCCATGTGTCTTAGCAGATTCCAGGAGGAATTCCATGATCTTGCTGGGCACAGAGGTGAGACTGACCAGCCTATAGTTCCCTAGGTCTTTTTTTTTTCCCTTTTTGAAAGTGGGGGTTGTGTTTCCCCTTTTCCAGTCAATGGGAACTTCACCAGACTGCCACAACCTTTCAGATTAAGTTTATGCAGGTTTAAGCATGAATTCTTTGAACTTCTGTGTTTAGGAAGTCACACCTACCTTTATTGAAGAAGTCTCTCTGCTAAGATAAGAGACAAAGAAGAGATGTCCAAGGATTGTCTCAGTTTGGGATGTAGCTTCACATAGCTTGAGACAACTTGATGCTTCCCAAGAGTAAAGTACTGATCATCCCTCATGGACATTTGCTGATTTCCTCTTTTGCACCAACTCCAGCTCTCATTTGTCTTATTTTACTAAGCCAAAGAAATAGACAAATTAAGTCATTATTTTATGGTCAAGTCAGCAATATTAAGTGGCTTTACTGTGTGAACAGATTAGAATTTACGCTGAAATAAAAAAGGAAGAAGGCAATATACACCTAATAAACATCTATGAGACTCTCTTATATTGAACAAGCTGCCTGTATCAGGAATAGTGTTGTGAGCAGGACTAGGGAAGTGATTGTCCCCCTGTACTTAGTACTGGTGAGGTCACACTTTGAATATTGTGTTCAGTTTTGGGCCCCTCATGACAAGAAAGACATTGAGTTGCTGGAGCATGTCCAATGAAGGGCAGCAAAGCTGGTGAAGGGTCCAGAGTACAAGTCTTATGAAGAGCGGCTGAGGGAACTGGTGCTGTTTAGCCTGGAGAAAGGGTGGCTCAGGGGAGACCTTATCGCTCTGTACAACTACCTGAAAGGAGGCTGTAGCCAGGTGGGTGTTGGTCTCTTCTTGCAAGCAACTAGCAATAGGGCAAGAGGAAATCACCCTAAGTTGTGCCAAGGTAGGTTTAGTTTGGATATTAAGAAAAGTTTCTTCACCAAAAGGGTTACCAAGCATTGGAACAGGCTGCCCAGGGAAGTGGTTGAGTCACCATGCTGGGAGATATTTAAAACATGTAGATGTGGTGCTTAGGGATATAGTTTAGTGGTTGGCATGTCAGTGCTAGGTTAACGGTTGCATTCAGTGACCGAAGGGTCTTTTCCAACCTAAATGATTCTGTGGTTCTATGATTCTATATCACTGGAGACTACTTAAATAAGATTCACTAGGGAAGAATCAAACTAATGCAAGGAAGGAAGACATCCACATCTCACAAAACGGAAGAAACTATAAATTATTTAAGAAATTATTTAAGAACATAGAAGGAATATGGTGGCAGGAATTTTAAGGATTTAAAAAAAAAAATGACGAAAAAAAATGTCGACAATGAGATCTATGGGGTGTGAATTACACTCCCAGGAGAAATGGTAGAAATTTCATCACTTGTAACACATCAGATTAGCTTAGGAACAGTAGTCATGAATTTTCAATAAAGAAAAATCATTTCTTGTGAGGTAAAATGACTTAAAACTACTTATTTTAAGCTATGATTGAAGTGACTATGAATTTTCAATATGAAAACCAATTAACTACATAATTTCACTTACTTTCTTTTCACTCTTAACTGCATATGTTATAGCACAACTCCTGATAATGCTTACTTTTGCTTTATATATTTTATTGGTACATAGTGTAAAAATAAAACGCACTTATCCAGTCAGTAATCCACTAAAATACTATTTTCTTTCTTCTGTCAATTAGCTATATGACATTTACTGGCTTTAAACAAGATGGCTCAAAATTTTCAATCTGTCATTTATCTACAGATATGCAGGATGTCAAAATCTCAAGATAGCATCATTAAAATACGAATTTACTTGCTTATTAGAAAACCACTACCGTATAACATCTTGAAAGCTAGGGGCTTTCAAGAATGTATAGAATATATAGAATAGAATCTGTATATCTTTTTATAGAATCTCTGTCAGAATCACGAACTATCAACTGGCACCATGAAAAGAAAATATTAAAAATGTATATTTTACTTCTGCTCAGAAGTGCTTTTCTGATGATACCTTGATTGTTTTAATTTTGTACTACAGTGTTTGCTTAGCACTTTCAATTGAAAAAAGTTCTTATGAAATCCATTGATCTTTTATGGTTATGAAGAAGTTTCTGTTGGGTTGAATAATTAATAAAAAGTGTTGCTTATTTTAAGATTGTAAAAATGTCAGAAAAGCTTTTCTCCATCTCAGAAAATCAAACAACTTGCAAACTTAAACCATCATAGACTTAAAATTACTACATTTGAGAAACAATGTTTGGAAACAACGGAAAACAGCATAACCACAAGAAGGTCAGAGGAAAACCAAAGGACAAAACACTAGAACTGCCCTCAGTTTCTACAAGACAAGCATGCAAACAGAACCAAAAAACTGAAAATAATTCTGCCAAATATAAGTCTTAAGTGTCATCAGGAGAGATGTTCAGTCGTAGCTATTTTTTTTCGCTTGACTTAAAACAATTAGTGAGTAGCTGTATCATTTGATTTAAGTTCTTTTCATGTTCTTTTCTTTTTCTTGGTTTTATCTGATTTTATTAGAAAGTATTAATTTAATTTCTGTTCTTGTCTTAACACTGTAATTAGTTTTACTGAACATTGCACACCTGATTTTCCAAATCTGTTAGTGATGGGGAAAGGAGTACCTTTCCTGACATGTGTAGTCCCAGCATGTAAAGTAGTATTTATTTATTTTTTCTCCTAAAGTGGCTACATAACATTATTAAAACAGGTAAATTATTCTTTAAAATATGATTTATAATTTCAGTGACCCACGTGATTAATTGCATTGTCAAGTGAGCACTTTATGCTGCATAAACTCAGGACATGAGCTGGCTGTAATACTTCTATCCCTTTGTTCATGATTTAGAAATTATGGAATAACACTGAAGAACTGATTTTGTAACAATTACTATAAAATGTGGTTTTGTCCAAAAAAAAGGGTTGGAAAAAGTACAACCATGCATTTGATATCAAAATCATTCAATATTTGGGGCTAATTAGAGTTCAGTAAAATGAAGGGGGTTTTTTTAATTTATTTTTAATTTTTTTTTCATTTCATGATAAAATGAAAACTCTCACAAAAAATCCCTTTACTTTACTGAGACTTTTTACTATTGAGAGTCAGCCAATATAAACAGGTTCCTTCCAGATAGTGCATCTTTATTTTTAAAAATCAGTGTGATTAATGCAAAAGTTTTACTGAATTACTTTGCAGAACAAAAAGTGAGAAAGAGGTGCATTTTGAGTTACCAGAAATGAAAGAAGTTTGAAACAGTCACAGGTCATCTTTTTTACATATAATTTTTCAATGATCTTAAAACCAGCAAGATTTTAAAATAGTTCTAAAATGCTTAGACTGATTTCTGAAATTCAGATTTGCCATTTAATAAGTAACATATTTACACTTTTCATAGAATCATAGAATTGTTAGGGTTGGAAGGGACCTTAAAGATCATCTAGTTCCATCGCCTCCCACTAGATCAGGTTGCTCACAGCCCCATTCAGCCTGGCCTTAAAAACTTCCAGGGATGGGGCTTCCATCACCTCCCTGGGCAACCTGTTCCAATGTCTCACCACCCTCATGGTGAAGAACTTCTTACTAACGTCCAGTCTGAATCATCCCATCTCTAGTTTTAATCCATTCCCTCTACCTACCATTAACCGACATCCTACTTTCTTGTAGGCCCCCTTAAGATATTGGTAGGCTACCATAAGGTCTCCTCAGAGCCTTCTTTTCTCCAGACTGAACAACCCCAACTCTCTCAGTCTGTCCTCACAGGAGAGGTGCTCCAGCCCTCTGATCATCCTCGTGGCCCTTCTCTGGACACGTTCCAGCATGTCCATATCTTTCTTGTAGTATGGGCTCCAGAATTGGACGCAGTACTCCAGGTGGGGTCTCACGAGAGTGGAGTAGAGGGGGAGAATCACCTCCCTTGACCTGCTGGCCACGCTTCTCCTGACGCAGCCCAGGATACGATTGGCTTTCTGGGCTGCTAGTGCACACTGACGGCTCATGTTGAGCCTCTCGTCTACCAGCACCCTCAAGTCCTTTTCTTCAGGGCTGCTCTCAAGCCAGTCACTGCCCAGCCTATATCGGTGCTTGGGATTGCCCCGACCCAGATGGAGGACCTTGCACTTGGTCTTGTTGAACTTCATGAGGTTGGCATGGGCCCACCTCTCCAGCCTGTTTCACTTGATCTCCTTATCTAGATTTAATTCTAACTGAGCTTTAGCTTTTCTCACCAGGTCTCTTGCTGTTCAGACAGCTTCCTTATATGCCCCCCATTCTAGCTGTCCTTTCTTCCACTCCTTATAAAGTTTCTTTTTGTGTGACAGTGTGTCCAGGAGAACCCTGTTCATCCAGGCAGGTCTTCTAGCATTCTTTCCTGCCTTCCTCTTTGTCAGTATAGTTTGCTCCTGGACACGGAGAAGGTGATCCTTGAATACTGACCAGCTGTCCTGGGCCCCCCTTCCCTCTAGAGCTTTGTCCCATGGCACTTTGGCCAGCAGATCCCTGAAGAGATCATAGTCTGCGTGCGTAAAGCCCAGGGTTGTAAGCTTGGAATATATCCTCCTAGTTGCCCTGAGGATCTTAAATTCTATTGCTTCATGGTCACTGCAGCCAAGGTTATCCCTGAGCCTCATGTTGGTCACCAGCCCTTCCCTGTTGGTGAGAATGAGGTCCAGCAAAGCACCTTTTCTTGTTGGTTCCTCTACCATTTGAAGGAGGAAGTTGTCATCAATGCATTCCAGGAACATCCTGGATTGCTGGTGCCTTGCTGTGTTGTCCCTCCAGCAGATGTCAGGGTGGCTGAAATTCCCCACGAGGACCAGGGCCTGTGAACGCAAAGCCACTTCTATCTGCCTATGGAAGGCCTCATCTGCTTGGTCAGGTGGCCTGTAGCAGACCCCTACTGTAACATCACCTTCCCCTATCTTCCCTTTAATCTTAACCCATACACTCTTAATGAACTCCTTGTCCTTCCCCATGTGGAGCTCCATTGATTCTAGCTGGTCACTGATGTAGAGGGCAACACCTCCTCCCCTCCTACCCTGCCTGTCCTTCCTAAAGAGCTTGTATCCATCTATCCCTACATTCCAGTCATGGGAATCATCCCGCCAAGTTTCAGTAATAGCCACTATGTCATGGCTTTCCAGCAGCACAGTGGCCCTTAATTCATCCTATTTATTGCCCAAGCTGCATGCATTTGCATAGAGGCACTTCAGCTGGGCTGGCTGTGTCACCCTCTTGCGTGAATCCCCCTTGATTCCCTCGGGATGTCCCGGTGCGTCGTCTCTTGCTTGCCTTAGGGAAACAAGTTGAGAGCCCTTACTAGGACTTCATCCCCCTGCCCCTGATGTGCTGCCCCACAGTTTGTCACATGCAAGCATGAAATTATTGACCCCTTCCCCCTTGAAATCTAGTTTAAAGCCATATCAATGAGGCCTGCCAACTCCTGCCCCAGGATCCTTTTCCCCAATTCCTCATTCTTTACAATGAGGGTGGTGAGACACTGGCACAGGTTGCCCAGAGAGGTGGTAGATGCCCCATCCCTGTAAACATTCAAGGTCAGGTTAGACAGGACTCTGAGTGACCTGATCTAGTTGAAGATGTCCCTGCTTGTTCCAGGGGGGTTGGACTAGATAACTTGTAAAGGTCCTTTCCAACCCAAACTACTGTATGATTCTATGATCTTGTTGTGGAGATCAATTTAATAGATTGCCTGGACTGCTTCTACTTGCTGATCTATACCACAAAGGGACACTACCTGTCGGATCGTGACCGCTAGAGTTGAAGTCAGACTGTCAGTTTACTAGCTGATTTTTGAAATTTAATAGCCACAGGATATGTATGATGCCACTAAATGTTAAATAAATAAATAGATCACTTTTAAATAAGTAATGATTTCTAAAAGTGGTAATGAATTTATTTGAGAAATCCTGTTTTTTAAAACCTGTATTATGTTTCCAACTAGTCTTGATTTGTCTTTGATTTTACACTAAAGAATGGCCTAATATGAGGATTTTTCCGCTCCCCTTTATTTTTCTGTATCTTGCATCCTCTTTCATTTAGATTCTTTTTGACAGCTATGCTTCCTGCTGTGGTTTGTCTCTTCCCTGTAAAGAAAAACATTTGTTTCTATATTTAAGTCACTGGGCATCTAGGAAATTTCAAGAGAGTAGACATCAGATTCCATCTTCCCCAACACTATGGATCTCCTTCAGAAACACGATTGTTGGTTTAAATGCTGCTTTTTCTATTAGAGTCTTCCATTATTCTTCATTGCTTGCTCCTATTAATTCAAAAATGCACAAAGACCTTATATTATGATTCAGTATAATTTTTCCAGTAGAGAAAAACAGGGAAAAAAAGTTAACATTTATTTCCAACACACTACTAGTCTCCAAACACCAGCCCATTTTTTGAAAACATAGCCATCCCTGCCCCTTCATATCCCTTCCTGTAAACACTTTCATTCCTGTATTGTTATTGGCATGTATGCATCAAAGAACTGGAAAACCACACTGTAGGGCAGAATTTTAACACTGACCTTCCAATACTGGACTATAATGCACTGTCATATTACAATACAATAACATAATTGCAATAAATATAATAATTTAATTACTAATACAATTTAAAATAAATGAGCTATGGAGACAGAAAGAGGAAACAGACAACATACTGAACTGGTAGAGACTATTAATCCTGTTTTAAAAAATTCTAACAGGTTTATTTTCCATGTAGAATAAAAAAAAAAAAAGGATTGAAGGGACCACTGTAACACCACATGGAGACACTGATCACTGAGAAAAGAGTAGAGTTTATGATCAGGTATAGCAGTCTTTGCACATATATCTTATTGTGGGTGGAAAATCTGGTCCCAGAATATCTTTTTGTAGTATGTGTAAGAGTATGTGGAAGGAGAGTGTCTGATCCTTTAAGGCTGAAGGACTTTTTTCAGTTCACTATAAACAAGAACCCACCTGGAGTACTGTGTGTAGCTTTGGAGTCCTCAGCACATGGAGGACATGGACCTGTTGGAATGTCTCCAGAGGAGGGCCATGAAGATGATAAGAGGGCACCTCTGCTATGAGGACAGGCTGAAAGAGATGGGGTTGTTCAGCCTGTAGAAGAGAAGGCTCCATTGAGACCTTATAGCAGCCTTCCAGTACCTGAAGGGGGCCTACAGGAGAGATGGGGAGGGACTCTTTATCAGGGAGTAGAGCGATAGGACAAGAGGTAACAGTTTTAAACTGAAAAAGGGGAGATTTAGATGAGGTATTAAGAAGAAATTCTTTACTGTGAGGCTGGTGAGACACTGGAACAGGTTGCCCCAAGAAGTTGTGGCTGCCCCATCCCCGGAAGTGTTCAAGGCCAGGCTGGATGGGGCTTCGAGCAACCTGGTCTAGTGGGTGTTGTCTCTGCCCATGGCAGGGGATTGGAACTAAATAATCTTCCAACCCAAAGCATACTATGATTCTATGATTTTAAGAACATACAGGGACACAAACCTGGTGGGAAAACAATAAGGGGTGCAGTGATGAGAAACAAACCTGCTCAGTCACAGTAACTGATGAGGGTATGAGAGATTATTTCATTGGAGACCTGGTAAATTAGGAAACTAAGGGAAAGGTGGAAACCCAAAACAAAATATACAGAGACACAGACCTAATAAATGTAGTGACAGTGACAAGAAACAAAGCTCACCACTCACACTAATTGATGGGCTATCAAGAATCTACAGGTGCTACTTCCAGGAAGATCAACCTATAAATTTATAAAACAGGTCTTATTATAAAACTAGTCTTCGAGGGGTACAAGAATGGACAGACTTATCCAGCCCCTCAGTGGATGTGCTGGGGAAAGGGGAAACAGGGAGAAACAAAATGGAGGTGGGCAGAAAAGAAAATAAAAGGTGATGGAAACATGTATAAAGTGGGGCTGAGACCTCCACCCAATCACTGCAGTCTTGTCCTATCTTCTTATATCTTTGTATTAAATCTTTTCTTAACTATCTTTCTGTGTAATCTCACTCTCTATTCCATGTGTATGTGTGCTGCAAGGACAGTTTCCAGTACTGGATATGCAAGGAGCAAATAGGAGTGCTCATAATATTGAAAATCCATAGCAAATGGATTTGCATTTAGCATTTGTTTTTATTTGGATTACTTCCCCCCCCCGCCAAGTACTAAAGAGCAGAATAATAAAAATCAAGCTCTAAGTAAAAGCATCTGCAAAAAAGATGTATTTAAATGAATCTATGAAAATACCAAGATCACCAGCTTTGAAAAGCATCTGTAGAAGGGCCTTATTCCAGAGAGAACCTTTCAAAGCAGAGTTCTTTAGTCTTGACAACTGGCTGAATTCAGGTGAGTAAAACAAGATGGAAATTGCAAATAACATTGCAAATTAAATCTGTCAGTTCATTTAACTATCACTTGTGATCATTTTGTAAGTTTATTTGTGAATATTCTCTGTTTCACTTGCAATTTATAACAAACACAGTCAATGGAAGGAACCACAGGAGAAAGTACTAGACCACCCAGATATTTGAATGAGACTAAAACACACAGAATGAAAAAGCAAGAGTTTTTTCTTAGCACATATGTTCCAAGCTAGTGCTCTTGTCACTTAAAAAACACACCTTAAAAATAGATTGATAAACAGGTTAAAAGTGATCAATATTTATAGACAGTGAGTTATGTCAATATTGCAGAACTTCATTATCATTTAGCTGTTATTCATAGCATCCAACCATATAGTAATTATATTTTTAGAATATAGAGAAAAAATGCAAATAATGCATATATTCTCTGTCACATCTAATCAAAGATGATTAGATAATCATTAAACAGCACTCAGTTAATCATCTGGGTTATATCTTTCAAATCCAGTAAGCAACAGTGATTGCTATGTATAGTGATTATTTCTAATACTCCACATCAAAAAAGGCGGCGGGGAGAGCTTTATACATCACCAAAGATGAGAGAGCTTATTTGAATTATCGCTGTGCTTTGTTAGCGGTCATATTTAATGACTGATTTAAGGTCTGATGCTAGAGTACTGTTACTCTTCTTTTGAGGACTGAGATTCATGTTTCACAGGGGATATTTTTGCACATAGATGCAGAATTTCTGAAATGCATATTTTTCCATCAAATTTGAATATTCACTAACTAAATTGAACACAACTCACTCAGTAATATAATCTACTGGTTATTATCATGGGAAGAGTAAACATATTCCCTTGTTCTTTTTACCAAGTTTAAATAAACAAATAAATAACCATTCTGTTTGGTGATAGACATATTCACTGACTCATAAAAGTATGTAACAAAGTCAGTGGTAATTTCAATACATAGTATAGTGAAGAAAGGAAAACAATTAACAAATTGTTAATCTTTATCTGAGGTAAAAATTTCTTCCGTAAACTGCTAATCCTTAAGATTTCCTGGCTTTCTAAAAATGTTATTCAGACTATTCCTTGAGTTTAGGGCAGAGCTCGGTGTCAGACGGTGGGTGCACCAGCAATCCCCACAGCTCCTGAGGGAGTTTCATCCCCACAACTGCCCCTGAGCAGAGCCATTCCAGTGAAACTAACTAGGTTCAGACAAGAGTCCAAAGTGTTGAGAAAGGTGTGAGGTCAAGCAAGGATGTCAAGTTTGCCAGGCAAGGTCTGTATTTAGGATCAGGGAAGTATATGGCCAGGCACAGACACCCTGCAATGGAACTCAAGCAGAGACCAGGGCCTGAGCCTAAAAGCAGCTCCTGAGCAAAGGAGGGAGGAGGCCGCTGATGAACCTTCTCACAGCTCATCTCCAAGAAGAGCGGCAGCATATTAGAACTGGCTTTGTGCACAGGCAGCAAAACATCTCAGACTGTGAGGTAAAGAGCTTGCAGAGCCTGCTGCACACAGAGTAGCACTGCTGTCAAAAGTCTATTAAATCCTTATAAGAAGCAAGATAAGTTTCTTGAAAACCATCCTTCCATCTTACTGGTGAGCCAAGAGTCTCATTCTCTTTCACACTAAGCCACAAGGAAGATCTCTTCTATGCTCTCTTGCCTCTGCAGACTGAGCATTTGCTAGCAGCAAAGTGGTGAAGCTTTTGTAAATTCCCACCATATACTTAAACTCTCATAGAAGGGTGTCTGCATGAGTATCTCACTCCTAGGAAATAATTTTAGAAAAAATGCAATTTTGGTGGCATGAAAAAGCAATGGTTTATGAGTATCTATCCTGGAATGATCTAATTAATGAATAAATAATAATGTTTTTATATAGAACCATTGCTAATAATTCTGAGATGTGTCTTAATAAATAAAGGTCTTTCAGTAAAAAAGGTTTTTCAGTACTAGTAATACTAAAAAAAAGAAGTAGACTATTGTAAGTCATAAATATGCATAATATTTTTGGAAGAATTTGTAACAGAGATATTACTGTTATTTCCCCAAGATGCTGGGGGAGGAGGGCATTAGGAATTTTAAAAAATAATTGGTGATTTTGCAATTGATTAAACATATTGAAAAACGGTCTACTTTGTTTTTATAAAGTTAGGAAGAATGCTTCCTTTAAAAAAAGATGCTCAATCTTCTTCTTTTTTAGTTTGTTCAAAACATATTTAATGGTAATATTTTATTCATGCATTATGATTTGCAAGTTTCTATTCAGGCACTGTATAAATGTGACCGCTATATTTAAATATCTGATATGAACCAATGACTCTCCTGTGATTTTGTTAGATGGTTATAATTTGCATTTCTTTTTGTCCTGATTCTCATTATCTCAATGTTTTCAATGATGTGTTCTAAACCAAGCAAATTTGAAGTGTGTATTTTTGGTAGCATTGATTTCTATTTAATAAATGACTGTTGCTGTCATTGCGTAAAAACGTATTCAATTGTTATATTGTAAAAATATGAGGAATTATAGTAAGTGAAGCTAAAACATTTCTTTTTGTACAGCTTTGGTAAGGTTTCTCCTTTTATTATAGATAATTTCCTTCTCCAGTTTGAAAATAAGGGACACTTCCCAATCTGTAAGCATTATCTATGTAGAGAAACATTTTTCACTCATTATTCTCCTTTCACCTTTAACAGAAAGAGGATGGTGCAAGCTCTAGAGTAAGAGATACACAGCATCTTTTTACAAGTTATTTGTTCTTAAGAGGAAATGAATTGTCTAAAATAAGACACTATGAATTAATAGTGTTCCAAACAAAATCTGTGCATGTTGTAAAGGGTCAGATTCTTTTTAATATGTGGCTTTATAAAGAAATACATAAAGAAAAACATCCAGTACAAATTCCACTTTCTCTTTTATTGTATTTATATGAACTAGATCTTTTTTCGGAATGCTATTTTTTTAAAATTCTAGTGCACAAGAATGGAATCAAAATGCCTCTGCTGAAACAGAAGCTCACATCCAGGAGCTGCCAGTGCCAAGGTGCATTTGGACCAAAAGTTCATGCCAGTATTCACTGTACCGCTTATATAGATACCTTCGAGCTTTTCTGTCTTTTCATTGTAAACATAAAAGGAATTTTCTTCGTGCACCAGTAGAACATTCCTTCCATTTCTCCACATTATATAACCAAGAAAGTCTAGGCTTATGTTATTAGATGAAAAAAATAGTAAATGCAGCTCTTTATTCTAATCCTAGTTCAGAACTATTTGGTTTATTCCATGCTGAGTAAAATGAGCATGAAATTTTGAAAATGAGAAAAAATTATGTTGTATGGGCAACTGTGTAACTAGACATATAAGTAGTTCTCAGCCATATACAAGAGAATTACCTAAAATGACAGCAAAGGGGTATATAGTACAATTTATTCACAGCTACCATTTTATAAAATACATTACACTGTTACAGTTCTCCTTAGTTCAAAAGATGCATCTATGAGGTATACAGAGGGGAACTCATTAAAAGTTCATCCTGTCTGCACAAGTGGGAAAACAGATCAGCATGAAATTTTCCTGAGTATAAAGCTACTGGGTATACTCTGCCTGCTTCATTTAATCTTGTTTCCCTTCTCTATGAACTGGTGACTCAGAGGTCAGATAGGTGAGCATCATAGTTTGAGACTTCAAAAACGTCAGCTATAATATTTTCAGTGTTACTGATTCTAAAGGTTGGTAGTTACACTTCCTGATGCTGGCCGTTTGGAGCTAGCCATTGCCTAGGGCTTGAGGATAGGACAATAAAAGACTGTGTGAGACAGTGAATTAAGAAACAGATGCTTATTTCTAGATGTGTGGTATGTTAGTTGGTCTTGTGTCAATTCAATTGCCAGTCTTATTTGTCAAAGTGTCTGTTTTCACTGGAATTTAAGAATTAATTATGATCTATAGATGTTAGCATATCAATGTCCTCAAGTAAAACTATGAAAGACGGTACTCAGTAATGTCTTTTTAACTTGAGACATAATGTTTCAAATTAAATGAACATCAATTCTGTTTCATCAGAGTGATTTAACATATTGCCTTGAAATGCTTCTATGAAGCTGGTTAGTATCTCAAGGATTCCTCAAGTGAACAATGTTATTTAAGCTTTGCAGTAACAAGCAAAAGTCTTCAGCTCATATTTAATCACAATGATGTCACAAATTAAGACAAAACACAATTACTGAACACAGAACAAATGAGGTTTATCTCTGAAAATTTGGCATCACATATACAGTAACATCATTAGACTTAAATAAATTATTACATTGGCCAGTGTTGGAGCAGGACATTCACAAAGATATTAAATGCTGAAAAACATAGGTCCCGCATGAGTCTGTGGCATTCAATAATTTTCACTTAGTTATGCAATATTTATGCAAACATATCAAGGTACAGAACACAGTCAATATGCTTTCTCTCTGACAGTGGCTTTGTTACCTGTACACCTCCTAAAATAATGGAGTTCAAGTCACAACACAGTCAAACCCTTCATGAGCACTGCTTTCAGCACAATTATAGAAATTGTGGTCTCCAAAGAATATATAATTTACAATTTCTTGATTTTTCTTTGAATAATTGTGGTTTGGAATCTCAGTCATAATTGCAAATTATGCCACAGTTATAATTAATAAAGAATTAGCTTTATCTACATAAATGAATGTCTTTGTGAGGAAAAGTATAATTCAGCAATATTATTTTAATTCACGTAATTTTGGGAAGATTAATACACCATGAAGCCTCTCAATCTTTTCTGTAATTAGCTAACCTGCACTCATTATCATTCACTTTTCCTTTTTTGCACAGTGCTCATCTCATAGAACCACACTCATTCATTCACATTAATTTAGAACAAACTGCACAACTGTCTATAAAATTCATATATCATGTAACAATGCCCAGACATTTCTTACCATTGTTGCAATTCTCAGATCTGA
This sequence comes from Chroicocephalus ridibundus, assembly GCF_963924245.1. Classification (NCBI taxonomy): domain Eukaryota; kingdom Metazoa; phylum Chordata; class Aves; order Charadriiformes; family Laridae; genus Chroicocephalus; species Chroicocephalus ridibundus. The sequence continues at coordinate 150,900,059 of NC_086285.1, read as the reverse complement.
TAATTTGGTTCAGAATGAAACTCTGTGACCCAGTATACCAACAGTAAACCATTGTGAACATATGTATTATGATTGCAAAGGCAATTCTCTCTTAGAACACAGAAAAGTGACGTATTAAAAGATTGGGCTCATACAATAATTAACACATTAGGTATCATATTTAGTATTTTATCCTTACAAAAAGTATTGCCTATGCTTACTAACTTCTATAATTTATTAGTCTTACGGAAATTGCTGTAATACTGTTTGTCACCGATAAAGTTACGTTTTACTTCTCAGATGATAAACTAATTATTTTATTAATTAATATTAAAAAACCCAAGAAGGCTAAGTTTAAATAACTGCTTTGTAAGACAATCTTTACAATTTAATTGATAAAATATCTACCTATGTCTTCATTCTGTTATGTTGTATAGATGCAGAGAAAATCATGAGTCAGCATAGTTAATGCAGAACTAGTTTATCATCAAATACTGCAAGTAAATATGAGTTACATTAGACATAGCACAAGGAAAAATAGCTTTTAAAGTAACATCTTGGTGAACATTTGGAATTCTGTGTTTGCGAAACAGCTCATCAGGATGCAATTCATGTCACACATGTTTGGCAGATAATTGTAATGAGAACTGGGAATCCTGAGTCACTGAATGGCTAGTCAATTTTTAAACTGCAAAGCAAGGCTGAATTAAATGGATCTTTTTATCCACCAAGTGCTCCCATAGCTTTAGTAGCTTCAGCTACTAAATCTGAGATTATGAATCTCATATGTCTCCCCACCATGAATCTCTCTATCTATAATATGACCTCACAGGTGCCCTGCTGTTTCCTCAAATGAAAGGTATCACACCTAATTTCATGAACTTGCTCCACTGTTATAGTTTTTGCTACTGTAATTCACAGTTCTAAAGTCATTCCCAGCTTGACCTCTCTCTACCCAAAACTTTGTTATATCTTGTGTCTGCCAAATTCTTCCCTCTGTCCTATGATCTGGTCCACACCCCATGGGTTATAAGTTGGTGGATATATTTGCCTTCCCAAATGGCTCACATACCCCATCTGAAAACATGGGCAGGCTGGATGTTCAACTGTTTGTATCTCTCTAAAAATAAAATGGGATATTTGTGCACTTCTATAGCTGGAGGAGGGCAAAGATACCTGAGCAAGCTAACACAAAGAGATGGAGAGATCCACTTTTATAATTTTTGCCTGTTTTGCAGTCTTGGCTACCTAAGCCAGATAAGGCAGATATCTCTGAGGTTGGGATTTGGAATCTATTAGAAGTCCTGCAGCAGAAACTGTTGCAGTCCCACCATGATGATGGTGCAGCTGTTACAAATTTGTATTTTATAACAGCATGAAAAAAGCTCAAACCAACATAACAGTTCAGATACTGTATATTTATTTTTTATGTGATCTCTGAGCACTATGGATTCTGACATTTCTTAAAAAAAAAAACTTTTTAAAAAAGAACATTTTCATTTGTTTGAATTCATGACTTAGTTAAGTTTGTTCACCACTGGAAATATAAATTGTTGATACAGAATTTTAAGTTTCTTATCATGCTCAGCAATTGAGGAAATCCACTACTGTTGGAATAGGAACAGGTGACAAAAGGAAAACTGGTCTGGTCTGTAATTATGGTGAATTAACTGTTTCTGAAACCATTAGAAATGAATGATTAAGGAATTAAGGAATAGATCACAATAGATTGAGACCTGAAAGGAATTGGCATTGCAGTGACAAAGTGTTTTAGTTCTCTGTAATTTAGAGATCGTATCACCAAGGTTCAATACCTGAACTAGATCAATTCTATATGAAAAAGTCATGTACAAACACAGAACTGTGCAAAATTATATTCTAAATTATCGGTACAAAATAAAACCTAAACAAAACAGAACTCCAAATCACAAGGACAGAAAATATTTAAATAGTTTGTGGAAATTTAGGCCAAAACAGAGCTAGCCAAAGAATATAATAAACAGTCACTAAGATGGGGAACAAAAAATTTTCAAAATTAATATTTAATAAAACAGAAATATTAATATTTAATACAGTCGAGACTAGGAGAAAAGTACAGAAAAGGAGTTATAGTCCTTTTAGAATGTAATTTGAGAACTGAAAAGGAAATAAAATATGAGAAATTCTGAACACCAAAATGTCAAAGCCCTGTAGATCTGTATGATGTGAGAAACCCTTTAAAATTATTTTACTGGGGAGCGCATGAGGCCATAGTAGTTATAATACTAATGTAAAGGTCAGTTTGTAAAATTTACTGGTGAATTATTTATAGTTCTCAATTAAGCTAAATAAATGTATGCAGGAAAAAGAATAAATCTATAGAACTGTGGTATCCTATCTGTTAAGTGGAAGGCAATCCATCCTTCCCACTGACAGCATCTCTGGTTCTCTTCCCCTGCTCCTGCTGCTGACTAGAGCTGAACATTTAAATACCACATCAGCAATTTATTTGCCATAAGATATGATATTAGTAATAAAACGCTAAATAATAGGCTGATGATGTAGTCAAGGTCTTTAAGTCTGAAATTTAGAGTGATTAAAAACATCTCTATTAACTTAATTCTGCAAAGATAATGGAAGCACGGAATATATTTCTGCATAGCAATTTCTTGTAATGTTACCCTTTGTGTGAAACATACAGTTAAAAAAAGAAGAAATTAATAGATACTGAAAACTCCTATTTGAAAGTAAATAATGGGATGGAAAAAGAGGTAAATTCTTAAAAAGGCTGACTTCAGTCTTTCTAAGATACTACTTTAAGATATTCTTGTTTTCCTTAGAAAGGACAAATACACTTTATAAGGGGAAAAATGTCAAAATTTACAATGGAAGACAAACTACTAGAAGTGCATATTGTTATTTCCTGTTGTCTGAACAGTAACCTGAAACTGATTAGTTAAAGGAGCTAAACAACTTCAGAATTTAAAAACTCGGACATCACCAAGATGCCAAACACTATAGGCATTTTTCGATGTTAAGAATGACATTCTTCTCTATAAACAGGAATCTGCAAACTACAAGCAAAGTTTACAGAGTAAAAGGCTGTGTTTATCAATGAACCTCTAAAATAAAAGTTGGCCTTCGCAGCTGTCCATATTTAAAGAGAAACGGAATATTTCTGTGAGGTTGTGATTTACTTTTTTTGTGGAAATTAATGATTTAATAGCTTTCCACAATTTTCCTTTGTTCTTAACAAACAGAAAAAGTTATGAATATGTTCTTGTGGCTATCAGACTGAAAACGGGAGCAACTGTTGCTGAATTGTTCAACCCTTCTTTCTTCAAAAGACAATAAATCCTTGGGCCTCAATCAAAAAAGCGTGTGGTTACTCTTAGAAAACAAAGTAACACAAACCCCACATCACAATCCCAAGGGCACCTCAAGGCTTTTTTATGAGGCCAATATGGAAGGAAAGAAACTCGCCACTTTTTAAATTGCAATGAGAAGAGAGATAGAGGAAATATTTTCATCATCAAACTGAACCAGTTGAATCTTACAGCAAAATGAATATATAACTGAGGGCATCAAGTGGGAAAATGGCAGTGATCCAGACATGCCAGGACACAAGGTTACAGAAAAACCTCAGATCAGTCTCTGTAATAGATATGGACAAACTACTCAGTGGGGAAACGAAATTGGAAAAGTTATCTTCCTAGATGTGACACTGAAGCTAGAAGATCTGGAGGATAAGCAAAGGTAGGAAGAGAAGATCAAAGTCTGTAGTTCTGGTTGTGCAAAAAGAATTTACAAGTCTGAATTATAGATTACGAATTACATTTTACTAAATCGGAATATTCAGCAATTGTGCAATTTAGTAAAAGACAAAAATTCAGAAGCAAAAAAGTTTGCCATGTTCTTGATCAAGGTAAATTAAAGAATTGCACTTAGTTCTAAATAAATTGTACTGATTTCTAATAGACTAATATACTTTAATTTGCAGGGGTTTAAAACCCTGTAAATTCTATAATTTACAAGTATGATAAAGAGTAGAGGGTTTTGGAAATACTTAAGCAGTTGATACTTACCAGTAATTTCATGCCATTGTTCTGTATCTGGGTTCTTATGTATCTGGAAACAGGTCAGAGAAGAATGATCAACAGGTCCAATCCTATGAGATCTTCCTGCTGCTTGAAACACTTTCACAAGGGAATCCTAACTGAAACACATTAATCCATTAGAAGATCTGCAGTCTTATCCTGTTTGTTGCCAGTCTGTGGACATAAATCATACATTTATATCTATATTCTCTCTTATGCAGTTCCGTAGATTTTATAGGATTCTGAGAGAAGCAGAAAAATTTGAGACTGAGTTCAAATTGAGATCTCGCTCGAAGATCAAAACAACTACACTGTGCATTAAGGAAAGCAAATTTCAGGAATATGTACAGTTAAACCATCACTGAAATGACAGAGTTTATTCTATTTTATCCTTTTAGAAATTTGAGTTCTCGTTTATACATAGCTTCTTTTTAAACCTTATGTGTGTATAGAAACTATAGAAACTAGGAAGCTCATCAGGACTGGCAGAAATTTTGCTTGCTCTCCCCCAGTAAAGTCAGTATTTCTTCTATTTACAAAATAGATATAATTTCAATTTGTCTCAATTTATTATTATTGTTATTAAAATTTTACCACTACTTAATGCAATGTAATTAGTAAGCAGTATCAGTTTGCAATTAATGTAAATATATGTGCTTTTGTAATATAAAACAAATAACACATTCCACTTTAAACTGTACATTTTAGGGATCATCCAAGGTTATGACAAAATTCTTAAAACAGTCATAAAATAACAAAAGCTGTGAAGCAGTGAAACAGCCCAATCTACAATATAGTTAAATAATATTGACAGAAACACCAGTGCAACAGAGCTGTCAAAAATCGCTGTCATAAGCAGATGGATTAGAGATTTAGCAGGTATGGAATACGTTCCAAATAGAAACACCAATTTATCAGATTCTGACAACAATGAGTCTGCAGAAAACACTACAAGGGTGGGCAGCCAAGGCCCAAAAAAGAGATGAAATAATAAGCAGAGGAAAGCACTGAGAGGGAGGAGGAAAACA